>NC_081415.1:544027553-544747708 GCF_030272615.1 Cryptomeria japonica
AATATTACGCATTCATCCAGTAAGGTTTATGCATTCCTAGGTTTAGTGTACCACATTCATTTGGTAGATAACTGGCTTTCTAATTTTTGGTTTTCTGTGTGGTTTTATGGTTATTGATTCCCTATTTGTAGCATGTGGTGAAATTACAGAGAAGGCTTGATCATCCCAAACTATTTTGAGACTACTAATAATTTGATTCCAGGATCCTTTAGGGCTAACTCACTTTTGGATTTTGGGTTTATAATTGACATACATTATCTCACACTTCATCTTGGTGCTTAAAATAAATCTTGAATTAAAATTGACATGAATGTGCCTTATGAATAGAATAAATCACACATTGTAATATATAAGGGAAAAAGAGTCTTTTTTTTGTCTTGGGTGGACCTATTGTTGCATTAAGTACCTTTCCACCCACCTTCGGGGTCTTGGGAGAGAGGAAAAGGTGATAACGACACCCACTTTTTCTTTTAGTAGTTGAGGGATATCTTTGACTATGGATTTCATCACCCCACAGAGGTATTTTGAATTGGGATGCATTGGGGATATCATCTCTCCCAGCGTACTCTCAAGTAGTTTTTTTGAGCCACTATATAAATATATTGGTCAAGCGGCTAGAGTGTTAAGTGAATTCGATGTATGTGGAGGCCTTCTCTACACCAATAAGCTCAACTAAACCCTTTAGTGGCTTGGTATAAGAATCTGTCATTAGATCGGGACCCCTCAAAATTACACTAAGAACCAATTTAGTAGCCAAAAATCCCACATTCATGATTCAGGGAGTGTGGATCGTACCCCATAGATACCCTTCATGTACCTTGCATTATGAAACAAAAATCCCTTGGTGATAAGATCTCAAAATCTTTGGGGTAAGAGAGACTGGCATGCCCAAGAAGTGTGTGTTGTGGAGTGGAGAAAGTGTTGCCAGACTCTATAGTTATTCATCTTGTTTCGGTATTTTACTATAAGGGCCTCATTGAATGGTTTCCAATATCCAACCTAGGAAGTGTTTGCTATGTTTTTATGTGTATCGTTGTGTTAAACCAGTATCGAGTCAGTATTGATCTTGCGCTATTTTAGGCCCTACCTTGCATGACTTTGAATTCTCAGAGTTTGTCTAAACATAATTCATCCAACTATACTTATCTTCAAACAGTGTTCTCAGAATTGGAAAAATATTTTGTCCCACAAACAAAGTTACTTAAAAAAACGTCTATCTTGAAACATCCAATGATTCAACAAGGTCCAAAATTTTCACAACAAAGACATCTTACATACTTGTGACCATAGGTTTTCCTAGATTCCTTAGGTTTTACATTAGTCCTTTCATAATCCTCATTATCATCCTCATTTACATCCTTACTTTGCATAAGTCCTTTCATAGTGCTCATTATAGTCCCCATTTACATCCTTACTTTGCATGAGTCCTTGCATCTGTCCTTTCATAGTCCTCATTATCATCCTCATTATCATCCTCATTATAGTCCCCATTATCATCCTCATTATAGTCCTTATTTACATCCTTACTTTGCTACGTCCTCATAGAGTTCCCATATATATCATTATAATCTTTGCATATAATCCTTCCATAGTCATCATAATCTTCGCATATATTCCTTGCATAGTCGTCATAATCCCAATTTTAGTCCTTCCATAGTCTTCATCCTCATAAGCTATAGGGTCAAATCATTATCTCCATTTTCAATTATCTTCAAAACTAGGGTGTTCCCTAGTCCAAGTCCAAAGTTGCATTGTCATTCTTTAGGATATCATCTTGTCATTCCTTAATCCAATTTGTCAAAAAAATTCAAAAACATAGGTTGCATTTGTCATCCTGAGTTGCATTTGTCCATTTTTAAAATTCTCAAAATCCAAAAAAATTGGGTTGCACTTTCATCCTTTGGTTGCATTGCATTTCATCCCTAAACTTCAAAAAATCCAAAAAAATGGTATATAGTGCAATGGTTGAAACAAGCTCTCAAACTTCTAAGAGACAACATTACCCTTATCAAACTTCCAACTTCCATGGGACCATGTCATTGCAACCAAACAATCAATCATCTCAATCCAGCATATACATGTCCCAAAACGTGCATCAAACTTATCAGAAACTATGTGAGGGAAAATGTGCGTGCTAATACAAAGGAGTAAAAAGATAAACTAATTAACAAAAATAAGTCATTAAACTCAACACTTCAAGATCGAAATGATAAAACCAAAGCAAACACACAAATGACAAGCAATGCAAACCAATATCTTTGCTTTGATTCGATTATTTCATGATTGGATGTGTGCTCATGACATTGATTCAGATGTTGAATTGTACTCCATGATTTGATGAAGATGATAATGCAAATGAAAATGGATGTGTGAGTGTGAGTAATGATTTCAGCAAGAGTAACAATGCGTTGAATGAATAGTGGATTTGAGAGGATTTGGTCTAAAAATGGAGGGATTATATAGAAGATTAAGGGAAGGAGAGGGGGTGTGAAGAGGAGACACTTGTCCTCCAAAAAAGGACAAGTGGCTCAACAAGGGGGAAGAGGAATGACGTGTCTATGAGGATACATGTCTATTTTGGGCAAAGCCACCTAAAAATAGGATATTTTCCCCCAAAAGGGGGAAAAGAGGTTAGGATGTGCACATATGGAGGTTACGAGAGATACGATAGGGTTGGTTGGAACCCCAAGGTTAGGAAAAGGGTTAGGTTAGATGGGGGGTTAAGGTTAGGAGCCATGTGCTCAAATGGGATAGAGAATTAATTAAATTAATTTATTTAATTAATTCATGGTATTGGGAAAGAAAGGGGCATTTAATTAATTAAAGGTAATTAATCAAATGGGATGGAAAAGGACATTAATTAATTAGAGTAATAAGATTGGGGGTTAATTAATTAATTAAGAATTAATTAATTAGAAGAATAGGCCTGGGGATTAATTAATTGGAAGAACGAAATAAGGAAATTAATTAATTAGTTGAAAAGGGTTTAAATTTTATTAAATTAATTAGTCAAATTTAGGTGTATACATTTTGCACCTCTTCGTGGTGGCACTAAAATAGCATCAGTGCAAAGAAAAGTAAAATACCTGAGAGCGAGGAAGCAAAAAATGCCCCAGGCTCGATGAAGGAATGGGTAGGGATGCCCTCTCGAGAGGGTGCATGGGGAAAAAGGAACCGGGTGGCGTCTCGAAAGAAACATTGCCCCAGCGGACATGATAGAAGGAAAGAAGCATAATGGGAAGGGGAGAAAAATTCAAATGCAATGGATGATATGGATGAAATGATCATGGAGCTTGAGCACCTGCAAAATAGGACGCCATGTATAAAGCACTTATTTTGATTTAGCAATGTCTGTGAGTCACCAAGGTATGAAGAACCAAGGTGGAATTTCACAACCAATGCATAGTCTGACACATATAAATAGACATCCAAGCTAATCTAGCACCACACAGAGTTACGAAGACCTTGCACACAACAATGCTAGAAGAACCCCAAGCAGAAGATGTGCCTAGTGTAACATGAGATGATAGAGACCTCATGCGGGTACAACAAGGGACACATCCAAAATATACACCAAGAAAAACCAAATGCAACAAGATCACATCTTGAGCCTTGTTATTCCTAGCGCACCATGATAGAAAACATCATGGTGACCAAGAGGAAATAGAGCCCTCAGAAGATTAAAAAGATAAACAAAGATTTAAAAAAAAGAATCAAAGCCAACACGAGTGTCTCAGATGTCTTTTCCCAAAAGGATAACTGTTGGATGAGAATTGAATGATGTCTGACTTGAGGAAGGATACATCTTGCACAAAATGACGATGGGTGTTGGTGAGAAGGATACATCTCAAAACAACACTAGGATTAAAAAAAACTAATGGTGATTGACAAAAGGATCTGATAGGATCATGACGACAAAGATTCTCTAGGATGATTATTGAAGAACCAACTGATAGGATATGATCTCGAAGGACATGATCGATGGACACCTATGTAAAGAGACACCTATGTACAAGATGCACAATATATATGGATGATGGAAGAAGATGTCAGGATAGGCATGATGTTGCCCCAGTCAAGAGGAAAAGTGATGAGAGATTGATGATTGACTAGATTGATTGAAGAGAGAGGAGTGATTGGAAGAAACAAGATGATGATGATGATGATTGGAAGATTCGATTAGATAGGAGTTATTGTATAATTTAGAATAATGGATAATATTGGAATGCGAAGGGGAATTGGGAGGCAAATGAATCGATTCAAAGTTTGAGCGAAGGAGGTGCTGTTATGTGGAGCCTAATTAGACTCGGAGTTTAAATTTTCCCTACTTCTATTGGTGCGGTTTCTCCCATATTTTTTGATGGGGGTTTGGGGGTAGCACCCCCAAGTGGGGTCAAGGGGTAGCATCCCTTGCAGGGTCAAGGGGTATCCCCCCTTTTGCACTCAAGGCAGGGTTGAGGGGCAATGCCCCGTGAGGCCAAAAAAGACTCATCATTCTAGAAAGGCATTGGGCATTATTTTCTATATTGGCTGACATGTTACAACTGGGGAAGAGCTAAAAGAAACCAGGGGGAGATCTGAAAGAAATCGAGGGGAAAAATTGTGAGGAGAACACCCTGCGACATGGGGTTGTAATCCCGCTCACGCGAGGGTGCATCCCTGCTCACGCAAGGGTGCATCCCACGAGTGTGAGGGCATGACCCTACTCACGTGGGGTGCATCTCCACTCACGGGAGGGTGCATCCCTGAAAGTGTGGGGGAGTGATCTTGCTCGGGGGTGCATCCTTATGAGCGTGGGGGTACAACCTCATGGGCATGGGGGTGCAAAGCTGCTTGTGAGGGAGAAACCTCGCCGATGCGAGTACACAACCCTACCCATGAAGAAATAAAAAGAAAAAAAAGGGGGGGGAAGAAAAAGAAAAAGAGGGAGCGGGAGTTGGGGAAATAAAGTTTTCCCCGCAGGCAGACGCAGTTGACTAAATGGATGGCTTTGGATGAAAAGGATTGGAGATTGGATCAAAAGGATGATGGACAAAGTTAGATGAGGATAAGGATAGGGTAGAGGAACATGATCATGGATGAAGGGATGGAGGAACAAGGAGATAAGGATTGGTGGATGGAAATGGAATGGAAGGAGGATGGATTGGAGGAACCAATAGATAAGGATAGGTGGATGAGTGGATATGATAAGAGGATGGATTGGAGGAACCAGAAGATAAGGATTGGTGGATAGATCAGGTTATGAGTGAAGGGATGGAGGAACTGAGAGATAAGGATTGGTGGATGACAGGATACGATAAGATGATTGGATTGGAGGAACCAGAAGATAAGGATAGTTGGATGAATGGATATGATAAGATGACTGGTAGAGGGATATGAAGCTAAGGGACGTGGATGGAAGATATGGTGATGAGTGGATCTTGAGATGGAGGAGATGGAGGTACTAGAAGATAAGGATTGTGGATGGAAGATATGATGATAAATGGATAAGGACCATGAAGGTATGAGGAAGGTTTATACAGATGGCAGGAAGGATGAGTGAATAGGAAGGATGAATGAAGGATCAACCTGATAGGGATATGGAGGCCAAGAGGTGTCCAAAGAATGTATATATGGGGGTATTTTGTTTCTCTTTATCAAGATCCAAGGGAGGATGAAGGAAGCAAACTGGAGAAGATATGATGGGTATGGTTGTTACTACTTATCAAGTTGCCATTAGTTTTTATATTCAAAGTCATACCAAATACTCTAGTTGGTTAACACAACTGAATCATGCAGTCAGTATACATAGAGAAGTCAATATGCATAGTCTAGTCAGTTAGAGAAGAAAGCAGTCACAAAACGTAGTACACACCGAGCTGTCTACCGAGTATCTTTTTATGACTACTGAGCAGCAAAGATGACACACCGAGTTGATATACACCGAGTGAAATGTGTTACTAGATACATTGAACCTAGACATGCATATGAAAACATGTTACAAGATCAAGGCACATCTAACCGTTATTACATTGGAAATTGCACTAGAAGATTGTGTATGATTTTGAGATCAATCTAACCAATGAAATATTTTGTATAGTTATTCATTCAAGGAATCATGTTTGTAAGATCGAAGCAATGAATTGGATCACTGTCTTAAGGGATCTATTTATACAGCATGAGTTAAGGGTGTATATATGTGTAAGAAGACTATTACAGAGACACAGAGGTCACCGAGAAGGTTTTCAGAGAACAGTCGAAGAACAGAGTAAACAGAAGGGTTTACTGAGTTACTATATGGGTTACCAAGGTATGCTATAAGCCAGGTAATCTATTCTGAGCACATAGAATCTGCTATAACATTTCAGATGTAAAGTTGTAGATATTTGTAATGATTTTATTGTAATATTGTGAAGTTGTAAGAGAAACCTTTAACAAGGTAAAAGACTCTAATCAAGTCTATAAATTGTAAAACCTCTAACCAGGTGCAACATTTAGATTAAATGTTGTAAAATCCTTTAGCAAGGTAGATCTAATAGATCTTGTTACTCCTAATAGGGTAAGCTATCAGAAATAGCTAATATGTAGCTCTAACCGAGCACTCTTTATTATTGCAGTAGTGAAGTTGTGGGTGCCATCCCCACCGTAGTTTTTCTCTCTAACCAAGAGTTTTTGCATAACCAAAATATATATGTTATGGAGTGAATCATGTATGATTGCTATCTATTTGTTTTAACTTTATTTTATGTTACTGCACTATTCTGTTTATGCATAACAGTAAAGTTATTAATCAAGAAAAGTTTTGGAGTACTGATTCACCCCTCCCCTCTCAGTACATTAGCTTTCCATATTGGGCCTAACAATTGGTATCAGAGCTTGAATCTTGGAAAAGGGTTTAACTACCTAAAGAGAAAGATCTTATCAATGGAAGGCTACAAACAATCTCAGAGGATTGTGTATCTGCAAGAAGAGTTGGATCATGCTAATCAAGTGATTACAGACATGCAAAGGCAAATACAAAAATCTCTAAAATTAAGAAGAAGATTATCTGATGACTTGTAGGATTCTCAAGAATTAGTGGAACAAATTGAGACATCATCTGAGAACAGTATATCTAAAGAGACTGGAGAAATGATTGGAGTATTGAAAGAAAGAACAAAGCACTGGCTGATCAACTAAAAGCAATGAAAAGAGAACATGAACATTTCAGCACACAAATGACTGAAAATCTAGATGCACTAAGGATAGCTAAGGATAAAGCAAGAGATCTAGAAAGAGAGAAACAACAACTTGAAGTCTTAGTATCTGATAAAAATGATGAAATCATAAGGTTGACTAGGATTCAACAAAATATGACAAATCAACTAGGTTATGTACATCATGAAGCAATTCTGAAGAATGATGAAAATCAAGCATTAAAACTTTAAGTATCAAGGTTGACCAATGAACTTGAAACAGAGAAGAAATCCAAAGAAACATTGAAGAAGAGTTATGAAGCATCAAAGATGTTGGATGAGCAACTGAATACAAGAAGACCCAACAGAGATGCAGAACTCGGTTACAAAGGGAAAGACTCTACCGAGAAAGGAATTCATACTACCGAGAGAGGAGAATCATCAAAGCAAGCTGGAAAAAGGAATAACATCAAAAGAAAGAAGCCTATTTGCTACTACTATGGAAATCAAGGTCACACTACCAACATATGCCAAATCAGAAAAGGTAAGCAACCGAATATCACTAAGTCCAATGATTATTGTTACAATTGCAATAAATATGGTCACATATTTAACCAATGTAGGACAAAGTTTGTTAACAATTATTAGAAGGCAAAATTCAAAGGGTTTTGTAGAAACTGCAATAGATATGGACATAGTACTAAGAAGTGCTGGCTTAAGCAAAAGAACTACATGTGGTCTGCACGCCGAGCAAACACTGGAGTTTACCGAACTTACATAGATCCTTACCAACAATATGCAACAGTACCATGGGATTACAATACAAGGATATGGTGTGAATGTTGTAGAAGATATGGACATATTAGTGCCAACTGTTTTATAAGGTTTGGAATGAACAACCGAAGATCATGGAGAAATCCTGGTATGGCATGTTTTTATTGTCACAAAGTTGGACATTTAGCTGGAGATTGTAGAGATCAACCTAGAGGAGACACTGAAGAAATAAAAGAGAAATTACAGATGATTTGGAAAAAGAAGGAAATTGTGTCAAATGAAGAAAGAACCTTACCTACCGAGTTAGGTGCACCTAGTCCAAATTAATCAGTAAAGGTATGAAGGGACTGCATTCTCTGAAAGTTAAAATCATAACAGTTCCTATTCTATTATGTACTAAATTCAAAATCTGCATAGTTAAGATGCATTAGTAAGTTTGAAATTCTATCAAAAGTAATTTACAGGAAACCTTTCAAGTCGGTGAATACAAGAAGCCTGTCAAGTCGATAAATGAAGGAAATTTGGTTACTCGGTTAAAATGAAAAAAGGGAGAGTAAATTGGTTAAAGGTGAACTAAGTGCATTTAATGTTTTTGACCTAACCCACACGGAGCCCGATAAGGTATTATGTGTACTTAAAGGTATTTTCACGGTTATTTACACTTACCAAGTTTTCGAAAGAGCAGAGTAGGGCAATTTCAAGGCGATCAAACCTCATTCAGAGCGAATCCAAGGTATTTACATCAAATCTCATCGCATTGTTAAGCTACTTTACTGATCTTATCAAATTGTTATTATCTGCTGAGTGTGAAGCATCTTCCATTTGTAAACCATCAAACCCTAAGGATAGTTTGCTAAGTTTTTACCTGAAATCTACAATGGCACCCAAGATCCAAGATCCCATAGTTGTTAAGAATGTAGAGAAGCCCTCACTAAAATACACTTTGACTCCTAAAGTTGCCTCTAAACCGGATGACAAAACTGCCTTTTCACTCATCCCAGATTGAATCTTGTTAGTCAAAGATGTTAGATTCTTCACCAAATGCCATGTTGAAGAACTCGGTTATGTTGAGATAAGAGACACCTATGATGAACTATGTATAGATGGTGTATTAAACAGCAAGTATGAACACATTAAAATCAAAGGATTGACTGAAGCCCTAACCTATCCTCGTGTGTTCAAGCCCCAATGGGTCAAGTTTGTTTTGAGCAGGGTTCATGATGATTTCATGTGGCTAGAAGAGCAACCATTCAAAATCACCAAGGAAATCATTCACGTGATCACCACTTATCCTATCTATGATCATGCACAAGCTCAAAAGATGATATCATAGAAGGAATTGATCAGTTTAACTGGAGTAGAATCTGATTACAGAGGACTAGAATTGAACAATGTCACTGATGCAGAATTTAAGTTTTCTATTAGATTAATTGGTTACTATTTCTTCCAATCAGCAAGGGAAAATAGTGTACCCTGTGCAGCAGTTGACATAGCTTATAAAGTTGTGAAAAAGGGAATGAAAGTTGACTTATGTGAAGTGTTATTGAAGAACCTGTTTGAGAATCTAAACAAAATAAGGAAGCCAAAGAAGAACAACTTGGCAAATACACTAAAGTTTGGTTCACTCCTTGTATGCATGTTTTTCTACTTTGAAAAATTCTTTCCATCAGTCGGTAAAGTAGTTTGGGAGCTACACTGACCAATCACCCATCAGATTAATGAGTTTATCAAGAAACTAGGTGATAATTTCAATGACATAATGGATGATTATTTCAGTAAATTTCAAGAGAAGATGCACAACAAGTACCGGATTCCACCCCAGCTAGTGGAGAAATATAAAGATGATATATGCTTTGAGGTAGATACTGATTACTATTATTTGAATGTTGTGGAACCAAGAACTCAATCTTTGCCACCTATGGGTTACGAGATTGACTTTGACATCACACAATAGTAAATTGATGCATTTCTTACATTACCAAGGCATGCTACCGAGCTGAGATATGGAACCTATGAAGAGGTGAAGGGAAAAGTAAAAATGAGCATTGTAGTACCCAAAGCTACAAGAAAAGCAGCAAAGATTATAAAGGTTTTAAAGGAGAAATTTGAAGAAGATTCTTCCTCCACACCTGTCAAAGGCACTCTTGCCATCACCAAAGAGGAATTTAAAGCTCAAGAGGCAGCAATAACATTGAGCACCGAATTGCCTAAGGGTAAAGTGTTAAAAAGAAAGAAACAGGACACTTCAAAGGCCCTATCGACTCCTCCAACAAAGAGACCTAACACAAGAGCATCAACTGCATCACCGAGTAAGAAAAAAAAGAGTGTTACTACTCCCAAGGTAACCAAGACCTACAAGAAATCTACTCAGAGACTCATTCTGGCAAAAGAGTCTAGTGATACAGAATCTGAGGATGCCAACAAATTCCAGATTGTCAAGAGCAAGAAGGTAAATATACATAGTGTTGAAAACTTTTGTGCCAATCTAAAAGAATATGGCAGATTTGGTTCTTTTAGATATGTCAAGTATGAAACAAGAAATAATGATGAGAAGAGACAAACTGAAGAAGTTGTCATTTGCACACTTCTAAAGTTTTGGCTAGCTCCATTGGAACTAGTAAAGTCACTTCCAAGTGAACTTTACTTGCATATTGATAATAGGTGGAAATATGCAATGGACTCAGAGAAACAAATCAGAGAAAGAAGTCTAGTCCATCTATTTCCTGATATGTCTGTAGCAGAAATAAAGGAACATTTGACAACCTACAATTCAAAATTTCTTGTCAAACAAAGAGCCTTAAAACTGATGAATGGGCTATATATTGATGTAGAAAATGAGACGAAAGCAAAATGGTAGGAAATCTTCAAAATCAAAGATGCCAGTGAACAATCTATAGTTGAAATCATTGATGTCACCAAGCATGAGCACGATGTCATCGAGTACGGTCCTAATGTTACCAACCAAGGCCCAGCTGACACTATTCAAATTGATGAAGATGTCATGGATATAGAGGAACAGAAGCAGGAAATGATAGAAGGCACTACATATGCAAAACTTGTATCTAGTGAATCTATTTTAGAACAAGTTCAGCCTTATCCACCAATCACTCAACCTGTCTCTACCGAAACTCCTCAGGATATAGCACAAGGCACCGAAGGTCACAAGTCTACAATAGGAGAAGATACTACTCTAGACCAGACCTCTCAAGCACCTTCGAGCACTGAAAATGTAGCAGCTGAGACACCCAGTACCAAGACACCAAAAGACACCACATCGGCTATAGGAACTGACCAAAGTGTTGTCTCTACCGAGAAACCTACCAAGGGTCAGCAAACCTCTCAAGCTATTGTCTTGGTCCAACCGACCAAAGGTAAAGAGAAGAAGATGAAAAAGCATAGTTTCAAAGTTGATTTATCTAAACCAATAGTGTTGCCCAATGTGGATATATCAAAATTAAAGGGGCAAGCACTCATTGATTTCGATGAACTATGCAAAGCAAAGACCAAACAAGAAAAATAGATGACCACACAAAAGAAGAATAAATTACTTAAGAAGGTGAAGACATTACTATCAGATATGCTACCTACAGCTATAGTGTCAACCGATGCAGCCATCCATATTCAACTGGATGAACTCCTTAATTAAATAGAAACATCTGGAGTTGATGCATCTGAGTACTTGAGCAAGCTAAAAGACAAGGAGCTTACTGCAAAAATGATAGAAGAGGTATAGAAAGCTCTAGCTATTGGCAAAGTCAAACTTGTCAAATTCATTGTTGAGTTGTCCCCTCAACTCAAGCATATTCTTTATTTATTTCAGAAACTCTGTACATTTTCTATATTCATTAAAGATATCAAGAATAAAACTGATGTAATTGAGAAAGAGATCACCGATCTCTCAAATAAGTTGACTCCAGAGCCCAATTCAGTTCAGAATTTTTATACCAAGCTTCAACAGCTCATGGCTCAATAATTGGAACTCAGAAATGAAAAACATACGATCAGGATGGATATAATGACACTCCAAACATTATTCCTTCCTCATATTTCATCAGTTCAAGAATAGATTAACTGAGCCATACGCCTATCTACTACACAAGAGGGAAGCACTCTTGATGGCTTAATATCACTATTGGATGATATTCAAGCACAAAATTCTTTAATGGAAAGTGTAAAGGATGCACTCTCTATTGCTCTCACTGATGCCTGGAAGAAGTATAAATCTATTTTTGACCAGTTACCACCCTCGGATGGAAATTAAGTTTTTGATGTTTGTCAAAAAGGGGGAGTGATACTATATTTGTGGAGAAATGTAATATATTTGGGTGTAATACAGTTTTGGTGATACAATTTTGATACAGTATTCAGAGTATTGTATACAAGGGGAGTATACCAAGCAGAGTATGCAGAGTATCCAAGGACAATAAGCAGAGCACACAAGCACAAAACCGAGCATGCAAAATCAAAGTTATGTATAGTATAATGATAAGGGGAGTATATTTGAATATACTATTTCATTGACTATTGTATATACTATCAAGTATAGTCATTTTGCAAAGTATATAGATTTTTGAGTTATGACTTTAAAAGTAGTTTTTGTCAAACATCTCAACTAATGTCAAAAGGGGATATTGTTACTACTTATCAAGTTGCCATTAGTTTTTATATTCAAAGTCACACTATATACTCTAGTCGGTTAACACTACCAAATCATGTAGTTGGTATACATAGAGAAGTCGGTATGCACAGTCTAGTCGATTACAGAAGAAAGCAGTCACAAAACACAGTACACACCGAGTTGTCTATCAAGTATCTTTTTATGACTACCAAGCAGCAAAGATGACACACCGAATTGATATACACCGAGTGAAACATGTTACCAGATACATTGAACTTGGACATGCATATGAAAACGTGTTACAAGATCGAGGCACATCTAACCGTTATTACATTGGAAATTGCACTAGAAGATTGTGTATGATTTTGAGATCAATCTAACCAATGAAATATTTTGTATAGTTATTCATTCGAGGAATCATGTTTGTAAGATCAAAGCAATGAATTGGATCATTGTCTTAAGAGATCTATTTATACAGCATGAGATAAGGGTGTATAAATGTGTAAGAAGACTGTTACAGAGACATAGAGGTCACCAAGAAGGTTTTCAGAGAACAGTCGAAGAACAGAGTAAACATAAGGGTTTACTAAGTTACTATATGGGTTACCGAGGTATGCTATAAGCAAGGTAATCTATTATGAGCACATAGAATCTGCTATAACATTTTAGATGTAAAGTTGCAGATATTTGTAATGATTTTATTGTAATATTGTGAAGTTGTAAGAGAAACCTTTAACAGGGTAAAAGACTCTAATCAAGTCTATAAATTGTAAAACCTCTAACCAGGTGCAACATTTAGGTTAAATGTTGGAAAATCCTTTAGCAAGGTAGATCTAATAGATCTTGTTACTCCTAACAGGGTAAGCTATCAGAAATAGCTAATATGTAGCTCTAACCGAGCACTCTTTATTATTGCAATAGTGAAGTTGTGGGTGCCATCCCCACCGCAGTTTTTCTCTCTAACCAAGAGTTTTTGCATAACTAAAATATATGTGTTATGGAGTGAATCATGTATGATTTCTATCTATTTGTTTTAACTTTATTTTATGTTACTGCACTATTCTGTTTATGCATAACAGTAAATTTATTAATCAAGAAAAGTTTTGGAGTACTGATTCACCCCTCCCCTCTCAGTACATTAGCTTTCCATATTGGGCCTAACAATGGTAGGCAGATGGAAATGAAGGATGAAATGGCTAGATGTCCAGCAAAATTTTGCCCCCAAGTGTGGAGAGAAAAGGGATGAGGAAAATTATGCATGACGCCTGTTTTCTAGGTTTTCATCATGGTACCTATCCAAGGCGCCTGTTTGCCAAGTTTTCACCATTGGAGATTTTTTTTTTTTTTTTTTTTGTTTTTGGAATTTGTTGATTTTTTAATTTTTTTAAATTTTTAAATTTTTGGGAGGAAATATATGGATGGAGATGGATGAGGATAAATGGATTTGGAGGATAGGTGATGAGGGAGATGGATGGAGGACTTGAGCATCAAGTTCCATATCAAGGTATTAAGAGCCCATTTGAAGTGATCACTAGGTGTTGGTACAACTTTATTAGGAATGAGTGGATTATGCAAAGGCTTGGATTAGATGGTTTTTATGGGGTATGTATGTGGTTTAAGGGAGATGGTAGTGGAAAGTGTTTGGATGGAAGGAGGTAAAGTGAGCACGATGGGGGGATGTTTTTATGACCAACATTGGCACATGTTGCAGAGGATGTGGGATGAGCGAAGGGGAGGTGGATGTAGCATGTGGATATGATGGAGGAATTATGATAGGTAGCTTTGGGAAATAGGGACCCAAAATAGATTTAGGAGATGAAGGGGAAGCATTTTTAGCTAGTGGGCTAGCAACTTTGGGTGCCATTGGAGATTCTTCTTTTGGATGCATTGCTTATTTTTGCTTTGGGATCCACATTATTTTTTCTTTTGCTTTAGTGGGCCTTTGCAGCCTATGAGATTCATTGCATTTATGTATCATCATTTTCATTGTTGGAACATGTCTTTTTGAGTGGACATGGTCATCTCTATATTATTGTGGATGTTTATCTTTATGCATTTTTAATTTGGCATCCAAATTTATGCTAGTAGCCTTGGAAGGAGTGTGCGAAGTTATAGGAGATGGATGTAATATGGGTGAAGTGATGGAGGTAGTAGGTTGGATGGAATGTGAGGACATGTGCCTTTGTTGATCCTGATTAGGGATGAACGGAATAGGATGTTAATGATGGGTGATGGAGATAAAGGATTTGTGCATGGAGGGACGAGCAGGAAAAGATGGAGGATGAGATTTTGGGATATAAGGGCCCAAAATGGATTTAGAATGTGGGGGATATCTTTCTTAGGGGTAAATTAATCATCAAGATAATCAGATGTAAAAGAGAAAATCACAACTCTAAATCTAATTAAAATTAACTCCTATTTGACAATGAAATAATTCTAAATCAATTGAATAATGAATGAAATCTAATTAAACTCCCTCGATTAATGTATCAAGGCTTCCATTGCTCTTCTCCATAATTGTTGGTTGATTGGCTCTCGGGTGTTGCACTGAAATTCCTGCATAAGATAGACAATTATTTTGAAGACTTTGATTCTAGCTTGAAATGAGAAAATGATGTTGCATATATAAATTTTCAACATAGAAGGGGTGAGGATTTGAACTCAAGTGTTGATTGATAGTCAATTGAGATTGATTGATCAATGAACTAGTCATGATTGACTTGTTAAATTATTTGATTGATTTGTTAACATGATTGATTGGAGAGTGAACTCAATTGATTAACTAGTAGACTAAATAGACTAGCTAGTTGATTGAATAGATGGATTAGAAGATTGAATGGATTGGAGAGATAAGTGGATTGATTGACTAGCTAGAAAAAGATGATTTGGAGTGAAAAGGGGAGATTGAAGAGTTAACTGAGTTAACTAATTAGTCAACTGATTTGATCAATCAGTTATGATTTCAACATGTGTTGTAGGATTTTGGAATCGAATTTGATTTTCATTTTGATTTTCGAATGCTGAAATGCACATGAAATTAACATAAATTCAAATTTGGTGAAATGTTAATTTGATGATTTGGAATTAGATGAAATTAATTGAAATTTGAAATTGGGGAATTTGGAGGAATAAGTTAATTAATTTAAATAATTTAAATAAAATTATTTAAACATTAGAAATAAGATTAATTAAATAATAAAGATTATTTAATTAAGGAATAAATCATAATTAATTAAATAATTAATATTTAGGAAAGGGTTAATTGATTAATTAATTAAGGAATAGAAATTCGATAATTAGAAATGTTGAATGTGATGATTGAGCTAGTTTAGAAAAATAATTAGCTTAGTTAAATAATTAAAGAATTAATTAATTTGGATGAGTAATTATCAATGATCAGTGAGACATTTTTAGGTGTCTATATTTTCCCCTCTTTGAGACAACGTCAAAATGACGTTGTTTAAAATAAAATAAAAAAATTATGCCCCAGTATGCCCTGATAATGGAGGTAGGATGCCCCCTCAAGAGATTGTTTATGCATTGAAAGTATGAATGATCTCTCGAAAGAAGAAAAAAGTTATATGAGATGGAAGAATGGTTAGTTGATGACATGAATGAGTTTGATTGGATTCGATAAATTGTTAGAATGATTTGTAGATTTATTGAATGATAAGATTGAGATAAAGTTTGGTTTCAGAAAGGACACGTCCTGTATAAGACAAAGATGATCAAAACGTCTGGTTGAAGGAAGGATACATCCTGTATAAGACAAATGATAGATGATCGTGTCTAGTTTCAGGAAGGACTAATCCTGTATATGACAATTGATAGATCAAAATTAGATGAATAATGAAATATGATGAAGGTGGGGAATAATTGATTGATAGATAGAATAGTTGATATGAGGAAATGATTTGAGATCCAATTAGAAAGATGTGAGTAGAAATTGAAATTAACTCATTGAGAGTAGAATATGTTAGATGAGCAAATGATCTTTGAGATAGAATCAACATGATGAGATGAGAAAATGAAATGATATGATTTATGATGATAGTGAATGATGGTGATGAATACTCTTCTTTGCCTTTATTTGTAGTGCAACACATTATCATCATTGAGCCTTATTATGTAGCAATGAATCTTAGTACACCAAGGTATAAGGAAACATGATGTATAGATATCTCACTGCAAGAAACAAACACATAGCAGACAAGGAATGAACCCTCCAATCTGGGAATTTCACTAGGGGTCGAGGTATGTGTGGCGTTCACAGGATGAATGATCCTACTAAAGACACTCACTAGAGCCATTGCCCCATAAATTTGTTGGTTCACCCCATAAAACAACAAACAAAGTAAAGGATCATGCCCATCGTGGCTCCTCTAGTCACTTTTGGACATCCTTGAGTAGCATAGAAACATGATCTTCCCCAATTGATAAAAGATGAAAAAAAAACAAATTAGACAAAACTCAGCAACAAAATTGATTGTGCCTTTGCTTTGATTTATTTATTGTGATGGTTGATAATGTTTGGTTTCAAAAGTTTTGGACCCTATTTAAGACGGATCTGTTTGGTTTCGAGTGTATGTGATTCTATCTAAGACATTATAATGACCACGTTGATGTGAATATCAGTGATTAATAAGACTTGATCAGGTTGGTTGCAAATGTTTGATAAGATAGTTATATCCTTTCTTGAACTCTGTGTGAAGTGTTTGTTGGATATTTGTTAGGGTATTTGTTTCTCACAAGACATTTTATTGCAAGTTTTGGTTGATTTTTTATTTTTAGTTTGTTTTTTATTTTTTTTCGATGTTAAGGGTTTTGTGGATCATTTTCGAATGTTTTTTATTTTGTTATTTTTTGATTGTTTTTTTGGTATTTGTTCAAGATCTTTTTCTAATTTTTAAGATTTTTTACAATTTTTAAGATTTTTGTGTTTTGCAAATGTTTTTGGATTGATTTTTGTTCAGGGTCATTTTCCGATTTTTAAGATTTTTTAAGGACTTTATCTGATTTTTAAGGATTTTTCAGTTATGCCCCCAAGTATGCAGACCTATGATGACATGATGATCTAGGTGATGTATGTGGAGACAATTACTTTTGATATGAGTTGTGCTAATGCAAGATGCAAGATGAAAATGTGGTTCCTATTTGAACAAGGGTGAGTGTATGCATCTTTCATTTTGAAATGCACTAATTGAATATTAACACACTTTGTAATCAAAGATAGGAGCTCAATCCATTCTCAGAAGACTTTAGATCATCCAATATTAACACACTTTGTAATCAATATTTATGAATGGAGGCGCATAAAACTTCTCCATTAATTCTTGAAACTTTGATCCCCTTTTGCCCATGTGTGTGCACTTGAGTTTATTCTAACCCTTGTAACCATTATAGACCCTTGGAATCCTATGTGGCTAGGTACGTGAGTTATTTTGACTTCAAAAGCATCATGGATAGATCCTCACTGCTAGCAAGCTTTTAGGGATCCAATGAGGTTATACACTATAATCTCTTAAATATTGCTCCATTACCAGTAGGTGTCCATAGCCCTAATAGAGTTACTTGCATGTTCCCTTAGTTAAGCTTTATTGCACATTTTTGCATGATATTTCAGTTATATATCTATGCTATTTTTCCTTGAGAGGGATATTTGGCATAACTTTTCTTTTCTATTTTCTTGCCTTGACTTGTAAGTAGTGAAACTTACTTGGGTATGATAATTACAATGACGTTGAAGCAAAATATTGGATTTTTCACTAGCCACATGACCAACTAGGTACCTGTAATGACTTAGAGCTATTGATTAATGTGTAAGCTATAATAGTCGATAGGTTTTGGGTAAAAAGGCTTAACAGTGAAAACTCTAATCAACCAAGGATAAAGCTTAATCACAAGGTGATGTTGAAGATAAATGACTAAAGACCTATTATTGTAACTTTTGCGCATTCTATTTTGATATACTTGTAAGTGATTCAGGGAAGTGAATCTCTTTTAATCCAAGAGTTCCAACTCTTGCAACCTTGCAACTTTGTGATCTTAATCAGATATGATATTTTTTAAAGAGATCCTCAGTGCTAGTAATTCTACTTCAATAGGAAAAATGGCTTGTATTTCATATACCAAGGACTATAATTTGGCACCTATTTTTGTGCATATACATGTTTTGTAAGCCCATTGTAGCATCATAAAATTGCAACCTTTGCAATTTTGACTGTGTTTTAGAACCTCACCCTAGAGACTACATCTCCCTACTCAATTAAGACCCCTCTCTACATCATTCTTCCAGATCTCCTCCCATTTCAGCCCTTGTATCACCACATAACCCTATCCAAGCCCCAAAATAGGGTAGGACAAGGGCGTGGTGCCCCTGTCCCCTTAGGATAGGGGCGTGGTGCCCCTGTCCCCTTAGGATATGGGTGTGGCACCCCTCTCCCTCACCCCTCTCCCTCTTCGATAGGGGCATGATGTCCTTGTCCTCCCTCTTTATGTGGCCCCAAAATGGGTCCATTTGACCCTTATTTTCTATTTGGGATTTAGTTTCCCCTATGTCGGCCTTTGGTGAGAGGAAAATTAAACCCTCCACGACAAGTATAAAAGGGGATCTATTCCTCTCATTTGCATAAGTGAAAAATAAGCAAAAAATGGGATAAAAAGTAGAAGGTCTCCATTATCATCATCAAGTTTTCAAGTGTTCAAGTTTTCAAGCATCCATAAAGTCTTATTATTCATGTGTCTTCTTCATTCATCCATTAGAGAAACATTACAAATGTAGTGTCGTAAATTGTACACCCTTGCTAGGGTGGTACAATTTCACACTTAGGTTAGCACCCACCTTAGTTTGTTTGCATCTTGCATTGTAATTTCCCTTTAAGCATTTAATTAGTTAATTTAATTAAATCTAAAGTCATATTTCATCACTTTATACATCATAAAATTGGTCCCTTTACCCTAAGTGTACCCCTTTTTTATTTTATTCCTCCAATAAATCATTTAATCATAAACCCTAATTATGTCCTATTTTGACCTTTAAGGTCTGATTTCATATATCAAAACACCTCAAAATCAGCTTTAACTTTGGGATTTTCTCTAATATCATCATATCTAATGACCCTTAAAATTTGGTGAAAAGTTGGTCGGACCATGTGCGTTCCCACCACAGTCCTCGGCTTTTTTCCCAAAATTTTGGGAGCACAATTCTATGATATTGTAATGTTTAAACCTAAAATATTGATGGTAAATTCAATTCCTAGGTTGGCCTAAAGGCAAAATTAAGTCAAAATTAAGATCTAGGGTTTCATACATAAGAGCTCTCTTTCTTCATTTGAAGAGAGGGGAGGATCTTTCTAAGAATATAAGAGCAAGTTTTTGGAGCATAAGGAGCTTTCTATGTAGTGAAAGAGAAGCCTATGTAGAGTCTTCAACAAAATTCAACAACATTCATCAAGAATTTGTCAAGCATTCATCATCAATTAGGAGCCTTGAAGATATTGAAGAATAATAGGAGATCTAGTGGCAATATTTCTCCCTTGGGGATTGGTATGATTTCATGTTATTTTCATGTCTTTGTATGAGCTTCTTTACATCAATTTGCATATTTAAATTCATGCTTTAGATAATTTAGCATATTTGGTTTGAAGCATTGTTATTTACATTCACATTTACATTTAGGGTTTACTCTCATACGTAGGGTAGCTCTAATTTCTTATCATTTAGGATCTTGCATACACACAAGGTTCTAGCACACACATTTTCAGTACATTATCAACTATTTGTGGAGTTGGAAATCACCAACATAGGGTTTTGACTAAGGTAAAATCATATATAGCCACCCAAACCTTCCCTTTTCAGTTTTAGGCATGAAAACAAGTACCCGGAGGCACTTTCAGCTCAACAAAAGGCACAGGAATCACCTAGAATCATCAGATCTACTCTAATCTACTTGGGATAGTGGGGTGGTGCCCTGGTCCTTCCTAGGATAGTGGTGTGACACCATGGTCCCTTTTCTTTGTAGTGATTTTTAGCAAGTTGTAGTTTCAGGTCATCAAATTTGCAGTTTCTGAGTTGCAACCTCCTATCTGCAGAAATAGGACAATGGCATGTCACCCTAGTCCAAGTCGATTTTGGTCAATTTACAACATCAAGTACACATCCATAATCCTCTCCATTTCATTCTTTCAGTATCTTATTTTTAGATCTGCAAGTTTGTTCAATTCCGATTTCATTTATGCTTCATTCTTCATCTCCTAATCTAGTTACATTCAAACCCTAGTTTTTCTCATCATTTGCAACAAGAGGAATAGAAAACCTAAGAGGTAATCCTTGGATCTCTCTTTCTCATAATAAGTAGCCAAAGTGATCTCTCTCCCTAGGCTTTTTCGTATTCCCAATGTGTTAGCAAAAGTAGGATTAGGTCCTAGTCACCTGATCTCGCTTTTCCTGCCACCACAACAACATTTATTTGCAAGCGTGTGTGTGTGTTAGGATTTTGTCATGTTACATCCCATTTCATGCAACACTTGTGATTACATTCAAGAAGCAAAGCAACCATCATCAACAAATTGCAGATCTACAAGGTATACATTTCTATTATTTACATTTAAGCATTTGCAATCACTTTCTTTCAAGGTTGATTCCTCAATCAAGGTTTGACTAAGGCAAACCCCTATCCACAAACCTTCTTCCTTTCTTTTTTGTGTGTAGGTTGTAGGTGCACAATTGTAATTATAGATTTAGGATTCATTTGCAAAGACGGAAAAACCCTTTTCGACTCGCAGATTTTTTGGAGGATAGTGCATAACTTATGCACGGTCCCATCGAATTTTCTCCAAATTTGTAGGGCAGCTCCATATCAGTCTAAATACCTCAGATCCAAAGTTACTGCATGATCCTGAATCAGTAGCTCCTTATTTCACCCATTTTGTCTTCATTTTTTGCATAGTCAACAAGTCAACTCTTCTACTTACAAAAGAGGGTAAATTGCATTGCACCCTTGCAATTCAATTAGTATTCAGATCCTTATTCACTCTAGGATTTGGATCTAGTTAATTCAACCCCTCTTTTGAATGTAAAGTATCTCCCAAATAAAAAACATCCTAGTGATTTCCTTTCTCTCTCCTAGGTGGGGAATCACTAGGGTTCAATTTTCCACTTTACATTTTGGTGAACCTGACATCCTACATCTTAATTCTGATTTCTTATTTGTTAGATCTGAATAATTGCAATTTGAAATTTAAAATTTCATTTCCAAGTTTGATCTTTTTTGCAAAATTTAGAGGTTAATTGCATAAAAACCCTAATTTTTCATTTTGAGGAAATTAAGCTTGTGAAGTATAGCATTTTAGTTGCTTGTTTCGGATCTGATTTCTATTTCAAAATTGCAATTCAAATATGTCTTTTCATTTTGAAAATTACGTGGTTAAACAACACAACCCTAATTTTTAAGAATCTCCTATTTCAACCTTTAACTGCTTATTTGACCTATCTAGACATCTCCAAATCAACTGCTTTTTTTCTGCAATAAAATCATAATTTCTATTATCCTGGCAAAAAATTCAAAAAAAGTTGGTCAGACCATGCATAACTTACACACAGTCCCTAGCTTTTTTCCCGAAATTTTGGGAGTCGGAATTGACTATATTTTTTTTTGCTTAAATCCAGGAAATTGGAGTATTTAATCAATTTTTAAACCTCCTAAGGTTGAAAACAAATTCAAAATTGCATGTTTGATTTTCTTGCAATTTACAAAAAGTCTAGATTTGAAATTAAATTTGTGCAAAATTTGGATCTTAATTCACTTTTCAGATTTATCATTGTTTTCAGACATGTCTTCTTACTAAAAATATTCAAAATTTCAATTCCCTCCTTTTGCCAAAATTTCAAAATCAAATTGGTTATGACCTAAAACCCTAATTTTTAAATTAAATTGGATTTTGTGTAGATTTCAATCATATTGATTAATTTTTAGTCCTAAGAACATTTTCCAAGTTGGCCCTATACATTAGGTTTGATATTTTTCAAAATTTTCTCTTTAATTCATCATTTTTCTCAAAACCCTAATTGGGTCCTATTTCAACATTTTGAGCTTAATTTAACTTATCTAGAGATCATAAAATCACTCAAAATTATGGAATTAGTAATAAAATCATCATATCTATCATCCCTAAATTTTTTGAATAAAATAGGGAGGACCGTGCATAACTTACGCACGGTCCCTAACTTTTTTCCCAAAATTTCGGGAGAGTGTTATGATTGTGTTTTACTGCTCAATTCCAAAAACTTGGCTAATTTTGTCAAATTTTTATCCCTCTAAAATAAAAAAAATCTCCACTTTCAACATTTCAATTTTCAAGATATAGTTTAAAATTAAGTGGTTAATTAAGAATAGCCCTAATTTTCAATTTTCAATTCAACAACTTTCAATTTTTAAAATTAAGAGTTTTTTCAATAGGCCCTAATTTTAATTTTCAATCTCTTTTGGATAATTATCATCATTCCTGGAAATTGCACTATTCCTTCTTTAAATCAATTGGTTCATTTTTTATAATCATTTTGTGTTATTCAATTTTGCGACTTAGATTCCAAAATTCAAAATTCAAATTTTCCCTCCTAGCTCTCATTTGAATTACATTGTGGATTGCATAATTTTCCAATTGTGTTTTTCAAATTTAGTTCATTGCATTCACTTCTTTCCTTGTAATTTGGAAAAATGTAAAATTTCTTTCTACAAGATAAAGCTATTAAGCTAAAAGGATTTAAGATATATGAAAATCCCCTTTTTGAGCCCTTAAATGATCCCCCTCCCAAAAAGTATCCCCTAAAAGAGGACATATTGATGCAAGAAGGTACTTTTAACACTCTTCCCAATGATCTCCCTATTTGGGATGAACCATTAGAGGACAGTGTAGATTATTCTCTTCAAATGATCCTCCCTCATGAGGGTACCTTAGTGAAAGAGGATTATTTTAATAACACTTCACCTTCTATTCCTTCCAATAACCTTCCCCCCAAAGATGAAGCATTAATTACATATGATAGTCCTTTTCCTAAAGAGTTTCTTGAACATAAAGATAACTTAGAACAAGAGGATGATATTATTTCTCATCATAATGCTCTCTCTCCCAAAAATCAAGAGCCTAACAAAAATCAAATCAATTCCATTTATGTTCCTAGGAAACCAAAAATTCTTCTTGATTATCATGTTGTGCCTTACACGTATACTAATGAGGTAGTTAATGAGAATATAAGTGAAGCACCATATGCTTTCTTAGTTCCTACAATCGTCTCTTCAATTCACTCAAATACACCATCTCTTACCAAAGAAGTTCCTAAAGAAGAACTCTTAGAGGATGATTGGGGGTCCTTAGATTTCACTCCTACCTTTTCTAGAAAGTCTAAGATGCCTGAATTTCATATTCCAAATTTTTCTCTTAACACAAATCTTGAAATTGATTGGTCCTCTCTAAACTTCAATCCAATTCCTCCTAAGAGTAAACTCTCTTTTTAACATACACATGGATGCAATGGAAAAATTCTTGAATGTGAGCAACAAAGTCATGAGAAATCACACTTTCCTTTGTCAACATCTTCTTCTCCATTGTCTTGTAAATCCACACCTTCTCATTCTAATTTCGAGTTACAACAAGAAAATGTGTTGACCAATATTCTAAATTCCAACTCAACATCTCCTCTTTGTCCTAAATGAATAATAAAACATAAATAACATTCTCAAACTTCTTCTTTTTGTAAATATCATCAAACCCATGGCCATTCTACTAATGAGTGTCAAGATTTGAAAAAACAAATACAACATTACATTGATTCAGGCATGTTAAAAATAACATCTAACAGTGAATGGCATATTCATCATGATCATTTAAAATAACATTCAAGTTCCTATAATGTTGCTCCTCACTATGTGACATAGTTAGCCTACCTATTGGGGGGCACCTTGTCATTCATGGTGGTACAATTTTAGGTACAATCATATGTAGTGAACAACATAATAGTTTATTTATTCTTGCCTCTATGCTTGGGGGGAAATAATATTCCTTTTCCTCTTTCTTAGGTTTCACTACTTTCTTTATGGAGTACATTATTCATAAAATTGATGTCCTTTCTTGCATGGAGTTCTACTTCATGTGAGCACACGTCTGTTCTGTGAGTGGGATATTTTCCTTGCTTGAAATGGTAGGTCTATTATGAATAATCTCTCCTTAGAGAACTTTTGTGAACCTTCTTCTTCTTTCTCTCTCTTTGTAAATTACCTCTTCTATGGTGTTATTCATACCTTGATGTCCTTTCTTGAATGGTGTTATCCTTCATGCGAGCGCATGTCTATTCCTTGGTTAGGCTATATTCCTTGCTTGAAACGGTGTGTCTCTTATGAGTAATATCTCTCTAGAAGTTGTGTAATTCTTCTTATTGTCCTACACTTGGGGGGCAATTATCTCTCTCCCTCTCTCTTTCTCTAAGGATCCACTCTTTCCTATTTTGTGGATGGTGTGAGTTTTATTACTTGATGTCATTCCTTGTGTGAAGTTTTTGTTGTTTTCCCAAGGGTTCTCTCTTATATAAAAGGTGTAAGTCCTTGACTACAATCTCTTTCATACCTAGTAATGTACATCTATAATAAATTCACCCATCCCCATTGGGATAAAAATGAGTCATCCTTCATCAAGAATCCCTTTCACCTAACAATAGGAGGAAGGATTGAATTTTTGTTCTCTTCTGTGCTTCATTCTAGAAGATGTTATATTTGTCTAAGATAGTTCTCCTCTTGGAGGTAGATGTCTTTTGAGAAAAGATCTCTTCTCCTCTAAGGATCTCCTTTACACTTATAGAAAGATATCTCTTTTCAACTATCTTATCCTTGCTTGAAGAGTATTCCCTCTCTTGCTTGGAGTTATGACATTGTTGCATGATGGATATCTTCTTGGTTTCTAAGGTAGGTATCCTTGTTCTAGTTTCCTTAAGATATCAACATTAAACTATGTTGACATCTTAAGGGGGGGCACCCATACTACTCATTTTGTATTATATTTCTCTTGCACATTGTATCTCTTATATAGTGGGTCATTCTTGGAACCAAAGGCCATCCTTTTAGAGAGAGATGTCACCACTTTTATCTTATATAGTGGGTCATTCTTTGAACTAGAGGGAAGCCTCTTAGAGTGAGATGTCACCACTTTTCTCTTATACAAGGGGTCATTCTCGGAACTAGAGGGCAGCCTCTTAGAGTGAGATTTTGCCTCTTTTCTCTTATACAGTGGGTCATTCTCAGAACCAGAGGGCAACCTCTTAGAGAGAGATGTCACCACTTTTCTCTTATATAGTGGGTCATTCTTGGAACCAAAGGATAACCTCTTAGAGTGAGATGTCACCACTTTTCTCTTATACAGGGTGATTATTCTTGGAACCAGAGCATAGTCTCTTAGAGCAAGATGTCACACCTTTCCTGACATTTGTACTAGACGTCTTATATAGGTTGTAGCATACTTGGGCATAGACTCCAATGAGATGCTTCACACACACGTGCACAAGGTTGAGTGGAACTAATGATGTTCTCACTCTCCTCCCTTACATGGGTCACCTAGATAGAATCTAGGGGCTAGTTTTCCATGTCCTTTTCTCTCCATGGATCGCCTAGTTTTTGGGGTGAGATGCCCATGGTTCCTTTTGTTCACCTTTCTTCTCATGGATCACCAAAGTGTGTATTCATCTTCTCTCTCTTCTTCCTCTCATGAACTCATAGTTTTACTATTGATGGTTCATGGATGATGTCATTTTTTCTCTTTTATGTGATTATATGTGTTCATAAGATGGCATTTTTTGTTTCAAGAATGATATTAGTTGATTGAGACATTTTTCATATCGAGATCTCTTCAGCTAGTTGACTTGAGGTCTTAAGATATTAGCTTTTGTTGCATGCCTTTTTATGTGCACTTGCATATGCTTGAGTGAGTTAGGATCCTAAGATTGGGGGCTTTCTTCCTTGAGATTAGTGACGTCTTATACTCCTTGTGATCTTGCTCTGCATCTCTCATGTTCATCTCTCTTTCTTCTACTTTACCAGTAGTATTGGCATAAGTCATACTCCCACTAAAGTGGGGGCTAAATATAGTGTCATAAAATTATGACCCTTGCAATTTTAACGATGTTTTAGGTCCTCACCCTAGCAAATGCATCTCCCTGCTCAATTGGGACCCCTCTCTACATCATTCTTTTAGACCTCCTCCTATTTCAGCTCTTGTATCACCTCATAACCCTGTCCAAGCCCCAAAATAGGGTAGGACAAGGGTGTGGCACCCCTCTCCCCCTTGGATAGGGGCATGGCACTCCTATCCCCTTGGACAGGGATGTGAAGCCCTTGTCCTCCCTCTTTGTGTGGCCCCAAAATGGGTCCATCTGACCCTTATTTTCTATTTGGGATTTAGTTTCCCCTATGTCAGCCTTTGGTGAGAGGAAAATTAAACCCTCCAAGGAAAGTATAAAAGGGGATCTAGTCCTCTCATTTTCATAAGCAGAAAATAAGAAAATAATTGGAAAAACAAGTGGAAGGTCTCCATTATCGTCATGAAGCGTTCAAGTGTTCAAGTCTTCAAGCATCCATCAAGTCTTCTTCTTCATGTGTCTTCTTCATTCATCCATTGGAGCAACATTACAACATTCATTTGCAAGCATGTGTGTGTATTAGGGTTTTGTCATGTTGCATGTCATTTCACACAACACTTGTGATTACATTTAAGAAGCATAGCAACCATCATCAACAAATTGCAAATCTACAAGGTATACATTTCCATTATAAGCATTTGCAATTACTTTCTTTCAAGGTTGATTCCTCAACTAGGATTTGACTATGGCAAACCCCTATCCACAATCCTTCTTCCCTTCTTTTTTGTGTATAATTTGCAAGTGCATGACTATAATTACAGATTTAGGATTCATTTGCAAAGACGGAAAAACCCTTTTTGACTTGCAGATTTTTTGGAGGATCGTGCATAACTTATGCATGGTCTCAATGAATTTTCTCCAAATTTACAAGGTAGGTCTGTATCAATCGAAATACCTCATATCCAAAGTTACAGAATGATCCCGAATTGGTAGCTCCTTATTTCACCCATTTTATCTTCATTTTCTGTATAGTCAACAAGTCAACTCTTCTACTTACAAAAGAGGTAAATTGCATTGCATCCTTGCAATTCACTTAGTATTTAGATCCTTATTCACTCTAGGGTTTGGATCTAGTGAATTCAACCCCTCTTTTTAATGTAAAGTATCTCCCAAGTGAAAATCATCCTAGTGATTTTATTTCTCTCTCCTAGGTGGGGAATCACTAGGGTTAAATTTTTCACTTTACACCCATAGAGCAGGATTGAGTTGTATGTGCCTATCTCGGCCTGCTTCATTGAAAACTTTTTTTAGAATTTTTAGGATTGTTTTGTTTGTTGCTTTTTCCTGACCATTGCTCAGAGGATAATATGGAGTTGCAAAATGGTGTTGACTATGGAACTGTTTGCAAAGTTCTACCACTTCGTAATTTTTGAAAGGTCTACCATTATATGTTACAATGCTCATTGGTATTCCATATCGACAAATAATGTAGTTCAAAATAACCTTAGCTATTTTCTTGCCTATAGTATAGGTCATAGGGATTACTTCAACCCATTTAGTGAAATATTTTGTGGTAGTGAGAATGAACTTATGTCCATTAGATGAACTAGGTTTGATCTTCCCTACTAAATCAAGTCCCCATTGTAAGAATGGCCATGGTGATGTTATTGGTTGAAGATATTGTGCTGGTGCATGGATTAGGAATCCATGGATCTAACATTGTTTGCATCTTTGCACATATTTGTATGAATCTTTCTCCATTGTCTACCAATAATAGTCTGTTCTCAATAGTTTTTTAGCTAGAGTTGGGTCTATGATATGGGCACCGCAAATGCCATCATGAAATTTTTGTAGAGGTACTCGTGCTTCATTGGCATTGAGACATCTAAGTAGAGTTGTATCCAAACCTCTTATGTATAGTGTATTTGCAATGAGTGTTTATCTAGAGGCCTATCTTATAAAAGTCTTCCTTTGATTAGATGAAAGGTTAGGTGGCATATATTGATCATGTAAATATGCATATATCTCTTGATACCAAGGAGATTCAGGTCCTACTATTGCACAAACATATTTTGAAGTTGGTATCTCATATGAAGGTACCATTAGCTATTCCACTGCAAACTCAAACTGAGTTCCATTGTTTGGCATATCAAGGAGAGATCCCATAGTTTCCATTGCATCCGTAGTTCGGCTTTGTGCCCTGGGGATTTTCTCAAATGTGATGTTGGTGAAATATAGGTTTAATTCATCTACCAAATGCTTATAAGGTGTTAGCTTGTTATCTTTGGTTTCATAATCATCATTTACCTAATTTATAATGAGTTGAGAGTCACCATATACTTGTAGGTCCTTTATTTTCCATTGGACTGTTGTTTGAAGTCATATGACCAAAGCTTCATACTTGGCTATGTTTTTTGTGCATGTGAAGATTATTCTAAATGACTTGGGTATAGAGTCACCTTGAGGTGTGCTAAAAATAATTCCTGCCCCTGCTCCATGGTTTGTATGTGATCCATCAAAGAATAATTTTCATTCGTCAGATATTATGACTATAAAGACAAACTCATCTGGAAAGTCTATCAACATAGGATGGTGGTCTATCATTGGTGCTTCTGCCAATTGAATTGCAATAATTTTCCCTTTGATGCCTTTCCTATCAACATATTCAATGTCGAATTCACTAAGGATTATTACCCATTTGGCCAACCTTCAGGTCAGTGCATATCTTCTTAAAAGGTACTTGAGTGGATCGAATTTTGCAATAAGCTAGATCTTGTGACTGATCATGTAGTGTCTTAACTTCTGGGAGGCAAATACCACTGCTAGGCATGCACGCTCAATAGTAATGTAGTTCAATTTATACCTTACAAGAGTTCTATTGATATAGTAGATTGCTCGTTCTTTCCCTTGATCATTGTGTTGGGCTAAAAGAGAACCCAAAGGTGAGTTGGTAGCTGATATATACAAGAGTAACGGTCTTCTATGGATTGGTGGTATCAAAATTGGCATGGTCAATAGATAGTCTTTTAAAGCTTGAAATGCCTCTTGGCATTATTCTGACCATTTGAATGTAACACCTTTCTTCAAAAGGTGTTGAAATGGGTGGCACTTATCTGCCAATTGTGCTATGAAGTGTTGAATGGATTGAAGCCAACCTTGTAGACTTATGAGTTGTTTAAGTGTTGTTGGTGTTAGCATTTCTCAGATGGCTTTCACCTTTTCAAGATCTACCTCTATTCCTCTATTTGATACTATGAACCCTAACAACTTTCCAATTGTTACACCAAACACACACTTCTTTGGATTTAACATTACCTTGTATTGTTCCAATCTATCGAATATTTTTGCCAAGACCTCTAAATGATTTTCTTTGTTTTGTGATTTTTCTAGGATATCATCGACATAGTCTTCATGAAATCATGTATCATATCATGAAATAATGTGTTCATATCTCTTTGATGCGTTGCTCCTACATTTTTTAGACCAAAGGGCATTACATTCTAGCAGTAGGTACCCCAAGGACAAGTGAATGTTATTTTAGCTTGGTCCTCAGGTGTTATTCTGATCTAATTATAGCTAAAAATACCATCCACAAGTGATAGCATTTCATTCCCTGTTGTAAGATCTACAATCATGTCAATGTTTGGGAGTGGGAAATCATCTTTAGGAAAATCCTTTTTAAGATCTTTCAAATTTGTACAGATCTAGATGCCCCTATAGTGTTTAGTCACTGAGACTAAATTGGAAATCCACTTTGCATAATCAATAGGTCTGATGAAGCCCACATCTAATAGTTTCTGCAATTTGATCTTGACTAGTAAGGCTATACGAGGATGCATTTTTTTCATTTTTTTCTTGTATGGCTTTACTCCTGGTAAGAGAGGTAAGTGATGTAGTATCAATGCAGGGTCCAATCTTGGCATATCTACATAAGACCATGCAAAATTGATGGGTCTTTGCTTGAAGAAGCTGATGAAGTTTTCTTTCTCCACATGGTTTAGATATTTTGCTAGATGGATCTTTTTATATTTGTTGAATCACCAATGTTGAATTCTTTTGTTTCCTCCATAAGAAGTGATGATTGTTCTCTATCACTAGGAAGATCATCCAGTCTTCCTCTAGTCATTGTTTTCATCTCCTCTAATTCATTTGGATTCAACAATGAGATAGCCTCACCAAAGTATGTTGTTCTATCCAAGTCTATTGCAAATCCTGCCTTATGATCCCCACAAGGAAACCCTTCTCTAATACCAAGGAATTTTGCAATAGCTTCGTCATTCTTGAACCAGTCTAGATTTGGTGAATCCTCTTGCCCCCAATCAATTAGATGTGAATGTACAAGGGGTAAATCTTTGCTTCTGTCTGCTAGAGAATTATCTGACACCATGCAAACCTGGTTGTTCTAAAAATATTTGTTTTTAGGGTCAATGGAGATGGTTTCTACCATTGTCTCCCCTTCACTAATTGCATTGATTGTGTAACCGTATGCAACCTTGGTGTAGTTGACCGTATTGTCCTATCCTTTGGATGTAGACGCTTCTCCTTTATTATGCTTCACAAAAGGGTCTTTGTATATGATGTGTTCTTGGTTTGTTGATCCTTTATCTATATCTACTGTTACATCATCTTGATCTATCAGGTCCTGGATGAGATTATTTATCTTGTAACAACTAGATGTTTTGTGTCCCTCGAAGTGATGATAATCACAAAATCATTGTCATTCCACCAGGCTAGTTTGAATGGGCCCAGTTCATATTGTCTTTCTTCTAGCAAGGTGATCATGTTTGATTGTATCAACTTCTTTAGAGTGGTCTCAATAGGTTCCCCCAAAGGTGTAAAATTTCTCTTTGGTGCCATATTTCTCAAAGGTCTAACTACATTAGATTGGACTGCACTAGTAGTGGCTATAGTTGCATTATTTGCTTGTGACTGATTCACATTTTGGTTCGGTCCTTGTAATGATTGTGTGAGTTGAGCTCTATTGACCACCCTTGCATCAACCACACCATCATTTGTAATGTTCTTGTTCCTTGACCAAATTTGGGTTCATCTACACTTGCATTGTTGGGTGCTCCTGAATCTTTACCATTTCTTATGATACCTTGCTCCAACAATCCCTTCTCACATTTGAGACCTTTTTCTATGATATCCTTGAACGTATCAAAACATTACATTTGCAAAGGATATTTAACCGGTGGAAGTAGGTTTTCACTAAATATGTCCACTTGTTCTGCCTCTAGTATATTTCTTGGATACATTCGATACAGTGCCCTCCATATTTGCAAGAATGTAGCAAAGGTCGTTGTTTCTTTCTACTTTGTGGTGCACAAATATATCAGGATCACTGGATTGTCTATATTATGAGAGAATTTTGAGATAAACAACTCTGATAGCTCTCCCCATGAAGTAATTTTAGGGGGTAGATGTGGGAACCATTCTAGTGCGGGCCCTCAAAGACTCTTAGGAAATAGTCTTAGTAGATATGTGTCTTCGTGTGCGACTTCTATGCAAGATTTGAAAAATTCTCTTATATGATCTCTTGGATTACCCTTTCCTTTGTATTTATCAAACTTAGGTGTCTCAAAGTGTGGAGGAAAGGGTGACATATATAGAGATCTATCATAGGGATAAAGCCTGATATCTTCTATTGTGTAGCTTTCTTGTCCTTGCTTGTATTCTCACCATTTTCTTTTGTAAGTTTTGAACTTGCTGAGCCAAAACTTCTATTTTTGTCAAGGGTATGCCTAATCATATATGTTTATGACATATGGTGAAGAGATGGTGTATACCGGTGTTTTTGAAGATGCTTGACTTTGCACTATATGGAAACCACTACTATGTGTTGTGAAGTAGGTAAACTAAGGCATTGTGTTAGCCTAAGTAGACCCAAAGGGATTGGTATGTCCATGTTGTATCCCTTGGTTACTAGTTATAAATCTTGTTGATACTGATGTAGTTACTTGTGGAGTACCAATGGCTTGTGAGTTGAATTCACGTTGGTATCACTATTGTTTCTTAGGGATAAATTAATTGTCAAGATAATCAAATGTAAAAGAGCAAATCACAACTCTAAATCTAATTAAAATTAACTCCTAAATGATAATGAAATAATGCTAAATCAATTGAATAATGAATTAAATCTAATTGAACTCCCTCAATTAATGTAACAAGGCTTCCATTGATCTTCTCCATAATTGTTGGTTGATTGGCTCTGAGGTGTTGCACTGAAATTCCTGCATAAGATAGACAATTATTTCTCTTTAGGTTGTATTCTTGTGTTGAAAATCTATATAAGCAACATCATTTTCTCATTTCAAGCTAGAATCATAGTCTTCAAAATAATTGTCTATCTTATGCAAGAATTTTAGTGCAACACCCTTGTTTCTTAGGGGTAAATTAATCATCAAGGAAATCATATGTAAAAGAGCAAATCACAACTCTAAATCTAACTAAAATTAACTCCTAAATGACTAAAATAATACTAAATCAATTTAATAATGAATGAAATATAATTAAACTCTCTCAATTGATGTAACAAGGCTTCCATTTCTCTTCTCCATAATTATTGGTTGATTAACTCTCAGGTGTTACACTGAAATGTTTTATTCATAGTTCCAACGGCTAGGGAACTATGAATGCACACCCTTTCCTATAATCTCCAACATTTATCACCTTGCAGAATAATGGAAGTATGCATTCATAGGGCCCCTACTATTCGTGAGTGGGGAAATAGGGTGGGGGGTTATATTATCATTGAAAAATTAATTCCCACCTACCCCCTGCATAGCCGAACAATTCGCCCTCCCACCTTTTTTCAGGGCTAAAGCAGGGGTGGGCCCCTACTATATTCTATGGTGGAGGATATAGTAGGAGGGCTTCTACTATTCTAAGGTAGTCGAAGGTGTTTAATTATTCTACAGGGTGATAACTATGCCCCCTTATTGTAGCAAGCTTATTAATTGTTTATTGTAGCTAGCTAATTAATTGCCCCATACACAGAACTATCCCATATCAAGTTAAGGGTGGGGTGGGTTGACAATACTCGAAGAAATAGAATGGAGTGGAGTTGTTTATGACTCAGAGGTAGTCTCATCACTTGGTAGATCCAAGTCCATGGCCTATTTTGGTTTCACTCAGAGCTTTGGCAACTACAGTTGGAGGTGCTATGTACATGCACTCATTCATGGGGGGTTCAATACTCCTCAGTTTGGGCTTGATCTTCTTCCTATATACCATGTCTATACATTGGCACAATGTGATACGTGAATCCACATTGGAGGGACATCACACCAAAGTCATATAATTCGGACTTCGATATGGTTTTATTCCAATCATCATATCGGAGGTCATGTCCCCCTTCGCTTTCTTCCAGGATTTTTTCCATTTCCCTTTGGCACCTGTGGTAGAAATTGGAGGTATATGGCCCCCAAAAGGGATTGGGGTTTTGAATCCTTGAGAAATACCTTCTCCTAATATGCATATTCCCCTTTCATCTGGAGCTGCCATAACTTGGGCTCATCATGCTATACTTATGGGGAAGGAGTGACAATTAGTTTACGCTTTAGTAGCCACCATTTCACTGGCTCTAGTACTCAGTGGGTTCCAAGGAATGGATTATTCTCAAGTACCTTTCACTATCTTAGATGGTATTCACGGTCCTATGTCCTTCTCAACAACTGGGTTTCATGGTTTTCATGTGATTATAGGGACACTTTTCCCAATCATATGTTGTATTCACCAATATCTGGGTCATTTGACCAAGGGGCATCATGTTGGCTTTGAAGTAGCTGCATGGTACTGGCATTTCATAGATGTGGTTCAGTCATTCCCATTTGTCTCTATCCATTGGTGGGAAGGTCTATGTGTTGGAACCCTAAAATTTTCAAATTTTAGAATTCTAGATTCATGCTAAAAAATGGATTTATATGTTCAATCATGTATAACATTTATAATCAGGTAGGTTCATCCAATTCTAACTTTTAGAGACCAAGTCTGGTGCATCCATCAAGAGGTTAGCTCAAGGTATGTATATGTTTCAAAAATTCCACAATCAAGCTAGGTATACCTTTTTGAACCATAATTCTTTTTCATCTCAACACTATCAGGTCAAATTAATTATTCTTTTGTATTTCATGTATATCTGAGGACCTACGTTTCAAATTTAGGATTCATATGAGATTATTTGATATGCTGTCTAAAGTAAATCTAAATGCAATTTCTTCAAATTTGTAGTATACAATTTCAAAAGTTTTATCAAGTGATCATAGTAAAAGACTAACGAATTCCTTTTTGCAGGAGTATCATGCTAAACGAATTACATCTTGAATCCCTATTTTTGGATTTTACATTTTTACATGAAAGTCGTTTTATTTGTATCTTATAATTATTTTTCTTAAGTATAATATTAATTGAAAATATTTAATGTTAATATTATACTTGTCCTCCAATTAATATTATTGTTTTTAAATTATTTGTATTGTGAAACTATATGATGCCAACACTATTTCAAGTTTGTGTTACGTGCAGAAGGAGCTAAAAAGGTTTTGTATCACGAAAAAATAAAAAAGGTTTATTATGTATTATGGGGTTTCAATTTTATTTAAAATCATTTTATCCTACTGAATAAAATGCCAATATCTTTTGAAATCATTTCAATAAATTGATTTAAAAATCTACAAGCATCTTTTGAGGCACGTTTTCAATCAACCAAGGAGTTTTATTTCTAGAGGTAAATTTGTTTAATCTTTTAAAGTGTAAGGTGGGGCCCGATGGGTGAAACCCATCGGGTATCAACATAGGCATTTGAGATCCCTCCCAATCCCCGATAGGGAAACCATTATTAGCACAAATAATGTAGGCAATTATGTTGCTGCTCTAATGGCACATTTAGCTCCCAAGACCAAGGTGCTTAGGGATGGCAGATGGCAAGATGAAGATGCTTCTATCCTTGTTCCTGGGGATATAATTAGCATTAATTTGGGAGATATCATTCCTGCTTGCTAGGTTGCATGAAGGAGACCCTTTAAAGATTGATCAGTCTTCTCTAACAGGAGAATCTCTCCCAGTAACTAAGAATCTCGGGGATGTATACTTTGGCTCTACATGCAAACAGTGAGAGATTGAGGCAGTTATTATTGCCACTGGAGTCCACACTTTCTTTGGAAATAACAGAGTTAGGATTAACAATTTGTTGGTGCTACTGATGGGGGGAATTCCAATGCCCACGGTTTTGTCTATAACTATGGCCATCAGCTCATACAAGCTCTCACAACAGGGGGGTATCACAAATAGAATGACTACCATTGAAGAGATGGCTACAATGAATGTCCTTTGAAATGATAAAACTGGAACACTGACTCTCAATAAGTTGAGCATTGATAAAAGTCTATTCGAGGCATTTCTCGTTGGAGTGGTCAGAGATTATGTGTTACTTCTGGTTGCTAGAGCTTCGAGAACAAAGAATCAAGATTCCATTGATGCAACTATGGTGGGAATGCTAGCAGATCCTAAGGAGGCTCGAGCAGGCATCAGGGAAGTCCATTTCCTAACATTTAACCCAGTAGACAAGCATATAGCATTCACTAATATTGGTTATGAAGGAAATTGGCATCGAGCCAGTAAAGGAGCTCCTAAGCAGATTCTTGATCTCTACAACAGTCGAGAAGCTCTGAGAAGTAAGGTGCATGGCATCATGGATAAGTTTACAGATCGTGGGCTGAGATCCCTTGCTATGGCTAGACAACAAGTTCCAGAAAATAGTAATGAGAGTGCAGGAGACCCATGTAAATTTGTCGGAGTAACATTGGGACTTCAGGAGGAATAGAAAAAGGCTATTCCAACCCCCGATGAAGATAAAAGAGCATGTGGGGATATTGGTGTGAATTATACCGATAAAATAACAAAAGAAAAAGGCATCGGGTGATCGGTAGAGCAATAAAATACTTACCTCGATGAGCCGATGAGGAAGACTTATGTCATCGAGCTATCGACATAATTAAAAATGTTCTACCTCGACATTGGAAAGCTACACCGATGGAAATCAAGTGGAAGATGTTACAAGCAGGAGTAAATAGATTTTTTGAGGGAGTATTCCTTATCCAATCATAATGTTTTGATATTCTATTTTGGATATAATGTTTATTATTTGCAAAAGTATTTTGAGGAAAATTTATTTATAACATATGATATAGTCATGATAATGCTTCAATGTTATTGCCTTCTAGAGAGTATAAAGAAATATATTTTGTCAAGAAGGGAATTATGACAACAGGAAGTATTTCTTACCTAAATTTAATATAACATTCTGATATTATGATTTGGGATATAGCTTTATCATTTGTAGAGGCATTCTGGAAAGTAACTCTATTTATTATATTTTGATGTAAATAATAATTTAATATTATTTATTACTTTTCAGATAGTACTACGGTGTTCATTTTGTCAAAAAAGAAAAATGCATTTGACATACTTGACTTGAGTGACCTTTAAATATTTAGCATGTCATCTTATATCATTTTCATTTGAATGATCTTTTTTATCCTAATTCATTAAAATTAAAATATATACATTAGGGTGAAATTTATTATTTTTGAATATTAAAGCCAAAGGATGAACGTCTTCTTTTATAAGTAATATTTTTTCAAAGGTTTAAAATACTTAGATGCAAATGGATTATCTTTAAAAAGTATTTATATAAAAAAAGGGGATTATTAATCTTAGAAAAGCAAAACCTAATCAAGAGTGATATATGGTTTATCAATGAATTTGATTGGTTTAATTTGTGTGCAGGATATTTTATCACGGTGTTGTATTGTAAAATAATTAAATCATTTTATTATATATTTTACCCTTTAAAATTCATTGAATCATTTATATTAGGGTAAATATTTTTTATTTTTCAAAAAGCATAATGTGAATATTATTGATTACAATAGGATACACTTTTACCAAAAGGGGAAAATCCTTATTTCATTTTTCTATATTGTATTGTTTTTGATAAGGCAAAGTCTTGGTCAAAGGAAGTAATTGCAGTTTATTTATAAATTCCTTTTGACATATAGTAAAAGAAATGAATTATACATAATTATCGAATAAATGATTTTCTCTTCTATAAATATGTTTACCCTAATTATTGAATTGAACACTTTTTACATTAGGGTAAATAATTATAATGTTTTTAAGCATTGAAGTGTAATTATTGTTATTTTGAGAAAATGTACTTTTACCACAAACAAAGTGATGAAATTGCATTTATTAAAGATGAATATTAATGCTATAATGCAATCCTTTCATATGCATATTTTTTGCTTTATGTGTATAAATTAAATATTTTTATTAGGGTATATTATTCATATCATGTATTTAATGGTTTGATTTGTATTTGCAAGGGTGTGTCCATGTGATAAAATATTTCCAACCTATTTTATATTGCCCTAAAAGGTGAAAAGAGTATTAAAAGTTTTTCCATGGATATTATTTTTACACAGGGAAGTATATGCTTTTATTTGCTATATAAAATCTTTTACCTTATGTTATTTAATGAGAACTACTATTAGGGAAAATTATTACAAGTATAAAATACTTTGATTTAAGTGAATTATCCTAAAACAAGTATTTTACATAAAGGATTATTACCTAATCAAAGGTAAGATATAGTTAATGGTCAAATCAAAGGGATTTGATTGGTTTGTCTAATGTGCAGGAGATATTGAGAAGATGATGACTATTTGCCGAGGAATTGTATCAAGGCAAAAAATAAGAGATACATTATTAAAGCATCATTAGTATGAATATTTTAGGGTTTTCTTGTAATTATCTTTGTAAACCAAAGGGTGTGTCCTTTGGGAATGCAACTGTCTATAACTCCCTCATGCATATGAAAGGGTGTGTCCTTTCATATGTGCCTTTTGATTCATATATTTAGAGGGAGTCAATTTTATAGAGGAAGGAGATATTTTCATAGAACATCATGCTACTGTAAGGATTGAAAGTCGTTTGTACTAGGGAAGTCTATAGGAAGAAGACGTACCATTTTGTGCAAGTAATTTGTAATGAAGTATCTGCAAGTGCAGCTTATGTATGCAATTATTTCCTGAAGGTTAACATACAAGGTTCGTTGTTTCTTTTCCAAATATTGTGCACACTTTTGTGTTGATGATTATCTTTGTCCTCTTGATAAATCTGTGTATAGATTTGCTATGATGTGAATCACATGTTGTTGCATTAAGTGAAAGATTGAGTTTTTATCGTGTGTGTAACACATCCTGAACCTTCATAGTTGATGAGAAATTGTCTCTTGAGTTGATAAGATATTCTGTCCACAAAGTGTCATATATATATCCCTGGATAAAGGCACTGGTCTGTTATTGATTTTTTAAGGTTTTGATCTGTATGCATTCAAGGTCCTTGATAGAAAAACATTCTTCCAAATCCTATATGAACTGATCTATGCATATGTCTTTTAGGTCCTGAAAGCAATCTCATTCTCAATATACATTCACAATCATTTCTTTTCAAGGGCATTTATTTAAAGCACACAATAAAGCATAATTACAGACAACAATTTGCTAGTTTGTAATTTGCTAAAAGGTTTAAATCCAGTTTAAATAATCTATTTTGTGTTTGAGACTATGAGATACACTCACCTAGGTTTAGTGGAGCTTGAAATGCAGAGGGATTTAGTCTTTAACTATCCCTGTTTGTTTGCCAAGGATGATTCGATTGCTTGAGGATTTGGTAAATCCTTAAGTTTTCCAATCTATGGTTTTGGGAACCAACACTACGAAGGGATGCATTATAGATAGGGGTGGATTGGGAAATGAGAGCTTATTGATGAGGAGAGGATGCATTATAGATAGGTGTGGATTGGGATATGAACTCTTTAGATTGGGGACAGAGATAACCCAAGATAGAAAAGGAAGCCTTTTGGTTGTTGCTTCCCTACTCCCTTTGATGATCATATCAGACAAAGTTTATCTCACTTTGCTACTCGATATATATTCATTCTGGCATATTCATGTAGGGATCAAAGAGATTATGGTAGATCATGTTCACCTGGGAATGACCTGAAATTGGATTTTCATCCTTTTGGAATTGTTCTTTTTAATTGTAATGAAAGATGTTTTCCCATTTCTATCTCGCTTATTCCACCATGAATGGAATAGCCCAAAGGTCAATCATTAGGTTATTCTCTCGACCTCCCCCCACCCCCTACCCCTACAGGGGTGGGTGGGAGGAGGTAGAGGCCCCCTACCCTTGCATGGAGGGATGGATGGGAGGATAAGGATAAAGTAGGGGCAGAGGGAAGTCCCCTCTCTATAGCCCCTATGGGGTCCTCTACATGCATAGTAGCCACAACTCCCCCCCCCAATTAGAATCCCCCCCAAGAATTCTAGCTATAGTGTTGGGTAGCCTGCCCCTACTATAGATAGGCCTAGGGGGTGGATAGGGCATCAGGGAAATAGTACCTGGTGTGTCTGCGTGGGGGGAACCCCCTAGGGAGGGGGAAATAAGGGGTCTCTCCTGGGCTAGGTGGAAGAAACTATTGGTATACCAAGGTGGGCCTGCAGCAAATCCCTAAGTATCCCCAAGTTCTGGGGTTGATGTGACTAAGTGGGATCCCCTAGTGGCCTACATTGGTGAAGCGGATATAAGTCGTAAGCAACTATAGTTTTTGTTTGGCCCCTTTCCCTATCCACCCTATCTATAGTGAGGGTGGGAAATATATCCCCTCTACAGGGTGGGGGGGGCCTAGTATTCTATGGCTAGTTGTTGAAGTAGGGTGAGAATTGAACAACTATAATTCCTTATGAATGCACATTGAGGGGTGGGCCCCTACAATAAAAATTCTCTACATGCACTAGCAATATAAATACCCTCTGCATGAACCAACAATGGTATATACCATCCTGACTTCTATAGTAACCTCCCTATTCACAAGCCCTTCTCCTTACCCTTATAATAGTAGGCGGAGGGGGAGGGCCCATAGAAACCCTCCCTATTCATAGGCCCTTCCCATTACCCTTATAATAGTAGGGGTAGGGGTAGGGGCCATAGCAACCCTCTGCATGCACTAGAAATATACATACCCTTTGAACCAGATAATAGAATAGTAGGGCCCCTTACCTTAAAATAGTAGGGGTAGGGGTAGGATCCATAGAAGCCCTCTGAACTAGCAATATACATACCCTTTGCATGCATCAACAATACAATAGTATCCCTCTACATTCACCTAAATTATATATAACCCTCTGCATTCACTATGTAGAAGATCCTTCCCCTTCCCCGACATAATAGTAGGGGGTAGGGGTTACTATTCTAAAGCACTAGAATTGGAGGGTCATAATAGAATAATAGGTCAGATTCATGTTGCTTGTGCATGCCCATAAAATAGTAGGGGGGAAATTTTTTTCCCAACTGATTGAAAAATGGCATATAGTTTGGCAATTCTAGTTGGAGGCATGTTACGTATAGAATCTTCAAGAATAGGGATCCCCCTCCTACTAAAATAGTTATATAATTTACTTGGGTATCTTGCCCTATTATTTGAAAGGGCAACTGCAATGGTATTCACCAACAACCATGAAAGAAGTCTCATGTTGAAAACCCTAGTGAGCCTGTAAATGATCATGTGTGCACCCTAGATGATGATGATCTCAAAAACTATGAACACCTAAGACCGGAACAAGGCATTATCATTGTCTCCTTCCCATATGAATATCCTTCCTAAAGTGCTTGCACCTTGAAAGGGGAAGCAAGCACATAGACCTTCCAGTTTGGTTCTACAGATCTACTATAGAACTTGATAATTCATATATCTACTACGAAACCAAGTGTTACCACGGGAACCAAGAGTTAGTATTTCCAATCCTTACCGCCTGATGGATAGAGGTGTTACTATAGGAACCAGAGGCTAGAATTCCCTCCTCTAGTTCTAGACATCACCCAATAGAAGAGCTAGAGCTAGAACCAAGAATTACAGAGACTTGTCTTTCCTCTAGAACCAAGTGTTAGAGAGGGCTCGTCTTTCCTAAAGTTAGTATTTCCATCTTAGAGACCCTCTAGAAGAGTCTCTCTTTCCTAGAGAAGAGAGTAAGATAGAACCTACCATGGATTAAGGCTATCTACGGAACCTGAGAAAGAGTCGGTCTTTCTAACCCTATAGAAGAGAGAGGGGAATGGATCCTAGGCACTAGTATTCGTAGAACAACATTCTGAGTTCTTTCACCAAGATAGGGAATTGGCACGCACCCCTTGAGTTCCAATAAAAGAGAGAGCACTAGCATGTACTCCTCGTGGTCTAGAGTCCCAATAGAAGATCTCCTTGTGGTCTCTTGAGAATCACACTCAATAGTATTTCCTCCAATCAAAATATCCTTGCATGAACATGCAATGTCTCAAGGAAAACTCTCCTTTCTTGTAATTAGGCAAGTCATAAGACAAGCACTAGAGAGGCCAGAACTAGAGTAAGGCAAGTCATAAGGTAAGGTCCTCAATAACACTAATGCTCCTCAATAATGTTAGGATGGTTGTTAGCCCCACAGGGCAAATTCGAATCCTACCAATCCTTGAGAACCAGTAGAAGACTCCATAATAGAAGAGCTAGTGGTTCCCGTATAAAAAAGAAGAGCCACTAACAACTCCATTGTAGTGATGTTCCTACCAACAAGAACCTTGTCATTCATATTATTGATGGCATCCCTCATTGGCTGCTCAAGAAAGATGAAGGTCACAGAAACCGAATCCATGGGATAAACCATACAATAGAAATGCTACAGCTCCTCACAACTGGGCTGCTCACACACCTCTTTATATGGATCTAAGATACTCATGCACATCCTCCAATCTATGGAGCCAATTTGTGGCCTCTTCCAACATTCTGGATTGACCTCCCAACTAAGAGTAACAACCCATTCTACAACATATTGTAATAGAAGGCCCTTTATAGGCTAGGTTATCAGAGGAGAATTTACCATGTCTCCCCCTTCATGATATATATATATAGTAGGAGGCCATCTTACGATCTATGAGAGTTCTCTATCAGCCTCCCTAGGTCCCCCAATGAAAAAAGATATTACAGGGAACATATGGATTGGCAACGGGTTGTGCTCCTGGTACTGCGAGTTCAAGAACATGGTTTACTTGGTTCAATTGGAATAAGTCAGCACATTTCATGTGAAATGGTAGCTACGTATGGATTAATTGGTTCATCAACACCCTCTGCCTTTGTATTTACTGCTAGTGTCTTTTCTTTTGATTCTTCAATGGGATAAATTTGGTCGACTACAAGCTATGGCTCTCCAACTAGCTCAGATGCCAGAACAAGCTCTCAATTCACTCCTATATTTTCTGGTGGATCAATGATCTTACTGGCTTCATAAAATGGCTCGATTGGATTAACCGATTCCACTTCTTTTATACCCGAACCTATCTTGAGCTGATGTGCCATTTTTTAGACCCGACTATGCCCCTACCTTCCTTCTAATGCCTTCTCACCCTTTTTTGTAGGGGTGAGGATCATTCCATTCAAAAGTCTTGTGGAGGTTCTTCATCGGAGAATAGTCTGATGAGTAGGGGGTGGAGGGCCTCAATTGATACCCCCCAACTTAGAAGACAATAAGGACACATCCCAAAGGATTAATAGTGAGTGCTTTTATTTGGCTAGCAGCTATTTTTCATCAGTAAGGAGAGGAAGGTTAATCATAGTCCAACCCCAATAAAATAGAGAGAGGGTTTGTACTATACTGCTGAAGTATCAGGAATCAATGCAAAGAGAGGGTTGCTGAAGTACCATCCTACTTAGTAGCGGGGATCACCTCCGTCTTTCTATAGGTCTTCCCCAGGTCTTGGCTTACCCATGAAGAGAGGAAAGGTGACCACACCTTGCCTTGGCTTATAGGCTTACTCGACCCCACGTAAAGATACTTTGAGTAATTTAGTAAGGTGATCACCAACGTGATTAAGGAGGGGAAAATAGACTTTAGCTAATCGCCAAGGAGTGCAAGCAAACTATTCAATCCACGAAAACCACCACATGTAATGATCCTTCCTTAATCAATCCCTTATGAGGAGTCTGGGTCAAGTTATGTCCTTCCCGGCCCCTTGGGGGTGGGAGGAGATGCCAGGTAGTGGTCACGATAATATAAACCTTTGCATGCACTGGGGAGCAGTCATATGATGGGATCAATTTATCATCCATCAATCTGACATGTTACGTATAGAATCTTTCTCTATCTTTCAATCACAGTAACTAGTTGAAGCCATTCTGAGCTCGAGATTCTATAGTTTCCCATTCCTACTATAGTTTGGAACTATAACTCCCTCCTGTGGGAAACTCTAGGAAAACTGGGAGGAAAAAACTAGTTAGAATAAATTCTGAAATAAAGACCTATCCCCATCATCTCAAATTTGACCAATAAAAGAGAGGGCTCGCTACCCCTACTATTTGAAGGGTAAGGGGAAAACCCTACCTTTCCCTAGAGCTTCAATTTTCTTCAATTTCCAACTATCTTTTCTAAAAGTGGTAAATAGACCAGATTCTATATGTAACATGCCAACAAGAAATAAATGGAAGCCATCTCTTATCCAGATAGTAGGGGGTTGTCTATCCATCTCTGCTTAACGACTAATCTATTTTAGGGGCCATCTCCCCTCCCTTGAGAATAGTAGGGCTATGGTCCATCTCTTCTCTATCGATTATCCATCTCTTGTAGTAGTTTTGTGCTGCTCCGCAAAACTTTTGTGCTCAGTGTGCTACTGCCAACACTTAGATGTTGTTGCATATCAATCTCACAGGAACTATGATTCAGGGTGTTCATAGGGAATTCTAGTTGTTCCGGAGATAGTTGGTCAAGATCAATCTTGAACAATGGTTGTAGTGGGGGAGCATGTTATATACAAAATCTAATGAATAGTAGGGTCATCAACATTCAAAATGGGCACCCCACCCAACCAATTGTTTCTCGCCCCTATAGTTCCCACTCGTACTCTAGAAAGCTTCTTAATCTCAACATTTTTGCCTATCTCCACCCACCCCAACCTATGTAGGGTTGTCTCTTTCTCCAGTGCTTGATAGGTTGATTATCCATTGAGATGCAAGAATAAAAAGTTGAAGTGATTCACACCTCAAAGTATAGTGTGTACATACTAGATGCATAGGTTGAGTCATTCGCTAAACAACTATTTTGTTGGGAAATCAACCAGGTGCTCCTAGCTAGTCAGACTAATGAATGCCAACTGGAAGAACTCCCCATAGAATTGTAGGGCCTATCATTTAGTAGGAGATCCTTTCTTATGGCTTGCCTTAAAATAGTATGGGGATTACTTGTTGCTAATGGGGAGAGATCTTTCATTGGGGTTTGATCCTCCTTAATGAATATCCCAATAATAATAGCTTGCTTGTGGAACCCTTTGTTTGGTACTTTCATGGGGGTATTCTTGTACAGCTTGGCCCTTTCCCTAGCACACTACCATCAAATTCACTAGTCCTCCTCAAACCCAATGGAATAGAATTCCTTACGAATTAGATTTTTCAACAACATTAAATAGTAGGGTCGTGACAACCTAGAAATGTTATGGTTCCTCATATATGCATTCCATCAAGTTAGTTTATAATTTTACGATTTTATTTTTCTTTCTCTGATCCAGTTTGTTCTATCTTATTTTTTATGGATAAGCTTGCCCTCCCTATCAAAGAAGGGGAGAAGGGAATAAGGGCTTCCAATTTTTTATGACAATTGAATGAGCAAGAGAAACGCCAAACATTGAATGAAATGTTGGCATGGGGTTTTGGAAATTTCAATTCTATTTTAAGTCCCTAAGGGAAATTTCAATTGATCTTGTATACGTCGGTTGAAGCACACGTAGGAGAATCCAAATGAACCAGCAGAGGTTGTTGTGGAAGAGACACCAACAAAATTATTACTCTACATTGATCACCTACCAGGAGGGGAAGAAACATAGGTGGTAGGAACTAACTAGGTTTTAGGTACCAATTCGAAGAGCATTCGTTACCTCTCCTTAGGGGTCTATTTCTTTCCCTAGAGGTACCACACTAATAGTGGCATCCCAACCTAATATGGATCCCTACCTCTCTATCCACAACTGACCCATTAAGGCATAAGCATAGGCATGGGTGGAGACACAAGCAAAGGCAGATCCCATTAGAACTTCATAATCCTAGAATCCCTTCCTATTTGAGAGACAATAGTTAACATTTACCCATAATCCATTTCCCCTTTGTTCCTCAATCTGCACCTGCGACAAAGGCACAGGTTCCTTCAACGGCTGGAAAGGGAGTTGACTTCGTTGATCCGGATTGGAGCAAACAAGAAATACACACAGAGGTGGGAACTGCACTATAGTATATATATATATATATATATATATATATATATATATATATATATATATATATATATATATATATATATATATATATATATATATATATATATATATATATATATATATATATATATATATGTCAAGAGTGGCCAACTTCTAAAAAAACTTAAGAGTAAGTTGACTCCGTTGATACAGTAATGACCCAGTAAAAGCTAAAAGCACTATATCACCCATATACAGATACAAAATCCACTTTGCCCCCCGGTGTAGAGGTTTAAATATAGATTGAGATTGAGAATTAGTTTCTGTTTGGATAGATCCATTTCCCATTCAGGAGCCAAAGCTTTACTAATAAGGGCTACCCACTTGAGTCAGCAAAAATCCTTGAATCTCAATTTTAGTTTCGTAAAGGGGTAAATATCCAAATTCATAGCCCATTGAATACCCAGTTACCCCTGCGGAAGGGAAGCACTTGACCTAATTTTTTTTATATTGATTTATTTCCATAAGCAATAGCAGGGATGGCAGCAGTAGGTGCTTCAGGTCTTCCTTCTTTCATGAGTTCATGAGGCTAAGGTCTGGTCTGTCCTTTCCTTTCATTTCAGAGTGAAGGACTTCTTTATTTTAGAAAATAGAATAGAGTAAGGAATTGTTATGCAATCATGGGTTGGCAATCTCTTCTGATCTACAACCACCATTTCTTGGTTATGTGTCGGTTTAATCAATCGATCTCTCTTCCCTTCCTAGTAATCTGGAAAGGGCAAGGCAATAGTTCCTCTTCTCGCTTTTGTCTTTCTTGCTTGTTCACTAGTGTCCTTATCCCTTTCTTTTCAATTAAATCTCTCTCTTCTAGCTTATCTGTCTGTATTGCATTACTGCTCTAGTAACAGTAGCTGACTTTATTTGTTAAGCTTATTGGTGTATAGGCATAGGTAGGCTCAATCCATTGAGTCCCATTCCTTTAGTTCAGAAGGACAGATAGTCGCTCTTTTGTTTATGCTAGCTAGCTTTTCTTTCCTAAATTAATCGGTCTAAGCAATCAAAGGGTTGGTTAATCAGTGTGAAAGGTAGGTTGGTGCAATAAGAGGGATGCCATTAGTAGTTGGTGCGAATCCCCCTCCTTCTTTCCTATCCATGAATTAAGAATCCTTTCATTTAATGGATCGATCCCCTTCTCTTAAGGACTCTTCTTAAGGAGTAAGCAAGTGTCATAAAGCTCATGCCTCAAAGACTATAGTTAAGGAGTTACAAGTTGGATACTAGCTCTTGTCTTTTAGTAGCTAGCTCTGCTGATAGTAGCTCTCCTATAGTCATTCTTGTCTGGCACTCTACAACTCTTTCTATAATTCAAAGGTATTGACTATAGAATAGATTGCAGCAAGAATAAGTCTCGATAAATGGCTTTATTTAAGCAACATTTGTGTAATCAGTACAATTCCCTTACTCTAGTAAAGAGTTTAGGATGGATAGTAGTAGTTATAGGTCCTATAGTAGCTCTCCTGATGTTATTTTTGTTATGAGAGAGAGGCGCTATCACTATACGGCCATTTCTCTTTGGTCAAAAGCATGTGAAAGCAATCTCATATAGGATGTTTGTATATTAGAAAGGTTGTATCTAACTTTATGAGTGGACTTCCTTTAGTCCACTCGAATGCATGTATCTTTCCTTGTTCTAGCTTTTGATAGAGTAAATCTACATGCCTGTATAAAATAAATATGTATATTTTGCCTTTGTTTTGAATTAATAAGTTAGTAGGGTTCCTTTCAAAAAATATATGTATACAAATGAGAATATCAATTGAAAACCCATCCCTTGATTTAATCCAACTATTTATTGTTTCCAAAACAAAATATAGATTAATAAAATATATATAGTAGAATAAAATAAAATAATAAAACAAAATATTAATTCCCAATATAGTTAAACATTAGAGTAAAAATAATTTTATATATATATATATGAGTGTGTTGTTTTAAGCCTCTTGTCACCAATACCTTGTCTATTAGATTACATAATTCTTATATGGGCCATTTTGGTCACCTCATAGCTCGGGGGTGGTTGGTTTTCCAGCCTAGGTTGGGAGGAGAGCATAAATGAAGTTGTGGAAGGGTTTCCCTTGTCTTTGTTTTGTGTAGGTAGCCCAAGAGAAGCCCTTATGAAATCCTATGAGAAAGCCATGTTGAAAATAAAGTAAGGCAGAGGTCTCCCTGTATGTGGAAGGAAATAGAAAGCTATGTTTATATCTTTGTCAAACCAAAATCTATGTAACTATGTTTGTAAAAAAAAAAAAAAGAGTATTTTGTCATGTATCTCAGAAGAGGGATGTAAGACCATAGTAAGATGGACAATTGCTAATAGAAAATATAGTATGTTAACAGAATGAGATGGGTTTGAAAACTTGCTTCTTAATGTAATAGTTATGAATTTATTATGTGTGAGAAAATCTTATTTTCTGTTATGTAAACATTCATGCCATGTTATTATGAAGAGCTTCAACTTTTTCACTTGTTTTCCTTGGGAGTTGTTCTATATCAGAGAGGAATTTGAATGAAGAGAAAAGTCTTTTAAGTTGTTTACTGAAATGAAATAAATGAGATTAAATAAGTTACATTTCCATTTTTAGTTCCCTACATACATATGCTTATATCTTAGTGGATAAGATTTCATAATGATATTCGATAAGGAAAACTCTGTCATTATAGATGGGTATGTGCAAGATCATGGTGTGCCAAAACAGGCCCTTAAGTGGCAATGAAATTTCAAAAAATCAAAGTTATACAACTTGAAATGAAAAATTCAATAAGTTATGAACATTATTTTTAAAATATGTAAGAAGAGAATCTATAGAAAATTGAATGTAGTTTCTAAGCTACTAGTTGTTTTTTGAAAAAAAAAAATCCTATTTGATGAAAATTTGAAATTTCAATGCAGTGGTACAAAAATTTCAGGAAAAAGATAAGAAGTAGGTGTATGTCTGAACACCCTAATCACAATAAAATCATAATATCTTTTTTATAAGATTTATAATATAAGTATTAGACTCATGTCCGGATATGACACACATATTTTTATATTTTTTTATAAAGTAAATAGTTATTTATGATTTTTTTACTACAACTTTTTCAGAAATTCAGAAACTCTAATGTCTGACCACCTTAACTTGGTCAAAACCTTATGAAATTGAATTTTTTTTAATTTTTCCCTATAGTAGACAAAGCATAGGATGTGACGCATGTTTCAGATTCAAAAAATATTATGCGGTTTGAAAGTTATGAGTATTTTTCAATCAGTCTATCAATCAGGACTTTTGTCAGAATTCAATTAGAAAATAAATAATAATTATTTAATAAAGTTGAAATAAGACAAACCTTATATTGTTAGAAAGCTAAGAACGTCCTTAAAAAACCCTTTTCGTTTTATCAATTTTGGCTATAAAAAAAGTCATCAGCCACCTGTGTAAAGTCTGGAAAATCAAGGAATACTTAAAAACACGTTTTTTCAGTTGACTTTCTAGCCTTCTCACTTCTTGTCACTTCTAAGCCAAATCCCAAAGCAAACCCGAACCAAAATGTGGAGGGAAAAATTTATGTTTTAAAATCGGATATCCGATTTTTGAAAAAATAAAAAAATATATTTTAGTAAATTGGGCATAACTTTTGCGTTTTATATCAAAATTTTGATTTTTTACAGGTGTTGGAAAGGTAATTAAGAGCTCTATGATATGGAATAGGTATATTTTCAATTATTTGTTTTAAAAAATAATTATAATTCATTTAAATTCATCCTTCATTTTTAAAACATAAAAAACTCATCACTTTTTCATATGATTTCCCTATTGCATGAATTTTTGTAACAATCATCTCAAAATAAACTAAATAAGTAATTAATTAATAATAGAAAATTTATGAATTTTATTGAGTTCGATAAATTTTGATAAACCATGTTATCTATGTTTATTTCTTTCTCCGCTTCTCTCTCTTAAACCTATCACTCCACCTATTTGTTTCTTGCTCCCTCTCTTTTATCCATATTTATACATCTCTCTCTACACCTATATCTCTAACTATCAATGAATACCTCATTAAATCTCTCAAACTCTACAAGGTTCTTATATTTCTACCTCTTCATAATTTCCTCCTCTATGTCACTCTCTCTTCCCTAAGATCTAGACTAGTCTCTCTGCATTTCCTTCTCATCTCTAGCAACAAAATTCAGAGGGGACAAGGAGAGGCGTAGGGAAGTATCAAAAAAGGAGAGGTGGAGAGAGGTGAGAAGGATAGATTAACTAGGGGGAAGAGAGTGTGAGAGAGAGAGCTATAGGTAATTAGGTGGGAGGCGAAGAGAGAGAGGGAGGGGGTGATTGGGGTGAAGAGAGAATGAGAGGGAGAGTTTGAGATTATTAGGGGGTAGGAGGAGAGGGGGAGAGGGGAAAGTATCAACAAAGAGAGAAGAGAGATGGGGACAAAGGTGAAGAGAGACATAGAGAGTAATTAGGGGGTGGGTAGAGGGGGAGAGGGAAGTATCTATAAATCCATTAGAGGAGAGAGGTGATCGAGGGTAATTGATGAAAAGAAATAATGTGAGAGAGAATATGGTGTCCTAAAGGGTCATATGGTGTCTCATGAACCTTTAGGACACCATATGACACCTTAGGACACCATATGATGTTGTTATAAGTCTTATGGTCTTGTAAGGGGTCATATGGTGTTCTATGAGCCTTTAGGACACCATATGGTGTCATTAGGGGTCTATGGTGTGTTGAGGGGTCATATGGTATCCTATGACCCCCTAGGACACCATATGACCCCTTAGGTATTTTTAGGGGTCATATTGTGTCCGAACAGGTCATATGGTCTCGTTGGGGGTTGTATGGTGTGCTAAGGGGTCATATTATGTCCTAAGGAATCACAAGACATCGTATGACCCCTTAGACACCATATGATCCATTAGGTTTTGTTAGGGCTCATACTATGTCCTAAGAGGTCATATGGTGTCCCATGACCCGTTAGGACACCATATGACCCCTTAGGACATCATATGGTGCCGTTATGGGTCTTATGGTGTCCTAAGGGGTCATATGGTGTTCTATAACTCCTGAGGACAACATATGACCCTTTAGGACATTATATGACCCCTTAGGATACCATACGATACCTTGGGACACCATATGATGTCACAAGGAGTCGTATGGTGTCCTAAGGGGTCATATGGTGTCCTATGAACTTTTAGGACACTATATTACCCATTAGGTGTCATCAGAGGTCTTATTGTGTCCTAATGTGTCATATGGTGTCATATGACCCCTTAGGACACCATATGCTTGGGAGACTATATGGTGCTATGGGTCATATGGTGTCCTATGACACCTTAGGACACCATATGACCCCTTAGGATACCACTTGGTGTTTTCATGTGTCATATGGTGTCCTATGACCCCTTAGGTGTCATTAGGGTTTATTTTATGTCCTAAGGGGTCGTATTGTGTCCTAAGCGGTCATACAGTGTCCTATGACCCCTTAGGACACTATATGATGTCGTTAGTGGTCATATTATGTCCTAAGGGGTCATATTGTGTCTTATGACCCCTTAGGACACCACATGGTATCGTTATGGGTCGTATGGTGTTCTAAGGGGTCATATGGTGTTCTATGACCCCTTAGGACACCATTTTTATGTTGTTATGGGTCATATGGTCTCCTAAGGGGTCATATGGTGTCCTATGACCCCTTAGGACACCATATGGTTTCATTATGCGTCGTATGGTTTCCTAAGGGGTCATATGGTGTTCTATGACCCCTTAGGACACCATATGGTGTCATTAAGGGTCGTATGGTGTGCTAAGGGGTCATATGGTGTCCTATGATCCTTTATAACACCATATGACCCCTTGGGTATTGTTAGGCATCATTTTGTGTTGTTAGGGGTCATATGATGTCCTATGACCCCTTAGGTGTTGTTAGGGGTCATATAGTGTCCTACGACCCCTTAGGACACCATATGGTGTCATTTGGGATTGTATGGTGTGCTAATGGGTCATATTGTGTCGTAAAGATTCCTAGGGCATCATATAGCCTCTCAGGACACCATATGACCCCTTAGATATCGTTAGGGGTCATATTGTGTCCTAAGGGGTCATATGGTGTCTCATGACACCATATGACCCCTTACGACACCACATCATGTTGTTATGGGTCTTCTTGTGTTCTAAGGGGTCATATGGTATTCTAAGGGGTCACATAGTTTTATATGACCCCTTAGGATACCATATAATGCCTTAGGACACCATATGGTGTTGTAAAGGGTCGTATGGTGTTCTAAGGGGTCATATGGTGTTCTATGAGGTCATATGTTTTTGTATGACCCCTTAGGACACTATCTAACGTCGTTAGGGGTCATATTATGTCCTAAGGGGTCATATTGTGTCTTATGACCCCTTAAGACACCACATGGTGTCGTTATGGGTCGTATGGTGTTCTAAGGGATCATATGGTGTTCTATGACCCCTTAGGACACCATTTTTATGTTGTTATGGGTCGTATGGTCTCCTCAGGGGTCATATGGTGTCCTATGACCCCTTATGACACCATATGACCCCTTAGGACACCATATGGTGTCATTATGTGTCGTATGGTATCTTAAGGGGTCATATGGTGTTATACGACCCCTTAGGACACCATATGGTGTCGTTAGGGGTCGTATGGAGTGCTAAGGGGTCATATGGTTTCCTATGACCCCTTAGCACACAATATGACCTCTTAGTACACCATATAGTGTCCTTAGGGGTCATATGGTGTCCTATGACCCCTTAGGTGTTGTTAGGGGTCATATTATGTCCTAATGGGTTATATGGTGTCCTACAACCCCTTAGGACACCATATGACTCCTTAGGTATCGTTAGGGGTCATATTGTGTCCTAAGGAGTCATATGGTGTCTCATGACACCATATCATGTGGTTATGGGTCTTCTTGTGTTCTAAGGGGTCATATGGTGTTATATAACCTATTAGGATACCATATGACCCCTTAGGAAACCATATGGTGTTGTAAAGGGTGGTATGATGTCGCAAGGGGTCGTATGGTGTCCTAAGGGGTCATATGGTGTCCTATGACCCCTTAGGACATTGTATGGCATTGTTAGGGGTCATATTATGTCCTAAGGGGTAATATTGTGTCTTATGACCCCTTAAGACACCACATGGTGTCGTTATGGGTTGTATGGTGTTCTAAGGGGTCATATGGTGTTCTATTACCCTCTAAGACACCATATTATGTTGTTATGGGTTGTATAGTCCTGTAAGGGGTCATATGGTGTCCTATGACCCCTTAGGACACCATATAGTGTCATTATGCATTGTATGGTGTCCTAAGGGGTCATATGGTATTCTATGACCCCTTAGGACACCATATGACTCCTTAGGACACCATATGGTGTCATTAGGGGTCATATGGTGTGCTAAGGGGTCAAATGGTGTCCTATGACCCCTTAAGACACCACATTGTGTCGTTATGGGTCGTATGGTGTTCTAAGGGGTCATATGGTGTTCTATGACCCTCTAAGACACCATATTATGTTGTTATGGGTTGTATGGTCCTCTAAGGGGTCATATGGTGTCCTATGACCCCTTAGGACACCATATAGTGTCATTATGCATTGTATGGTGTCCTAAGGGGTCATATGGTGTTCTATGACCCCTTAGGACACCATATGACTCCTTAGGATAGCATATGGTGTCATTAGGGTTCATATGGTGCACTAAGGGGTCAAATGGTGTCCTATGACCCCTTAGAACACCATATGACCCCTTAGTTATCGTTAGGTGTCATTTTGTGTCATTAGGGGTCATATGGTGTCCTATGACCCCTTAGGACACAATATGACCCCTTAAGACACCATATAGTGTTGTCAGGGGTCATATGGTATACTATGACCCCTTACGACATAATATGACCCCTTAGGTGTTTTTAGGGGTCATATAGTGTCCTACAACCCCTTAGGACACCATATGGTGTGCTAAGGGGTCATATTTTGTCCTAAAGGTTCCTAAGACATCATATAACCCTTTAGGACACCATATGACCCCTTAGGTATCGTTAGGGATCATATGGTGTCTCCTGACACCATATGACCCCTTAGGACACCATATCATGTTGTTATGGGTCTTCTTGTGTTATAAGGGGTCATATGGTGTTATATGACCCCTTAGGATATAATATGACCCCTTAGGTGTTGTTAGGGGTCATATTGTGTCCTAACGGGTTATATGGTGCCCAAAGACCCCTTAAGACATCATATGGTGTCATTAGGGGTTGCATGGTGTGCTAAGGGGTCATATTATGTCCTAAAGGTTCCTAGGACATCATATAACCCCTTAGGACACCATATGACCCCTTAGGTATCGTTAGGGGTCATATTGTTTCCTAAGGGGTCATATGGTGTCTCATGATACCATATGACCCCTTAGGACACCATATCATGTTGTTATGGGTCTTCTTGTGTTTTGAGGGGTCATATAGTGTTATATGACCCCTTAGGACACCATATGGTGTCGTTAAGGGTGGTATGATGTCGTATGGTGTCCTAAGAGGTCATATGGTGTCCTATTACCCATTGGGACACTATATGACATCATTAGGGGTTATATTATGTCCTAAGGGATAATATTGTGTCTTATGACCCCTTAAGACACTAGATAGTGTCGTTATGGGTCGTATGGTATTCTAAGGGGTCATATGGTGTTTTATGACCCTCTAAGACACCATATTATGTTGTTATGGGTCATATGGTGTCCTATGACCCCTTAGGACACAATATAGTATCAGTATGCATCGTATGGTGTCCTAAGGGGTCATATGGTGTTCTATGACCCCTTAGGACACCATATGGTGTCATTAAGGGTCATATGGTGTGCTAAGGAGTCATATGGTGTCCTATGACCCCTTAGAACACCATATGACCCCTTAGGTATCATTAGGTGTCATTTTGTGTCGTTATAGGTCATATGGTCTCCTATGAACCCTTAGGACACAATATGACCCCTTAAGACACCATATAGTGTCGTTAGGGGTCATATGGTGTCTTATGACCCCTTAGGACACACTATGACCCCTTAGGTGTTGTTAGGGGTCATACTGTGTCCTAATAGGTCATATGGTGTCATACGACCCCTTAAGACACAATATGGTGTCATTAGGGGTTGTATGGTGTGCTAAGGGGTCATAGTATGTCCTAAAGGTTCCTAGGACATCATATAACCCCTTAGGACACCATATGACCCCTTAGGTATCATTAGAGGTCATATTGTGTCCTAAGGGGTCATATGGTGTCTTCCAGCACCATATGACCCCTAAGGACACCATATCATGTTGTTATGGGTCTTCTTGTGTTATAAGGGGTCATATGGTGTTATATGACCCCTTAGGACACCATATGGTGTCGTAAGGGATCGTATGGTGTTATAAGGGGTCATATGGTGTCCTATGACCCCTTATGACACTATATGACCCCTTAGGTGTCGTCATGGGTCATATTGTGTCCTAATTGGTCATATGACATTCTTTGACCCCTTAAGACACCATATGACCCCTTGGGACACTATATGGTGCTATGGGTCGTATGGTGTCCTAAGGGGTCATATGGTGTTCTATGACCCCTTAGGACACCATATGACCCTTTAGGATGCCACATTTTATCATTAGGGGTTGTATGGTGTCCTAAGGGGTAATTTGGTGTCTTATAACCCCTTAAGACACCATATGGTGTCATTAGGGGTCGTATTGTGTCTTAAGCGGTCATACGGTGTTTTATGACCCCTTATGGCACCATATGACCCCTTAGGAGACCATATGGTGTCGTTAGGGGTCATATTCTACCCTAAGGGGTCATATGATGTTCTATGACCCCTTAGGACACGATATAACCCCTTAGGAGACCATATATACTAATTTTCAAATAAGGAGAGATATAAGGGTGAAGAGAGATGGAGAACTAAAGAGAGGGAAAAGAACTAAATGACAAGGACATAAATAGAGATATAGATATTAAAGAGTATGAAGTGAGAGGGAGAAAAACTAAAGGACAAGGATGGATAGAAAGAGGTAGACATATCTAGATATTGAAAAGGAGAGAGGAAGATAGAGATAAAAAATGAAGATAAAGGGAGAGGGAGGTGAATAGATATAGAGAAAGAGAGAGGTAAAGACAAAGATAAATATATGAAGAGATGGAGAAAAATGGATAGAGAGGGGTAAAGAGAGAGATAAAAAAAGGAAGAGATAGAGAGATATAAAGGAAGAGAAATATTGATAGATAGAGATATATAGATAGTGAAAAAGAGTGAGAAAGAGAGAAAGAGATTATAGATAGGGATAGATAGAGAGGGAGAGAAAAAGAGGAAGATATAGAGATATATAAAGGCACTATAGAGAAGGATGTGGGGAGAGAGAAAAAGATATATAAAGATGGAGTAAATAAAGAGATAAAAGTAGAGAAAGGGAAAGATACTTCAATAGGGCGATAGAGGAAGAGACAGAGAAGTAGATTAATCATGTATAGAGGAATATATATAAAGATAGAGGAACATATAAAAAGAGATATTGATAGGGAAAGAGATGGAGATGTGAAGATGGAGATAGAGATATATATGGATAGAAAGTGATAGTGAGAGTAAGACAAATGGAGAGAGAGTTGGACTGAATAAGTGAGATTTAGAGATAATGAGATATAAATATACATGAAGATAGATCTATAGGGATATAGAGAGAGAGGGGACAAGATAGGGAGAAAAAGGAGGTGATAGAGACAAGTAATATATAAGTATAGGTAGGATAAGGTAAAAGAGGGAGATAAATAAAGAGAAGAGAGGTTATTAGAGAGAAATATAGAAATAAGGAGTGACAATGATGGAGTGGGAGAGGGAGAGATATGAATAGAAAGATGGAGATATATGCAGAGATGCATGTAACTTGGGAATTTATTTATGTACATGGAATGAGAAAATAAGTGACATAAGTAGAGAAGAAAGAGATATATAAAATATATTATATAAGTATAGATAGACAAGTGATAAATAAAGGAGGTGATGGGAAAAACAATGAGACTTTGTATGCAAAATTTGTGAGTATTTAAAATTTTAAAATTGATGGACTAACTTTAAATGATTATAATTAATTTTTGGTCTATAATATCATCAAAATACCTCATCCATTTTATAGTTCTATGAATTACCTTTCCAACACCTATAAAAAATCAAAATTTCGATAAGAAACGCAAAAGTTATGCCCATTTTACTCAACTATATTTTTTATGTTGAGAAAATTGGATATCCGATTTGAAAAGTATGATATCACAATAGTGACATCACAATGGTGACATCACAATAGTGACATCACATATCGGATATCCAATTTGGTTTGGTATTACCAAACCAAATTCAAATTTCGCCCGACCCAAACAAAAAGTAAAAGCGGATTTTGGCGTGTTTGGGAAGGTTGAAAACGCATTTTTTTTTCCATTGCCACTTTTTGGCCCCCCATGATATTGCACATACCCAGATGCTAAATAAAATCTATTGTACACTGATCATCTGGTAATACAGGCATTAGATAAAATTATATTTGTTCCTAGTATGAACACAGTAAATGATGAAATAATGAAGTGGGTATTGTATATTACTTAAAAAATAGAGCATACTTTTACTTTTAGGAATTTTGCTCAGTACATTTACATACTACCCTGTAGGTAGGCATTGTTTGATTAAACAAAATAAGATTTGGGAACTAGGCCATTTGTATCTCACCCCTCTTTGATCACCCACAGGAAGATGCAATAATAAACCCATTTTGTTTTGTTTTTTTTTCTTCCTGGAGGTTACAAGAGAATCCTCTAGCCGAAGTCTTTTTCTATTATGACCCTATTATTGATGCCATTCCTATAGCAACACCATCCTTCCTCCTTCTCGTTACCTTCCTCAGGCCTCTAAAAGGTGCAATCTTTGGATTGTAGGCTATAGATCTACAATAAGTGAGCAGATCATGATAAACCAAATTCAAAAAAAAACACAAAGAGAAAATGTTAAGGTAAATGAAATGAAATTAAAAAAAAAATCTCAAAAAGAATTAATAAAGGTAAATGAAATTAAATTAAAAAAAAAAATCTCAAAAAGAATTAATAAAAGATAATGGCAATACTTTTTTCCTTTACACTTCTACCCTTAGTCCACCACCCCTGTTGTGGTAACAACCTCCTCTTCATAGCTAAATTCTTCCTGTCATGGTGATCATTACCAATAGAACCTTGACCGCTGCCTCCTTGTCTAATTTTTGCAAGAAAAATAAAGGAAGGGAGAAGTAAAGGAAATCCTTAGGGATTTTTAGGGCTTTTAAGGAAATACTATTTTTAAAATGTTTCCTTGGAGTTTCCTCTACCTCACGTGCATGACATTTTTTTAATACGTTTTTACTAAATTATTAAAGGCTTTATTTAGTTTTATCTTATAAAATTAAGGGGAGTGAAGTGGGGACAATTTCAAAATAAATTTCAAGATTAGAAAAAACATCCTTCCTCACGTGGCATGTTATAATAAAGTTACCTTTTTAATTAATAAATTCTTTTTTCTTTTAAACTTTCCTCTTTTATAATGTTTCCCCTTTTCATAAAGAAAAAGTAATGTAGTGGTTGCATTAAAAATATAAATAAGAAAATAAAAATAATGATGATTGGGTGGGGATTATGAAATTGATATATTTATATATTGAATTGAATATTATTATTACTTTATTTCCTCATTAAAGATATAAAAGGAAATAAAAAGAATAAAGTTTGGTGGGGCAAGGGAATATATCATTTATATAATTATAATGACTTTATAAATATAATAAAAAATATTAGAAGTAAAATATATGTAATAAAAAAATAAAAAATTATACATTTATATGGTGTGGATTATGTACTTAAGTTTATATATTTAAGATTTAGGAGTCATTATAATTTATCAAATTTCATATAATATGTAATCATAGATATTGTCAAAGAGTTATCCAAATATTAATTTCCAAAACTAGTGTCATTGTCTTTCATAATAAAGGATATAGATAAGGTTATTATTTGTATAAAATATCCAAGGATAAGGTTAGCATTGCTTCAAGTGGAAGGAATAGTTTGTTACCTCATTATAATCTTGCAAAGGATTTGGCATTAGTTCAAAAGCAACTAGAAGAAGATTGATTAGAATTATTTAGGAGCTTTATTTATATTGGATAATCAACAAGTAATTTAGACTCTCTTCTAATCTTATTTCCAAACTTTGGTAATTAAAAAAATAATGTGGTTATCAAGCTCATTGTTAATAGATTCATTTCCAAAAGTTTTGTTATTTAAGAGTTTATTCCATTTTATTTCTTTCAAACAATTTAGTACCTTTCAAGTATTATGATTCAAATTTAAAGTAAGGTTACCATTGTAGAAGATAATTAAAGATAAATCTTATGTTACTTCAAATGGAAGAATTAGTTGGTTTATAAATAATGTGGTTTTTCTCAAGTTTATTATTAAATAGTTTTTTTTTTCCTTTCAAACATATAAGTAATAAATTCATTTCTAAGTTTTGTTAAATTTAGTAATTTAGTTTTTCTTTCAAGCAATTTAATGCCCTTTAAGTAATAGGATCCATATTTAAGAGTTTAATAGTTTCGTCAAGCAATTAGTATATTTCAAGTAATTCAAATCATTTTCATAAGTTATATTTTACAAGTATCATAGTTCCAAGAAATTAATACTTTCATGTAAATTAGTTCAAATTTCAGAATTTTAATTATTATCATAGTTTCTTTCAAGATAATATTACTCCAAAGTAGATGATTTGTTTATGTTTCTTTCAATTATGTAGAATTTATACCTTGATCTTTATTTTCAAGCAATAGCTCCTTGCATATAATAGTCTCATTCTTATAGTTGTACTAATATATTGCTTTACTTAAGATTCATGAATTCAAACATAAATTCCTAGTTAGAAAACTAAACAAGAGGAGTTGAAACCAAAAACCTTAGCTGCGTTTGGTATCTATGGTGCCTCTAGGTCATGTTTACGGGTAATGTTGTTGTGTTGAACTACTGCACTTAATGCCTAATAAAGTTGCAACAATTGTGTATGTGACATCGTCCCTCTAAATCGTCGGGGAGAAATAAGGGTCATATGGAAGTTAAAATCCAAGGGACGGGTAATCCCCCTTGGATCGATAATCTAAAAAGATGAATTTTAAAAGAATTTACCTCTGTTCGATTAAACCTTAGAAAACCCCATTAGGGTTGGTTGTTAGTAATGATTTTGTAACTTATTTATCTTGATGGATATTTCAATGGATGATAACAGATTAAGGGTGACATGTTTAATAGGAAATAGGACTTATATGTTTTAGGTCACACACAGAAGGCCACCTAGAGCCTTTTTTCTATAGAGCTACCATCGGTTGGCATTACAATAAGTTTGATGGTTGATGATATTGAGAAGGTTGTTGGAGATGAATGATATAATTGATAAAGGATGATTACTGTCTTAATATTATTTTTTGTCATTGATGTCAAGCAATTAATTTTCTGATTCAGTATGATGTTGCTATATCTTAAAAAGTATGTTTTGATGAGTATAAAGATGTCGGTAAGTGACATAGAAAGAATGTGAAAATGAAGGGGAGTAATAATTTATTCAATGGGCAACTATTACTAAGTTAGACAGTGATAAGATTATGATGATTTGATTGTTTTGATATCCTATATATGTGTATTCAAAGACTGAACAAGAAGGGGAAAAGATTTCGTGTAATAGAATGAGTAAAGGTTTGATACTATTCTATTTTATTGAGCAAGGAGCTAGTCGGTAAACTCCAAGGTTACTGATGTCGGTTAATGAAAGAAAAAGTCACCGAGAAGAGAATGTCTACCGATTAAAGTTCAGTATTAACCGAGTATCAACCGAACAGTAACATAATGGATTAAATAAGTGTATAGATTATTAAATGAAGGATGCCAATGAGCTGGAGGTTTATTGAAGCTAGGAATGTTGTGCAAGAAGTTTGTTAAGGATCAATGGCAATTAAAATTCAAGAGTAAGATCTAAAGCACAGATTGAACGGTCCTAACCGAGCACAAGTACCAAGAAAGGTATACAAGTTTCAAGGCAAGATAAAACGTTTCTCAGATCGAAGGATACAATGAACCTAGTCAAGTTTGAAGATCTAATGGCTAAGATTAATCATGGGAAATGTGATTAAGGAGATTAAGCGGTTGGGAATTGCTTATAAATAAAGTAATATTGTTGAACAAAGTATGTGGGCAAACTGAAGCATAGTGATGCTACAGAGGTGATTACTAAGTACAAAAGATTGAAGATCTGATTGAAGAATAGATTGAGAAGCCCAACAAGGAGAAAGATAAGTCTTATGACAAGATTATCTTGAGCACATTGAGAACATAGAATCTGCTTTAACATTTTAGATGTGAAGTTGTAGATATATTTTATTACTGTCATTTATTTTTGTAAGTGACAAGAAATCTCTTAACCGATTGGACTTAATAATCTTATTTGTAAATCCTCTTGGAAGGTAACATTCTGAATGAGTGTTTGAAATCCTTTGACAAGGTCACTTCTAGCAAAGTGAAGATTCTAATAGATCTAAGGGAAATCCCTTGACACCGGGTCACATCTAGCAATGTGTATGTAATCTTTAATAGGGTTTGCTTTTAACCGATCATACTCTAGAAGAGTATATTTTCTTGTGAGTCTGAAATCTCACAGTGGTTTTTCCCTATTAGGGTTTCCATGTTAAATATGGTGTCAAATGTGATTTAATGTTTCATGTTTATCTATTTATGAGTTTGAATGATTTACAGTCATAAGTTGCATATATAAGTAAATGCTACTGAGGTTGAATCTGATTAGTGTAATTATTATTGAGGTTATCTAATTCACTCCCCCTCTCATCTAACTAACAATTAGTATCAGAGCTTGGACTCTGGAAGAAAAGTTTAAAGGTACTTGAGGCAAGATTCGAAGATATATAAAAGGGATGCACCGAAGCTGAATAAGTCAAGTTTCACTACATGGCAGAAAAGGATGAAGCTACACTTATCAGGAATTGGAGAATATGCAACATATTATCTAGAGAATGATTACATTGCACCTAGCACCTACCCTATGACAATGGAAGAAATAAAGGCAAAGCAAGAACACATTCAAGCAATGATAGAGATAACATCAGCTTTGACCAACTCAGAGTTTAATGATCTAGAAGGTTGTAATGATGCCAAAGCAATGTGGAATAAGCTCACATCTGTGTATGGTGGAGATGAACATGTTCAAAGAGCAAAAGCAGACAGTCTAAGAGGACAAATTGAATACATGAGAATGAATGAAGGTGAGAACATAATCCAATACAGTACAAGGTTAATGGAAACTATCAATCAAATCAAAGGAGCAGGAGGAACTATTGAAGAAAAGGATGCAACAAGTAAGTGGCTGAGAACACCTCTACCTGCTTATGACATTAGAGTCTCTATAATTAATGAATTGAGGTCTGTACCAAACATGCCAGTCTCTTTGGATGCTACTATCGGTAAGCTACATGCTTTTGAGTTAAGTAATTTTGATACAGTGGGTCTTCGATAAACAAAGTTGAATCTGCATTCAGTTCTTTTCATCTCAGTGAATCTGAAGATTATAATGATAGAATGTCTAAGTATGCTAAAGGAAATCATAGTGGAGTAAGTGAGAGATTTTGCAAAAACATGGAAGAAGTACACAAACTATATGAGGAAATCAAAAAGCAAGAAGAGTTTGAAGCATTATTGGCCAGAAGGTTATTGAGAGGCAAAGGTAAGTATAAAGGGAAGTTACCTTTAAAATGTTTTAACTGTGATAAAATTGGACATATGGCTTCTAACTATCCTGACAAAGATGATGAAAAGAAAGAATACCGAGATGACAGATAGAAAGACAACCAATACAAAAGGCATCGAGACTTCAAAAGGAGAGAAAGAAAGACATGCCTAGTAGTTGATGAGGATTCCAATGATGATAAATTTGATGAGACTGAGATAGAGGAAGTTGTATATGTGGCTATTAAAGATGGATTAGATGAAGAATGGTATGAAGAAAAAGCCTCAATATCACACATAAATAAAAATTATTCTTGGATCATAGATAGTGGATGCTCACATCACATGATAGGTGATAAACACAAGTTTGTTAAATTAGAAGATTATGATAGAGGTCATGTAAGATTTGGTAATGATGCACCATATCTTGTGAAAGGTAAAGGTTCAATTACACTTCTTGAAAATGCTAAATGTGATGATGTATATTGGGTTGAAGGTCTAAAATACAATTTGTTGAGTGTAGCACAACTAAATAATACAGGATACCGAATAGAATTTCAAAAAGGAATTGTCAAAGTTCATGACAAACATGGAAAGTTGGCTGCTACCGGGACTCAAACAAGAGGTAATACATTTCACCTTGACTCAACTCGGAACAATTGTTTGTATGCAAAAATAGAAGATACCTGGTTATGGCATAAAAGGTTTTGTCATGTAAATTTTGATAATCTGATCAAAATAAGTAAGAAGCATCATGTAAGAGGTCTACCAAGCTTGGAAAAACCTAAGAATGCAATATGCCGAGGATGCTAGATGGGTAAGATGACAAAATCAAGCTTTACAAGTAAGTCTTACACTTCTAAAGGAATTTTAGATCTTGTACACACTGATCTTTGTGGTCCTATGAAAGTTCAAAGTTACTATGGTGATAAATACTTCATATTATTTGTGGATGATTACTCAAGGATGATGTCAGTTATGTTTCTAAAAGAGAAATCAGAAGCTTTTTAAATGTTCAAATGGTATAAGGCAAGAGTTGAAAAATAAACATGAAGACAGTTGAAATGTCTTAGATCTGATAGAGGAGGAGAATTCATTTATGATGAATTTAACTTATTTTACAATGATCATGGTATAAAGAGACAAGTGTTAGCACCAAGGACACCACAACAAAATGGAATAACTGAAAGAAGGAACAAATCAATTGTAGATTGTGCCAAAACTTTGATGATAGAAAAGAGAGTACCTCAAATATTTTGGAGAGAAGCAATAAGCATTGCAGTTTACACGTTGAACCGAGTACAACTGAAGAATGGAACTATGAAGACACCTTATGAAATCTGGTATGACAAGAAACCAAATGCAAGTTATTTTAAAATATTTGGAAGTAGATGTTATGTTCACAAAGATTATAGAAATGGAAAATTTGATCAGAAAAGAAAGGAAGGAATATTTATTGGTTATTCCTCTAGGAGTAAAGCATTTAAATGTTTGATCAAATCATCTAACAAAATTGTGGAAAGTGCAAATGTGAAAATTGATGATTTTGCAAAAAGGAATGAAGAAGGAAACTCCAAAGAACCAGAAGATTATGAATAGTTTGTATATGTACAACTGAAAAGTTTTACCAAGAAAGCCAATGAAGAAATTAATCAGTTACTGAGTGATGAAAAAGATCATACAGAGCCTACCGAGCCTATATTAGCAAAATATGTCAGAAGAAATCATGCATCAAGTCAGATTATAGAAGATAAGGATGCTCCAGTGATGACAAGGAACAAACTGAGACACAACACATGTCTGATATCCGAATTTGAACCGAAGATAGTAAAAGAGGCATTAAGCAATGAAGATTGGGTAAATGCTATGACAGAAGAGATTAATCAAATCAAGAAAAATGAAACATGGACACTAGTCCCAAGACCAAAAGAGAAAAATATAATCGATACAAAGTGGATTTTTTTAGGAATAAGCTAAATGAAAAAGGTGAGGTCATTCGGAATAAAGCAAGGCTAGTTTGCAAAGGTTATGCTCAAGGAGAAGGAATAGACTATGGAGAAAATTTTGCACCTATAGCAAGACTTGAGGGAGTAAGAACATTGTTGGCATATGCTGCTTACAAAAATTTCAAGGTATATCAAATGGATGTTAAATCTGCATTTTTGAATGGTATACTAGAAGAAGAAGTCTATATTGAACAACCTGAAGGATTTATTGAAGAGAAGAATAAAGATCAAGTATGTAAGTTGAACAAAGCTTTATATGGTCTAAAGCAAGCACCTAGAGCATGGTATGAAAGGTTGCACTCTTACTTATTAAAGATTGGATTTATGAGGACTAGTGAGAACAACAACATGTATATGAAGAATGATGAGAATGGAATACTGATGTCAACCATATTTGTTGATGATATTTTTTTTGTGGAAATGATTCTTTATGTAAGAAATTTGGAAATGAAATGTGCAAAGAATTTGAGATGTCATTAATCGGTGAGATAAAGTATTTTATAGGTTTACAAATACTGCAAATGAAAAATGGAATTTTCATTACTCAATCCAAGTATATAAAGGAAATCTTGAAGAAATTTGGAATGGAGGATTCTAAACCTGTAAGTACTCCTATGACTACTAATTGTAAACTATTAAAGAATGATGAATCTACATCTATTGATGAGACACTTTACCGATCTATGATTGGAAAGTTGCAATATGTAGTTCACGATAGGCCTGATATAACACATGCAGTAGGTAAAGCTGCAAGATTTTCTACAGATCCCAAAGAAACTCATATGACAGCAGTCAAGAGAATTTTCAGATATTTGAGAAGCACTGAAGATTATGGTCTACTATATGAAAAGAGGAATGATTTTGACGTAAAAGTCTATACTAATGCTGATTGGGCAGGAAATATTGATGCTAGGAAAAGCACAAGCGGTAGAGATTTCTTTTTGGGAGAAAGACTAGTAAGTTGGCTTAGCAAGAAACAAGGATGCATTTCATAGTCAACAGCTGAAGCTAAATATGTCGATGCAGTATTGAATTGTACCAATATAACATGGATCAAACAACTATTGGAAGGAATGAATGAGACAGTTATCGGGCCAATAACTATATTTTGTGATAATACAAGTGCTATTAACATTTCAAAGAATCCGGTAATGCACTCTAAGACAAAACATATCTCTATAAAGTATCATTGTCTTAGAGAAGAAGTTCAAGAAAAGAATGTTGTGCTGGAATATGTTAGCACAAAGGAACAAATCACAGACATCTTCACAAAGCCACTGCCAAGGGACACTTTTGAGTATCTCATAAGTAAGTTAGGGGTCCTACCCCTATCTAGCACTCACTGACAGAGTTCAGTGACAACATCAATTCTATGACTCCAAAGAATACTATTTGTAAGTTGATGTTGATTTACACGCTTTAGAAGGATGTCTAAAGTTGTGCAGAAAATAGTGAATGAAGACAAGTTGCTCTGACCGAGATACATTTGTATATGTTTGAACTGCAAGGAAATTACTTCACAAGGGGAGTAATTATGGATCAGTCTTACTTTTGGCATTGTTGTCAAAGGGGGAGATGATTGTTACAACTCAAAGAGGAGAAAACTAATAACAAAAGATTACAAGACAAGTTTACAGCTCAAGGATAATAGGAGAAGGATAACAACAGTTTGAATCAATTGGAGTAAATCAAGTTGGTATTGCCATCAATGCCAAAGGGGGAGATTGTTGGCATTACAATAAGTTTTATGGTTGATGATATTAAGAAGGTTGTTGGAGATGAATGATATAATTGATAAAGGATGATTACTGTCTTAATATTATTATTTTGTCATTGATGTCAAGCAATTGATTTTCTGATTCAGTATGATGTTGGGCCATATCTTAAAAAGTATGTTTTGATGAGTATAAAGATGTCAGTAAGTGACACAGAAAGAATGTGAAAATGAAGGGGAGTAATAAGTTATTCAATGGGCAGCTATTACCGAGTTAGATAGTGATGAGATTATGATTTGATTGTTTTGATATCCTATATATGTGTATTCGAAGACTAAACAAGAAGGGGAAAAGATTTCATGTAATAGAATGAGTAAAGGTTTGACAGTATTCTATTTTACCGAGCAAGGAGCTAGTCGGTAAACTCCAAGGTTACCGATGTCAGTTAATGAAAGAAAAAGTCACCGAGAAGAGAATTTCTACCGAGTAAAGTTTAGTATTAACCAAGTATCAACCGAGCAGTAACATAATGCATTAAATAAGTGTATACATTATTAAATGAAGGATGCCAATGAGTTGGAGGTTTATTGAAGATAGGAATGTTGTGCAAGAAGTTTGTTAAGGATCAACGACAATTAAAATTCAAGAGTAAGATCTACAACACAAATTGAACAGTCCTAACCGAGCACAAGTACCAAGAAAGGTATACAAGTTTCAAGGCAAGATAAAACATTTTTCAGATCAAAGGATACAATGAACCTAGTCAAGTTTGAAGATTTGATGGCTACGATTAATCATGGGAAACGTGATTAAGGAGATTAAGCAGTTTGGAATTGCTTATAAATAAAGTAATGTTATTGAACAAAGTATGCGGTCAAACTGAAGCACAACGATGCTACAAAGGTGATTACCGAGTATAGAAGATTGATGATCTGATTGAAGAACAAATTGAGAAGCCCAGCAAGGAGAAAGATAAGTCTTATGACAAGATTATCTTGAGCACATTGAGCACATAGAATTTGCTTTAACATTTTAGATGTGAAGTTGCAGATATATTTTATTACTATTATTTATTTTTGTAAGTGACAGGAAATCTCTTAACCAAGTGGACTTAACAATATTATTTGTAAATCCTCTTGGAAGGCAACATTCTAAATGAGTGTTTGAAATCCTTTGACAAGGTCACTTCTAACCAAGTGAAGATTCTAACAAATCTGAGGGAAATCCCTTGACCGGGTCACATCTAGCAATGTGTATGTAATCTTTAATAGGATTTGCTTTTAACCAAGCATACTCTAGAAGAGTATATTTTCTTGTGGGTCCAAAATCCCACAGTGGTTTTTCCCTATTAGGGTTTCCACATTAAATATGGTGTCAAATGTGATTTAATGTTTCATGTTTATCTGTTTATGAGTTTGAATGATTTACAGTCATAAGTTGCATATCAAGTAAATGCTACCTAGGTTGAATCTAATTAGAGTGATTATTATTTACATTATCTGATTCACCCCCCTTCTCATCTAACTAACACCATCATGGGTAGCAACAAAAAATAAACTATCTAGGACATTGACCCTAGAAAGGGTTGTGTACCCACCATACAATTTACATTAAATCATAGTTAGAAACTAGAACTACATACTCTATGCCTTGATCCCATGCCGAAATGGGTATGTAGGTAGTCTAGGGATGGAGTTGTCCCTTGCACTTAGGCATTTGGGGATGAGGATTAGGATTTGGTAATGAGTAACTTGATCATGTTTTTTGAAGCTCCATAGTTCTTCTATCAAAGGGTGTAGATGATGCTAATTGGAAGATTAAAAGTGCTTCAATGCATACTCAGAAGGAATCTTGTATGGATTCACTTGACTTCTCGAGGCTTTAGGCCAAATTTTGAGGCAGAACTCAAGCTTATTTTATTAAATTTTATTTACTCCTAAGGATAGAGACCTTGGTGCACTCCTAGTAGAGGGGTGTAGTCCTTAGAGAGTGACTCAAGACCTAGATGGTCCTGATGAGTCTAAATTCTCTGGCCAGAGCACTCCCTATTCTTTATGAATAGATGCTTACCCTGTTTGGGTAGATTCCTATCTCAAATTGGATAGATGAAAACCCCTGTCCCATATGGGAAGCTTCCTAACCCATATGGTTAGATGCCCATCCCAGTTGGATGGGTGCCTATCTCGTTTAGATAGATGCCTAGAGTATGCGATTGAATCAAACACAACTAAGTATAAGTGGGGATAAGTATTTCAAAAAAAAAAAATCAAGATTCTGGATTAAGTTAAGTGGGTTATTACAAGATGATTTGCCCTCTGGGGTTCATTAGTAGGGTGTTACAGTGAATATATTACATATTCATTTCATCTCCTATTCATTGTTTGTCTATATGAAATATTCAAATATTGTGGTTAAACAAGAAATAGTTTAATGGATTTGGGAAATTAAATATGTTTTTCTCTGTATAAATGATGGTATGGGTAGTTCTTAATTGTGAAAATAAGAGTGCAAGCTCAGGCTTAAAGTGATTGGTTTGAAGTTCTAAATTCAGCTGTACATTTTTTATAATCTTTCTATAAAAATATGGTTCCCCATATTGACCTTTACATTATGTTTGTGGTTTATTCTAGTTTGTTTATTGTTGTTAGAATTTATATATATATATATATATATATATATATATATATATATATATATATATATATATATATATATATATATATATATATATATATTGAAAACTTCTTACACCATGATGCAGTAGCTTGGCTTCAGCCATTTTGAAAGTACATATATAAGTAAAAGATGTATTGTGTTTGATTTCTATGTAATATTTTATTTGGTTAAAACAATTGTTTTTAAAATAATAAAACTTGTGAGAGATGTATAATATGTTATTTCTAAATCAATGTTGTTAAAATAATGACATTTTTTTTTTAATGATATTTGAAATTTAAAAAGAAACAATTTAATTCAACAAAAATTAGAATTATGTTGTAGATGTTAGTGTAGCAAGAAAATTACACAAAACCATGTAAAATCAAACACATTCACAACAAGGTCATCAAAAACCATAAATGAAATGAATAAATTGAACAATCAAACCATCCAATCTCCTTTGACGAAGGTCTCGCTGCTCCTTCTTTCTCCTCTAATTATACGGGTATGTTGGCTCAATCCATTATGCAACTCATATGAAGCAAGGGAAAAAACGTGATAGGAGAAAATACTGGAAGATTTAAAAGTATATGGATTCAAGAGAATGATAGCATAAATGTAAATTGCTAAGATGTCAAAATGAGGAAAAAAGAGCCCGATTTATAGACTTTGAGATCACATTGAATGAATAAGATCAACTCAATCCAACGGTTGATATTTTGTGCAAGGATGAGTTAAAAGAGAAATTGCCATAAGAAGTGAAGAGAAAAAGGCATTAAATCAAAAAGAAAATGGAAACTTCCATTTGCACTCCAAATATTCCATTTGAACTTGAATGAGGAGGAATTAATAATTTAAAATTATTAATTCCACTCATAAATCAAATTAGCCAATTAATATATAAAAATGTTAATTGTAGGAAAAAAGTGAAAGAATAAATAAATAATTATTTATTTATTCAAAAGGGAGGACATGTTAGTAAGAAAGGGGATTGATTAATTATTTAATTAATTAAACTAGGGGAAATGGTTTGAATAATTTAAGATACCAACCCGATTGTTGTATTAAGCCCTAATAGTGATCATTGATTGGCTAATAATTGATAAAAATTAATGACAATTCATTGAGGTTGATAACAAAATAGGAGAAAGATCGAAAAAGATCCAAGATTAATAATGATTTTGATAAAAGACTGATAAGATTTATAAGATGAACTGACAATGACTTGATAAAGAATTGATAAGATCGATCAATAAAGTGTCATGAAAGGCATATAGAGTGTCACAGAGGACTGATTCAAATTGATTGATAAAGAGATTGATAATTAATGACTGATTAATTATCAACAAAGAGGGAATTGAGTCTAATTGTCAAGATGAGACCAATTCGAATGATTTAAAAATGATAAAACACCAATCATAATGATTTAGGACCAAATGCAAATAAAAAAGATGGATTAGGGTTGGATTTGAAATGAATTGAAACCAGAGGAATGACACAATGTCAACATATGATGAAGATCAAATGCGACATAGAAGACATGTTAAAAATTAGGTTAGCAATGTAGGAGTGATGACCAATTTTGAGTGTGTACAATTTGCCCCTCTTTAATTCAATGTCATTATGAGCATTGTTTCAAGGAATAATTAAAAATATCATGCCCCAATAGATCGAGAGATGGAGGTGGGATGCCCCCTTGAGAGATTGTTTATGTATGAAAGAAATGAATGATCTCTCAAAAGAAGAGAAGAAATGCTAGAAAAAATGTGGGAATAGAAGAACACTTAATTGATTAGAGATAAAGAGTTGAATGATTGATAGAAGAAATGTTAATAAGTGGAAATTAGACAAAGAAAAAGGGTGAATAAACCTTGCCTTCACAAGTGCACATTACTAAATGAGAGCCTTTATTTAATATGGCAAAATGGATGCAGCGCACCATGGCAATGAAGGTCGGGGTGATAATGCAATCCCTTTGCATAAAATAGACACATTACATACAAGGAATGAGTAAAAAAACCCTAAGGAAAAACGTGTGTCAAGGGTCGAGGTATGTGCAGCGTTCACAAAGTGAACGTACCTATCACAGACACCCAAGACATATGTGCCCCAGAAATTTATGAAATACTCTGTAAACAGAAAACAAAACAAAAATGATCATGTGCCATCTCGGCCACTCTAAATCACTCTGTGACATCATCGAGTAGCATAGGAACACGATCAAAGATAAATCAAAGAAATATAAGATTCACAAGTTCAAACAAGTCAAACAAACATCTTGATCTTCATTGCCAAAAGTGAAAATGTTGAGTTTAAAGGACAATTATGTTGTTTGGTTTCAAGGAATGCAGTACCCCGTCTAAGATAGGACACAGTCTAGTTTTGAGTATACTACACCCTATATAAGACCCATGATAATTTTTGAAAAAAGACAATGATATTGTTGACATCGGTTTGATTGATAGGACAACTTTGATCAGTTTGAAAGCTTTCTTTGTTGAATAGTTCATCTATTGATACATGATTTGTTAAGCGCAATGTTTAATGCATGTTCTATTTGACGTCCGCTCAAATGTCTGTCTATGTACAAAGGGGACAATTTATTGGCGAAATGAAATGAAAGTGATTGTTTTTGGATTTTTTATGTTTTCAAATCTTTAGGGTTTTTGAAATTTTTTTATTTTTTTAATGCTTTTTTCAAGACATTTTACGATGTTTTTGGATTATTTCAAGTCATTTTATGAATTTTTATGGAATTATTTCAGGACATTTTATGAATGTTTTTTTTCTTTAATTTTTTTCAGGACTTTATTTGATTTTTAGGGATTTTTTCAGGACTTTATAAGTTATGTACATTTCATAGCCTCCAAGCTATCCACTATGATAACTTTGGCAATTGATCATGACAAGGGATTTGTCCTCAATTAAGGTCCAAAATATGTACAGTGACCAGGATAGAAAACATATGTACAAGGATTGGCAATCGACCGAGAAAGACATTGATGCTGACCAATCACTAGCCTGGAGAAGGACACTAGGTTAGATCAAAATGGCTGGGTGTGATAAAAATTTGTGCTATGTACAAAGGGCATCATGATAAATGATGAAGTAATGACCATGCTACACATGACTCCTGTTTGCTAGGTTTCACCATAATTTTTGCCCAAAGTTCCTATTTGCTAGGTTTTCACTAGAGGGCGAATGATTTTTCTTTACTATTTTAGTCATTTTTTCATATTTTGCTTTTTTTGCTTTCACACAAGGCGCCTGTTTACTAGGCTTTCACCAAGGCGATATTTTTTTCATTTTTTTGGTCATTTTTTTAGGATCATATTGAAGAACTACTAAAACAAACCTATGTATAATACTTCTAAAGGTGCATGCTATTCACAAGATTTGATAGTGGTTCTCCCTTTGGGGTTGCAAGGTGATAAGCACCTGAAACATTTGTTGCAGTTACGATGAAAGGGCCAACCTAATTAGGTTCAAATTTGCCTTTGATGATCTTAGTAGATTGTGAATTCTTAGGGTTGGCTTTCAGGACCAATTATCCCACTTCGAAATGTCACCCTTTGAATTACTTGTTATAGGTGTGACGGAGATGGTTTTGATATGTTTGCAAATGTGTCAAAGTTGTGTGACACCTTTCATCTAGCATTTCAAGCTGATGCAGCCTAGAAACTCTATATGCTTCATCATCTATCAGGTGTTGTAAGGAGACTCATAGGGATGAAATCTCGGCCTCCAAAGGTAAGATAGCTTCCACACCATACACTAGAGAGTAAGGGGTTGCGCCACTAGGGGTGTGGAGAGAAGTGTAATAGGCCCATAAAGATAGATTTAACTACACATGCTAATCTCTACCATCGTTATTGACAACCTTTTTGAGTATCTTGATATTAGTTTTATTGGATGCCTTAGCTTGGCCATTACTCTATGGATAATATGGGTTTGAGAAGCGATACTGAATGTGAAAATTCTCACAAAGTTCATGAACATATTTATTTTTAAATGAACTACTACTATTTGTGACTATAGCAAGAGGAACTCCATATTGGCATATGATATAGTTCAACATGAATTTAGAAATTTGCATGCCAGTGATATAAGTCATGGGTATATCCTCAATCTATTTTGTAAAGTAATTAGCTGGCCGTTATGATAAACTTATGTATGTTTGTTGATGTTGGGTGGATCTTTCCAATGAGATCAAGCCCCCATTGAGAAAAGGGCCATGGAGATATGACAGGTTGAAGTTCTTGTGTTGGCGCGTGAATATAATCTCCATGTGTCTTGCATTTGTAACACTTCTTAGTAAAGTCATGGGCCTCTTTTTCCATTGTCAACCAATAATATCTATCTCGGACCAACTTTTTAGCTAGTCTAAGACCATTGAAATGCACCCACATATACCATCGTGAACTTCGTGTAAAGTCATTTGTGCTTCGTCATAATCTAGATACTTGAGGAGGGTTTTGTCAAAGGATTGATGGTAGAGGGTTGATAAACTTATAAGGCATCGAGAGGGGGGGATTAATCATTGCAAGCAAAAGCCTTAAGAATCTGATTACACCTCTTAATAACTTTGAAACCAATAGGAATGCAAGGAAAATAATCACATAAGCAAACACTATATAAAACATGTCAACCATAACACATTGATTTATATGTGGAAACTCAAAAGGGAAAAACCATGGTGGGAGTTAGTACCCACAAGATTCACTATCTATAGAATAGAAATATATGACCAGTAAAGGTATTACAAATATGCCTTGTTAGGAGAAGACACTGTTAGGAGTCACTCGGTGAAGGGATTGCTATGATGAGCCCTGTTAGGAGAAACCTCGCAAGAGGATTTAAACTCAGATGTTGAGCTACCCTGTTAGGGGATTTATAGTTTAAGGCATGTCAGGACCTACCCAGTTAAGGGATTTTGTTGTTGTAACTATTAAGATAACAATAGTTCAATGATATTCATATAACATTTCTGTGTCTAATAAGAACCACTTCAGTTCCTCCAAAAATTCAACAACACATCAATACAGAGCTTCACTAATCACCAGACAATCAGAATCTCAATATTCACCTCTAATCTCATCATTCATCTCATAACTCATCACACTTTTTATAGACATCAACTTAGTTGTCTCATAACCTTGGAACAATTTCCTAGGTTCAATGAATCTAGACAAACTTACATTATACGTCGATCTTATGTTGGCCACCGACATAACAAACCAAAAATAAAACAAAATTGTACCAGTTTAGTGATCTTAGTGACTTTATCACTACCGGTTAAGTGTTCTTCCAGATAGCCTGCTCTGTACATCAAATCTCAATCATCATGTTGAATCTACTAATGTGATCATGAATATAACAGCAAATACCTGTCTCCATCACCTATATTGGTTTCTTGAATGCAACTCTATTCCTTTTTACTGGTTGAAGACCTATTTGTCGATTCACTGTTAAATTGTTTTCTCTACTGGTTAAGCTTTACTGGTTGGCTTACAAGACTTATGTGACTATAAAAACATAGTTGCCATCAATAACAACATATAACAAGTCACCAATAAAATCTTTACATCAAGACATCATCATCAATCCAACAATCTCCCCCTTTGGCATTGATGGCAACACTTAGGAAATTTTTTGTCTAAGTGTGCAATACAAAAATTGACTCTATTCATGACACATACTCCCCCTTGGCAATTACATGTTATTACAAAAATTTAAACCATTACAAGACTCATACTAATACTCCCTATTATAATTACAACAAAATTTTGACTGACTCTTTTCAACAACTAATCCCCCTTTGACAACAATGACAAAAGAAAGTAAATAGATGAAAGGATAAATATATTTGCATCAAAATTTCATAGGATATATAGATATAGGAGTTCAAAATGTTTTTACAATGCAATTTAAAAAAAGTATCACTAAAATGAGAGTTCAACTGCTTCAAATCATTATGCTAGGTCTCCAAAATAGTGTCGACTAACTCCACATGTGTCCTAATATGCCCAACAAGGTCCTCCGTGGCATCTATATTACTCATCTCTGGGGTAGCAAGGATAGATTTTGACTCTTTATACCCTCTCCACAAGGTTTCAACTTTCAATATCAACTATGTTTGTAGTTCCTGTAGGGATGTTGTTCTCTTTACTTGTTCATGTTGGTGTAATTATTTATTCATCTTGGATATAATTACACTTTACTTAAGTTTACTTAAGTACATGCACAACATTGTAGTTTGCATATGAGACACTTAGGGAGATGTGCTATATTGGGAGCGTGTATGTAGGAGAATTTCCACCTTTTATGGTGTGATATTGTTATTACTTATCATATCTTATTGCGGAGTGATAATTCCACCTTCGGTGCATGATCCACCTCATGTGGAATATTTTACTATTTCTCCTACCTACCCCTACCTACCCTTGCATCTCATTGAACCACATGTCATCATTGTGTGTTGTCTTGTCTCTTAGCCTTGTCTTAATAAGAAAGCTTATCCTACATTGTAAACAACAACAACAATCTTGATGATCCAGTTGATCACATTTTGCATCATTGATAGGAATACAATTTATTCTTGTCACATTTTGTTCTCTCTTATTTGTGCTTTCCATTGCCTCTATATCTTGGCAAATTCTCACAATTCAGTTAGCTCTTTTCTCTTTGTAAGTGAGGCTTTATACTTGCCTTTCAATTTTTCTAGGACTTCCTCAGTTTCTACAAGTTTATTAGACATCTCTCTATAGCTCATTCCTTCCCCCATGTCTACCTTAGGGATCCTTCCCAAATGGTTAAGCCTCAAGTAAGTTTGGCTCTGATACCAATTGATAAACTTATAAGGCACTGAGAGGGGGGGGGTGTATCAGTGCAACGAAAAACCTTAAGAATCTGATTACACCTCTTAACAACTTCGAAATCAATAAGCATGCAAGGAAAATAATCACATAAGAAAACACTATATAAAACATTCCAACCATAACACAATGATTTATACATGGAAACCCAAAAGGGAAAAACCATGGTGGGAGTTAGTACCCACAAGATTCACTATCTGCAGAATAGAAATCTCTAACTGGTTAAGGTCTTACAAATATGCCCTGTTAGGAGTCACCTAGTGAAGGGATTTCTATGATGAGCCCTATTAGGAGCTATGCCTTGTTAGGAGTAACCTCACAAGAGGATTTAAACTCAGATGTTGAGTTACCCTGTTACGGGATTTACAAATTAAGGCCTATCAGGACCTACTCGATTAAGGGATTTCATTGTTGTAACTGTTAGGATAACAATAGTTCAATGATCTTCATATAACACTTCTGTATTTGATAAGATCTACTTCAGTTCCTCCAAAACTTCAACAACACATCAATACAGAGCTTCACTAATCACCACACAATCAGAATCTCAATAGTCACCTTTGATCTCATCATTCATCTCATAACTTATCACACTTTTTATAGACATCAACTTAGTCGGCTCATAACCTTGGAACAGTTTCCTAGGTTCAATGAATCTAGACAAACTTACATTATATGTTGATCTTATGTCAACCACCAACATAATAAAATAAAAATAAAATAAAAATTGTATTGGTTTACCGACCTTAGTGACTTTATCACTACCGGTTAAGTGTTCTTCCAGATTGCCTGCTCTATATATCAAATTTCGATTGTCTTATTCAATCTGCTAATGCGGCCATGAATATAACACCAAATACCTATCTCCATCACTCCTGTAAAACCACATCATTGTACTCTTCATCAATCGCCTGTACTGATTGCTTGAATGCAACTCTGTTCCTATTTACTGGTTGAATACCTATTTGTCGGTTCACTATTAAACTGTCTTCTCTATCAGTTAAGCTTTACCGGTTGGCTTGGAAGACTTATGTGACTATAAAAACATAGTTTATATCATTTAAAACATAGAACAAGTCACCACTCAACTATTTACATCAAGACATCATCATCAAACCAACAAGGGTATCACCGATGATGACATATTTGTTAGCTAATAAAGGCTCGACGTTGGTTGGTAGAAAGGTTTGGAGGTATGGTTTGGGATTTTAGGTATTCATAGATTTATTTGTACCACAGGGAGTTAGGACCAATGAGGACATAGACCAGACCTATTGTCAGAACTTCAAAAGATGGGAGAAACAATTGCTCTACTAGAAATTCACATTTGTCCATATTCTAAGGCATATGCAACATAGAGGCAATATTTTCCATAGCATCTGTTGATTTGATCTAAAGGTGGGGGACTTGATTAAATTGGATAACAATGAATTTTATATTGAAATGTTCTACCATGTGCTTATAAGGGAGAAGCTTTTCATCTTTTGTTTCATAGTCATCATTTACTTGGCGAATGACTAATTGAGAATCTCCATAGACCTATAGATGTGTAAAATGCCACTGAATTTCTATTATGAGTCCAGTAACTAAAGCCTCATATTCTGTGATATTATTGGTGCAATCAAAAGTTATTCTATAGGATTTTGGAATAGAATCACCTTGAGGGGTTACAAATAAGATACCTACCCCTGAGCCAAATCTAGTGTGAGATCCACCAAAGTATAATTGCCATTCATTAGAAGATGTGACAACAAAGACTGATTCATCTAGAAAATTAGTTAACATTGGATGATCATCTTGGACAGGTGCATCTGCGAGTTGATCAGCTATGACTTGTCCTTTTGCTGCTTTTCTTTCAGTCTATTCAATATCAAACTCACTTAAAATCATGACCCATTTTGTGAGGTAGCCTATGAGAGCTTCTTTGCTAAGCAAATCTTTCAATGGATCAATCTTGGCTACCAACAAGGTCTTATGATTTATCATATAATGATGGAGCTTTTGAACTACAAATACAACTGCCAAGAATGCCCGTTCAATGGTAGAATAGTTTAATTCATAGCCCACTAATGTCTTACTAATATAATAAATAGCCCGCTCTTTTCCTTGTTCATCTTTTTGGGCCAAAAGAGCTCCTAATGTTGTATCTATTGCAGAGATATACAAAATGAAGGGCTTTCTATTTATGGGAGGTATTAAGACAGGTGGTGATAGAAGATAATATTTTAAAGCTTGGAATGTTTGTTGACACTGATCAATCCATTTAAAAACTACCCCTTTGTGCAATAGATTTTGGAAGGGGTGACATTTATTTGCCAATTGAGCTATGAATCGTCGGATTGATTGTAACTTACCTTCAAGGCTTCATAGTTGATGAAGATTGGTAGGAGGAGGCATATCTAGGATTGCTTTGACCTTTGTAGGGTCAACTTCAATACCTCTTCGAGAAATAATGTAGCCTAATAATTTGCCAAATGTAACACCAAACACACATTTTTTTGGATTTAGTCTGAGCTTGTATTCCTCCATTCTGTCAAAGATTGGGCCTAAAATAGCCAGATGACTATCCCTTGTTAGTGATTTGCATAGGAGGTCATCAACATAATCTTCCATCAAAGTGTGCATGTAGTCATGAAAATCATTGTCATGACTCTTTGATATGTTGTTCCTACATTTTTGAGGCCAAATGACATCACGTTCCAACAGTAGGTTCCCCAAGCACATGTAAAGGTAGTTTTGTGTTGATCTTCGGGACCTATTCGGATCTAATTGTATCCAAAGAAACCATCCATTAGTGACAACATCTCATATCCAGTTGTCATGTCTACTATGATATCAATATTTGGTAGAGGAAAGTCATCTTTAGGGCATGCTTTGTTTAAGTCTCAAAATCAATGCAAAATATGATGCCCTCAGTTGCTTTGTTGACTGGCACTAAGTTGGAGATCCACTCTGCATAATCAATTGGTCTAATAAATCCCACATCCAACAATTTCTTGAATTCAACTTTGACTAGTAGGGCCACTTGCGGATGCATTTTTCTCAGTTTTTGTTTGACGGGCTTGGCACCTGGTTTCAATGACAGATGATGAAGGACTAGTTCTGGATCAAGGTCGGGCATGTCTACGTAAGACCATGAAAATTTTCTTCTCAAGGAAAAAGTTGACAAAATCTATTCTTTCTTGTTCTGACAATGAAGCAGCAAAATGAATGACCTTAGGGTTGTCAAGTGTACCCAAATTTATCTCTTCGGTCATTTCCACAAGCAATGTTGATTTGTCCTTACCTGATGGGGTTATGTCCAATCTTCCACCTTTGGGTGCCTCAGAGAGGTTTTCACCCACAGGTATGTCCTTTGTTTTTACTTTTTTGTGGTCAACGGGCGCCTTGCAGTTTTCACCCGAAGACCTATTCTTTTTATTTTTTTCTTTTTTATTTTCTTTTACAATTTTGCAAATGGAAGATGGAGTTGACTCCCCAAAATATGCTATGGAATATAAATAAATAGAAAATCTATCCTTGTGATCACCTTGTGGTATGCCTTCTCTAAACTCAAGGAATTATGCTATTGCCTCATCATTTTCAAAGAAATCTAACTGAAATGGTCCTTGTTGGTCGCATTGGATAAGTTGTGGCTATACAAGGGGCATGTCATCATTGGTTTCAATAAAGGTTTGGATTGAGATAGTAAAGATGTGAATGTCAGTGGTATCACTATATGGGCTACATGTGTTAGATTCAGTGCTAGGATTCCAAAATGATTCTATCCAAGCTTTAGGGCATGTTTTGGGGGGAGGAGGAATTTCATGTTTGTCTTCCATAGACAAATCGTCAAGGTCAATGAAGACATTATCAAGGGCATATGAGCTAGAGGAATAAGACCCAAGATTGATAATGATTTTGATAAAAGACTGATAAGATTGATAAAACAAACTGATAATGACTTGATAAAGAATTGATAAGATTGATTAATAAAGTGTCATGAAAGGCAGATAGAGTGTCACAGAGGACTGATTCAAATTGATTGATAATTAATGATTGATTAATTATCAACAAAGAGGGAATTGAGTCTAATTTTTAAGATGAGACAAATTCAAATGATTTGAAAATGATAAAACACCAATCATAATGATTTAGGACCAAATGCGAATGAACAAGATGGATTAGGGTTGGATTTGAAATGAACTAAAATTAGAGGAATGACACAATGTCAACATATGATGAAGATCAAATGTGACATAGAAGACATGTTAAAAATTAGGTTAGAGACGTAGGAGTGATGACCAATTTTGAGTGTCTACAGTTAGTTGAGGTAGCGTCAAACCAAAATTTAAGCTCTAAGTATGATAGTTTTTAATCATTATATTTGAAGATGAATGCATATTATAATTTTAAGTTGGAGAAAGACATTAGATTTGGCACAAATATAGCATCTCTTTAGTAATATACAAAACAAATCTTTACACAGTAAATTTTGATATGTAACAAAGTTAGACAATTGCTAGACCATGTAAAGACATTTTCCTATGTTATATATTGCCAACCAAAGTGTTCTTTGTCTGGGAGTTATTATGAATCCTAATAAATAATGACATGATTGAATTTTCTTTTAGTTATGGGACATAAATAAAATGCAATAACTAATTTTAAACCATTGATCATGCATTTTCTATAATTGGTAGTTTGGCATGACCAAGTTTACAACATTCACAAATAAGTGACATTCATTATTTCTTGTTCAAGATAAGAATTCAAGAACAATAAAAAATAATAAAAAATTTTAGTTTGTAAGTTTGTTTATACATCCAATATTTGCAAACCATTTCTTCCTATAAAATTTGTATGGAAATGACTATGAGAACATTATCCTTGTTTAGTACATAACTAGCTTTAACAAGTAATCTCTTTAACTAGGGAATAATTCATTACAAAAAATTATATCTATAATAAAACGATAGAAGAAAATATAAAAAGAAATAAAATTGATTACCTCTTAAGAAAAGAGTTTGTGGCATTTTTTTTTGTTATTATTCAAATGAAATTTAAAGATTTAGAAGGCAATAATGCATTTTTTTAATTGTACATACTATAAAAAAATCTATTTGGAAGATATACTATATTATTCACATATAATTCAATTTCTTTTAAAAATATCTTGAATATGCTAAATAACAATCATGTACAATTAAAACACCCTACCACAAGTGAAATAAATTGACTTGCTATGAAATCTAATATTTCATTAGATGCAAAAAGATAGTGATTATAACACACAATGAATTCCTAGTTATAAAGACAAGGATGAAACTATAGATAAAGACATTATTAAATCATAACATCTATTCCAATCTTATAACTTAAGACAAAATATTTGAAGACTTGAGTAAACTTAGGCATGCCAATGTGAATATGTCTTAATAACAAAAAATAGGTGATTACCTTTTTCACACCCACACTGCCTTAAGTGAGACTTAGGGAGTTTTGATGCAAGAGCATCTAGGGTGTAAGAGAAATTTTGTATCACCCAAAAGCATTATTTAGTTTTCCAAAAAGGGCTAATGGTAGGGTTTCTATTTTTGGCAAGGTTACTATTTTTAATGAGTTGTCAGTTTTGCACGAACTCTTACACATACCTCCTTAATAGTGAAATAAAGCCAATGATTAAGAAATTATTAATATCTTGTGGCATTCAAGAGTTTTTTTTTTTTTTTTGAAAAATTTCTCCAATAAAAATTCAAACAGATTTTTGACGACCTTAGAGGCCCCAAATGGGCTTGAAAGTTTATCAAAGTCTATTGTTGTAGGTCTCCTAACAAGCTTTCCAATAATGTACGATAATTGAAGATTCGACAATCAATTTGAAAGTTATGGCCCCTAGAGCTTCACTTACTAAAAATTTAATAAAATATTTTCTTAATCTAAAAGTTGGTCAATTAGGGTTTTGGCACCCAAAAATAGGGTATTCCACTTTCCAGACAATTCTACAATGGTTATACATTCTAGACAAAAAAGGTGAATGGGGTGACAAAAAGACAATTTTGGTAGTGTAGATTATGGCTCTAGCTTGTAGATTATTGTAATGAGAAAGCCAATGTGTCTATAGCATGTTATTTTTTGAATGTTGTAATTCCATTTCATTGAAATAATAGGAAGTAGTGTTTCTTTTCCTCCATTTTATATTTATCTATGTTCTTGTTGTGTGTTTGGGTGTGTAAGGGGAGTATCCTTTATTACGTGGTAGCAAAGTAGAAATTATTGAGTGTCTAAATAGATTTCCGAATGTGAGGTAGTTTGCACTAGGACTATGGTTGTTGGTCTGTGAGAAAAGTGAGAAAAATGCACCCACAAAGGAACCATGATGGAATAAATGCGGGTGTGACAAAAGAGGGTTTTAGAGCTCTCCAAAAACAAGTTCAAGCACCACAAGAGGAGTTTTGTAGAGGAGTTGAATTAGGGCAAAAGGTGAAAGTGAGGATGAATCTGAAGAAGGAGATCGGTTTGTAGAAGAACAAGAAGTAGCCATAGATCCTAATGAGGCTAGGGTTTTTAGGGCCATTTTAAAGATTGGAAAATGACCAAAAATTGAAGTTTCTACATTCTATGGAAATCTTAATCCAAAAGATTTGATCGATTGGATCAATGATATGGGTATGAAGAAGTAGGTGACCTTGAAAGGGTCAAGTTTGCAAAGATTGAGCTAAAGGGCCATGCAAGTATTTGGTGGAAATAAGTTTGGTTAGAGAGAATTAGAAGAGGAAAATAGAAAATAACAAGATGGGATCATATGGTAGATAAATTGAAAAGACAATTCATTCATATTGACTATGAGCTTGATTTTTTTTAAAAGATGCAAGGGTTGAAGAAAGCAATAAAATATATCAAAGAGCATGTAGAAGAATTATGTCAGTTCTTAGTTAGAATATGTCATTCTAAGGCCAACAAGGAGAAATTTATATGTTACATAAATGGGTTGAAGCTAAGTATTCAAGAAGAATTGAGTCTGGTAATAATGTCTACCATTGAAGATGAATATCAATTTTCTTTAAAGGTAGAAGAGAAGCTAAATATAAGATTTGAGAGAAAGAAAAATGGAAGAGGTTGTGGTGGAAAGATTAGTGGATAATCTTATGGAGGTAAAAATGAAGACCAAAAGAAGAATGAAGAATTTGGTAGCAGTTAGAATTAGAGCAGAAATAATTTCTACCATCCCCATGATCAAAATAATGGATATCTAAGAGGAAGAGGAAGAGGATGAGGATGAGGATTGGGAAGATGAGGCTTTTCTAGAGCATGTTTCCATTGCTGAGAATGAAACAAAGACTATGAGTGTCTCCAAAATCAAGGAAGGGAAAATAAAAGACCTAAGGATAATGCACAAGTTTCCCATGTAGATAAAGATGTTGAATGTACATGTTCTAAAGATGTAGAGAGGGGAGAGGTTTGTGTTACTAGAAGAACCCTGCTAAATGATGAGAAAGAACCAACCCAAAGGAAGAATTTGTTTCACACAAGATGTATGTGTAACAGTAATATTTGTAATGGTATTATAGATGGTGGTAGTACTGATAACCTCATTTCAAAAGAAATGGTTAGTAAATTGAAGTTAGAAAGAAGAAGGCACCCAAATCCATATTAGATTTATTGGTTGTAGAAGGACCATAAGACTTTGGTCAATGAACAATGTCTATAAAAGTTCAAGATTATAAACTATCAATGTTATGAGGTATTATGTGATATTATGCCTATGGATGTTTGTCATATGTTGTTAGGGAGACCATGAGAAATTGATCATCATGTAGTACATCATGGATATGAAAATACCTATTGTTTGACAAAGGATGGATTTTGACACAAGCTATAGCCATGGAAGGAGATAAATGAAAAGGTATGTAGTAATGCAAGAATATGTTTAGTTGATGGAAGAAAATTTGTAGATGGAATGAAGAAGGATCATCTGTGTTTTGATTTAATTATTAAATCTAACAAAGAAGAAGTAGAAGATATACTTGTGGAAGTTACATATTTGTTGGACAAGTTTCAGGATATTGTATGTGATAATGTACTTGATAGCTTACCACTAGTGAGAAATATTAGTCATCAAATGGACCCAATTCCTAGAGCCATTTCTGAATAAGTCAACCCATAGAATGACTTCAGCGAAGATTCAATAGACATGTGTGATGAAAATGTGGGTGCAAATGTGAGTGATTAAAAAATAAACTAATTAACCAAACAACCACAAAGAAATCAAACACCTCAAGATTGGGATGCTAACAAGAAAACAAATGAACCATAATTGACAAAAACATAATAAAATGAAAACTCCATTCGATTTCTTGATTTGACTATCCTGTGATTCGATGTGCTCTCAATGACTTCATAGATGCTCGATTGTGCTCCATGATATTTGATGTAAAGTTGAGATTGATTATTACACAAATGGATGATTGATGGTGAGTGATAATTCTAGTAGAGTAACAGTACGGGTATGGAAAAGTAGATGAATTGAATAGAAAAGGGAGAGATTAAATAGGAAATGATGGAGAGATGAGAGGATTTGAAAATGTAACACTTATCTTCAAGGAGGACAAGTGGCAAGCCATGTGGAATAAGATTCCACACTTGTCCTCAAGGACACATGTCTATTTGGGACACATGTCCTCTAGGATATTTTCCAAAATTTGGAAAACAAAAAGAAATGTGCACACATGTGGGAGAGGAGGTTAGGATAGGATAAGGTTGGTTAGGGAGGATAGGGTTGGTTAGAACCCATGGGCTAGGCTAAGGGTTACGTTAGATGGGATTTTAGATTAGGAGACATGTGAGGAATTTAATTAATTTAAAATTAATTAATAGGCTTAGAAGAAAAGGCTAATAAATTAACTAAAATAAAGTGAATTTATTTTATTTAAATAGAGGAAAGGTTAAAAGAGGGATTTAATTAATTAGCAAGGTTAATCAATTAATAGGCTAGGGACATGACATTATTAATTAATTTAATTAAGCCAAGATAGATGGGATGCCATATTTAATTAAATAATATGAATTATTTAATTAACATAAGCGACTAAGGGATTTAAATTTGATTAAATTAATTTGTAAAATTTAAGTCTCTACATTTTGCCCCTCTTTGTGGTGGCGCTAAAACAACGTCAGTGTGAAGAAAATAAGATACTTGTGACTCAAAAGAGAGGGAGACAAGAAAAAATGCCCCAGACTAGACTGATGATGGATGGATGATGAGGAAAGGGGTGCCCCTCAAGAGGGTACATGGGAAAAGGGGACTCGTGCAACATCTCGAAAGAAACAATGGCCCAGTTGAAAAGAATAAAGGGGATGAAAAATAGAAGCAAGAGGCGAAAGAAGAACCTAAAAAATATAACCTAGGAATAAAATATGCTAAAAAGGTCTAGAAGGGCCTGAGATGATCAAAATGAGAATTTGGGGCACCTTATAGCACCCAAAATGGCCAAATGAGGGCTCATTTGTGTGCTCTTCTATTGAGAATTATGAGCTTTGGTGAGAGATTTCTTTTCTTTTAGTGCATTTTAGAGCTTATTATGCACATGGACGCGATGGCTAAGCAGGCAAGATCAAGGCACCAAGTGGACATGGTGAGGAGCGTCAGGTGACATTGAGTGCCAAACCATGAGGTAGGCATCAACAAAATTCCTTGTACTTTCATTTTGTTCATGTTTTTAGCATTTATGAGGGTAGATATTGCATTCCCACCAGATTGTGTTCGATGGGTTCACTAGGGGGATCTGCAGGATCATGATCCCATGACAACGAGATCGTACAGGGAGGGTGGGAAGGGAAGGGACATCAGGTTTGTGTTCTTGTACTAGAGAGTTCATGATATAGAGGGAGGAGAAGAGAAGAGGAAAAATCCTCATGGGAAAGCAATCCCACAATAACACGTTCACTCATGGAATAGCAGGAATGCATTCTCGCAAGAAAAGAACTAGCCAGTTTGCGAACCTGTTGGTCAGGGAAAAGAAAAGGGAAAAAAAGAGGGAAGGAAAATAGGGTTAATCACCAAGAGGCGAATGGGGAAGGTAGGAAGAAAGGAGAACCAAGAAACTAACTAGCTGATGTGTGACTTGTAGTGGAGTGTAGATATACTTGTGTGCCGAGAGAGGAAATCAACAGTGCTAAGATTGGGATTAGAGCTGAGTGTTGCAGAGTGGGCATGGATTTATGTGATTGGCCTTCGATACATGGTGTGGATGCCCCATGTGAGATTGCATATGATGATGGTGACAACTTTGATCAAGAGATGGAGGAGTGAGACTACCACATTTCACCTACCGACAAGAAAGATTACTATCACTCCAGAGGATGTGTATCGGATCTACAGGTTACCAATATGAGGCATTCAAGGGATAGCTCATAGAGTAGATCAGGCAAAGGCTATGAGACTATTGGTTAATACATCATGGAAAGCTATACTAGGAGCAAGCATGTTGGCCTAGGCACCACTGATTTACTTTGTTTGTGCACTGGTTAGCAGCTACATACTCTCAAACCAAGGAGGCAGGTCTATTGTGCTAGGTATGATCCCAGTGGTTATTGATGCTATCGATGGTGGATGTCTTATGGCATGGGGGATGTCGGTGCATGTGGAGTTGTATAGGGAGCTCCATGACATTGTGTATCATCTTGGGAAGAGATTTAGTTGTGTTACTCTATTACGGGTATGGGTGTGGGAGCATATTACTGTCATGCATCCAGTGGGTAGGTAGGACAAGGATCCTACATAGCCTATGGTTTATAGCTAGGGAGGAGCATTGCATTATGAGATGATAGATTATGTGGACCACTATAGGGTTACCTTTGACAGATTGATAGTGGATACCATCGCATGGAGGTTGTATATGGCACTAATTGCATGGCCAATGGATCCATGAAATGTTTTGTATATGATTACTACCAGATATATCATTAGCTGATGGGAGTATGTTATAGAGATGTACAAGCTAGATAGAGTGCAATGACATTTTGGGTGGGTACAAGACGTACCCAAGGCATCACATAAGTTCCAAAACATTACTAGGGAGAGGGTTGTTGAGTTTGGTCTGTCATTAGAGGACATGGTAGTGCTCATTGATGGGTGAACCCAATTAGCCCCAATATAATGGGATCAATGAGGTGGGCCAATAGATGCGGGTGTCACCACAACCTATCAGACATGATGGGCAAGGCAAAGGCTGAGGCCAAGTGGAAGGGTAGGGTTAGCAGTCCTCAGTGTTAGGAGGGTGTAGATCAGGGCTAGGGGAGGGAGATTCGGTCAGTATCAGTCGGCTCGCAGGTCAATAGAGAGGATTGCAAAGGCAATGACCCAAACTAGATCTAGATTAGTTACAGGGAGAGAGGGATGAAGGGAGAGAAACAAAGGGACAGATGGAGATGGAGGAGAGGGAGGGGAGGCCATGGAGATAGACCCACCCACACATGAAGTCACACCAGGGTAGGTGGAGGGACAGAGTCGAGGAAAGACTTCCCTATGACCAAGACCAGCTCAGAAGGCCAAGAGGGAGGAGAGGGGAGAGGGATACTTGGCACTACTAGATCCAGAAAAATAGATCCATGCCCTGGAGGAGGTAGTGAGGTGAGAAGACTAGAGGGTTAAAGGTAGTCACTACAGAGAGGGACAACCTTTTCTAGGAGAGAGATGTAGCCGAGCAGGCCAAGGCACAACTGCAAGGGGACAAGGACAAGCTCCAGCAAGAGACGGATTCGACAGTAGCAGTCAAGGATGCAGTTACACATGCTTGATGTAGGACAGAGCAGATTGTGGCCCACTACCAAAGGGAGAGGGATGAGGCCTGCAGACAAGAAAGATGATAAGGGGGAGGAGGGGAGATTTTGGTAGGGATGATGGAGAGATAGATGGTAGAGATAGAGGCACTATATCATTAGGTTGGGTAGTACAGGGTGCGGTATGAGAAAGTTGTACCAACAGATCAGAGAGAGGTATACCTACCATCCCCCAGGGACAGGGTAGCCAGCTCCTTTGACAGTGGAAGATCTAGTGGGGGGATAGGGAGATCCAACCATAGCATAGATGGATTTAGTAGGAGGACCCGCATAGAGGGAAATCTAGGGTCGACATCAAGATCCACACAAGAATCCTAGGGACAAGGCTAGGGACCTACCTAGTCATCCCAAAGCATTTTGAGAGAGCTTCATGTAGATGAACATGCAAAGATTTTTGTTTGTTGTACCATATACTAGAGTTAGAGATTCATGTATTTATTGTATTGATTCTTGGCACCCCATGCAGGTTTTTTGTATGAGCATGCGAGGTGATCATGATTCATTGATGTATTGTATATATGTATTGTATTCTTTAAGATTAGATGTACTAGATGTTGTACACATGTATAGATTTTTACATATATTTTGACATACATTTGCACATTGATGATATATATGATAGACACTCTATTTTGGTCCGTATATATGATACTTTTATGCATTTTGATGCATGTATGAGTTAATATGTATGGATGCATATGATCATGAGATACTAATATGTTTGTGATGTAAGATGTGATGTAATATGCATGTATGAGTTTCTTTATGTGATGCGATTCCATATACTATATGTGATGCACTGACGGATTTGTGATGCTGGATGTGATGTAATTATGCAATGCATGATGAGATGTTATATGATATGCAGTTTATGGATTATGCGCTAACCCATATGTGATGTTATGATGTGATGTATGAGATTATGCTAGATGATATGCATTAGATGTGAGTAGTAAACTATAGGTGATGGATGTAATGCACATGAATTATGGATGCTTTATATGGATTATGTGCTAACCCATATTTGATGTAGGATGTAATGCTATGATGCTCCAAGGAGACCAGGAAAGAATGGTGAGACAGACAGAAGGACTAGGGGACATGCACACATGCCCAAAGAGGATAAGATGATGAAAAGAATTAGGCGAATGCAATGCAAATAGAAAATGTAGATATCATGGAGTGCGAGCACCCACAAAAAATGGGACGTCATGTACTAAGTACTTGATTTTATTTAGCATTATTTGTGATTCACCAAGATATGAAGAAACAAGGTGGAATTTTAGATTCAATGCACACATATAAATAGACATGCAAGGTTGATCCAACACCACATAGGTTCATGAGGATGTTGCATATAATGATGCTACAAGAACTACAAGCAGAAGACATGTCCCAGTGTAACATGAGATAATCGAGACCTCATGAGGGTACAACAAGGAACACATCATGAAGACATGCTAAGAAGAAACCAAAAGAAAAAAGATCACATCATGAGCCTTGTTATTCCCAATGTACCAAGATATAAAAGATTGTGTCGATCGGGAGGAAACTGGACCTGAGGAGCTTTGAAAAGATAAACAAAGATAAAAAAGAACCAAAGCCAACATAAGTATTTCAAATATATTTTGTCAAAAGGGCAATAGACTGATGATGATTGATGATGTTGTCTAACTAGAAGAAGCATACATCTTGCACAGACTAATGATGGGATGATGGATCAATGAGATTGACTGACAAAAGGGGGCCTGATAGGACTGCGATGATCAATATTATAAAGGATATTTGTTCAAGAACTAGCTGATGGGATACGATATCGATAGGAAGGACAAGGACACGCCTATGTATAGTGAAACCTATATACAAGACAAAACTATATAGAAGGACACTATGCATAGAGGACCAAGCGCGAAAGGGTATTTATAAGGATTATGTGCAAGAGAAGCATAAGGTGAAGCAAATGGAGGTGAGTGATGAGCGAGGGAATGCGGGTAACATGAAATACCGCATGGAAAAAAAAGAGAGATGGATGTGAGGGAGATGGAGATGGGGGCGGGTAGCAATAGATACCATGCTAGAAAGGTGAATGTGAAAATTGAAGGATAAAAGGATTGCCCTCTACATATAGCATCTATTGCCAAGTTTTCACTATACATACATGTCCAAGGCACCACTAGAAGTGGTTTTCACCAGAGGACAAATTTATTTTTCTTTACTATTTTTTGGCATTTTTTGTTTTATTTTATTTAATTATTTATTTGGTAGTTTTTGATTTGTGAACATGAGGTACACTGCCGCAGATTAGGAATAGAATCTATTTAGGTGCATGATATTGAGGGGTTCATTGAGAGGGACCCCTTCTAGAGTTGATAACTGATATGCCTTTGAACCATACCTTGTTGTGACCACATATGGATCGAGCCAATTAGCTTCAAAATTTCCTTTCTTTTCTCGATCTTTTTGATTTCTAGGATTTTCTTGAAGTACTATATCACCTACCTCAAACTCATGAGGGTGGACCCTCTTTTCATATTGCCTCTTAAGGTAGATATGATATATTTGCAACTAATCATATTATTTTTGACACTTCTCATCAAGAAGATCTAAGTGGCTAAATATTGCCACTATGTAGTCTTCATTAAGAACAAACTCTTTCAAGGATATGTGTTGTGATGGCAATTCAACCTCGATTGGTAAGACCGCTTCAACACCATAGACAAGGGAATATGGAGTGGCTCCAATAGGAGTTCAGACACTAGTACAATAGGCCCAAAGAGTGGGATTTTGTTGTGATGGAACAAACATATTCATTAAGAAATTTTGTGATCGATGGATGAACATCAATCAATGGTTTTTTCACTAACTGATCGGCAATGACCTGCCCCTTGATGGCCTTTCTATCTACATATTGTATATCAAACTCACTGAGTAGTATAACCCACTTGGCCATGCATCTTGTTAGGGTTGTCTTGGAGATAAAATATTTGAGGGGATCAATCTTGTAGATGAGCTTCACTGTATGGCTTAACATGTAGTGTCATAATTTTTTAGGACAGAAGGAAACAACTAAACATGTTTTTTTATATGGGAGAATAATTAAGCTCATATTTGACTAAAGTTTGACAGATGTAGTATATTTCTATTTCTTTGCCCTGGTCATGATGTTGGGCAAGAAGTGCCCCCATAGCTATTGAAGTAACTGAAATGTATAAGAGCAAAGGGAAACTTGGAGTGGGTGGCGTTAGAATTGGGGGATGAGACAAATATTCCTTTATCTTATCGAATGCTTGTTGGCATTGGGAAACCCATTTAAACTTAACACCCTTTCTGAGAAAGTGAGTAAAAGGTTGACATTTATCTGCCAGTTGGGAAATGAAGCATCATACATACTGTAGCTTTCCTTGCAGGTTGTGCAGGTTCTTTAGTGTTCTGGGATGAAACATGTCCATTATTGCTTTAATATTTTTAGGGTCGACTTCAATACCTCATCTGGAAACTATGAATCCTAGGTTTTTACTTGATGTAACTCCAAAAAAACAATTTTAAGGATTAAGGTGCAGTTTATACTTGGCCAAACGCTCAAATATTTGTTCTAGGATAGTTGGATGTTCTTCTCATGTATTTGATTTACCAAGTATATCATCCACATAATCTTCCATTATCCTATGCATTAGGTCATAAAATATCACAGTCATAGTGTGCTAGTAGGTGGTGCTTGCATTCTTGAAACTAAAGGGCATGACTTGGTAGTAGAAGGTTCCCATGGAGTGGTGAAGGTTGTTTTGTGCTAATCTTCTTCTGCTATTTTTATCTAGTTATATCCTGAGAATCCATCCATGAGAGAGAGAATTTCATGTCCTATTGTTAAATTGATAAGGATGCCGATGTTGGGAAGTGGAAAATCATCTTTGGGATATTTAAATCTCAGAAATCTATACACACTCGTATAGCACAATCAGGATTAGAAATAGGTACCATGTTGTAAATCCACTAAGAATAGTCAATATTTCGAATGAACTTAACCTCTAGGAACTTTTCCAACTCCACTTTGACTAAGAGTGCTATTCTAAGATACATCTTGCACAATTTCTATTTAACTAGTTAAGCATTGGATCGACTACAAGATGATGAACTACTAGCTCAGGATCTAGGCTAGGCATGTCTGCATAAGACCATGGAAATTTGATGGGCCACTTGTGAAGAATATTAGAGAATACTTAAAATTCATCATCAGATAAGGATGCAACTACATGAGTGATGTGTGGATTGTTTCTTGTACCCAATTTTATCTCTCTGGTATGATCTATAAGGATAAGTGATCTCTCAAGAACATAATCATTGATGATGGGAAGAAGAGAATCCTCATCTTTAGGCACCTCAGAGAGGTTTTCACCAGAAGATACATGCTTTATTTTTACTTTTTTATGGTCAATAGGTGCCTCAAAGAGGTTTTCACCACAAGACTCTTGATCTTTTGATTCTTTTTCACTTTTGCAGTTAAGGATTCCCTCTTCCCCAAAGTAGCCTTGAGGATCCAATTTGTAGACTATTTTCTACTCAAGATGGTAATAAGGTGCACACTCTGTTGCCCCCAAAACCTAGAGGAGTGTTTTATCATTTTGGAATGTGTCTAGGTGTGCAATAGTTTGACCCCAAATGATAATTTCAGTGTGGCGAAAGGGAAGGGTAATTAGGAAGATGGATGTGTCAAAGAGGTTATATGTGCCAAAGGTTGAGGAGATATCTATATCATCATATGCTTGTTTGACAACCTCTTTAGGAATGTCTTCAATATCATTTAAAACATTCTCATTATTTTCAGAAGTGCTAGCCTAAGTGAAGGCTACATGAGAGGGATGTCCAAAACCAAGCCCTTGGTGATTAGCATTAGGAGCTAGATCAATAGGTCTCCTGATCCCTTTTTCTGGTTGTCCTAGGCCTCCGCCTTGATAATTCCATTTCTTAGTGGCCAAATGTGGGCCATAGGGTATTTTTATTTTAGTTGACTGAGGCAAATCTCATTATCCATGGACACATCTCTAAAGAACCATTGATTAATATCTCCTTCTATGACCTCATGATTTAGTTCACCATGAGACTAGAAAATGGTGGAGCCACACTGACGGACGACGGGTTCTTTCTTCTTTTTCTCTTTGGTGGGATTTCTATGAGCATGTGGATCTAGAGGTTGGTTGACCATGCCATGAAAGTGCCTTGTAGAGCATGCTCGCTTGCCACAACCAGCATCATTGATCTTGAGTTAGGAAAAGGAGGATGAGATAGAAGTTTTCTCTTTAGCAGCAACTAGTATGGCATTAGGGTCAACATATGAGGTTGATGGAGTGGTAGATGAAGTTCCAATGTTGGTTCATGAGCAATGATGGGAATATGGAGATGAATCCTCTAGAGCATGACAATATACTCGAATGGTTGACCATCACCACAGATTGTGATTTCGCACCACTGAAATGAAAACTTGAGGCATTGATGTTAAGTGGAAGGGACAACATGCATGACATAGATCCATGGATGACCAAGGAAGATATTGAATGGAAGATCAAGATTAGCAGTGTGGCACAAGGTTTTCTCTGTTACCGAGCCCACTTGAATTGGGAGATTGATCATGCATGCTAGACTACTTTTAGTATTGTCATATGCTTTGATTGTGCATATCTATAATAGTGTACCCCACTTGAGTAACAAATTTCAATGTACAGAGATTGAGGTTAGTTTCATTATCAATCAAGACTCATTTCACTTTGTATCTTTTGATGATGGCTTTGATATTAAGCAGATGGATATGGTTAGGATCTGGGACCATGGCATTAGATTGAGTGAAGCTAAGATGCTAAGTGGAAGACAAATGGGATACCATATCCTAGAACTATGTGGGGTATATATTACTGGGGAGATGAGCCTCTTGCAGTGTGCATGTGAGAATCTCTTGATGAGTAGATGAAGCTTTTAGTAAATCAAGGATGGAAATTTGTGCAGGTGTTGGTGCTCGAAAATAAGTTTACACTACCACAAGGCAGAGACCGAGATGATTCCTCCAAATATCTATGGAAAGCCACTTCCAACTATTAATATTGTTTAGGCTTGGACCAACTTCAACAAGGATACAAGATCCTTCTACACTTTGGGCTCTGCAAAACCCGGGAGGGTGATCCCCATGCCAATTTGTGATCTCTATGCCACACTCACAAATTACACATGAAACAAAGAAGATAATCTCATATAACACTCGACAGAAAGGGAGAATGCTCAAGAATGGAAAATTCCTCAGTGATCCTCGACCAATTAGGAACATGAGATGATTATATGCACATAACAACATCCATGTAAATGTAAATATTCTGATATTCAACAAATTATAGAAAATAACCGGTGATTCCAAATAGAAAATTAACATCAAGATAGTTGCAGGCTATGATTGGCGCCTTGCTCCATTGGGTACATGAACTCATACTATGTAAAATGTATTCTAACAAAATTTATCTAACATATAAACATAAGATAGTATTGCAATACATCATATTTGCAACCCCAACTCAAAACTACTTATCAAAATCCCTGCAAATATCCCTACCACTCTACATTTCTACTCAAGCATTTAATTGGCCCCTCAGACCAAAGAATGAACAGAAAATACATACACCACAACAGTGTAATGAATGATAAAATCCTTGATGATATTCATTCAAAATATGATAGAACAATACATTGGAGAGAAATGGGTTTGAATTATATTTCTATTGAATAATACAGTTGTCTCTGTCAAAATGCAATTTATACATAACTCCTTCAAGAACCTGTAGAAAAATAGACACAAAACTCTTTCTATTTTTCTCTACAAATGACCTTTTACAACTTTTTTTGTTTCACCTAGACTTTTCTATTGGATCCAGAAATTTGAAACACTCAAGGGACCAAAAATGGAACCCTATCCAATAGCCCTGAATTCCCTTTTATAAAAAACAAGGGAGAAAACAAGATTTAGTCTAGAGGAGACACCTATCATCTCAAAATGATCACATACAACTGCATTTTGTTACAAAAATATTCCATCTTTGATTTCGTTCATACAGGATCAAAATTTGCGGCCGCTTCTCTAAAACTCATGATCGATTTTACTGCCATCTCTATTATACCGGTTCAAAATATTTGCAACTAGAAGACAAAAATAGTTATATCAAATTGTTTGCATCCTTTATTCATCATTCAGTTACATACTACTCCATGCACTATACTCTTCATCAGATGGCTAGTCAAAACTCATGAATTCATCAACTTTAGCCCTATATGGAATGTGTTTAATGGCTACTTGGTTTGCCTCTCTTTCAAAAGTTTCAAAAAATGACCCTGTGGCAATTATTTTATCCATACTATCCTCCAACATATCCATGTTTAGTCCTTCACATATTATCTCTACCTGGGTACTCATGACTCTTTTTGCCTCCTCCTTCCAAATTGTAGAGGCTTGACTACCCCTTCTTCATCTTTAATATCTAGCAAAAGAGTTTGATTCAACTCACTGAAACTTTTCATCAATTCCCTTACCTTTCTTTCTATATTTTCCGGCAAAATTTAGGCTTCCTGCATTGGTTTTACCAACAAGTATGTTGGTTGGAGTGCATGTGGTCTCTCAGCATGATACTTAGAAGCCATGGACATTATTCTGAGCTCATTTCCCCTTTGTAACCATTTTGTAAATAAAGGAATTGCCACTTCTTTATCATCATCAAATTTTTGAATAGCATTAAATAATAAAGAATATAAGGCATGAACACTATTGAGTCTATTATCAACCTTTTCATTTAAATGAGTTAGCACTGAGCTAACTATCTCCTTTTGATGCCCAACTGATTGATCTTCTGATTCTTTCAACTTATTTTCTAATTCTACAATCTTTTCTAAAAGCTAAGACTGAGTTGGTTTAGTTGATCTAGTGGCTTTAGGCTCATCATCATCATACGAGACTAATGACATACCAGGGATGTTAGGTCCTAGAGGCAACTAAGAGGGGGGGTGAATCAGTTGTCCAATAAATACAAACCAAAACTATCTTAACCAAACTTAATGCTTAATGTCGTTAAACCAAAATTTAATGTCGGTAGATAGTTTAACAATTAAGTGCAGTATCGGTAAAGTTTAATGCATGAAACAGAAAGACAAATAACATACACAACACATAACATAGTTATTTGTACGTGGAAACCATGTAAGGGGAAAAACCACAATGGGAAACCTTACCCACAATCAGATGATACTACTACAAATAGTATGTGTGTACAATATGGAGTCTGCACATGCAGAAAGGCCAACTACCTATAGCTCACTGCTCAATCATAAAATGGGAGTCACACTAACTACAATTGGATGGTTAAATCTAATGATAATGTACTGCTCAAAATAGAATCTTGATATGCTGGATTCAGTACTGGTTAAGCTCTGATTTGTCTTCTTCAAACCTTCCTTTAATCTTGAATGATGTTTGGGTGTATAGCTCTACTTATATTCACATATATCTTATTACAATTCTTTTCCACACTCTACCACATTACACATAATCTCATAAATGAGATCTTACATATATACCAGAACCTAAGTCCAAATGAGTAGGTCGACTCACTAAAAGATATTACAATAAAATCAATTACAAATGAATCAATATGTGATGCATGATGTCGGCTCAATGAATTTACAATAATAATAAATCATCTTCATGGCGTGTCGTGCCGATCTGGAATAGATAAGCTTGTCAGTGCATATCCTGGACCTATTTGCTGGTAATAACAAATATGCAAACCCGATTAGATCAATAATCAAATGACCAAGACCAAGTGTCCAAATGATGTCTTTGACATAGCCAAGTAATCTCCAGATGATAATAGATTATCCTCAGTGCCAGTGAACAATATAATCCTGTCGGTTAACCAAATACTAGTGACTATGCATAAGTCACTGATCATGCCGGTGAACATAACTAAAGATCTCCAAGTGTTCTGAAGTGTTTGACAAGTGTTGACAACTATTGACATCAATGACAAAACCATATCAACATATCCAAAATACTAACAATCTCCCCCTTTGGCATTGATGGCAACACAAGATGGAAAAAACCATCTAAGTGCCAAAGCAGAAATGCCAAAAACCAAAAACCAACAATCTCCAAAAGAGATCATCAAAATATAGATACAAAGAGTAACAATCCCTCCCCCAATGAATAATCTCTCCCCAAAAGATAAAGTGTTTTTCCATAGATATCTCTCCCCCTTTGACATCAAATGCCAAAGCAATACAAAACCAAATACAATCAGTTCAAAGAACTTATCACAAAATACCAACTTATCCAGCTACTCCCCATGAGAAGTAGCTCTCCTCATCAAAGCTGGAAAAAAAATTCTCTGTTAATTTTGTCGGTTTGATGCCATGCTCCAACTGTCTAAGTTTCTACCGGTGAGGGTATAACTCCAAGTTTCTCTCTTAGATATTCAAAAGTTTCCTTAGGCAAAGGTTTAGTAAAGATATCTACAATCTTCTCTTTAGTATTCGCATAAACTAATTTCACTTCTTTTGCTTCAACATTCTCTTTCAGAATATTGAATTTGATAGAAACATGTTTAGTTTTTGAGTGAAATACCGGGTTCTTTGATATATCAATTGCTGCCATATTATCACAGTAAATGATTATAGGTTCCTTGCATTTTACCTTTATGTCCTCCAACATTTACTTAATCCATAATACCTGTGTACAATTAGTTGTTGTTGCAATATATTCTATTTCTGCTATTGATAAAGATGCACAACTTTGTTTCTTGCTCAACCATGAAATCATTCTACTACAAAGAAAAAATGCTCCGTCGGTGGTGTTTTTCTGTCATCTACATCTCTTGCCCAATTTGCATCTGTGTATGCACATAAATCAAAATTTTCATCTCTAGGATACCATAAACCAAGATTTGTAGTGCCTTGTAGATACCAGAAAATCCTTTTTACTGTTGATTCATGATTTTCCTTAGGATTACTCTGAAATCTTGAAACAATACATACTGCATTCATAATATCAGGTCTTGTTTGTGTCAAATACAGTAAACCTCCTATCATAGATTTGTACCTAGTTGGATTAACGGGTTTTGATTAATCCTTCAAGGATAGCTTATCAGTTGTAGTCATAGCTTTGCTTACCGATTTAGAGTTTTCCATGCCAAATTTCTTAAGTAATTCCTTCAAGTACTTTGATTGATTTATGAATATACCTTTATCAGTATGTGAAATCTGCAATCCTAAAAATAATTTTATCTCTCCAATCATAGACATTTCAAATTCTTCCTGCATCTTATTAGAAAAGTCTTTACATAATCCATCTTCTCCTCCAAAGATTATATCATCAACAAAAACTTCAATAACCAAGATGTCATCATTAGTTACTTTGTAATATAGATTGTTGTCAACATTACCTTTAGTGAAACCAATCTTCAAAAGATATTTGTCCAATCTAGCATACCAAGCTCTAGGAGCTTTCTTCAATCCATATAAAGCTTTCCTTAACCTACAAACCATATCTTTGTTATCTGTCAAAGAAAATCCATCGGGTTGTCCAATGTAAACTTCTTCTTCAAGATCTCCATTCAAAAATGCACATTTAACATCCATTTGATATACTTTATAGTTCTTGTGTGCTGCAAAAGCTAAGAATCAGACTACCTCAATTCTAGCTACCAGTGCAAAGGTTTCATTGTAATCAATTCCTTCTTTCTGTGAATATCCCTTACACACTAATCTTGCTTTGTTTATGATTACCTTACCATCTTCATTAAGTTTATTTCTGAATACCCATTTAGTTCCAATTACAATTTTGTCTTTAGGTCAGGGAACTAATGTCCATGTGTTATTCTTTTCAATTTGTTTCAATTCATCTTCCATAGCCTTAATCCAGTTTTTATCTTCACATGCCTCATTAATAGATGTTGGATCAATTTGAGAAATAAAACATACCTCTTCATTTTCCAATCTTCCTCTAGTCATAACTCCTTGATACTTGTTCCCAATTATCCAATTTTTGAAGTGATTCAATCTTACATACCGGGGTGTTTTTACTTGCTATTGTTCTTCAGTCACAGTGGAATTCTCAGATGATGTCGGTGTGACTGGATCAACATTCTGTATCAGTGTGCTCATAGTAGGTTCATTTCTGATTATCTCAATTGTTGGTTCAGAGTCTATAGACCTTCTAAACTATTCATCAATCTGAACATTTTCACTTTCAATGATTTTCTGTAATCTTTTATTAAAACATCTATATGCCTTGCTCTTAGATGAATAACCAAGAAATATTCCTTCATTACTTCTAGGATCAAATTTGTGAATATACTCATCTCTCTGAATATAGCATTCACTTCCAAATATTCTAAAATATTTAAGAGTAGGAGTATTACCAAACCATAGTTCATGAGGGGTCTTACTGGTTTCACCTTTGATGTGAACTTTGTTGAATGTATAAATAGTTGTATTGATTGCTTCTCTCCAATACACATGAGGTAGGTTTTCTTCTGATATCATGCTTCTGGCTGCATCCAAAATAGTTATGTTCTTCCTTTCCACAACTCTATTATGTTGGGGTGTCTGAGGTGCTGATAACTGTCTTTTAATTCCATTCACTTCACAAAATGTATTAAATTCCTTAGATGTGAATTCACCTCCTTGATCTGATCTCAAACATTTGATTTTCTTACCGATTTCATATTCTACTATGACCTTATATAGTTTGAACTTCCCAAAAGCTTTTGATTTCTCGCTGAGAAAAGTAACCCAACACATTCTAGAATAGTCATCATTGATTAGCATAAAATACCTATCTCCTTGTAAACTTCTAGTTCTTGCTAGACCACATAAATCAATATGAATTAAGTTAAGAACATTATTGGATTTTTCTGGTATACTCTTAAAATTTCTTCTAACTTGCTTTCCAAATTGGCATTCCTTACATACCGGATTGTGAGGTTTAATAATCTTAGGTAAATCCCTTACTGCCTTAGTTGTACTGATTTTCACAATGCAATCAAAATTTACATGACACAGTCTCTTATGCCATAGCCAACTTTCATCAATATGTGCAATCAAGCATGTCTTCTCATTGTTATTCAAATGAAAGATATTACCTCTAGTATGATTATTGGTTGCAATTTCTAAACTAGTTCTATTCATGATTTTGCATTTACCATTCTTGAATTGTAACTGAAATCCCTTTTCAACTAATTGACCAACACTCAAAAGATTATGCTTCAAACCTTCAATAAAGTAAACATTATCAGTATTATGCTTACCATCAAAAGATATAGTGCCTTTTCCTCTGATCAAACAAGCTTTGTCATCTCCAAATCTTACTAGACCTCCATTGTATTCCTGAAAGGTTAAGAATTTACTCTTATCACTAGTCATATGATGTGAGCATCCAGAATCAATGATCCATTCATCCTTATCTTCAATTTTAGCTACCAAGGCTTGCTCTACCAGTTGAATAGTAAGTGTCAGTTGATCTTCTGTTATAGCAACAAAAGCCCATCCATTATCTGTCGGTTCCTCATCAGAATCATCAATAACTCCTTCATCAACATAGTAACATGATTTGTCTCTATTCTTCTTAAATTTGTACCTATGATATTCAGGGTTAGGCTTGTATGTTCTTTTAGCTTCTTCTTTCAATCTTGCATGTTTATCAGGACACCTAGAAGCCATATGACTAATATTATTGTAGTTAAAACATTTAAATGGTGCTTTACCTTCATACTTACTTCCAACTGGACCTTTAGGCATTTTCCTTGCAAATAGTGCTTCAAGCTCTTCTAGTTCTTCATTCTCCTTTCTAATTTCTTCAAGTTCTCTTGCATAAAAGGCTTTCCAATCAGATTTTTCAAATGATGATGATGATGTTGCAAATGATGATGATGCTTTGAAAGCTAAATCTGTCTTAATTGTAGCAATAGGACCAAATTCCTCAAGTTCAAAAGCTAAAAGTTTTCTAACCAAAGTGTCTCTAGATACTGATGCATTAGGCATTGTTCTCAATTCATTTATAGCAGTAACTTTCATTTTATATGCTGGTGGAAAAGCTCTTAAAACTTTAGAAACAATTTCATCTTCACTTAAGGTTCCTCCACAACATTGTATACCCAAAATAATTTCATTAACTCTTTCCATAAAAGCAGAAATCCTTTCATCTTCTTCCATTTTCAGATTTTCATACCTGACCTAGAAGCATTCCAATTTTGCAATTTTGACTATGGTATCACCTTCATTCAATGTCTCTAATTTATCCCAAATAGCTATAGTAGTAGATCTATCTGATAATCCCATGATTTGTTGATCTGACAATGTGCTCAAAAATGCTTCTCTTGCTTTGCAATCATTTTCCTCATCTTTAGCCAAGGTTGGTGGATTAGGTTGAGCTTGAGTAGGAATAGTATAGACATTCTTTGTAACATCCCATATGTCATTTCCAATGTATTTCAGATGAGTCTCCATTCTGATCTTCCATATGCCATAGTTCCATCAAGCTTCGGACTATCCTTCCTAAAATAGTTAGTAGACATTGGATCTCCTCAAGCTGTTAAAATTCTGCAAAAAGAGGACTAGGCTTTGATACCAATTGTTAGGTCCTAGAGGCAACTGAGAGGGGGGTGAATCAGTTGTCCAATAAATACAAACCAAAACTATCTTAACCAAACTTAATGCTTAATGCCAATAAACCAAACTTTAATGCCGATAGATAGTTTAATAGTTAATTGCAGTACCGGTGAAGTTTAATGCATGAAATAGAAAGACAAATAGCATACACAACACATAACATAGTTATTTGTACGTGGAAACCCTACAAGGGGAAAAACCATGGTGGGAAACCTTACCCACAATCAGATGATACTACTACAGATAGTATGTGTGTACAATATGGAGTCTGCACGTGTAGAAAGGCCAACTACCTAGAGTTCACTGCTCAATCACAAAATGAGAGTCACACTAACTGCAATTGGATGGTTAAATCCAATGATAATGTACTACTCAAAATAGCATCTACATATGCTGGATTCAGTACCGGTTAAGCTTTGATTTATCTTCTTCAAACCTTCCTTCAATCTTGAATGTTGCCTACATGTATAGATCTTCTTATATTCACATATACCTTATTACAATTCTTTTCCACACTCTACCACATTACACATAATCTCATAAATGAGATCTTACATATATACCAAAACCTAAGACCAAATGAGTAGGTTGGCTCACTAAAAGATATTACAATAAAATAAATTACAAATGAATCAATATGCAATGCATGATGTCAGCTCAATGCATTTACAATAATAATAAATCATCTTCATGACTTGTCATGTTGATTTGGAATAGATAAGCTTGCTGGTGCATATCCTTGACCTATTTGTCGGTAACAGCAAATATGCAAACCCGATTAGATCAATAATAAAATGACCAAGACCAAGTGTCCAAATGATGTCTTTGACATAACCAAGTAATCTCCAGATGATAATAGATCATCCTCAGTGCCAGTGAACAATATAATCCTGCCAATTAACCAAATATCAGTGATTGTGCATAAGTCACTGATCATGTCGGTGAACATAACCAAATATCTCCAAGTGTTCTCAAGTATTTGAAAAGTGTTGACAAGTGTTGGCAAGTGTTTAAATCAATGATAAAACCATATCAACATATCCAAAATACCAACAAGGGATACCAACCTTTATATCAAGTTGAACTGCTTCTTCTTCCTGGACAAGAGGTGATGACCTAGATTTTGATGGCTCAAATGGCCCTATAAGTGTGGGAAAAGAAACCTTTATCTATCCCTGCTCAAAAAATTGCACTCTTGTTTGCAACTCCACACACCTTTGTTGAGGTGCATTGTAATCATTGAATAGTTTATTAAACTTTCTCATCATCTCTGCCTTTTTCGAGGCTTCTCTTTTTGAAGTCTCATGTGTCAGCTTAGCAACATCAAAATTCAACTTTGTAGCCTCTACACTTGACATGTTAGATGCTCTTTTTATAATGAGGCCTCCCCTTAAATTGGGGTTTAATTCATTGATGTTAGGATTTCTAGGTCCTTCCTCTAGCGCTCATATTTCCAAGGTTGCATAATCATCTACAAAATTTGATCCTTTTAATACCAACCTTTCTTCCTCCTCTAAATTGAAATGTTGACCTTTTGATTTCATGATTGCATCAAAAGGCGCTGCATCTGCTATGTCCCATTCTAGTAAAATCAGGACTCTAGCCTGACTTAAAATCATCCTGCCCTCATCAGCAGTGATTTCCTTAAATTCTTACATTATTTCATTCTTGACCTCTTCCTAATTTTCTTGATCAGATCTATTTGGCCTTTGGGCCTTTCTCTCAGTAGTTCTCCTTTTGTATTCTTCAATCTTCATCTTCCATACTAATTGCAAAAAGGTTGGGCTCCTCACAAAAGTATCATCTTCAAGGAACTTATCACATGCTTCTTTTCTTGCATCCCTGAAAGCTTTACCTTGAATATCTAAAGGAGTGAGGTCCAACTCTAGATTAGGGGGCAAAAGAGGAACACTGATTTGCATTTCTGCACTTGTTTCTACGAACATATCTTCCTTCATTTGTTCTTCATCCTTCCTTACAGGTGAAAAGGGCACAAGTGATGGTGGAGGACTTTTGTCTGAGTCTTCAAGATCAATGATAAGGCTTGATTTGCATCTTCAGGGAAGGATCTTTACTCAATATCTTTTTACCCTTTCTCCTTACTAACATTCCACTATCATTGCTGCTCTCCTCTTCATCAATTGTTTCTTCTCTTTCTCTTTTCTAAGAAGATTCATGAACAGGTCTCCTTTCTACCATGCCACCTACTCCTTGAGACAAAAAAGGTTGTGAGCTTGATTGTTGTCGGCCATGAACTTCCTCAATTTTGGACTTTTTCTCCTTCAAAATTAGCTTTAATTCATCAAAAATTTTCATTAAAAAATCAACCTTAGCATAAAATGGAGTGAAATCCTTTATTGAATCATAATTTGGATCCATCTATTGAATTGCAGCCCATAAATTTCTAAAGATTATTCATTTTTCTTTCCTCCACTCCTGAATCATGGGATCAAATTCATTTCTAATTATATCCTCAGGAAAATTATGCTCATGAGGCAATAGACCTCCTTTTATTCTTGTCTTGAAGATATTGAAGAACCCCTCAGGATCACTTTGTCTAGCTATGCTCACCCCCAAATGATATGATGCAAAGAATTTATCAAAATGTTCATATCCTCCTTTCAGAATTACAAAATAAGGGATGATAGTATAAGCAGGGAAAATTGTTCCTTTGGCCCTTTCCTTTAATTCCTTGTCATGAATGCACCCTATCTACCACATTACCTCAACAAAACCCATTCTCAAAGGAATGTTAAAAGGTAGTACATGTGGCTGTCCAGAGAAACCATAGATTCTGATAACAATGCTTATAGGATAAGGGATAAAATCCCCCTAATTGTACTCAATCCTGAGAAGTGGAAACCTATCTTTGGGCCTTACAAAATCATGCAACTCCTTGGGGATCCTCTGTGGGTTTACTGTCAACTTTTGCCTCAACTTAGAAGAAATGTTGTTGTCAAATCTTACAAAGCTAGCCTCCTGTCTATCCCAAGACATATATGTGCTCCAAAGCTACACTAGAATCTCCTTATTATCAATTTTCCTTTTGAGGTTCATGGTACCCTCGAAGTAATATGTGTTCCTAAATGGGAACATATGCAAGAGTAAGGAATACCAGAAGAATTTAGCACTAGCCACTTCATTTTTAATATCATGTAACTTCTCGTGAATTTTTTCTTCAAGGTATGGGGCAAAGTCAAAAACCACTGTATAATCTAGATATTGAATTTGCATGGCCATGTACATGAAATCAGGTGGCATAAATGTAATTGGATTGAAACCCAATACTTGATAAATAGAGAAAAAGGTAGCCTGAAAATAGGGAGCAAAAGCACCAATAGGAAATGGCTCCTCTGAGCTAGGGCCAATATGGTATGTTGTGTTCCCTGCTCTAGCCAAATGCATTGGAAGGAAATTACTTCTAATGAACTCCTTCATTTTATAGTATTCTTCTTTTAACTCATTCAGGTCTACTTGCACCAGGTTTGCAGATGGTTCATATAGGTCAAAAATCTCCTGGAATTCTTCCCTTTTGATGGTCAACAAATTCTCTCCTTCATTTCCCCTAATAACCCTCGAGACAGGGTCATATCTGTTTGCAATAGACTTGAGATAGTCAACATCTATGAAGACACCCGACACCACTAACTTAGCCAAATCAGACTACCAAGGACTGGATAGTGGGGAATGCAAGTTCCTCTATGCATACCATAATTTGAACATCTCTAATTCGGTCATTGGTATACTAACATCCACCAAGCTGAATGCTTTATCAGTTAACCCTTCTCATAGGGTTTTTCCACTCACAAATCTCTTCCCTTGGTATCTATCATTTGTCGAGGGCTTCAATTGGTCCAAGAAATCATCATAAAGATTCATTTTCATGTATTCAGTCTACCCTGAATGTATTTGTAAGGGAGCCATCTTTTGAACTAAGGTTTTCTACTACAACTTTGTGAGAATTCGACAAGATCTAGAGGCAATGGAAATCACAAATAAGAGAGAACAAAATGTTGATAGGAATAAACTATATTCTATCAAGATGAAAATACTGATCAACTGGATCATCAATCGTTACATACAATGAATATGAGCCTTCTTATATAGTCAAGGATATATGGATATGTGAGCACACAAACATGACATGTGGCTCAATAAGAAACAAGGGTAGATAGGAAATAGGTGTGGTAGGTAGGAGAAACAATATAATATTCCACATGAGGTGGATCACCCATTGAAGATGGAATTATCACTCCATAATAAGTGCATATGATAAAGTACTAACAAGATCACACCATAAAAGGTGGAAATTCTCCTACACACACTATCCCAATGTGGAACAAACATCCAAATGTCTCATACCCAAACTACTATTAAATGCATGTACCTAAGTAAAATTAAGTAAGGTGTAATAATATCCAACATGAATAAATAATTACACCAACACCCCCTCTTAAGTGCAACTTAGGGGAATGCACTTGAGTCTATAATGCAACTAAGCAATACAAGATGGGTCCCAGCTGCGAGGCCATGTTAGGTACCCATGTACAAATGCAAATGCATGAAAATCAATGCAATGAAATCTCTCACAAAGCGGGGAAAGAGAGAAAAACCCAATGGGAAAAAACCCTCCCCCAAAAGAGAGATGAAAAACATACAAGAGAACTCTCATAGAAGCATGTGAAGAACAAAACCCCATGTGAGGAAAAAGTCCCCCCCATATGAGAGAAGAAGAGAAGCTAGGTAGCCCCCCCTCAATGTAGAATCTGCACCAATGATAGTAGCTCGATGATGAATGAAGAAACTTCTCCATGAATTTCAAACACCATTCCTCCCCTTAGGAAGAAACAAAACCAAAGGTGTATCCATGAAGTCTTCCCAATCATGAAGGGAAGATGTAGGAAAAATACTCATGATGAATGGAATCTTTGAAAACTGCTCAAGTGTCCCCATGTCGATGTTGAAAGATACCCCCTCCAAAGGTGATGAACTACTCCACACTATTGAAAAAGGCACTCCAAGATCTAGTGGAGAAGAATGTAGAACAATATCCAAAGACTCACATGTCTCCTCAAAAGATAAAGAGACCTCCTCTAATTGTTGTACAAAAGTATCTAAAATCATGTCAACCTCGAAAGAATGATCATGTAGAGAATGCACAAGAGGGTCATAGAGATCCCTCGCAACAATGGAAGAAGGATCATCTTCATCAAAGAGAAGATGAATGTCATCAATGATGTCTCCCAAATCTGCAATGTAGGTCTCCACAAACAAACTTGCAATGTTTGTCAAGTAGTCATCCCAATGAACTGAAGTTGGAAGACATGAAATATCTTGCTGCACTGGCTTAAGAATGAGGTCACATGTGAGAATCCCCAAGCTCAAGTACCCAAAGTTCTCCTCAAAATTATAATCATCAACATAGGAAGAATCAACCTCATCAATAGGACCAAAATGTGAAAAAGAGTACAACTGAGATGCATGATCAACCACTCTAGTCGCAATGATAGCTCTAGTCTCCAAGTCTCTAATGATAACTGAATCAAGTGTGAACTCCATAGTTTTACTCATTTCCCCATGTGTGATTTGATAGATGGAAAGAAGATTGTTTGTCAGGTGGGGTACACACAACACATCATTGAAGGACTTATCCCCAATGGCAATAGATCTTTTCCCAATCACATCCATGTATGTATGATTGCCCATCAAAATTTGTGGCATGTGGCAAGGCTCAAAAGAAGAGAAAATAGACTGTGAAGATGCCATATGATGAGAAGCCCCTAAATCTAGAAGCTATCTCCTTGAATCATGACTTGTAGTGGCACAAAAGAGCTTGTCTTTTTCCTTTATCTGTCCCAAAAGAGTTATCCTCTTTCTTTTATCCTTGGAAGAAGAAGTCGATGTAGACATTGTAGAAGGTAGGTTGATTTTGTTCTTCTCAATAATATTCTTCAACTCATCAATATCCTTCTTGTAACAATGATGTTCATCATGTCCTAACTTCTTGTCCTTAGATTATTTCCTCTTAGGTGAGAATGTAGATTCACCTTGTTGTGGAGAGGATGATTGTGCTCCATCTTGTTGTGGTTTTGAATTAGGTTGCTTTTGATTCTTGCCTTTTCCTTGGCTGCTTTGATTCCCTTTGTTAGCCATCAAAGCTTGTGACTTTGAAGATTTAAGAATCCACATCTTGGTCATCTTAGATTGCTCAAGTATCAACATCTCCATGAATGAATCAAATGAGGGAGAAGTCTATGAGGAACCTTGAGCTAACCTATGGGTGTAAAAGCTAGATACAAAGGCAACATACTCTGAAGGAATCTTGTCCAACAAGTTATAAACCAATTGAGCATCCTTTTTGTCAATTCCACAATCCTTTAGCTTTTCTCTTAGCTCAATTGCTTTTGTGACATAATCCTGGATTGTATCAAAATCCTTGGGATCTAAAGTTGTGAGTTCACTATCAAGCTTGTATCCCTTAATCTCATCAACTTGACCATACAATTTATCATAAATATCCCAAGCCTCTTTAATTACAGTACACTTCTCAATGTGAAAAATAAGGTCATCTAATACATACTTTCTAAGAGTTCCAAGTTCCATAGCATTCTTAGTGAGCTATTCAATCTGAGCATTAGGATCAACCTTAGGATCGGGTGGTGTTGTAATTGTTCCATTTACATAATGAATGAGTCCTTTTTCCATTAGTTTACTCCATGCCTTAATATTCCATGATGCATAATTATGAGGAGTTAAAAGTGGAAATCTAGGAGAACCCATAGCACCAAAATGAAAAAACACAAGATAGAGAGAGGCACAATCACACAAGACACCCCCCCAAAATGGTAATTTGGCACTTTATACTTAGTGCATATATAATGGGCCACTTGAAAAACAAAGCAAGGTGGACTTCTGATGTCAACTTTACAACTTTTCAAAATGAGATATAAGAGACTTCAACAAATACTGCTAGTGATCTAAACTGAGATCCAAGCAAAATGCAAGTACCAAATAGGCCAAAAATGACCAAATACTGAAAGAACAATTTCTACTCAAAATTGCTACAAACTAATGGCAAATTATGAAAGTAGACAAAAAATTATGCACTTTCAAAAAAATGGCACTTGAAAAGGAGTCCATATGAGCCCAAAGGAAGCCTCCAAAGTTATAAAAATCAGGATTTCACGATTTTAGAAAAACTTGTATCCAAAAATTAAAAAACTCATGGACCACTGTATGGATCACAAAATTCTACCCCAAAACAAAACAAATTGCTCAAAAGAAGGAGTCTGGATGAGTGAGATATCACTATTTGAAAATTGCCTGCAAAATTATAATTTCTGGAAAATTTTCGTCGCAGCTTCAAACTTCAAATGCCTCTAGATTTGACCTTTGAAGTCCAATTTAGATGAAACAAAAGGCAAAAATGACTTTCTTGGACCTCCTCAATCCAATGGTGACCTCATATTTGACCCATCAAGCTTCAATAATAACTTGCAATAGAAAACTCCAAAATACACAACCCCAAATAAGATCAAATTTCTCTAAATTAGCAAACCAATGACACTCTAATGGCTCTGATACCATGTGAGAATTTTCCAAGATCTAGAGGAAATGGAAAGCACAAATAAGAGAGAACAAAATTTTGATAGGAATAAATTGTATTCTATCAAGATGAAAATACTGATCAACTGGATCATCAATCATTACATACAATGAATATGAGCCTGCTTATATAGGCAAGGCTATATGGATATGTGAGCACACAAACATGACATGTGGCTCAATAAGAAACAAGGGTAGGTAGGAAATAGGTGTGGCAGGTAGGAGAAACAATATAATAGTCCACATGAGGTGGATCACCCATCGAAGGTGGAATTATCACTCCACAATAAGTGAATATGATAAAGTAGTAACAAGATCACACCATAAAAGGTGGAAATTCTCCTACACACACTATCCCAATGTGGCACAAACACCCAAGTGTCTCATACCCAAACTACTATGAAATGTATGTACCTAAGTAAACTTAAGTAAGGTGTAATAATATCCAACATGAATAAATAATTACACCAACAAGCTTCAAATTGAGAAGGAAAAGACTAGGGCTAACACAAGATTTAAATTACAATAGTAATTTAATCAAATTTCACTCTTATCTGTTTAGCTTCTAACCCTAGAGCAATTGAAATGCTTTTCCTATAATTTTGTGCATAATTTATAACATTAATTGTTTTAAGAACATATGAAGGAGCTCAGATGAACTTACTGTTTGATTACACCAAAGGCTAGCGATTATGTGTTGCAAGAAATCGTCTCAATCTTCTTCAGTTGTAGGAAATGTCTTCTAGATCGCTATGAAATTATTTATGAATCTAGAATAGATTTTAAGAGTACCTTTATTACTATCTAGTATGAAATTCCAATTTCTCATCCGCCATTACTACTCGCATGAGAGAAACAATGGCTCTAACTTGCATTTGAAAAGTTTAAAACCTGACCATCAATCATCTTTCAAGTTGGCAAATCTCATGGATCAAACCAGTCAATTTGACATTTACCCTCCAATGTGGCACACGAGTCCACCCTTGGCATGATGTGGCATATCCAACTCTTCCCCTATTTCATCACTTTCAGTGACCCCACCATCAACTTTCCTTGGCTTGCCTTGGATACGTGGAATCATCTCATGATGTCGTGGTCCATAATCTCCTCACATCTCTCGATCATGGGATCACAAAAACCGTTGGATATTCTCTCTATTTACTTTCGAACTGCACTAGTCACTTAACAATGGCCGCTAACTCCTGAGCATTTCTTAGACCGGAATTAAAATATTATAGCTTGATATAAGAACGTGCAGAAACATTCATTTCTAGTAACTCAGGTTTTACCCGCTGGGAACTGGTAATATCAAAAAAATTGAAAAGTCAAACCACCGGCTCACCTTTCTCCACCGAGAACACATGGCATCATCTCGTGATATCGCGGTCTTTATTGTCCTTGCACCTTTGACCATGGGGGAAGCGTGGATCATCAGATCTATCCTCTCTTTATGAACCGATCGAAGAATTTAAATTTCTAGACTTAGGGAAATTTGATGGGCGCATGCACAAATATTGAAATGGGACCGACCATAGAGAAAAAAATCATGCAACTTTAGGAAAATCATTAGATGGACCGGTCTAACACAACTTAGCGCTTAGGAAATAAAATGGCCCCACCAATGGTAAACAACCCTTGGCTTAAGTGGAAAAGGTAACGATGGAACATAAGAGGCTCAAGGTTTTTTTTTTATATCAACTTAATTAGAAATCACAACCCCTAAAACCCTAAACCTTGAAACCTTGATAGAGGACACAATAAAACGAGAATGACCAAAATTTACCTAGTGACCAAAATTTTGCAAGACATAATTTTAGGTCCTATCACAGGGGTTTTCCCTAAGTGCTCAAGAATATTATACTGTGTAGGTACTGACATTTATGGGGTGACATTAGGTGCAGGATCCCCAAGGACCGATATACAAGCCCTCCTAGTAGTTACTATGTATTGAATATCAACCCCTTTGACGCGAATCATCTTAACATGATCATATGCCTGAGAAATGTAATCTATAGTAGGCCCATAGTCGAATGGTATATTATTGCAATTGATGTTGTTAGTCGTACGGACCTGATTAGCATTAGATGTGCTTTCTTCTCCCTAGTGTTAGGGAAGAACATTCTTGTACATGCCTAGATTAGCATTGGGAGATTTTCTCGTGATAGGGTCAATAGCAATTTTACCCTAGTCAATGAGGTCTTGAACCAAGTGTTTGATCTTCATGCACTTTTTTGTATCATGACCCTTGATGTGATGATAGGCACAATACTCATTGTCCTTATACCAACCAGGTTTAGGTTTAGACTCATCAAATGGTTGTGTTTGAGGATATACTACCATGTTGTGTTGCTCCATTTGCTTAAAGATAACATCCAATGGTTCCGCCATAGGCATCAACTAACGTTAAGGACCATTATTACCCATTTGGAATGGAGGAGCCTAAGAGACAGTGATTGTGTTAGTCCTATTAGCCTACACATTTGGTGCTTTTTCTTGGGGAGGATTGACATGAGTCATTGGTGGAGGACTAACATATGTATGCAATGACATATTGGTATATGTCTATGGGGGTGGTGGCTTGGCAGCCACAATCATTTGTACTATTTTGAAATCAGTGACCCCATCTCCCACAACGTTCTTGTTCTTGTTCCAATACTATTGTCTATTGTTACTAGGCTTATCAGAATACTCTTTATAGAGTTAGATGATTCCTTCATCAATTAGATCCTACTCAATGGATGGTCCTTTAGACATGATATCTTTGAATGTACTGGCACAATTCAATCAGATGAGATATGCCAACTTGGGATGGAGATTATTGATGAAGATGGGCACCAATTGGGTGTCTCATACGAAACATGGGAGAGGACTAGGAAGGGCCCTTCACCTTTGGGTGTAGTCTAGGAGACTTTCCCCACCTTTCTACTTGGTCTGATATAGATCAAGCATGGAGATATCATTCTTGATGTTATAGTGATATTGTGCCACAAAGCATTCTGATAAATTTGTGAATGTGGTGATAATACCAGATGGCAACTTGGAGAACCATTTGAGAGAGGGTCCACTAAGAATTTTGGGAAACAACTGTAGAAGGTAGTTATCACACCATGACAGCTCTTGATAGGACATGAAAAATTCCTTAACATGATGGCGAGGGTCACCCTTTCCCTTGTACTTATCGAATTGGGGTGTTTCAATGTGTTTAGGAAAAGACATTGTTGTTATGGATTTATCAAATGGGTAAGGACAAAGCTCATCAAACTTGAACACACATTCAAAGCTATTGTATTGCAATACTTTTAGGGTTGCCTTCATTTCTTCCCATTTAGTGTTGACCGAAAAAGGGTCAGGAGATGGCATAGCAGATTGATATTGTGGCACTTGATACAACACTTGATGAGAATGGGGATAACCTTGTTGTTGCGGTGGATTTTGATAGCTTGTCATGTTTTGATAAACAAGGATCTACTATTGGAGAAGTGGTTGTTGTTGATATTGATGGGGTTGCGATTATGTCAAAATATTTGATTGTGGAGTGATGGGTTGCTACTGATATTGCATATTCGAAAATTGTTGAATTTGAGGAGTGCCACCTTGAACATAACTTCTCCCAGTATAGTTAGGATATATATTGGAGTGAGTGTTACCTGATGGGGGATTTTGGCTGGCACCACCTTGTATTTGATGAACATTTATGACAACATAGGATGAAGGTGGTACATACAAGTAACTGAATTGCAGTTGTGAGACGACAAGTTGAGAAGTCACTTGCGGTTGGTATTGGGGCGCATTGACAACTTATGGCATTGATTGAATGGGAGGGGGTATATATGATGATGCCACTATGTAACTCATGCCCCCAATCATAGTTTCCATGGTAGATGATAGTGGATAGCCTAACATTTCCATATTCCAGGATGACACCTATGTAGAAGGCACATTTATAGGTCATCGGACCAGATTGGTAAAAGGTGTAACTTGCATCACACTGGACATCATGGGCATTTGAGTCATCAATGGAATTGATGTGATAAGTTGTGTAGATGGCTCATTGACCAATGCATTGTAGATACCTCCCCTTGAAAATGGGGGTCTCGACGAATTGGCATAGAATGGTTGATAATGTAATGTAAGGCTATCCATAGGTGGCCATATGATTGACATAAGTGGGTCACTTTGTGATGTTGGTGCTATTGGCAGTTGGGTTTGCTATTGAGATGACCCTTGTGGACTTGTAGTTATAGATGCATCAAGTGATGTGATAGTCATGTTGTTGTCAACCATGTTAGCAAAAATAAGATTTTTGCCAGCCTCAATGATCTCGTCAACCATTTGGGCATTATATGCATTAGCTATAAATTGATCAACCAAATTAATTTGAGTGTTTGTTTTATTGAGCTAGTTGACCATAGTGTCATCAAGGATGGCAGGATGAAGGGTATCATAAGTGATAAGAATGTTTCTTGTCATGATGGGACTGACACTCGAATTGGGATTTTGGCGTGGGTTTGAAAATCCTAGTCCCAATTGAGAAGGTTGTTGTTGCATAGCCTATCTGGATCTGGACCAAGTGGTGACCAACATGAACCACATGAGATGATGAGAGCACAAAATATGAGGTTAAGAAAGTGGACTGACTAATTGATGTGACGAAGTGGATAAGAAATGGAGGCCCTGAATATGACAGGATACCGTCTGATTGAAATAATTCAACACTAGGGTAGCTCAAGAGGATACACCTAAGCAATCCCAAAAGGATAACATAATGTATATCAAACCTTTGGATCAAGGTGATAAGATCACAATGAGATATAAGATGAAAACCTCAGACACGATATATTCCAGGGAGTGATGATAATCATCGCGAGAAAATATACAAACTATACAACCAATGTTGAGACCGATGAGGCCCACAAGGACCAAAAAGACCCAAATATATGAGTGGAAGATGAGAAAGACTGAAGGATGCAATGATTACAACAGAAAAGCAATGACAACAACTGACTGAACAATAATATAAGTCAGCTAAAGAGATGAATCAACCATGATAGAAAAAATTACCTTGATGACTAGGCAAAAATGTAATAGGCTATAATGCCCAATTGACATGAGACCAAGGATGACTAAAATATCAATATTGATGTTGCAAGACACTAAAGAACGATGGTCTAACTAAAAAATTGGCAACACCTAGGTGTCAGAGGAAGAATCTGACTAGACCAAGCTCACAAGACTAAGCACCAACGTAACAGTCTATTAAAGTATCTGCACAATACAAACAAAATTTTGATAGCATGACAATAACAAATGATTAAATCTACTAGACAATGCACTAATACCAAGGATCTAAAGTTGTCACATGACATAGCCAAATTTTGGCAACATAACAAGACTGAAGCAATAAACTTGCCACAGGATAACATGAACCCGTTAGAATATGTGGCAAATCCACTATAAAAGGCTCAAACACAAAGTGATCTAGGATGATGCCGACAAATTTTGATAGCATAACATTACCAGAACAAATAACTTGTTAGAATGAGACATGAACTTGCTAGAATAGGTGGCAAACCTACCACAACATGACATGAACCCTTAGAGCTTAAGTGAGTGGAAAATATCAAAAGCAAGGACATCGAACCCACCAGAACTGGGTGCAAACTTGTTGGACTAAATGGCAGCAAGACTAGATAGACAGACAATGTGAACCCATCGTAGCATAACTACAGAATGAGACCAACAAAGATAGAGCAAACCCACCACAATAGCGAGAAAACCTGTGGGTTTTGAAAGAAAACCCACTAGAGTACAAAATGACTGTGACTACACTAAGTATGTTGATCTAACTCAAATATTGAAGCATTCCTGCTACAATAGACAATTAACCCACTAAAATAGACAATGAACCTGCTAAAATAGGACATGAACTCGTTAGACTACTGAAACCACTGACTTGGATTAAATTTTGGAAAAAGACCTTATTTGACACCAAGCACAACAAGCACATATGAATGATAAAAGGCATAAATAGTCATGTACTTCCTAGGATAGTCAAATGATAGTGCTTGTTGAATCCCCTTGCCTAGAATACTAAATTTTGATGAATAATGATGAACAATAGATACCTTGACTGGTACTGAGAGGGGGGGGTGAATCAGTATAGATAAAAACTCTCCAAACAAATTATCTAGCTAAAGCAATACCAACTATTTATCACCATTACTGAACTTAACCATGGAAATACCGATTAAACATAGTAAGACACCAATCACCATAAACTGGTAAGTCTGAACACTTTAGATACAATCAATACTTGACATCAACTTCACAAATAAATACATGTATATGGTATATTAGAAATACCATAACCTATTAACCATATAATTCATAAACATCACATGAAAAATGCATAACACATAACACACAAATTTTTCACGTGGAAACCCAAATGGGAAAAACCACTGTGGGGATGAATACCCACAAGCTTGTTTTGAACTCTTTTGAAGCTCACCCTGTTAGGAGCCTAGTCTAGTTAAAGACTTTACAATAAGGTTCTGCTAGGAACCAATCCTATTAGAGATCACCCGGTTAAAGGATGGCTATATACCCTATTTAAGGTTGAAACCCTATTAAAGGTTACCTCGCTAGAGGATTTGAAGAACTCAATGATCTTGAGTCACCTGGTTACAGGTTTTACAATAAGCCTGTTAAAGCTACCCGGTAAAGGGATTTTCCAACTGTTGAAATGGTTAGAAGACAATAGGTAAAACTTCTGATCTAATAACAACACTACATGCCAAGGAAGATCCTTTTCATTTCCTCTACTCTACAATCACACTGCAGTTTTCCACTCATTTGTCTGGAAAGTATCTCATCACTTGGATACACACACAACATTTGCCAACAACTTTACAATAACAAATATCATCGACCTTATAGATAATAGTTAGGTCGGTAGCATAAACCCTAAACCCTAAGCATCTTAGGTTTACAACACAGGCGGTCCAATCCTGACCGTCCAAACACATTGCATAGAACATTACAAATTCAAACAGATCACAAGACAATTTGCATCATTCTTTCTTCACTACACATGGGAATCAGTAACCCATCACGCTTTCTTCTCATACCACTAAGAAGAATGATCATTCCTAGGGTAGACTTAAAATGCAGTCGATCTTCTCATACCTCAATCCTTCATGCACACAAGGCTGACATGGCACCTCAATCTCATTCACATCTCTTAGCTAACTAATCACAAAGTATCATAGATTGCAATGCACAAGCTGGATCACCAAATCGATAACCATAGAGCTGAGACTACCAATCGGTAGTCACACTTAGTGAAATCCTGACACCGGTTCACTACATCTCTTCATACCTCTTCATACCAATTCACAAACTTCTTTCAATCTGCGTATCGGTTCACTTACACATTGACATCAATGACAACATACATTATCATCATATCAACATGTCGGTTCATCATATGCCAATGATACCCAACAAATTCAACCTGATAGATAGAAGCTTGGCAGCACTAGTTCCACTCCACTTCACACACTTCTTGGGCATGCCAAACTTCAAATTTCTAAAGATCCTAAGATCTCGAGAAATTTTCTATCTCAAATTGAGGGGTTTCTTCAGTATTTGCATATCACAACACCTGATTCAACAAGTAGAAGGTTTTTAGCAACTAGAAACAATTTGGCTCATAGTGGAGGAACTTTCAAGGTAAATTGGGTGGTTATACATGCGGCAGCTAGCTCATTTAAGAGATATCCCAACTTGTAGAACACATATTTTTACGCATCTACTACACAAGCACCAGGGGATTTTGACTTACATCAAGACCACAAAGGTATAACATACTGAGGAAAACTGTCAATATAACATAGCAACACTCGTTGATTATGGCTTTCACCAAAATCATGAATATTTATATAGCGGACCGAAAGAGTACCACTTGGGTCATTCCCTCTCACTCGACCTTATCAGCTACTCGAAAGACAAGCTCTTCTACCTACTAAAGAAAAAAAACAAGCATCACTAACACTTTTCTCTTGCACTTAGGACCACGAGAGCCAAGGGAGAGGATAGTGTGTGTTAGCAGTAGGTCCGCTCTACACATGCACAAATGTGCCAAGGACAAAATACATGGTGTTCATTTCCTTTATCAAATTGAAGTGTGCCCAAATTAACAAAAGACACAAATACGATAATTGAAAAGCAATAAAGGAAAGTAATTTTCATGAAACCCCTTCTCTTTAGCAGTCTTGCACCAAAATGTTAATGTTTGAAAGTATTGGGGTTTTCAATATGCATGATTGGTTGCACAAACGTTAGTGAAATCACATCAAGACACAAACATTAGTCAATTAGCCACAAGCTGCTTCAAATCACAATTCTGCAAAAATGATAGTAAATGTAGACCCATCAAACCTACCAAAACACAGTGTAAACCCACTATTTTAAGTAAACTACATGCAAACCCACTATTTTAGTGTCAAACCCGCTATTTTAAGATGCGAACCCGCTATTTCCTCATGCAAACCCACTATTTTTTATTAAAAGTGCAGAAAACTAACTGACAGACAAAGAGCAAAAAGAACCAGAAAAATAAGATTTAATTCTATCAATTAAAACTCACCGTTTTAACCTTCAAACCTGCTATTTCTATCCTCAAACCCACTATTTTACCATCAAATGCATAGAAGAAACAAAAAAAACTTGAGAGCAGAAATTCAAATTTTTAACTTCTGTATGGCGGCAAGAATGCGTTTCCACTGGTTCTGCTAGCAATCCCGTTCTTTCACAAAGAGAACTCACCATTTCTCAAAGTCAAGCTATTGATGAAATTAACCTCCATCAAGGAGGAAATCCACTTGTATTCCCACATTTTTTCTTGTAAGCACTCAAAGTTTTCTAGAAAACACACTCAAATAACAAGAAAACGTGAGATATGAACCATGAAGTAGGTCCCACTGGGTGTGCCAGAAAATGTGATGAAAATGTGGGTGCAAATGTGAGTGGTTAAAAAATATACTAATTAACCAAACAACCATAAAAATCAAACACCTCAAGATTGGGATGCCAAAAGAAAACAAATGAAGTATAATTGACAAAAACACAATAAAATGAAAACTCCATTCGATTTCTTATTTGATTATCCTGCGATTTGATATTTTCTCAATGATATTGTAGATGCTTGATTGTGCTCCATGATATCCGATGCAAAGGTGAGATTGATGATTATGCAAATGGATGATTGATGGTGAGTGATAATTCCAGCAGAGTAACGGTATAATAATGGAAAAGTGAATGAATTGAATTGAAAAGGGAGGGAATAAATAGGAAATGATGGAGATATGAGAGGGTTTGAAAATATAACACTAGTGGCTCAACAAGAAATGATAAGTGTCCCAAATAGAGACACGTCTTGGGGAGGGATGACATGGGTCCTCAAGTACACATGTCTATTTGGGGAGTAACCACCAAAATTGGGATATTTTCCAATATTTGGAAGAAAAAAAAGGAATGTGCACACATGTGGGAGAGAAGGTTAGGATAGGATAAGGTTGGTTAGGGAGGACGGGGTTGGTTAGAACCCATGGGCTAGGCTAGGGGTTGGGTTATATGGGAGTTTAGGTTAGGAGACGTGAGGAATTTAATTAATTTAAAATTAATGAATAGGATTAGAAGAAAAGGCTAATGAATTAAATAAAAATGTGCATTTATTTTATTTAATAGAGAAAAGGCTCAAAGAGGGATTTACTTAATTAACAAGGTTAATCAATTAATAGGCTAGGGACATGGTATTATTAATTAAATTAATTAAGCCAATAGGGATGGGATGCCATATTTTATTAAATAATATGAATTATTTAATTAACATAAGCGACTAAGGGATTTAAATTTGATTAAATTAATTAGTCAAATTTAAGTGTCTACAAGACAAGTGCAAGAATTGTTGCAGAAAGCGTTGATTCAAGAGATTTTGAGTCTATGTGTGGTACCTAAAGTACTAGCACCACAAAAAATTGAGGAATGGAGGATGTGTATAGACTCTTGAGATATCAATAAGATTACTATCAAGTATAGATTTTCATTGCAAATGATGGATGACATTATGGGTTGTTTGAATGGAGCTAATTACTTTACAAAGATATATCTAAAGAGTGGATATCACCAAATCCAAATTAGAGAAGGAGATGAATGGGAAAAAACCTTCAAAACTAAGGAGAGCTTGTATGAGTGGTTAGTCATGACTTTTGGACTAACCAATGCATCAAGCACATTCATGCAGCTCATGGACGAGGTAGTCAAAGAGTTTTTGGGTAAGTTTGTTATTGTTTACTTGGATGATATTCTTATTTTTAGTAGAACATTGGAGGAGCATATAATTCATATTCATAGGGTCTTTGAGAAGTTAAGAGAAGAAAGGTTATAGATTAACTTGAAGAAGTGTAGTTTTGTTAAGGAGTTAGTGTACCTAGGATATGTTGTCTCAATGGATGGTCTTAAAATGGACCCAAAGAAAGTAAAGGCTATCCTTGAATGGCCTATCCCAAGGAGTGCTACTAAGGTGAGATATTTTCATGGTTTGTCTAGTTCTTATAAAATATTTATCAATAATTTCAATAGTATTTGTGGACCCCTAATTGAAATGATGAGAGGGCATATATATAAAAGAGTTTAAGTGGATTGGATGAGTAGCAAAGAGTTTTGATTTGTTGAAAATAAAAGTTACAGAGCAACCTGTTTTGGCATTTCTAGATTTTAATAAGGTATTTCAAGTAGATTGTGATGCTAGTGGCTATTGGAGTTGTTTTGAGTCAAAAAGGTAAACTCATTGCTTAATTTCAGTAAAAAGTTGAATGATGCCAAGAGACAATATTTTATTTATGATTAGGATTTTTACGCTATAGTTCAAGAATTGAAGAAGTGGAGACATTATCTTTTTCAAAAAGTGTGTTTTATTTACTGATCATCAAGATTTACAATATTTGAATAGTCAATGAAAGTTGAATCAAAGGCATTTAAAATGGATTGAGTTTTTACAAAGTTATAATTTTATTTTTAAGTATAGGAGTGGAAAGTCTGATAGAGTTGTGGATGCCTTGATTAGAAGGTAGAACTTGTTGACAAAGATGCAAATCGAAGTTGTTGGGCTCTCTGAACTCAAGATTTGTATCAAGAGGATCCTGATTTTGGAGAGTCTCAAGAGCTTGTATGGAGCCTATTACTTTAGATAGTACCAAGTGGTTGGATTTTATAATCCAATATGGATGTTATTTAGAGGAAGCCAATTGTGCATTCTAAAGAGTTTCATGAGGGAGAACCTAATTAAGGAGAAGCATAGTGGAGGGTTGGCTAGACACTTTGGTTGAGATAAGACCATTTTTCTTGTTAGTGAGCATTAATATTGGCCACAATTACAGAAAGATGTTAAGAAGTTTGTGCAAATTTGTAGAGTATGTCAAATGGAAAAAGGAACTAGGAAAAATATCAGGCTATATCAACCATTTCCTGTACTAGAGAAGCCATGGAAGGATATTAGTATAGATTTTGTTCTTCATTGACCAAGGACTCATAGAGGACATGATCCTATTTTGTGGTGGTGGATATATTCTTGAAGATGGTAAATTTTATTCCTTGTAAGAAGACTAATGATGATGTTCATGTGGAAAAGTTATTTTTCAAATAAGCAGCGAGACCATATGGTCTACCAAAGAGTATACTTTTAGATCAAGACACCAAGTTTAGTTGGGTACTTTTGGAGGGCAATGTAAAAATATTTGAGGACATATTTGAAGTTTAGTTCAATGCACCACCCACATAACAGTGGATTGACCGAAGTGGTGAATAGGAGTTTGGGTAACCTATTGAGATGCTTAGTATGAGATAAATCCAAGGGATGGGATTTGATTTTACCACCAGTAAAGTTTGCATTCAATGATTGTGTCAATATGATCATTGCTAAATCACCATTCCTAATTGTATATGGAAGCAGTCCTAGAAATGATTTGGAGTTAAGGAAGGTGGAGAAATGATTTGGAGTTAAGGAAGGTGGACCAAGGAGAAAAGAATATTGCTAAAGATGAAGACTTTGCAAAGCACTTGAAGAATTTGCATGAAGAAGAGTGAGAAAACATTATAATAAGATTAATATTCAATGCAAGGCTAAGGTAGATCAGAAAAGGAGATAAATAACTAAAAATTGGAGATGAAGTCATGGTTCATTTGAGAAAAGAGAGGTTTCTAATGGGAACATATAATAAGTTGAAGATGAAGAAATTTGGGCCATGTAGAATCTTGAAGAAGCATGATTCTAGAAATTCTTATGAGGTAGAGTTGCCAAGTGGACTTAACATTTCACTTGTCTTTAATATTTCACATTTGACAAAGTATCATGAAGAAGGTATTGAAGATGAAGTGACAGAAGCAAAGTGGAATATTCCAACACCTACTTAAGATAAGGAGATAGAAGACATCTTGTATATTCATGTGGGTAGAGACACAAGGAATGAGTAATATAAAGAGTACCTGGTTAAATGGAAAGGAAGACTTGTTGAAGATTCATCATGGCTATCTAAGGCAAAGGTTGACTATATTGGTTTTCCTCAGAACATTTAAAATATGACAAGGTTACTTCTCAAATTACCATGGGTGTTTGATGCAGCAGCATCCAGGGTGTGAGAAAAATCTTGCATCATCGAAAAATATTGTTTAGTTTTTCAATAAGGGCTAATAATGTCAGGGTTACTATTTTTGGAAGGGCTACTATTTTTAGTAAGTTGTCATTTTTGCATGAAATCTTACATAGACCTCCTAAATGGTGAAATAAAGCCAACGGTGAATAAATTATCCCAATATCATGGCGTTCGAGAGTTATTATGATTGTTTTGAGAAATTTCTCTAATAAAACTTCAAATACATTTTTGAGGGCCTTAAAGGATTCAAATGGGATTGAAATTTGACTAGAGTTTGCATTAGCACACTTTGTTGCTATAGGTATCCTCACAAGATTTTGATTCATGTATGATGATTGAAGATCCGATGGTCAGTTTGAAATTTATGGCCCTAAAAGCTTCGTGTACCAGAAATTTAATAAAATATTTTCTTAAGATGAAAGTTGGTCAGTTAGGGTTTTGGTGCCCAAAAATAGGGAATTCCTCTTTCTAGAACATTCTAGGATAATTATACATTCTAGATAAAGGTGGTGAATGGAAGGATAAAATGATAACTTTGTAGTAGTGCAGGTTGTGGCTCTCGCTTGAAAATTATTGTAATGAGAAAGCCCATGTGGTTTTAGCATATTGTTTTCTAAATGTCATAATTCAATTTCATTGAGATAATAGAAATAGTGTTTCCTTTCCTCCATTTCTATTTATTTCATTGTTCTTGTTGTATTTTTGGGTGTGTAAGGGGAGTACCCTTCATCAGGTGTGTGGAAAATTTTGAGTCTCAAATGAAGAGAACATAGGTACCCTATGAAGGAACCATATGATGCGAGGCTACTAAATCAAGAAGTCATCTCCATGATTAAAGACTAGTGAAAGCAAAGAGTGTGCTTTCTTTTGTATTTTTCGTCTCATTTTCCTCTCTATTTTTCTTAATTGAATAGATGAATATTATTCCAAAGAAAAATATGCACTAGATAACATAGAAGAAGGAAATTAAATATTGTTCTTCTAAATAAGGTGTTTCAATCCATCACATTTTGCATAAAATTGATGCTTTATGTCATTATTTTTTTTAATATATAAAATTTAGTCTCTCCTCACTAGATAATTCACCCTTTGAGGAGGAAGAGGAATCAAGGGTATCTTGTGATAGAGATTATTTTTCTTCCTCACTATTCTTGAATTTATTTTTGTTGGTTTCTTTCCTTTGTTGTTTGAAGCCTTTTGATAATTTGTATTCTAATTAATAATAATATATTGTAATTTTTAAAACTTCAAAGTACCCATTTATACCCAAAAAAAAATTCTTCTTAGCGAGCTATCTAGAAAAAGTATCAACTGAACGTACCACAAATACAATACTAATAAATATCTATTAACATAGAATGCAGAAACAAAAATTAAATAATCGGGACAAAGTTTGGAAAGGATGGAAATAATCAACTAGGTATCTTGTTTCTCAAAACACATTGTTCCAACAATAATATTAGTAATTTGAGTTTAGTGAAAAAGTCCCAAGATGTTTTTCAAATTTAATTCTGTAGGATTCAAACCAATAAGTTCATTCTTCAACCAAAAACCACTCAAAGTATTCTACTTTCCAAATAAGTTCTCCAATTGAATCCATATCTAATTTGGGGCAGTGCAAGAATTAATGTGAAGAAAGAGACTAGGAGAGATAAAAATGTATAACTTTTTGTAAGTTTCATCCCACCTATTATATTAATTTCTATTTTCTAGAAATATTATTGGTTCAAGTTTTGTACCCACAATAACTTGATACAATCAAAATGTATTCAGATGTATCTCTAGTTTATTTTTTTCATCCATATGGTGAGTAGAAATATTTTGATTTGATTCATGATCCATACTTAGACATATAGAAAATGGAAGAAAAACAATAATATTCCAATCACAATATAAGAAAATAAGCCCTCCATTCTAAAAAAGGAAATTCTCTTTTTTTTTAATTTTTCCAAAAACTAAACCAAAATAGAAAAGCTAAATTCTAATTGAAATAATAGGCACAAGATTAAATATTTAAAAAATAGATTTGATTGCTACATAGATGTTAGAGCTAACTTTTTGACACCTATTTATTTATAAAAAAATCTTTTAATTCTTAAGTTATGCCTAATTTTGTACAAGTGCTTGAAAAAGCCCTTAAGAGCCCAAAATAGAGCTTGGAATAGGCCCATGGTTTAATTCTCTTCCCATTTGTAGCTTGGAAATGTGTAGACCTTGGTGATGTTCTAATTATGTATCTAGGCATACATAGGTTGTGGTTGTAATTTTAATCTAAGTGATTATTCTATGTGTTGTTTCAACATGTTTATAGTGCCTTCATGACTTATGGTATGTATGGACCACCTGCATGTTTACAATGAGGATCCTTCAACATGTCAGTCATTGATGTTATTGCATTGAGATGCGTGCATGTATACTATTATGCCTAATCCTTGTGGGACTTGATGTATTCTCTAATGATAATAGTTTATGTGATGTATGTGAAATAGTGTTTTACCTAATTTTATTATGTTTAAATTTAATAATGTGTGAGATGTTGTTGAAATGCGAGTTAAATATGATTATGACTTACGATGTTTGAGATATTAATATTAATTTTTTTTTATATAACATGAATTAGATCAATTAAATACAATAAAGTTAAATATGTGATATCTTACCCCATTGGGTGATTTTGCTATGCTTCATCTATTATGAACACACATAGGTAAAATTGATGTTTTTGGAGTGGTTACAAGTATAGGGTATTAAATTTACCTAGCTTCACATGTCTGGACATACCCTGATGATGGTTATGAGGAGATATCACACTAGCAATTCTTGATTTATCTTACCTGCCATACTCATTTCGAGTATAATTTCCCATGTTATGACCATTATTATACCTAGATATTGTGATTGATAATGTTTGAGAAAAAAACAATCCACTAAGTGATCAATGGGTGAAGAGTGTTTGAATGTTTATGTCAATTTGTATTTTTTCATAAAAGTTAATGTAGAAATGAGTTTTGAGGCTTTAATTGACACATTAATATTTGAAAGGAAAAATGTGGCTTATGTACATTCATTTTTAAATGCATTGCATCATTAAGTAAAAATTAGGTATTTGGGAATTAAAAAATAATAATTAATTATTTTATTTCAAAAAGGAAAATGTGATTTGGCTTTAAATAGGGGAATTGGTTCATTTTACACTTAGCCATTTTTGGAGAATTTGGGTGCATGAAAACCCTCTTTGTGCTTCAAATTTGGATTTTGGATTGGGAAGCCATTTGTGAAGGGATTTGAATGAAATTCATTGCAATGGGATATGAATTGGGAGGGGTTTGTGTTTCTCAGTGGATTTGAACTTTTCTTTGGTGTGCTGGGAGAATTTGAAGTTTGAGAATTGAAACCAAATTTGAGGTAGGAATCTCATTTATTTTCTTTTTATCATTCTTTTTGTTTCTAATTTCTTGTAAATGATTTTATTATTGAAAATAAGCATTTTGTTTTTTTAAAATATTTTGGTAGAGTTAGTGATTATATTGTTATTATGAAAATTTATTAAATTTCCAATTTATGTCGTTACCAAGACAATTTTTCTCTAAACTTGATGGATTGTTGTTTTATGATAGAAATGGGGTGTTGGAAACCTAAGATCCAAAAGGGTATTATTTGATTTTTTATTTTGAAACTTTAAATTTCTTGAAAGTTTGAGTTGTTTTAATGGAGGTTGGGCCTTTTTGTCAGTTTTTTATGAAAATATGAAAATGATAAAAGAAATATTGTCATATTTTGATGGATTATAAAGTATAATGATAGGTATATTGTGTAATTATTGAAGTTGGATCAATTTGGATTACGTTTTATGTCATTACTGAGATTTGATAAATTATGCCTATGTTGTGAAAAGTTGTGAAACAACCTTATTCAATTTTGTTTGCATGTTCATTGTTGAACATGATGAGCCTATGGTGTAGGTATTAGAGTCAATGATGGGAGTGACTTCCAATGGGGGCTAAGGAACTAAGGGATTGTTAGGATAACCCATTGGGAAGTTATGGTAATAAGTGAAAATTAATGAAACATGCTTAACAATGAACCAAGATAATGTGTGCCTCTATCATTACTTGAGTGTTTGTAAAGACTAAGGATGACTTGAGAAGACCTAGCAATCCATGGGGCATTGATTTAGTAATATCGAGTATCCTCATCTATTAGAGAGGACTACCTAGTTCTTTGTGAGCTATCCCTTTGAGTTATGCAATGACAGTCCCCTCTCTTTCTCTCTAACATGTTGGAAAGAGACAATGCATTGATGATCAGATGTTTTCATTAATGGAAACTAGATTCAGATATCCAATCTACTGTTCATGATTCATTCATACTGGAAGATTGATTGAGGTCTGGTGCGAAGAACAGAGCATCTGGCAGAGTGTACATTGTTTTGGTTGGCAGATCAGTTGTATTGAGTATTTGGTATCATGGATCTTGTAGATGCACTATGGTTGTGTAATATACCTTATTCTAGGATTGTGGCCTCTGGTGTTGAGTCTTGTATAAATTAGAAGATTTGGTAGACAGGTTTTTTGGTAAAACAGTGTTCATCAATAGTAATCTATGAAGATTCATTGTGCAGATCGTGTAGATCAATTTTGGATGTTGTTTGTGTGTTTAAGGTTGTTAAGTCGTAATGTGGGAAGTGTGTGGATATTTTGTTTTGGTCTGCATGATTAGTTTTAATTGGATTGAGCCGACCTTTGGGTAACACGTTTCAATTGTGTGTTATGCAATTTTTGGGCCAACATGAAATGGATCTAATTTGATGTTGCAAATATGTATGAGTGATTTATTTGATCTTTATGATATGGTGGATATGTGTGATGTGTGTATGAGCTATTGTGTAGAGTTTCACGTACATGGTTAAAATATTTGTGCTCCGGTATAATGTAGAATATCATAACAGAGCGGTGTTACAGAGTTGAGTTAGATACAACATTTTATACTTAATCAGAACTATACTCAGGAATTTGTTGATTCTATTCAATAGTTCAAACCTTCTTGTACCTCTTGTAATTTTTTGTAAGACAATGAACCTTCCGGGTTGTAGCCCTTACTTGTAATTGAGCAGTGAGCTCTAGGCAGTGTGCCTGAATACATAAGCATTCCCCTTATGTAATATTTTTATACTTCTAACAGAGTATATTTATATTGTGGGTTTGAATCCCACCATGTTTTTTACCTTAACCAAGTTTCCACGTAAAAATCCTGGTGTTAAGGTATTATTGTTTTTTACTTTTTGTTTCTACACTTTACTTTTGTTCATTTGCATCAAGTGGTTTAAAGGACATGTTAAGAATGTTAAAAATTGCAGAAAATTGATTCACCCTCCCCCTCTCAGTGTTCCTTGTTCCAACAATTGGTATTAGATCTTAGCTCCTCAAAAGAAGCCTAATAGCTTGAGGACAATCTGGGAAAGTGAATCAATGGATTCTAGTAGTCTGAAGCAACAACTTGTTGTAGCACTTGAGGATCTTGATCAAGCACAAGCTGAGGTCCAACAAGTGAAAGTAAACCTTAAGGATGCTGAGAACTTCATTGAAACATTGAAGGATCAGTTGAAAAAATAAAGGGAGAAGAGAAAGGAGCTTGTTGATCATCTTAAGCATAAAAGAAAGTCAAAGCATTGATGAAGAAGCCTTGAGGGAAAAGACAAAAGAATGTGATAGACTTGCTAGAGCTAATATAGTCCAGAAGAATAAGATGGAAGCCATTATGATGAGATTGACAAAAGAGATTGAAGAAAGGAAGAAGAATGAGGATAAGCTTGCTTGGTCCCTGAAAGAAAAATCTGAAGAATGTTTCAGACTTGAGAGTGAGAATAGACAACTAAAGCTTGACCTGCAAGACTCTAGATAACATGAGGAAGATATTGAAAGACAGATTAATCTTCTTAGATATGATCTTGATATTGCAAATGAGTACAAGGAGAAATTTTGGTTCATCCCAAGCAACTTGATGAAATTCTTGCAAGTCAAAAGAACCCTAATGATACTCAAGGTCTTGGATTTGAGAAAGGTGAAAGCTCCAAATCAGCACAACAAAAGAACAACTCAAGAAAGCCTCTAGTAAGGCAACCTAATGCTCATAAATTAAATGGTAATTGTTTTGTTTGCAATAAATTTGGTCATATGGATAGTTAGTGCAGAAATAGAATGAAGAATAATGGTCCATCATTTACCGGTCAGTGTTTCAAATGTAATAAGTATGGCCATAAGGAAAATGTATGCAGAATTATGATGAATAACCTTCAAAATAGGAGAAATGTCAGATGTTATGCATGTAGTAGGTTTTGACATGTTTCTAATCAGTGTAGATCAAGAGGAAATCAGATGAACTTCAGACCTAGTCAAGGAAATGTTGTTTTCTATGCTTGCAACAAATTCAGTCACATTACTAAGTAATGTAGAAGTAGAAATATGAATAGGAGAGGTCTAGAAGACAAGAACAAGAATGTGAAGGTTGATGAGAAGGGTAAAGAAAAAGTTGAGGAGATCAGAGATAAGATGAAGAAGACTTGGGTGAAAAAGAGTGATTCTGAGGAAGGAAGTGGGTCTGCATTTGATTTTGGTGCTAGAACCTCATCTGGTAACTAAGCTAAGGCATTTGACCTTAGGGGGAGGTTTTCATGAAAATATTTCAAATCCCCTATTTGAGATCTATGCCTGATTCTGGCAGGTTGCAGAGGTGTATATGATGATTATAGATGTTTATGATGGATTTATAGAAGAATTTATTGCAGTGAAAAGTTAGGTTCTTAAAGATGTAGAGTATCTAGAAGTATTATGGCAAAGTGCATTTATTGCAGTGAAAATTTAGGTTCACGAAGGATAAAAAGTGATTTTACCTCTTCATTTCACACTTTGTGATTGAAGAGAAGAAGTTTTAAGAGCTTTGCGAAGAAAGCTATTGGGCAAGATCAAGAACTACAGATTTTTGAAGTGATTTGGCAATAAACCCTAATCCAGTGTGAGGTATTTATCAATAGAACTTTCTTAGTTTGAAATTTGTGAATTTGCAAGAATGGTTGCATCTAGTACCGCTACCCCTCTTGTTGTGAACATCATTGAATGTTCTCATCCAAGCTTCAAGAATCATCCCTTCATTTCCATGGAGGATGACCCTAAAAGCATGTTTTCATTGGTGCCCTATGGAGTACTCCATATTGAAGACATTACGGTGTACACGCACTATCCCATTAAGGAATTGGGAGGCTCCCAAATCTTGAATCTGTATAACAATCAAATAGTAGATAAGAGTTCGGTGTTGAAACCAAAATTCCAAGGACTGGAAGACAAGGGTTTTGTGCAGCTCATTAGGTTCCCAATGTTTTATGAACAAGAATGGATTTGGTTCATCTTGAGTCGAGTACATGATGAATTTATATGGTTAGATAAGCCCCACAAAATCACCAAGACAATCATTCAATTCATAATAGGATTATGTGCATCCGGAGAACTAACATCCTTGAAGGTAGTGAAGAATGACATTGTGACCAATGCAACAAGGTCAAAATTTGACAAACGAGCAATGACAATTAACGATATCATGGAGCACGATATCAGGTTCACATCAATGGTCATTGGATATAAAATATATTATTTTAGTAGAGAAAACTCTATTTCTGGCACTACCATTTATACCGTATATGAGATGATGAGAGAGAATAAGAAGTATGATCTTTGTGAGTTGTTCTGGAGTGAGCTTATCAAGAATATTAAGAAGATCAAAGAAAAGAAGAAACATCCTTTCAAGTTTAGCACATTGCTTCTTTGCATATTTTTCTACTTTATGAATGAGATTTTGGGCGTTTGTCTAGTGCAATTTGCATTTGATAGACCTATAGGAGTTCAAATCTAGGAACACCTATACAATTCTGGTGACTCCAAGGTCCAAAACAAGAATTTATGGGGTTATTTCAAGAACTTCCAAAAGGAAATACATGAAAGGGAAAGAATCCCTAAAGTTATTGTAGAGAAATACCAAGGCACTATCTACTTCATGGTAGATACAAACCAATGTCTGATGGAATTCGTAGATCCCTAGATGGTATGGATCATGCCAATGGGCTATGAGGTAGATGAACAAATTTTGGAGTTACATGCACAACATTTGCTGAGTCATTCGGTGGACCCCAATGAGGAAAGGTTCGGAACATACAAAGAGAAGATTTTAAAACTTCATCAACAGTTCAAGAAACTGGTGATCCAGAAGAAGGTCCGAAAATAGGTTGAGGCTCTTGCAGAGAGCATGGGGATATCTAAGGAAGTAGTTTGAAAAGCTAGAGAGGAAAATATTATCTATGAGGAGCGGACTGTGAAGAAGGAATCAAAACCAAAAGTGCCTAAGTCTAAGCCAAGGAAAGTCAGAAGCATAGCTCCCTCCTTTGGTTCGGCAAAGCCAGCCAACAAGCCTAAATCTTCAATCAAGCCATCTGGTGGTGAGAAAAAGAGGAAGACAGACAAATTTTTTACTGTAGATGATAAAGAGTGAATTTGATGAGGTGGTGAAGGAAGTGAAGGCCAAAACTCCTAAAGCCAACAAAGTTGCAAAAGAAAAGCCATCCGATGGAAGCAAATCCAGTAATAAATCTAAGAATTTTGAGTTTGATAAGGCACTGAAACAAGGTAAATTCACTATTGTACCTCCTGTGACATTAGATCAAATTGTGAATAAAGTTGTTAAGAATATTAATCTGAAGACATTAGCAGAATGGTATGACAATTTTGATGAATCCAACAAGAGAACACTAGAAGAGACTACTGTAGAATACCTAAATGTATATAGTAAAGCTCCAACTGAGTTAATGACAATCATACCCAAGAGCTTGTATGACATTTTGGATGTTAGAAGATAGACAAAAAATAAAGAAGATCAGAGATTGAAAGAATATGTATTAGTTAGCTTATGTTCAGTTATTTCTACAGAGGAGATAAATCGATTGCTTAGCAAAGAGTGAATTTAGGAGTAAGCATAGAGTAAATAAAATCATGTTAGGGAAGATTGATGAGGTAGCAAAGGAAACTGAAAAATATTTTGACAAAAGTTTTGCTAGATAATCAATATGAGGTAAATGAAGCTAAAGGGAAAGAAGAATCTCATCCGGAAGAATAGAACATGACATCATAGGTCAATCCAAAAGATGAACAGATAATGGATGACACTTCTATTCCAGAAGTCTAGAATGATGAATAGGTAGAGGTCAATATGCAAGAAGAAGTTAGAGAAGAGGATGTAGTGAAAGCAAAGGAAGGAAAGGAAAAGGTTGAGAATCCTTTGGTTGTAGCAATCAATCCTCTGGTTCCTGAGAATACATAAAAGGAGAAGATGGAACCTAAGGTTGAGGTTAAGATTAAGGCAAAAGACACTACTGAGATAGTGAAAGGAAAACAAGTCATTGATGATCCAGAGTTCATTCAAGGTTTGACTAACCTCGCTTCTTTGTCTCTAATTCAAAATCTTCAACTTGCATCATTTTCTCAGGCCAAAGACAACAAGGATCTTTTGAAGTCCCATTCTAAGGATAGTACATTGTTGTGATATCCCCACAATTTTTATTTTTTATTTTTAACAGATTTACAACACACCAATCACCCGTTAAGGTTAGAATATTGTAATCCAAATCAACTGAAAGGAACCCTTCAACCTTTTGATCACCAAGAGCCCAAACTGGGAGGGTGAGAGCATACAGTGATAGGGATCATTAGATGCAACACTAAAAAATGCAGATTACGATACTCAGATGACAAGCTAGCACCTTCCACTTATACAACAGGATATTGAAACAATGAAATCACCTGGCCATAAACCAGCCAAGGACAAGCCAAAGAACTGAGAATGCAATCACTCAACCACTTGTGTAGCGGGTGGACTAGAAATGGAAATTAATATCAACTCCACTACTTATTCAATAGGAGGACATAATTACAATCTCAATATAGGTGGCCAAGCTAACCTCTTCCACTTATGCAGTGGGAACCAAATAATAAATCTGAAAGATAGTTGTTAGTACTACTAACTAGTTTTACAATTAATTAAAAATATAAGAAATATAAGAAATATTGCTAATCTAAGGTAGGTGACTAAGCCAACCTCTTCCACTTATGCAGTGGGACAGTAGAAAGCCAAAATGTTGTTGTTAGTACTACTAACCAACATTACAATGAAGATAGAATTTGATAACCAAGTACTGATTAAGAGATAACAACTGCAACGAGACCTCCAATCATCATCTAACCACCCAATCTACTCACACTCTCAAAATCACACCCAAAAACCAACTTTTGAAAATCGGATATTTATGACAAGCTGGAAATGCATAACCAACAACACCAAACCACACCAAAATGCTCCTAAATCACTCAAAACCCACTCAAATCACCCAACACCACACCCAAACTGATAATAAAAATTGAGAAACTAAGTACAAATAGGAAAACAACAACAATATGACCCCAAACACTCAACATGAATCCCAATGCACCTCCCTAACAAGTACATTTAGGTTGGGAAGTATGACTAGTATTTAAAATTTGAAAACTCAACACAAGGGGCTAAAAACTTACAAATCTCATCGCTGGAAGCATAGAAATTATTTGAGCCAATGCCCAGAATCAACAGGAGCCCACACAAAAAACTGGGAGTGAAAATACGCTTCAGCCAAGACACCAACCAGCAACCAAGAAACACACAAACTCACACCAAAATAGAAAACCAACCGATGCAACCATTCTCAATAAGCTCTATCAATTCCTCTGAGTGAGAAATAGTCTCTCCACAGCTAGGTGTTATATCTCAAGCACGAAACTGACATAGGCTAGAAAGCTCGCAATTTCGAAGCACAAATTTGGCACCATTCCGACACCACTTCGTTATACAAATTTTCATGCCAAAACAAGAGCCCAACACTCTTATTTATAACTTTTTGGAGCCCCAAATTCAAATTCAACTCCCTCCAAATGTGCCCAAACCAAATACCATTCCATTTCATCCGTATTTGGCATTGCATTTCATTTCATTTCCTTGCACAAGTTCGCCCAATTCATTTTCACCATAAATCGCCATTTTTTATAAGTATAAGACATATAAATTAATGTATTGAGTTGGTGCTCAAATATGACTTCAAAAATAAAAATACAACTAAGGCAATATACTTAGGAAATCGCCCATTTGCATTGAGTTATAATTTAATCCTTTACACCAAGTCGACCCCTAGAAGTCATAAACAAATTTCACCTAGGCCATGGATAAAAAATAAAGTATTTAAAAAATACTCCCTCTTCCAAATGTTGAATTCTACCAAAATGAACTGAGGCCAAGGTACTGAACTGCATTGCCAGAAATAGACACTGAGTTGAGTTGTCAACCCCTACTAAAAATAGCATTGCTAAAAATAGTGCTTACTATAAATAGCATACTACTAAAAATAGTAAGTGTTTCCAAAGTGATTTTCTCCATATTCTGAGCACCTACCAAACTTACTAAAAATAGTAAGTCTCGGAAAGGTCTTCATATTGGTTTTCATGTTATATCATCGTAGAGCTCTCAGAAAACCCAAAGAACTCATCTTCTTCTGCCTCCACTTACTAAAAATAGTAAGTCGGTCAAACTCCATTACTTGTTATGCATGTACCCTCATTCGGAAGCTTTCTAAAAACCCAGAAGGAATCTAGAACCCAAACTAACAAACTCCAACATGCAAGCCTTCAAAAATGCAAAAATATCCTCCCAAAGGTAGGAAACCTTAATTTTTTTAATTTTGACTAGCCTACGGGTCTCTGGAATAGGCTAATGGTCAACTACACTGATTATTTCTAAGAATGGGACACTATAGTTCGCCCTCCCCAAGATTGTTGGTCCTCAAGAAACCGCAAGCTGAGATGCTAGAAAATCACCTCATTCTCCCAAGTAGCATCCTCCACGAGTAAGTTCTTCCACTTCACCAAATACTCTTTGATTGTCCTTCTCCTCAAAGAACGTTCTCTAAAATCAATGATCTCCTTTGGAATCAATAGCAACTATCCTTCCTCATCTAAGGGAGGCCAATCAGAAGAGACAACTACATTGTGTCCAAGTGCCTTCTTCAGGTGAGACACTTGGAAGACATTATGAACTTTGCTACTCACTAGTAGCTCCAACTCATAAGCCACTGCACCAGCTCTCCTGATGACTTTGAATGGCCCATAGAAATGTGGTTTGAGTTTCTCTGCTCCACTCTTCTTGAGAGTAGACTATTTGAAAGGTTGAAGTCTAAGATAGACCATGTCTCCAACCTCAAATGAGCACTCTACATACTGCTAATCAGCGTACAACTTTGGTTGATTCTATGTAATTTGAAGGTTATCCTTCAAAGCCTTCAAAATATCTTGACACTACTACACCATGTCCTTTTCTTGAGGGGATTTTATTTCACCAAACACCAACCCAAAAAATTTAGGGGCCTCATACCCATAGAGTGCCATGAAAGGAGACATTTTGATGGACATATGGTAGGAAAAATTGTAGCAGTATTCCCCTAAGTGTAGCCATCTCACCCAAACTCTTTGCTGCTCTGAGACATAATTCCTAAGATAGCTGAAATCAATGCCATGTAACATATCATGCCAAGATAACTCTATAAAATCCACATCAACAAACTCTCTCACAATCACAATCTTGAGTAAAAGAAATAATATTCCACTCAACCAAAAAACATAAACCCAAGAATCACTTCTCATGATGTCCTCAAAATGAAGAAGATCAATCATTGTTATTACTCTAAAATCTACTAGCCAAGGAATGCCTCTATTGTCACCAATCGAAATCATAACACCAACCCTTAACTTTCATATCTCAAGGGAAGAAACTAGAGTACCCCAACAAGCCAAACTCATTGTATTCAACCAACCATCATCTAGAAGTATGCAGTGATGACAGTGACCCAAACTCTCCCATGTAGAAGTGGGAATAACATAACCATACCTAGAGGACCTCCTACAATTGGTTGCATAATCATCTACAAGTGCTCAAAATCAAACTGCCCAAAGTCAAAGGTCGCCATGAACAATGTGGAACAACTCGGATAGCTATAAATGATCTAAAATGTCACTAAATGTGTAGGAGACATGAGTGTGGGAGTAGCTGAAAAACCAACTCCTCTAATCAATTCATCTCTACCATCAATCCTTAACCATGAACAACTCATTTTATGACTTGAAGGAACCATCCAACACATCAACTGATCAGAATCTGAACTCATGTGTAAGTTGATCAAATTGTGGACAATAGTGGTAACGCCCATTGTCACAACTTTAAGGCTCTCTAAAATATGAGCCATAGCATAAAGAAGTTCACTGTCCTTGACCAACTTTGGAGGTAAACTATTAAAGTTTACATCACAAACCTTTATAAAGAGAACTCCTTGAGTTTGGAAGGTATGAAATAAACAATAACTACTATTGTAAATGATTGACATCAATGAAGTGCAATCTGACTGAAGTGCTCTACAAATAGGACAACATTAGTACCAATGAAATTTCCAAGTATAAGCATGAAGATTGAGCATTGCAATGCTAAAAAATAAATCAAAAGTGGCTGGAAAACACCTCCAAGAAATCTCCAATTGAAAACCATTACTTGCATGACCCAAGAAATTGCCCCAACTCCCTTGAATGAGAGAAAACGATAAAGTGAAGTGACTAATCTGCAACCAATCAACAAGCCCAAATCTGAAAATCTGATCCATTCTTTTCCAAAGAAGATGCCCAAGAGTATAAATTTGATCAATGTTACAATCCTTACTTAAGATTTCTCTCCAATCCACCTGTAGGTGAAACAATGGAAACACACAATGACTGGTAAAGATGGGAACAACACCTTTAAGTCTGAAATCTTGATCCTTCACTCCAAAGGTCACTCCTATGACTCCCAGTACTCTCTATCAATTCTTGTTGAAAATCCCAAGCAAGGATAGCCAACCAAGAATAATCTCTTGCATACCTCGAAAGTTGCATACTAGAACTCCAAGTGCCATCCAAATCAACATGCACTTTAGTGGAATATGTGACTTCTTGTGTAACCTCATATATGTCATCCATGAAAGCATTAATGACTAAGGTACAAGAAGTAATTATTGACTTCAAAACCAACCCCAAAGGAAGACTAGTATATGCTAAAACATTACTCAATCCGAGGGATGGATTGTCAAGTATATAGATTTCATATTTATATCCTTTCTCTAGAGCTACATAAAAAACAAGTTGGAAATTACCTTTCCTTACTGTTGTTCTAAAAATTCCAACAAGCTTAAGAACAATATTTGGAAACCTTTCAAAATACAAAGTGTAGAATTCTCTATGAATCGATTCATCCCATGAAGAAGCAACATATCCAACTACATATGAAAGGCATGCAAGACTACTCATCAATTATGATTTGGTATGAAGTGTCCCACTTGTTGGCCGATTCCAAAACTCAAGACCACACTTACAACTCATCATGTTGTAAGGAAAAATGATGCCTCCAACTTTCATATCACTCCAAATGCATCCTCCTTCTATCTCTTCATTTTCATATGTCATATCTAATGGCTTCCCAAGAGGGTATCCAATCACCTCATAAAGTGAACATGAATCAAAACCAAGATGGAAAGCACACTCCAATTAAAGTCTTGGATCCCACACCTTGCTATTTTCACCAAGTGCAATGCTACATTCATGAGTTGTTCCATCATCCAGCTCAAAAACTAGATTGTCATATGTCTTCTCTATACCCATCTCAAACAATGGGTTATCATTGGAAACCACAAACTAATTATCCAAGTTGATATGATGAATACCAAAATTAGAATCTTTTTCATACCTTTCAGCGGTGACTCCATGGCTTCCCCAAGTCTCATGTACCTCCTCTTCGAAGCTTGTCTCATCATCATTATACCCAACAAATCCCAAACTAAGGTTTGATTCTTTGCCAAGATGAGGTGAAGGTGATGAAACAATTCCAAGATCAATTAGAGGGGAACCAAAATAATTCACACCTCCTTGTGGTTGATCTATCATAGCCCGTTCTTTAATCTCAATGACAGTATCTTCTTCAATCTTCATCTGCTCTTCCTTTGAAAGCACATGAGTGCATTCAACACCATCACTAGCTCCATAAGCAACATTAAGGGGTTCAACATGCACAACGTCAAATATTGATTTTTCTTCTTCTTGAATGACAACCTCATCAATGGTAGGTGCATGCATGACATGGGAATCATCATCAACATTCTCAAGCTCATCACTTGAAGTTTTTCTTTCCTCTTCTTGAGCAAACAGAGTAAGAGATATCATATGGTATTTTTTCTTTGCAAAATCAGTCTTGTAGCATAATTTTGAATGGTGGTTCATGAAACTATTGAAAGGCAATTCTTCCTTAATGACTTGAGGAAGTGTATCATATTACTCAAACATGCCAAGAATTTCTTCTCTAATCTTCTCCTCATATGAACCCATTATTAAATTATGAATTTCTGCTGAAAGTACATGATCTGGCAGAAATAAATGATTTCTTTATCACTCATGGAGAATTTTATCAACTGAACACACAGGCTGGTAGGGAAACCAACTCTAATACCATTGTGATATCCTCACAATTTTTTTTATTTTTTATTTAGCAGATTTACAACACACCAATCACCTATTAAGGTGAGAATAATGTAATCCAAATCAACTGAAAGGAACCCTTCCACCTTTTGATAACTGAGAGCCCAAACTGGGAGGGTGAGAGCATACATTGACAGGGGATCATTAGATGCAACACTGAAAAAGCAGATTACAATACTCAGGTGGCAAGCTAGCCACTTCCGCTTATACAGTGGGATATTGAAACATTACGATCACCTAGCAGTAAACCATCCAAGGAAAAGCCAAAGAACTAATAATCCAATCACTCAATCGCTTGTGCAGCAAGAGGACTAGAAATAGAAATTAATATCAACTCCACCGCTTATTCAACAAGAGGACAATATTACAATCTCAAGATAGGCGGCCAAGCCAGCCTCTTCCACTTATGTAGTGGGAACCAAACAAGAAATCTGAAATATAGTTGTTAGTACTACTAACTAGCTTTATAATTCATTACAAAGACTTCTAAATATAAGAAATATTGTTAATCCCTCTTCCACTTGTGCAGTGGGACAATAGAAAGCCAAAATGTTGTTGTTAGTACTACTAACAAGCATTACAATGAATATAGAATTTGATAACCAAGTATTGATTAAGAGATAACAACTGCAACGAGACCTCCAATCATCATCTAACCACCCATTCTACTCACACTCTCAAAATCACACCCAAAAAACCAACTTTTGAAAATCTGATATTTATGACAGCAAGCTAGAAATGCATAACCAGCAACACCAAACCACACCAAAATAATCCTAAGTCACTCAAAACCCACTCGAATCACCCAACAACAGACCCAAACTGACAATAAGAATTGAGCGACTAAGTACAAACAGGAAAACAATAGCAATATGACCCCAAACACTCAACACGAATCCCAATGTACCTCCCTAACAAGAACGTTTAGGTTGGGAAGTATGACTTGCATTTAAAATTTGAAAACTCAACACAAGGGGCTAAAAAATTACAAATTTCATTTCTGGAAGAATAAAAATCATTTGAGCCAATATCCAAAATCAATAGGAGCTCGCACAAAAAACTAGGAGTGAAAGTACGCTTTAGCTAACTAGCAACCAAGAAACACACAAATTCACATCAAAATAGAAAACCAACTGATGCAACCATTGTCAATAAGCTCTATCTATTCCTCTGAGTGATAAATAGTCTCTCCACAGCTAGGTGATATATCTCAAGCACGAAACTAACATAGGCTAGGAAGCTTGCAACTTCAAAGCACAAATCTAGCACCATTTCGGCGGCACTTCGTTATACAAATTTTCATGGATGCCAAAACAAGAACCCAACACCCTTATTTATTACTTTTTAGAGCCCCAAATTCAAATTCAACTCCCTCCAAATGTGCCCAAACCAAATACCATTCCATTTCATCCACATTTGGCATTGCATTTCATTTCATTTCCTTGCACAAGTTCGCCCAATTCATTTTCACCATAAATCACCCCTTTTTAAAAGTATAAGACATATAGAATAATGTATTAAGTGGGAGCTCAAATACGACTTCAAAAATAAAAATACAACTAAGGCAATATACTTAGGAAATCGCCCATTTGTATTGAGTTATAATTTAATCCCTTACACCAAGTCAACCCCTAGAAGTCATAAACAATTTTTGCCTAGGCCATGGATAAAAAATAAAGTATTTAAAAAATACTTCCTCTTCCAAATGTCGAATTCTACCAAAATGAACGGAGGCCAAGGTACTTAACTGCATTGTAAAAAATAGACACTAAGCTGAGCTGTTGACCCCTGCTAAAAATAGCACTGCCAAAAATAGTACTTGTTATAAATAGCATATTTCTAAAAATAGTAAGTGTTTCCAAAGTGATTTTCTCCACATTCTGAGCATTTGCCGAACTTACTAAAAATAGTAAGTCTTAGAAAGGTCTTCAGATTGGTTGGCATGTTATACCATCGCGAAGCTCTCAAAAAACCCATAAAAACCTAAAGAACTCAGTTGCTTCTGTCTCCACTTACTAAAGATAATAAGTCAGTCAAACCCCATTACTTGCTATGTATGTACCCTCATTGTGAAGCTTTCTGAAAAGGAATCCAGAACCCAAACTGACAAAATCCAACATGCAAGCCTTCGAAAATGCAAAAATATCCTCCCAGAGGTAGAAAACTCTAATTTCTACTTTCGAGTAGCCTGCAGGTCTTCAAAATAGGCTAATGGTCAACTGCATTGATTACTGCCAAGAAGGGGACATTACAGTTGCTAACCCTGGTAACCGACATTCTTGAAAAGTTGATGCCCTCATTTCAAAAGGATCCATCTGACACTCCATCTGGGCAACTAAAGAGTCTGATCAATTCTGTAAATACATATTTTGAATCTTTTCAAAAGTCAGTTGAGGAGAACGTCCCAAAGGTATTAAATGCAAAAAGGCTTTGAAATTTGAGGAAAATGATTACAAAAGATACAGCCACATTAGGAGAATGTGTGAAGAGCATGCAAGATGCAATGTCTGTAGGTGGAAACTTGTATAAATCATGTCTATCCTTGAACAAGTTTACCATTGATATTGAGAAGAAGTCTCAGGAGCATAAGGATCAGTTAGAAAGCATATCTAAGCTGGTTGATCCTTTGACAAATTCCTTGAATAATCATGAAGATCGGGTACTCTCATTTCTTGAGAAGATCCGAAGTCTGAGCTATGACCACAAAAGGGTAATTAGCAGAGTCAAAGAACTTGGGAGTCACATTGTTCCTAGTTTGGATATAATGCTTAGTGCCCTGTAGGATGCACATAATGCTCTGACTACTAATGATCCAAAATATCTCAAGACTATAGAGGCACAATCTTACTTTCTCAATGGTTTCATAACGATGTTGGAGAATTTGTAGAAAGGTTGGGATAGTCACTTAGTCACGTTAAAGAATTCCTATGCAAATATCTTTAAGTTTTTGTGAGTTAAGTCCGTATATACATATGTATATAGCATTTTGGCTTCAATTTTTGGTTTCCAGAACCCTACCTTTTTCATTGATGTCAAAGGGGGAGTTTAGAGAAGTGAAAAATTTTGATCTTAGGGGAAGTTCTCTGATTCTTTGGAGTCTGATAGTTAGACTCTTGTTGCAATGTATATATTTTTTGGTTTTGATCCGACACTTAGTCATTTTTCACTAACTATTGCCATCAATGCCAAAGGGGGATATTGTTGGCAAGAGACACTACATTGATGATTAGATGTTGTCATTGATGGTAACTAGAGTCAGATATCCAATCCACATTTCATGATTTATTCACACCGGAAGATTGATTGAGGTCTGGTGTGAAGAATAGAAGATATGATAGAGTGTACAGTGTTTTGGTTGGTAGATCAATTGTGTTGATTGTTTGGTATTGAAGATCTCAGAGATGCATTGTGGTTTTTTAATATGCCTTATTCCAAGATTGTGTCCTCCAATGTTGAGTCTTGTATATATTGGAAGATCCGGTAGATAGGTTTTCTGGTAAAATAGTGTTTATCAACAATAGCGTGTGAAGATTCATTGTGTGGATCATGCGAATCAATTTTAGTGATTTTTTGTGTATTCAAGGTTGTTGAGCTGTCATGTGGGAGGCATGTGGACATTTTGTATTGGTTCGCATGATTGGTTTTAATTGGATTGGGCCAACCTTTGGGTAACACGTTTCAGTTGCGTGTTATGTGGTTTTTGGGCTGACATGAAATAGATCTAATTTGATGTTATAGATATACATGAGTGATTGATTTGATCATCTATGATATGGTGGATATGTGTGATGTGTGTATGAGAGATTGTGCAGTTTCATGTGTGCAGTTGAAATATTTGTGCTCTAATATAATGCAGAATATCAAAACCTAGTAGTGGTGTAGAGTTGAGTTAAATGCAGTATTTTGTGCTTAATTAGAACTGTACTCAAGCATTTGTTGATTCTATTCAATAGTTTAAACCTTCTTGTACCTCTTGTAATTATTTTTAAGGAAGTGATCCTTTCGAGTTGCAGCCCTTACTTGTAATTGAGTAGTGATCTCTAGGCAATGTGCCTGAATGCATGTGCATTCCCCTTGTGTAATATATTTATACTTCTAACAAAGTATATTAATATTATGGGTTCGAATCCCACCGTGGTTTTTCCCTTAACCGGGTTTCCACATAAAAATCTTGGTGTTATGGTGTTATTGTTGTTTTCTTTGTGTTTCTGCACTTTACTCTTTGTTCGTTTGCACCAAGTGGTTTAAAGGACAGGTTAAGAATGTTAAAAATTGTAGAACACTGATTCACCTCCCCATCTTAGTGTTCCTTTATTCCAACATAACATCTAACCCTTGATTAGTTGAGTAGCACCTGAAATATGAACAAATATTTTATGCTGGTGTTGACTTATTGATGTTATGTGATTTTCATGTGTTATTGGCCTTTGGATGTTTTTGTATCCCTTGTTCTTCGATGTCATGTATTTTCATGATTTATGATACATATTTTGCATGTTTGGATGAGTGTTCTCATCTCTCCTCATATGTCTTATGTGTGTGAGTGTCTTTGGTCTTTGTGACTATATCCTAGGATAGAGGGAGTGGATCATTTTATTCCAAGTGGTTGGTTGGTGTGTATTATTGGGAAAATGGTGTCTCAACCTTGCATTTACATGAGGTTAATATTTATATTAAATTTTCATTTGAGCATGAAATGGTGTGAAATTCTCCCCAAAGCTATAGATTGCCTAGATAAGCATGACAGTAAATTTTCGTTTCAAGATCACAACTAGTTTTGAAGATATTAGAGTTTTCATTTTTGAAGGGTGCGATGAAAGGTTTGAATTTAATTTTAAGGAATTTAGACCCTTTCAAATGACTTGAAAAGTGGACATAAATGGTGTAGTGGTTACAAGGCAATAGAGCTCTTCGCAATCTTTTTGGCGCATCAAACAGTTCATCAATCAGACACACGATTTACAAGTTATGGCCTTCAGAAGTTTGGACTCCTGAAATAGGAAATATAAAATGCATTAGACAAATAAATGAGTTGTAAAATGGAGGAACATGTGTTTATGTGTGTTTTGACATGTCATAGGGAATGTATAATGGGGATAAGGTCAGCTCTACTTTATTTGGTGGTTTTAGCCCATGGTTTTGCAATATTGTTTAACAGTTTCTTGTATTGTATCTTCTATGTATGAGGTGCGTGAGATAGAGGTTGTGTGTAAGAGTCTTATGACTATTGAGTTACCTCTAAATCTCTGATTAGTGGTACTCTCATGAAGATATTTCTCTTTAAGTATAGTGTAATCTATTATTGATTGCTAAATAATATATTGAGTTTCTTTTGGAGTGTGAGGTTATTCTCCCAAAAGGATTTTCCCCACGTAAATCATTGTGTTGTGGTATGCATGATATTATGTTCATTTTGTTAAGTTTTTGTAACTGTTGTAACGATCTATAAAAATTGTTGCATTACCCTCCTCTCAAGGTTAGTGTAGGAAGTTGTTCCGCTACTTAACTTCCTTACAAGTGGTATCAAAGCTTGATCACCTTTGGTTTCAGTTGTGTATTGTTGGGTTTTTTGAACTAATCCAAATTTGAGTGGGAGATTGTGTAGAAGATACTTTTTGATCTTGTTGCAAGAATTTTCAGATGGCAAGTTCATCAAGGAGAATAAAGGTGGAGAAATTTTCTTGAAGTCATTTTGAGATGTGGAAGCTGAAGATGGAAGATTTGCTAATAGATCAAGATCAGTGGGATTATGTTGATGTGAATGTCTCAAGACCCTTAGATCCTATTGAGGCTACTCAATATGATGTTATGGATCGTAAATCCAAGGGTCTAATAAGACTATGCTTGGCATACTTTGTTTTGATCAATGCCCATGAAGAGAACACTGCAAAGAAGTTATGGACTAAGCTTGGTGAAATGTATCAAGCAAAATCTTTATTGAATCAAATTTTCTCGAGGAAGAAATTGTATTCCTTCATAATGGAAGAGAGTGGATGAATTACAGACCACCTAGAAGCATTTAATATGTTGGTGGCTCAATTGGTATTTGTTGGTGTTAAGGTGGACAAAGAGGAGAAATGCCAAATCTTGCTTTGTTCTCTACCTGATTCATGAGATTCTCTTGTTATGGCTATCGGTAGTACTTCAGTTGTTTTGAATTCTGAAGATATGGTGGGTTCCCTACTTGATGAAGAGATGTGGATCAAGGTATCCATCAATTCAAATTAATCCCTAACTATTCATGGAAGACCTAAGGAAAAAAGAAAGAATAATGAGAAGCACAATGAGTCCAAATCCAGAGGGAGATCAAAATCCCTTAGAAAGTCCAAAGTCATTTGTTGTAATTGCAATAATTCAAGTCACATCTGTAAGGACTACAAAGAATAAAAGAAGAAAAAAAAGAAGTTTGATTCTAATTATGAGTTCGAGAAGGAAGATGGTGATGCACTCATTGCAGCTTTGACTACTCATGCATCATTCAAGTGCATCTTTTCATATGACTTCCAATAGAGATTGGTTTTCTAAATATGAATAATTTAATGGAGGCAAGGTGTACTTGGGTAATGATTCACATTTAGATATTGTTGGTTATGGTAAAGTTAGAATTAGGTTTCCTAATTGTACAATAAAAAGGATTAGCAGTGTGCTACATATCCCTGGCTTAAAATGAAATTCATTGTTCTATGAGCAAACTGATAGATGCGGGTGTGTAGGTAGTCTTTTCTGATACAAGATGTTAGAGGTATTAGGTTTGGCACTTTGTTTAATCTAGAGGCATACATTGTTGTGTGTAATAACACTTATTTAAAATAATTGTGTGGATACTTCATCAGAATATTTGAGGGTTTCACCTTTAGCGGATGGACATGGCTTTTGGGTATCTAAGGGTGTTGTTTCTTATGAACAAAAGTTACTTGCAAAGAAGACTATGTTATGGCACTAGAGACTTGGCTACATTGGAGAAAAGGGTCTAAGGACCTTGAAAAATAAAAACCTTGCTAAAGGTTTGAATGATTGTAATCTTGACTTTGATTTCTGTGAGCATTTCCTTTATGTAAAATAAAACCACGTTCAATTTTACTCGAGCTCTCATAAATCTTGTGTTGTTTTGGATCTTATTTATTTTGATGTGTTTGGTCCTGTAGATGTTACTTCCATTGGAATATCCACATATTATGTTTCATTGATTAATGATTTTAGTACAAGGATATGGGTATACTTTCTAAAGAGTAAATTTGAAGCTTTCAATCATTTTAAAGAATTTAAAGAAATGGTTGAGTTGCAGACTGAAAAGAAAATTAAATGTTGAGGATGGATAATGGCGGTGAATTTTTTTCTAATGATTTTGATAGATGTTGTAAAGACTATGGCATTAATAGATAGAAGACAAATTCATATTGTCCACAAGAGAATGGAGTTGTAGAAAGAATGAATAGGACATTGACAGAGAAGGCTAGGAGTATGCCGAGTGGTGCTGGTCTAGAACAAAATTTTTGGGCTAAAGTTGTTACCACTACTTGCTACTTGATTAAAAAGTCTCCTACATCAACTCTTGTTGATAAAATGCCTATGGAAGAATGGTTAGGTCACAAGCCTTCATTGAGACATCTTAGAATTTTTGGTTGCGAGGCATATGAACATGTGGCAAAGGAGAAGTGAACAAAGTTGGAGAATAAGATTGTGAAATGTATCTTCATCGGCTACAGTTATGGTGTGAAAGGATACAAGCTTTGGGACCTTATTGCACAAAAGGAAATTCATAGTAGAAGTGTTATTTTTAGAGAAATTAAGTCTCCTTTTGTTACATTGCAGCTAGAACAAACTAAGCAGAAAGATGTGAATCAATTCCCTTCTATGCCTAAAAGAGTTGAATCGAGACCACTTGATAAGAAAGAAGTTGAGGAGAGCTCATCTAGCTCTGAATCTTCAGAAGAGGAGGAAGAACCTCCAATTTAGCTTCTTTGAAGGCCTACAAGACATATACAGCCACCTGAAAGGTATTCACTTGATGATTGGAGACGTATTTTTTCTTTGAATACTAATGTGGATGAACCTAGATATGTAGAAGAGGCATTAGGTATGAATGATGTATGATCATGTAAGATTGCTATGGGAGAAGAAATGACAGTTTTGAAAAATAATGACAAATGGGATCTTGTACCATTGCTTGAAGGACATAAAGCTATTGGTTGTAAATGGTGTTCAAGAAAAAAATTGCTTTAGATGGAGGCATTGAGAAGTATAAAGCAAGATTGGTTGCAAAAGGCTACTCTCAGGTTAAGAGTGTTGATTATGGTGAAATATTTTCTACTATTGCAACAGTGACACCCATTAGATTTTTTCTTTCTATTGCTTCTACTTATGATTTAGAGGTTGAGAAAATGGATGTTAAAACTACTTTCCTTCATGGCAATTTGGAGGAGGATATATATATGACACAACTAGAGAACTATGTGGTTAAAGATCAAAGTAATTTGGTCTGTAAATTGAAGAAATCCTTGTATGGCTCAAACAAAGTCCTAGGATGTGGTACCAAAAAATTGATACATATGTGTTGATTTTGGGATTTGAACATTCTAAATCAGATCATTGTATTTATTATAAATATGATGGTGATCATTTCTTGTACATTATTTTATTTGTTGATGATATGTTATTCATTAGTAAAGGGAAATGTATGATTTTAGAAAAAAAGTATCAGCTTGCTACTAAATTTGAAATGAAAGATCTTAGTGCAATGAAACACATTCTTGGGATGGAAATTAGAAGAGATAGAGTGAACAGAAGCTATGGCAAGGCTAGAGTAAGTATGTGAATTTAGTATTATACAGGTTCAACATGCAATATTGTAGGCCATTATGTGTTCCCTTTACAGTTGGAATGAAATTATTTGTTTCAGATTGCCCTACATCTCCATAATAGATGGAAGACATGAGCAGAGTGCCTTAACAGAGTGCAGTTGGAAGTTTGATGTATTCTATGGTCTATACTAGACCAGACATTACCCAAGCAATGGGATTTTTTTATAGATATATATCTAATCCTAGTAGAGTTCATTGGAATGTAGTCAAAAGAGTCTTCAGATATTTGAAGGGTACCTCAGAGTGTTCTTTGTGTTATCATGGTAATTTGGTTGGAGACGTGATTTCCCTTGATATTGATGGTTATGTGGATTCATACTAGGTATGCGATATTGATAGCAGAAGATCCACTAGTGCTTATGTATTTTTTTTATTTGGTGGTGCAATTAGTTGGATGAATAAGCAATAGGTTTTGGTTTCTTTGTCTACTATATAAGAAGAGTATATGGCAGCTACTCATGCTTGTAAAGGAAGCCATTTGGCTTAAAAGGCTATGTTCAAATATTGGAATAAAATAAGGTGCAGTGATAGTTTATTGTGACAGTCAGAGTGTGATCTGCCTAGCTAAGAACCTGACATTTCATGCTCAGACCAAACACATTGATGTTCAGTATCATTTTGTCAAAGATATGGTTGAAGATGGTAGGGTGAAGCTAGTTAAGCTAGAGACTTTGATGAATGTTGCATTCTTTAACTAAGGTTGTGAGCACAGATAATTTCAGATGGTGTTCAAAGTCTATGGGCCTCATGGCCCCTAGAAATTAATTTACTGTGTTGATACTCCCTTTTCTCTTGCAAGGTGTTCGACAAGTGGGAGAATGTTGGGAAAAAGTTGTCTCAACCTTGCATTTACATGAGGTTACTATTTATAGTAAGTTTTCATTTGAGCACGAAATGGTGTGAAAATCTCCCCAAAGCTTCAAATTGGCTAGATAAGCATGCTTGTAAATTTTCATCGCAAGATCACAACTAGTTTTGAAGATATTAAAATTTCCATTTTTGAATTGTGCGATGAAAGGTTTGAATTTAATTTTGATGAATTTAGACCCTCTAAAATACCCTAAGAAGTGGGCATACCCAGTGTAGCAGTTACGAGGTGACTCTCTGAGAGTTTTTCAGTGCATCAAATAATTCATCAATCAGACACATGGCTCACAAGTTATGGCCTCTGGAAGTTTGGATTCCTAAAATAGGAAATATAAAATCCATTGGACACGTAAATGAGTTGTAAAAGGGAGGAACACGTGTTGATGTGTGTTTTGACATGTCATAGGGCATTTAGAATGGGGGATAAGGTCATCTCTACTTTATTGGGTGGGTTTAGCCCATGGTTTTGCAATACCGTTTTATGGTTTCTTATATTGTATCTCCTATATATGAGGTGCGTGAGATAGAGGTTGTGTGTAAGACTCTTGTGGCTACTGAGTTACATTTGATTCTTTGATTAGTAGTACTCCTATGAAGAGATTTCTCTACAAGTATATTTTAACCTGTGATTGATTTCTGAATAATATATTGAGCTCCTTTGGAGTGTGGGGTTTTTCTCCCAAAAGGGTTTTCCCCATGTAAATCACTGTGTTGTGGTATGCATGATATTATGTTCATTTTTGTTAAGTTTATGTAACTATTGTAACGATCTGTAAAAGTTTTTGCATTACCCTCCTCTCAAAGTTAGTGTAGAAAGTTGTTCAACTACTTAACTTCCTTACATGTATATCACAATTGGGGTGTAGAGGATAGCGAACCAAGCATGTTCAATAGATCCTTCTCATGGTTGTACTTATTATTTACAATTATTTTGGTTAAATGTAACATTTATATTGGAAGAACATTTGATTCCTCAAATGATGTAATTGTAGCCTTGTATATTTGACCTCTCTATTGAGATGAATTTAATTTTAATTGATATTGAATGATGTTAATGGAGGTGGATTGGTTTGTGTGTCTCAAAGTTGGAGCCAAGAAATATTTGTTTATTATTTGATCAAGATGCTTATGTTTGGTTAAAGGAAAATGAAATTTTAGGAACCTAATTTTAGTTTTAAAATGAATCTATTGAGTGTTGGATTCATCTTGGAGGGTGTTTTAGATGTCTCATATTTTGTCCTAATTTCTAGGGTTGAACTATGTTGCGTTGTGTATTTTGGGGTTCATTTGAGGCCTTTTGGAATGTCTTGTAAAAGACTATGAGTGTAAATAAGTGTAATTATTTCATATTCTTGCATGTCCTTGCTTAGGTAAGAAGTTTAAGATTTTGGCAAAGCCATTATGCATCTCCCAATCCTCTCCTTTTCTTTGTCAGTGATGTCTAGTGTTTAGTGAAGTCATTTTCCTTCATTCTTCTGTCAAGTTTTCTCTTGATGTTTTCATACTTTTGAGGCATCATTCGTACCTCTAGCTTATTTTATTTTATTTTTGGTGTTTGACAGGTCAATACCTACTTTTGAATTATGCTCTAGCCCAAATATTTGTCCATTAGAGGGACACTAGTGCAAGAGACTATCATTAAGATCTATTTGGACAATAGCATGCCATGAGGACCCTAGCATGCCTAGAGGAATCTAGCACCAAAGTGTGAAACTGTTGTGGAACACTAGTGTCCTTCTGGAGTGCTAGTGCTCTATTTGGGTGGGACAATAGTTTTGTATCTTTGAGAAACACAATACAGATTGAGAATAGGACTGGTAATGCTTATTTCGTATCAATTTTATGGAAACTCTAGCACATAGAGAAATCACCCTTTTTCTTTAGAATGCCTCAACACTTTGATTGAATGCAAAAGTGATGAATTATGTACAAGGAAATTGAATTTATTTAACATCCATATTCCAGATCAAGACAAAGGGAGCCTCTCGCTTGCCCATGGGGGCTAAAAGCTAAAGATTAAGTGGCCTACGAGGGTGCAAGGAAGTAAAAATAGAAGGTTAAGGTTATCAATGGTAGGAGATATGAAAGCTTCCCACCCACCCATGGGGGCTAAATTTAAAAGCTTGAATGGTTTGTGGAGGTGTGTGGAGTGATTTACTTAAGTTTTTCTAATTTGCATTTGTGAATTTCACACCTTGAAATACAAAACACTAGACTTAGGGAAATATTAAAATTTATTTTTCAGTAGAAGAGATAAGGTGTTAGGCTTAGGGGATGGTCCAAACATGAATTTAAAGGCTCAGTTCATAACTTAAAGTATCGGTAACTTGCTAATGATAATCAACGAAACATAAAGTATGAACACATCTTAAAAAATACAATGGGTTTAGGGTTTATGCAAGTTAGTAAGAATTTCACCCTAATGGACATGAAAATGCAAAGAATTTTTAGAGTACTAATTAGGCCCATCCCCATTTTCATATAAAAGTAGAAGGATCTTGGGAAATGAAATAACATGGTAAAAAGAAGACGAGAAGGAATTGAAGAAAGAAGAAAATAAAGAGTAGGATACATGCTAGAATTAAATACTGCAAGCAAAATTCTTTGATATTAAGTGAGAGTGAAACAAGGGTAGAGAAACAAAACCTAGGATCATCCATAGTATCAATAAGGAGACAAAACCAAGAAAACCACACCGAAAACCTAAACTGGAGCAAAAACAAGCAAAATGCAAGCTTCCATCAAGATCCCTATCTATGTTTGGCCAAGACACCAAGGAAGTATCCAAACATGTATTCTTACTAGGTCATTTTGGGAATGAATTGGTAAGGAAGAATATTGGCCAAGGTTATTAGATTTTCTAGGATCCTTAAGAAAGGAGGAACTAGATTGGTACATGAATTAATACCCCCAACATAGTGGTACTTGGGATGAAGTAAAACAAGAGTTTTTAGTAAATTTTTCTACCCTAGATATTTCTATAGAAAGTGTGAGTAGAATGAGGGATTTAGATCAAAAGGAGAATGAATCAATAAAAGGCTACGATAAGAGATTCAAGGACATTTTCTAGAAGTTGGATGAACCATTAATAAAGAAGTAGAAGATAGAATGGTTTACCTCTAGATTGCAAAAAGACATCATAGTAGGACTAGATGGAAGAGTATTTGATTCATACATTGATTTAATCACAATGGCCTACTAGATAGAAGCCCAACCCTGGAGGTGACCATAAAAAGATGAAACCAAATAATTCTTGAAGGAGCTTCAGTTAATAGTTTGGAAAGTAGAAATTCAGACAAAAATCCTAGCCAATGAGCCTAATAAATCCAAATAAATGTGTTGTACATACTATAATAGGGAAGGCCATGTCCAAAACAACTTCCCTAAGCCCCAAGGTGAAAGAACAACTATTGCAATGAAAACCAAAAATCCAAATTCATTATATTGTGTTACATGCAAGGAATGGGATATCCATCTAATAGAAGATTGTCTAAACTCTAAACCTCTAGTCTAGAATGGAGGAAATCAAAGTAACCAAGGTTTTCATAGTCATTAATTTTAGTGTTGATGAGATAAATGATGCTAGATATTGCCAGTCACCATGGAGAGACAACAGAATTGCTTGTGCTATGCACAATAATCAACAACAAGAATAGCTTGAGGATAATAGACAATCTAACTACAGAGGAGGAAGAGGAAGATGAAGAAATAGCTTGAGAAGAAATGATGCCACTTGTTTCAATTGTGGAAAGGCTAGCCATTATGCCACAAAATGTTGGGAAGAGAAGAAGAAGAAGTGTGAATTTTGTGATGAATAATCACATGATATTTATAAGTGTGAGAATGAAAGATAGTTTCTCCCAAAATGTCACTCAACCATTTTGGATTGATGATTTACAAAGACAAGAATGAGTAATCCAAAGAGCATCTCTGCAAGGGATAAGAGGCTATCAAATAATTAACATCTATTCATCAAATACATCTACTAGAGAACATTTTAGAGAGGAAATAACGATGGAAGAAAAAAAAAAGATAACTAGAAGCTAGAAGAAGGCCAATTTCCTAACTAGATAAGAAACATTATTGGTAAAAACAAGAAAAAGGAGATTGTTGAAGAGGATGGTGATTTTATCCTAGAAAAAGTAGAACAGGAGTAATTTCAGCCCACTAAAACTCAACATGAAAAGGTTGTGGAGAAAGACAAATATAAAAATAATTCAACAATAGCAAGATGAAGTTGCCCACTTCACTGAAGAAGTGAGAATGTTAAAATAATTAGCTTCTTCAACATAATAAAAAGATTTGGTGGTAAAATAAAGATAATAGAGAAATATTGGAACAAACAAAAACAACAATAGGTCAATCAATTATCAGAAGACCAGAATTGGAAGAATGGTCCATTTCTTATAAATGTCCATCTTGATGACCAAAAGGTAAAGTGTGTGATGTCCAAATTTGGTATGAACTTGAATATTATACTACCAACTACATGGGAAAAACTAAGAAAACCTAAACTTGTGAAGGCATCAATGAATATTAGTTTACTAGATAGTTCCAAAATGAAACACTTGGAACTTGGAAGAATGTGGAAGTTAATGTTATAGGCATAAAACAAATTGTTGATTTTTAAGTTGTATAAATTAAGGATCCTTTCAATAATTTTAGAGCCCCGCTTGGTTTGAGGTGGTTTTTAAATTCTATTGACATAGTGGACTCCCATAAGGAAAACAATTATTTTTTAGATGATAAATAGTTCATATTCCTTTTGGAGAACTAGAAGGCAGAGCATATGTGGAGGAAATAGCACATGATAAGGAAGGAGAAGATATAAAGAAATTATAATCCATTTCTAAACTATTGGATATAGAATATGAACAAAATCCTAATAGTGTCAAAGAAATTGAATTTAACTAGTGATCATGATTGTATTAATAGTGATGAAGTTCTTGAGGCCTAGATACAAGGAGAATAGGAGTTAACATATTAGAGAGTTTATGGATCCTAGATAGCATACCTAATACACAATAAAACCCCTAAACCTCTACAAAACAAATTAAAGCACTCTAGGAAAAAAAATACCAAAAAACATCATGTCTTTAAAACTAAAAACATCTGCAAAATTATAAGGAATACACCAATGGATCTTGGAGATTCTAGATAAGCCATAAGATGGCCACAAGGTAACTCATATACATGAAAGGAGAAACATACAAAAAAAATATCATAAGATTACCATTCCAAAGGACAATCTAAAGACTAAATAAAAAAAATTGTGGAGGCGGGAAGAGCGAGACTGGGTGACTAGGACCTAATCCCACTTTTGCCAACACATTGGGAATACAAAAGAGCCTAGGGTTATAGATAAATTTGGATAATTCTTATGAGAAAGAGAGAGACAAGGATTACCTCTTAGGGTTTCTTTTCCTCTTGTTGCAAATGATGAGAAAAACTAGGGTTTGAATGATCAACTAGATTAGGAGATAAAGAATGAAGCATAAATGAACTCGAAATTGCACAAACTTGTAGATATGAAACTGATATACTAAAAGAATTAAAGGGGGATAATTTTGGATGTGTACTTGATGTTACAAATTGAGCCAAATTAACCAGGACCAGGGTGTCACGCCACTATCCCTGAGAATCTGACAGAGAGCTGCAACTGAAAGGCTAAAATCTGAATGTCCTGAGGCTACAACCAGTCAAAATTCACCTGAAAGAGGAGGTACCATAGTGCCACGCCACTTTCTTGGGTAGGAATAGGGTTTCATGCCCTTTTCCTTGATAGTTTTCTCCACTTTTGAGACTTCTGGGTGGTGTTGATGCCTTTTCCCGATCCAAAACTGCCTCCAGGTACCTGTTCCTGCACCTGCTACTGAAAAGGGAAGGTTTGGGTGGCTATATAGGGTTTTTCCTTAGTCAAATCCCTATTTTAGTGATTTCCACCTCCACAAATAGCCGATAATGTACTGAAAATGTGTGTGCTAGAACCTTGTGTGTATGCAAGATCCTAAAGTGAATGCAAACAATCTAGAGCAACCCTAAAGAGTAAACCCTAAATGCTTGTAATTGACAAAGTAAATGCTCTTAATCAATGATGCAAAGTGATCTAAAACATGAATGTAAACATGCAAGTTTGTGTAAAGAATCTCATACAAAGACACGAAAATAACATGAAATCATACCAATCCCCAAGGGAGAGATATTGTCATTAGATCTCCTATTACTCTTCAATGTCTTCAAGGCTCCTAATTGATGATCAATGCTTGATGAAATGTTGTTGAATTTTTTTGAATGTTGTTGAAGACTCCACATAGGCTTCTCTTTCACTACATAGAAGGCTCCTTATGCTTGCTCCAATAGCTTTTTCCTTAATTCAATTCGATGGATCTTAGTTGCCTTCAAATGAAGAAAGAGAGATCTTATGTATGAAACCCTATATCTTAATTCCGACTTGATTCCGCCTTTAGGACGTAGGAATTGAATTTCCCACCAATATTTTGGGGTTAATCATTATAATATCATAGAATTATGCTCCCGAAATTTCAGGAAAAAAGCTAAGGACCATGTGCACTCCCGCCATGGTCCGACCAACTTTTCACCAAATTTTTAGGGCCGTTAGATATGATGATATTAGAGAAAACCCCAAAGTTACAACTGATTTCGATGTGTTTTGATATGAAAAATCAGGCCTTAAATGTCGAAATACGACATAATTAAGGTTTATGATTAAATGATTTATTAGAGGAATAAAATAAAAAGGGGCACACTTAGGGTAAAGGGCCCAATTTTATAATGTGTAAAGTGATGAAATATGACTTTAGATTTAATTAAATTAATTAATTAAATACTTAAAGGGAAATTACAAATGCAAGATGCAAGACAGACTAAGGCGGGTGCTAACCTAAGTGTGAAATTGTACCACCCTAGCAAGGGTGTACAATTTACGACACTACAAAACCCTAATATCAATTGCTAACCCTAGTTGCATCTAACATGGTATAGGGATAAGTATGATAAATATTACATGTCTATTCATATGTAAATAGTATTATATTGTATTATAAAGTAGGTAGATAGGAATAAAGGCTATAAAAAGAGTCGTAGAAAAGTTAATAGGTAGAGAATACAGGAAATGGCTAAAATGGCGATAGTAATCAATGCACTCACCCTAAGACATTCTATAAATACTCCTCTTCACTATCATAGATTCAATTTATCACTTGTTCTTACTCACTTTTGCACTCATTCTATTCCTATGAAAATAGCTTTGCATGCACAAACCCTATCTTTCCTTCTACACTTCATCATTACAATTCCCAACTATTCCAATGGTTGCCCCTATTCTCATAGCTACTACAGAGAAGACATGACCAAAATGTAAAAATTCTCCTTACAAATCCATGGAAATTGATCATAAGTTTGCTTTTTATAGGGTTCCCATTTATGTCATAAACATGAAATATGTGAGAAAGTATGCCCATGAACCTATGTGGAGATTGAATCACACAACATTTAAAGAGCTAAGAAGAACTCCACTGCACTTGGTTACTAATTTGTACTCACTTAAGTATTCCCAAATTCGAGAAAAGAAGCTAGATGTGTGGAAATAATTCTTGAATTTTATGGTACAAGATCAATGGGTCCAATTTGTTTTTAGTTGAATGGATGACGAGTACGTATACTTAGACAAGCTTCACATAATTATGAAGGAGGCCATCCAAGCCATTACTAGACTATTAGCATAAGGAGCCATTCCACCAAAGAAGGATACTAAAAACAATGAGGTTACAAAAATCAATGGGGCTACCTTTGATGGGAGGATCTTGGACATTAATATCACCAAAAACCAATTGTGAAATGTCACGAAGGTGATTGTATAAAAAATTTATTTCACCAATTGGGAGGGTTCAACCACCACTACTTCTATCCACATGGTATATCAGATGATGGTCTAAGGAAAAGAATTTGATCTATGTGAAATTATTAGAATGGATCTAATAGAGACTATAGTCCAAATGAAGAGCATAGGTTATAATTTCCTAGTATGTTACCTTGTTGATGAAAAGGTAGGGGGATACAAAAAAACTAGTTGTAGTACAAGTAGAAGAACGTGTCAAGCACTTCTTGTATGCTAACACTACACACAAGTCTTTTGAGATTTCTTTAAATCTTTTTAAAAGAGAATGCATGATAGGTAAACAAGATCTAGAAGCAATGGAAGAAGAAGAAAAGTCAAATGAGTTGGCTATTCAAAGAGTTTCTCCTACAATCACACCTCTGAAGAAGACAAAAGTGATGGAATTACAAGCAAAGGAGATTTGGTCAAAGAAAAGAATAGATAAACTCATGTTGGAGAGACTGAACATAACTCAAAAAATAAAAGTGGAGATTAATAAAGAACCAATAAAATTATACCAGTAGATGTGCAAGGAAGAATAAAAATATAAAGCAACTTCTTCTAAACAAATCTCACAACCTCCCTAGTTCGATACACCTTCCTCCTTCACAGTCTCTCCAATGAAACCTATCAAGGACTTCTTATCTAGAAAACCATAGATTCAACTAGTAGCTCCTTCACCACTTCTCCAATTGCCACTAGTAGAGACATGAGTAGATAAAGAGAACATATCCCCTATGTAGAAAATTCAATTAGAAGAAATTTTCAATCAAATAGTCTAGGATGAAATTCTGAAGCAACCTATGGAGAACTCATATTAGATACAAGAGATGGTAAAAGAGTTAAACGGTAATTTTCATCTTAAAGGAAACTCATCACAACCCTTACTGATAGAGTTGTGGGTGTTGATTGATGAAGTACTTTAGGACCCCATCATAGAAAAAGACATCATCTAGCAACAAGTGTAGGTATAATTACATAACGATAAAATGAATGAGGAAAGGAAAAGGTGTGCTATTTCCTAGTCTACACTAGAGGCTCATATCAACATGGTAAATACTATATAGAGGGAAATCTATAATTTATACCAATAAATTTATAGTACCCCACTATTGTTGCTCCCACCAAGGCACAGGTGGACAATTTAGAGCTCCAAATTATTCAAGGATCTCGGGATTACGATGCAATGAAAGATATGGATCCAGAAGAAAGAGAAAACATTGGGGACCCACATGATCAATACCAATATTTCTAAGAGTAGTGGGATAAAACTTAGAACCAATTACACCAATTGAAGGAATTTGTCAATCTAAGGCTAACCCACTTTACCAGTATTCTACAAGAGCCCCAATACATTGCCCAAAACATTCAAATACCTACAACAATTCTAGAAGCAGAAACACAAATGTTGCAGCTTTAGATTAACATCAACAAGCTCTAGTTGGCAAAGAAGCAATGGGATGAAAAATTTTATACCCTTTAGGACATCTACAAAGACATTCTTTCGACAAGAAAAGGTTGACTTGAGGACAACTCAATATTTTGGAGGGAATGATGTTGGCAAGAAATAGGCCCAAATAGATTTAGAGATCTTGCCACATCATATCGAATAAAGTCCGTAGAGGATAAGATTTGGAACATAGGTTGTAGTCTTTGGATACTATTTAAGGGTCACATCCAATGTGGTAGATGTAAGTAGATTGATAGATATGTTCACCAAAAATGGGTGAATAATAAGCAAAATATATAATAGTAAGACACAAGCAGACATAAGGGATGTATACATGAATATATTGAGATATAAGGATATATACTTTTTACCATTTGGATATAAATGAATACAAATACTTTTGAGTTATGATCTATTATATTATGTATGTTATTTTTAGTTTGATTAACAAATTTCTATCTGAATCTAATTCCCTATTTCCTCAATATAAATGAGTGTATAAAGACTACAATAGTAGAAACTTGCTAGGACTGAGAACTCCAATCTGTGTCCCTCAAGTTTCTTGCTAATGGGGCTCAGTCAACTTCCCAAATCAAAATTTATGTCCTCCAAAAGTTGGGTCTTCTACATCTAGAATGTAAGAGCATTTATGACACATAAGAGAGTTACACTTGTTAACTAAATTATGATGCATGTTATGAAACATCATAAATAATCTTTGAATAAAATAATGAAGCACCCAAGTTGGTTTATGGATTATGACAAGCTTATGATGGGCGTAAGGAACATGCTATTTTAGCTTATGGACTCATATTGAGAGTTCAGGTATTTTGTTTTAACTAGGAATTTAGGTAACACATTTTAGTGGTTTAACTCATGGTTTCTTGATTACCATTTGATGATTCCATTTATTTCTTCTCCTATTTATTGGGTGCTTGAGGTGGAGGTTTCATAATGAATTTTGTATGTATTATTTTGCTACCAGAATTGCTCTAGAAATATTATTTATGATACTCCTATAAAGGCTTAGACTCTTCCTGTGTGTTGTAACCATTTGATTAATATATTTAGTTACTTTGGAGTGTTAGTTCTTTCTCCCATAAGGGTTTTCCCCACATAAATCACTATGTTATGATATATTACTTTTGTGTTTGTTTCCTTGTAACTATGTGATCAAATTATTTTTGCATATTCTCACAGATTGCTTCCTTATATTCATCATCTAGATATTGCATTGGATTCCTTATAAATTGAGCAATATATTGTCTAGTTATTTTTAGTGATGTGATGAGAACCTCTTGTCAATTGATTGACCTTGGCTATTTCTCCTTGGTGGGACATACCAAATAATTATCCTGCTATGTAGGGGGCATATATTGAGTATAATGATAAAAATACTCTCATTAGTTAGGAGTTGGTGGATGATGATGAAAATTCACTAGATAAAGCTTTAATGGCAACAACCTTGCTGACCAAACCACAACGGGAATAGGACTAGTTCTTAGACAAGAAACACTTCCTTTAAAGAGATTTGACATAGAAAATATCAACATATACAAGTTATTCAAACATTGCTTAATCTATCATTACATTCAGAAATGCACACTCATGGGTATTAGCATTAGGACAAAAAAAAACAATTTGAGTCCAATAACAACCAATGTTCAAAACAATTTAAAACATTGACAATGTCAGAGTTACAAAAAAAAATGTTTATTCCTTAGTCTTTACATAGAAACCCAACCTCCACGAAAGTCAACCTAACTTATGTTGCAGACATAAGACTACATTTAGATTTCTAGCACCTAAATATCCACAAGGCAACCCTTCAATTCCATCAGTCGAGCACTGCCAGATTTACTTTTGGTCAGGTTCTATCTTAAGACCCCCTCTTTCTTCTTTCACAACCCACCCCCGATTCATCAACCAAGTGCCTCAAATAGGCAAAAGGTGGCTGGTTAATGACCACCCCCATGGCCTTGGCAATCGATTGCCATCATGGGCAGTTGAAACTGTTGGTTATTACTCGATCATAGCTTCTAGTCACTTTAGGTCTTCTTGTCTCAGTTGTGATAGGAACAAAAACAAACACAAATGAACCCAAAAATGAAAGAAAATAAAAACAGAAAGAAAGAAAACAAGAATGCAAGGGGATGCCCTTGCATCAAACTCCCCAGGTTGAGAAAGAATCATGAACTCCTGCTCATGAAATCTACAATAGTATGACCCAATTTAGTGATTTCTGGTCCAGTGAGCCAAGAAGCATCCTCCACTGGTTGATGTTGCCACTTAACTAGATATCTATAGTATTCCTTTCCTTGAGTCTTCTTCAAAAATTGCTTCTCAGGAATTCATTCTATTTCTGATGAGGTAGAAGTAGTTTCTTGTTGTTTCAGACCGACTGGTATCTCTATTTCTGATTCAACTTCCTGCCCATCTCCTCTATATGTATAGAGGTCTACCACATTAAAAATAGGTGATATGCCCAAATCTGAGGGTAGAGATATTTCATAAGCATTGGTAGAGAATTTTCTGATAACTTTACAAGGTCCCACTTTCTTCATTTGAAGCTTGTTGTAAAATCCAACATGGAATCTCTCCTTTCTAAGATGAGCCAAGATAAGGTCGCCCACCTGATAGTGAAGTTCTATCTTCTTCTTATCAGCATGTTGTTTGTAATGAGGATTGTGCTCTTCAATATTCATCTTGACTTCCTCATGGAGATCATGGATAACTTCAGTAAAGTCTTCTCCATGTGCACTTCATTTTTCCATATTACCAAGATCCCTCAATTCAAACACATCCTATGGATGCATACCATATACAATATAAAAAGGATTGAATCCTATTCTTTGATTGGGAGAATCAATAAATGCAAACTCAGCTTGAGCCAAGGCTAGATCCAAATTACCTGGTGTCTTCCCAACAATGCATCTCAACATATTACCAAGGCTTTGATTAACAACCTCTATTTGACCCTCTGTTTGTCGATGATATGCGAAACAAACCTCAAATTTGTGCCTATCTTCTTCCAGAGTGTCCTCCAGAAATGCCCCACAAACTTTGAATCATGATCTGAGACAATACTTTGTGGAATGTCATGCAATCTCATGACCTCTTTGAAAAACAAATTAGTGAGGCCCCTTTGAGTTTGAGGTGAACCCAAGACAAAATCCATACTCACCGAGTCCCAAGGCCTAGATGGAATCGGTAGTGGTTGATACGATCCAACATTTTGGCTTTTTCGCTTTGCATATTGACAAATCCTACACCTTTCAACATATCTCTTGACATCCACTTGCATCTTAGGTTAGTAATAATGAGTACTCAAGTGCAAATAAGTCGTGTCCTGTCCAAAATGACCAGCAAGGCTGCCACAATACTTTTCCTGGAACAAATTGTCTCTCATGGACCCTCTAGGTATGCACAATTTTCCCCCCTTTAACAACAAACCCTACTGAATCGTATAGTCCACGCACGGTTCTCTATTAATGCTTCCTTAAAATCTGTATCATCTACATACAACTCCTTCAAACTTTCAAAACCCACACTATTAGTTCACATTTCACAAAGCAACAAATTCTTTCTACTTAGAGCATCAACAACTTTATTCATTTACCCACTTTTATGTTTCAAAACAAAGTTAGAACTTTGGAGATATTCAACCCACTTAGCATGTCTTTGATTCAACTTGTGTTGGTTGTTAATAATTTGTAGAGCATGATTATCTATATACACAATGAATTCTTTTGGAAGCAAATAATGTCTCCATTTCTTTAAGGACTGAACCAAAGCATAAAATTCCAAATCATAAGATGAATACTTCCTTTTAGCCTCATTTAGTTTTTCACTAAAGTATGCTACAAGTTTACCTTCTTGACTTAGGACTGCCCCAATAGCCAATCTACTTGCATCACACTCCACTTGAAACACTTTGTCAAAATTTGGCAAAGCAAGAATGGGTTGCTCACTTACCCTTTGTTTAAGAAATTTAATACTTTCTTCAACCTTCCTAGTCCATTCAAAATGCCTCTAATTCCCCTTAATAACCTCAAGAATAGGAGCAACAACATGACTAAATTTTCTTATGAATTTCTGTAAAAACTTGCTAACACATGAAAACTCCTTACCTCCATTAGACTTTTTGGTGTGAACCAATCAAGTATGGCTTGAACTTTCTCCTTATCCATCTTTAGTCCATCCTTGGATACCACAAAGCCCAAGTAAATCAATTCGATCTGCAGAAAGACACACTTCTTGAGGTTTATTTGTAACTTCTCTTCATGAAGCCTCCTCATTACCTATCTCAAATGCTCTAGGTGCTCCTCCTTAGGCCTGTTAAACACCAGAATATCATCCAAATATACAATCATGCACTTACCAAGGAATGGTTTCAAAACCTCATTCACGAGCCTCATAAAAGTGATAGGTGCATTGGACAATCCAAAAGGCATAACCAACCATTCATACAAACCATCACTAGTCTTAAAGATTGTCTTTCATTCATCCCCCAATCTGATTCTTATTTGGTGGTAGCCACTTTTCAAGTCTATCTTAGAAATGGACCACTTAAGCAATCCATTAAATTTTCTATTCTAGGAATGGGAAGCCTATATCTTATTGTAATTTTTATTTATAGCCCTTGAATTAGTGCACATATGCTATTCTCCTCCTTTCTTTGGTAGAACCAATGCAGGAACAACACAAGGACTTAGGCTTTCCCTTATCAAATCCTTCTTCAAGAGATCCCCCACTTGGTTCCTTATCTCTTCATTTTCCATGGGTGTCAACCTATAAGCTGCCTTATTTGGTACGCTAGCTCCTGGGATCAAATCCATATGGTGGCTAATGCTTCTCATAGGTGGCAACTTACTAGGAAAATCAGCTGCAGCAATTTCCAAATGCTCATTCAAAATACCTTGCACTTCAGGAGGTAAATCATCAAGTTTCTTGGTAGTAAACACTTGTCTAGGTTTAAGAACCAAAGAAAATCCTACTCCCTCATTCTTCATTTCATGGATGAATTCCTTACCACTTACTGCCATTACGTTTCTGCTGCTACTACTGCTATTGTATGCTTCTTGTTCCTTCATAGGCATCAAAGTATGTTTCACTCCATCTTTCTCAATTATTTAGGTGTTCTCCCTTCCATTGTGCACCACCTTCTTGTCAAATTGCCACAGTCTTCCAAGCAATACATGGAACACATCCATAGCCCTTATATCACATAGCACATTATCTTTATAACTTCCAATCTAATAATTAACATAAGCCTACTCATTTACTAACAATTCATGTCCTTTTTGTAACCATGATACCTTATAGGGAGATGGATGCTTGATCATTTTAAGATCTATCTTATCTACCATCTCTGCTACAACAATGTTATATGTACTACCACTATTGATAATAAATCTACAACATTTACCTTTGGACTTACACTTGGTTTGGAATAAGGCTCTCCTTTGAATGGGTTCTTGGTTTTCTTTTTGGGGCTTCAATAATACTCTCTTCAATAATAATGACTTTCCTGATTCTGGCTCCTCTTATGGTGAACAAGTGACCCCACACTTTATTGATCAACATGGACAATTTGTTTGCTCCTTTCCAACTTTATGTGCCCTCCTTGAGAAGGCTCAGAGCATTCCTAACTCTTGTGCCCAATTTGGTTACACTTGAAACATTTTCCAGCAAATCCTCTTCCTCTACCCTGTGAACCTCCTCTTCCATAGGATCTATTACATTTATTTTGATATCCTCATCTATCATTGTTGACTCTCCCACTACTACTTCCAACCTCTTCACCTTGATGGTGTTGTTGTCTGCTCCTATATTGTTGTCCCCTTCCTCTAAAACCTCTTCATCTCTTCTTCTCTTGCTAACTTTGTTTTCGCTGCAATTTCTCCTTTGCCTTAAGGCAAGTTGATAAGCCTCTTCAAGGCTTCTAGGGGACACAAGACTTAGTTCATCTTGCAAACTATACTTCAGGTCATTCATATATCAGGCTATTTTCTCCATATCTTCCTCACTATTGTCAGACTGAATCACCATCTTATTAAATTCTCCAGTATAGTCTTTGACTGACATGTCTTTCTGCTTCAAATTCTACAATCTTTTGAAAAGGTTGGCTTGATAGTCTTCAAGAAGGAACTTGGCCTTTAGTTTTGCAACCATTCGATCCCACAAACTAATCTTCTCTTTATTCTTTCATCTTCTCTCATATTAGACAAAGTCCCACCACATAGCAGTGTGGCCTTTCAACCTGGTGCAAGCAAACTTCACTCTCCTTTCCTCTGTCACTCCCTCATACTTGATACACTTATCTAAGTCATTGATCCAATCACTCAAATCTTCACCATTGAGTCTTCCCAAATATGTAGGAACCTCTATTTTAGGTTTAGAACCCACATTCAATACTATCCTCAACAATCTCTCCTCAAACCTTTCAGGTTCTTCATGTGCTTCCTCATTCCCTTCTCGTTCTTTCTCTTCCTCTTCATTCTCACTCACATCATCTTCAGGGGTTCCCCTTCTTTGTGCCCTTTCTATGTCATCCAATCAGGCCATCAAATTTTGCAACATTTCTTGAATTCCTTCGCCAAGGACCCTTTTGCCTCTTCCTTGGGTTCCACCTCTGCCCATTCTCCTTGAAAGCATTTTGTCTGCACAACTCAAGCCCAATCTCGTTAGGCTCTGATACCACTATGATGGCAACAACCTTGTTGACCAAGTTGTGATAGGAACAAGACTGGTTCTTAGACAAGAAACACTTCCTTTAAAGAGCTTCGACACAAAAGATATCAACATATACAAGTTATTCAGACATTGCATAATCTATAATTACGTTAAAAAATGCACACTCATGGGTATTAGCATCAGGACAACAAAACAACAGTTTGAGTCCAACAACAACCAATGTTCAGAACAATTTAAAACATTGTCAATGTCAAAATTACAAAAATATGTTTATTCCTCAGTCTTTACTCAGAAACTCGACCTCCACAGAAGTCGACCTAACTTATACTGCAGACACAAGACTGCATTCAGATTTCTACCGCCTGAACATCCACAAGGCAACCCTTCAATTCCATCAATCGAGCGTTGCCAGATTTCGTTTTGGTCTAGTTCTATCTTTCAACCCCCTCTTTCTCCTTTCAGAGCCAACCCCTAATTCATCGACCAAGCGCCTCAAATAGGAAGAAGGTGGTTGGTTAACGACCACCCCCGTGGCCTTGGCAACTGACTGCCACCGTGGGCAGTTGAAACTATTGGTTATTACTCAGTCGCAACTTCTAGTCACGTTAGGTCTTCCTGTCTCAGTTGGGACAGGAACATAAACAAACACAATTGAACCCCAAACTGAAAGAAAATAAAAAACATAGAGAAAGAAAACAAGAACGTAAGGGGATGCCCCTACATCAAGGTTGGAGCTCTAAATCTTATGACAAAGTCCCTCCCGTAGCCATTAGATTTATAACTCTTATTTTTATGTTGAGAACTTGATATCTAGTGCTTTATATAATTATTTTCTTTTTTGGTCCAAGTGACTTTTTTGTAGTTGTGTCCTACTTGGAGACTATATGATGCTCTAGTACTTTGACCTCCAAGCTTGGTCTAATTTGTAAGGTTTTGAGATATGATGTGTCATTCCATCTATTCTTTTATGAATAAGCTAAACTACTAAGCAATAATATATAGATCTACTTTATAAAATGAAAAATTCTTCTCACTTTATTTAGAAATGAATAAATAAATAGATTTGATTGTTTATTAATTTTATTTTGATTAAAATTAAAATTACACTTCATCTATGAATTAAACTTAAGCTCTACTTAAGAATCAAATAACTAATGACCTGATTCACACCCAAAAATAAAAAATAATCATCATATTTTAATTGACAAAAACCTACCTTAAACCCTTAAACAAAGATTTATTAATCTCCTCCCAAAATAAAATATAAAATTAACTGACATATAGATACAAAATTCATCTCTTAGGCCACAAATGTTAGATCATCCTGTGATTCTTGTTATGGAATGAGCCTCATATAACTCCATAAAAAGGGATTCTTCTCTATTAATGTGCATTGATGTCTTTAATTTGTTCTGTGGTAGCATTCTTTATACATGTGTTCCTTCTGATATAAATATTTGCCTGTGGGGATGTCAGATTCCAGCCTTTAACTTTTGACATCTGCAAGTTACAGCTAATTGTTGTTTTGTTTCCAGATGTTATTGGGTATGATTTTTGATTGCATCAATATTTCAGACTACATTCACTGATCCATAATCATCAGAATGAGTTAATTTATCACTGTAATTATTTACAAATAGAACTAAGCCATGTCAAAACTGTAGATCCAATCTATTTTCAAAATTAAGAAAAACCCAAAGCACAATATAAGAGACTCATTCCCTAGGTCCATTTTATTTTATCTGATCATACATAGAATTTACATACAAATGAAGGGATATGAATATGTATTATAATCTAGAACTCTGTAGAACTGGTAGTATAGATATCCTGAAGTGCAGATGGACCTAGCCAATAACAATGGCTACCCAAAATAAATGCACTCTCAATCTACAGGGAAAACCTAAACCAAAATTATGCTTTAAAAAACTCATTTCTTTCTTACATGTAGAGTAAACAATCCTCTGCAGATGGGTTTACATGCCAGCAAATGCCTCTGCATTTCTCTCCCATTGAAGACCTGAATTTGATGCCTCTTTTTCTTCTTCTTTTACCAAACAAACGAAGTATGCCCATACCCACAACAAAAACCAGAGTCAAACCTCCAGATATCTTAAAAAGGCTACAATCATGAGGAAAAATGCCCCCATATATCATAATCTGTGTGACAATAGCGTTGATTATCCATACACTTCTCCAACTGGATATGAAGAATCCTGCAATTTCAAAGCTTTTGCCCTCTATTCTCATCTCTTCTTCTTCTTCTTCCTCCTTCCCCAGAATTCAATACAGTAAACTGTTGAAGAAAGAAGAGAAGAGAGTGGAATATGTAGAGGTGGGAAATGGAGGACCACGCGCTGCATTTGGCTTAGTTGTTAAGATACTCACTTGTGTGTGGGCTCCTCCATATGTCTCTTTCATCTGTGAAAAGATGAAAACATTCTACAAATCCTCAAGACAATCAAATATCTTGCAATTGTGGGGGGGTCCTTGATTCGATCTGATCCGGCTTTTGGAAAGCAGGAGGAAATGCACTCTGTTCACGGGTAAAGTCTTGATTGGTGTTTTATGACCCCGCGGCCCACGGGGATTAAATTGTGGCCACTCCTTAAAAGAGGCATGGAGGCAAAAGCAAAATCAAAGTTTTCACTTCTTTAGACCTATAAAACTAGAAAGGGAAAATAGAAAATGTTAAAAATAGATGGGGAAGATTATAAGTATTTCAATTACCATTCATATTTTGTTCATTTAATTTTTCAATTATTAATTTTAAAGAAAAGAAAAACTGATAAGTAAAAGTTCATTAATAAATTTCACATGTATCAATAGCCGTCCACTTGTACTCTTAGTAGATAGAATTTGTAGATTTCAATTGGAGGATTTGCACAATTTCATTGGTACCCATAGCGTACATTTGTGCATAAGTATTGGCAATTTTTGAGGTGGTTGTAGTGCATGGTTATTGGGGCATCTTTAAGTAGGTATTAAGCAACACTTTGAAATGATTACTTTTTTATCCTTGCATGCATGATGGATCCTACAACATACATTGTTACTACCTAGAAGCCAAAATAATAGCTATAAGCAGTTCAGTCGTATACAAAGACTATTAAAAAAAATCGTTGAAATCTGATGTACCGTTATCTGATGTACCGTTTAGGATTTGTCGGTGCACAAAGTTAGCTATAGCGGCTACTGGTCTGCTTCCCCCGGAAAGGGAAAATAGAAAAGGTTAAAAATAGAATAATAAATTGTAGAATAGGAAAATTAAAATAACAAGGAATTTAGAAAGCAGGCCAAAAGTTCAATGTTTTAGATGCTAGTATGTCTAGTTCCATATTGTTACCCTAGGTTGCATGTTGTTATCTTGTGACGGTAGAAAATAAAACTTTTTTCTCAAGATTTGTTTAATCTATGCTTAAGAGGATTAATTGGACACACACAACAACAAAAAATAATGAATATGTATAAATGAAACAAAACTACAATACAAATGCTAGTATTGGCATAGTGTGATAGTTAGGCTATGGTGTTGTTCTTGACATCAAGGTTCAAACCCCAATAAGGTGTTATTGTTGAATGTTTATATTAGGGATGGGGTCCCCTGTATGTGAACTCACTAGTTTGTAGCTATGAGTCAAAAACGTTTAACTCATTAAAAAAATCGTGCAACTGTCAAGCCACAACATACCTATTTTGGGATAGAAGAAAAGGTTGGGATTTTTTGACAGCTTGTCACAAATGGTCAAAGCCCCTATTTTAGCCATTCAGCTTTCACAGAGAATCAGTGAAACAAAGGAAATGGATTTCATGTGTATGATAGCTGTAATAGTGCTAAAGGAAATAATGAAAAATGTAAAACAATAAAAAGAAAAGAGGATAAAGCATATCAAAATGATCTTCATGATGATAATGAAGGATGCTTACAATGTAAATAAATTGTTGTAGAGTGCTTGATGTTGCTAAGTGTTGACAAGACTCAAAGAGAGTGTTGTAGGTTGCATAGGAGAGGGAAAGCTTGCACACCAAGGAATTGCAAATTAGCTTGAAGAGAGAGTTGGAAAAATGAAAGGAGAAGACCAAAAGAAATTCAAAATGCAAATGTGATTGTTGGACTTCCAATAGTTAGGCATACAACAATTGCAAAATAATTGCTGGAAGTTGAAGGATCATTATTTGGACATGGAACAAACATTATATGATTGCAGTGTCAAAAAATGATAGTGCGCCCATGCAAACATATACACACCCATGATAACATCCGACTACAAGATAGCTAAAAATTCATAGATTGACAACTAAACACTAAACATACTCCAGATAACACATGAAATGGATCTAGACACAAAACTCACAACAAAGCTAGCATTAGGACTAGGTGAAAGGCCAATGTTAGGATAAAATGGTCCCTAAAATGTGCTATGGATAGATTTAGGTTTGGATGGATGTGAAGAAGGGCGGGTGGAAAAAAATCACAAGAGGGTCTACAAATAGAGGGTTTGGATTCGCCATATTTGAGGTGAAAAACCACAAGGAAGATTTGATAACTTCAAGAGTATCTTAGTGAATATGTAGTATTTGATTTGATATCTTTGAATTTGGATGCTTAAGGAGGAGGTTATGTATAAAATTTGGTAGTTGATGTGATAGCTTTGAAATTGAATGCCCGTGCATTAACTGTTTGACAATCCAGCTATGGTCGTTATTTGAATTTGGTGAAGCATAGCTCAGGGACTTTTCAATATACAAACATACAGCTGTGGTTTCTTAAGAATGAATGAACACATTTCAGCCATGCATTCACAGTAAGTTTACCAACCCATCTGGAAAACAAGCGAAGAAATATTAGTTGTGTGATGGGAACACTTTGTTTGCTGAGGAAGACAACATGTGTTAACTTGCACTCTACAATGACAATTTGAAATTGCAGGGAAATATGTTGGCATGTAGTGAAGTCGTCTTCAGAAGAAGACATTCTTTACACGTAGCAAACTCAGTGCTTTTTAACTATAACTTTTACAGAGCCTTTTCTTTCTTGTTTCCATTTTATCTTCCCTTGGAAGCCATGGGAGATTACCCTAGGCTTATGAAGAGATAAAAGAACCTTTCAAAATATTTATTGTGCTCATTTGTGTAAATTTAAGTGTGTATATATATTGTAAAACATAAATAAATACATAATTTAGGATGTAAATTTTTGGAGTTTGAGTTGGTTAAATTAATTGAATATTTTAAATTTGTGAAATTTATTTGTAAGGTAAGAAATTTAGTCAATGATATTTTATTCTTTCAACTTGTTATCAAAAAGTGTTAGCATTCTAATGTGGTCGTTTCTATTTGTGTATGAAATAGTGTCCACCTATAATTAGCAAGTGTATGACTTTGCAAACGTGTATAAGAATAGTTCTAGATGATCATGCATTTTATAAAATATATTTAGGGATGGAATGAATATGCAACTTATAATTGGCTTTAAAGCGAGTCTACTTTAAAGATAGATTGTGTGTGAGTGTAATGGCTCTACAAAAATAACAACTACCCTACCCCACACCTATGTCTTATTGATATAGGGAGACTCTTCCTCTCAAACCACACTCATTGCAAGCCACTCAAATAAATTGACTTAAATCTGAAAACTCAAAACAACCATGAAATTTAAACATGAAATAAGCATGACAGGGCTCTTCTCATTAATCTTCCTAGATAGAAAATTATAATACTTATCTCTGCAATTACAAGTTTTCAACCCCAATGGCAACATTCATAAATCTGAAATCTGATTTTAGATCAGCAACACTTGTGATAAATCAACAACATATGCAAAATCAAAATACAGGAAAAGTTATCTCCTTTATCTCTATCTTCTGTTGCAAACTAGCTTCCCAATTACATAGTTGTTTTGAATCATAATCACATGACTGTAAGATTATGACAACAAGAAAAACAAAAAAAACAAGATTGTGAAAACAATATTTCTCTTGTTTTAGAAAAAAAAAGTTTTTTACTTTCGAAAGAAAATTTCCAATTTCTTTGAAGGAATAAATCGGGTTTTATTCTATGTTGAGAGATAGTTGTTATCTTCAAGAGGTTATAAATCTTTGTTCTCTTGAAGGCATTATTATTATGTTTTGTAAGAGAAATATTGCAGCAGTTGTGCAGCTTGTAGATGTAATCATTTTTCCTAAGCAATAAGATTACCAATACTTGCCCTGTGGATGTTTCCTTGGCATATTGTCAAGGTTTTACCACGTAAATCTGTGCATTCTCATTTGTTATGTTATTCTTCTTTATTTTTCACTACTTTTTTGCATCTAATGTGTGTTGTAATTTTATTGTTTATGGGTTAATGCTTTCACATTCATAACAAGTGGTATCTAAGCAATTTGTTTTGCAGCGACTGTGTTAGAATTTGGTGTTGATTTTGTAGCATCAAATGACGAAGGTTTCAAATACAAGATTCGAGGTGGAGAAATTTAATGGAACGAATAATTTTGAGCTTTGGAAACTTAAAATGCGTGATTTGTTAGTGCAGCAAGGTTTGCACAAAGCATTGGTAGGAAAATCAAAGAAACCTACAGATATGTCTAATGAGGACTGGGAAGATCTAGATATGAGAGCTCTTAGCACAATTAGGTTGTGTTTGGTGGATGAGGTTCTTTTCAATATTGTTGAAGAGGAAACAACAGCAGGCTTATGGAGCCAAATGGAGAGTCTTTACATGACAAAATCCTTGACAAAACGGATCTACTTGAAGAGGCAATTGTATAGCCTGCGAATGAAGGAAGGTATAAAAATTGTTGATTATTTAAATGTTTTCAATACTCTAATTTGTCAATTAGGTAGTATGGATGTGAAAATCAAAGATGAAGACAAGGCAGTAACACTGTTGTGTTCTTTGCATGAATCTTGGAATCACTTAGTCACTTCTATTAACTTTATCACAACTAACACCCTTGAATTTGATTTTGTTGTGGGAGTTTTGTTGTCTGAAGAGGTGCATAGGAAGTCTAATACAAACACTTCCACACCGGAAGCAATGGTGGCTAGAGGTCAATCCACAAAAAAAGGGAAAAATTCGAGAGGTACATCCATATCCAAGTCAAGAGGCAAAAAGGGTAAGGGAAAATGTTGGTATTGTGGTAAATCAAGGCATCACAAGAAAGATTGTTGGAAGAGGAAAAAGGATGATGATGGATCCAAAAAGGAAGAAAAATCTATTGAGACAGGTTCAAGTATGGTTAGTGAAGTATTATTTGTTTGTAATATCTTACAACATCAAGATGAATGGATATTAGATTCTGGTGCTTTTGATCATGTGCCCACATAGGAATTGGTTTTCTACTTACCAATCTATTGATGGTGGTGTTGATTGATCTTATGGGAAATAATGCTTCTTGTAAGATTGTTGGGATTGGGAGTATTAGAATTAAGATGTTTGATGGTGTTGTAAAGATATTAACAGAGGTAATACATGTACCATAACTAAAAAAGAATTTAATTTCCTTGGGTGTTTTGGACTCTCATGGTTATAAATTCTCTTGTCAAGGTGGAGTACTTAAAGTGTCAAAGGGCATTTTAGTGGTTATGAAGGCTACAAAAGTTGGAAAAATTTATAAGCTAGAAGGAAATACTGAGATAAATGAGGCAACTATGGTATCTAAGGAAGAAGATGAATCTACTCATTTATGGCATCAATGAATGGGTCATATGAGCGAGAAAGGGCTAAAGGTACTAGTAAACCGTAAGTTACTTTCAGATTTAAAAACTTTGAATTTGAATTTTTGCAAGCATTGTGTCTTTGGAAAGCAATGTAGATAGACGTTTAAATTAGGTAGTCACATTGGGGTCCATCCCCTACAATTTCTTTTGGAGGAGCATCATATTTTGTAACATTTATAGATGAATACTCTAGGAAAGTGTGGGTCTATTTTCTTAAAAAGTAAAGTTGATGTGTTTAGTGTATTTAAGCAGTTTAGAGTTATGGTTGAAAAGAGTACTAGCAGATCAATCAAATGTTTAAGAACAGATAATGGAGGTGAGTTCACATCTTTGGATTTTAAAAATTATTGCAAGGAAGTTGGGATCGTGAGGCATAAAACCACAATTTACACTCCTCGACAAAATGGTGTTGTTGAATGCATGAATATGACTCTTCTAGAGAGAGCAAAGTAATGCCAAATTACAACAAGAGTTGTGGGCAGAAGTGGTTAATACAACATACTATTTGGTAAACCGGTCACCATCAGTTGCAATTGATTCTAAGATTCCTGAAGAGGTATGGACAGGTCGTTCTTGTGATTATTCAAATTTGAATTTTTTTGGTTGTGATGCTTATGCTCTTGTTTCTAAGGATCAACGTTCTAAATTAGACCCCAAATCTAAGAAATACTCCTTTGTTGGTTATGGTGATGGAGTTAAGGGATATAGATTGTGGGATCCTACTACCCATTAAATCATCATTAGTAGAGATGTAGTATTTGATGAATCTTCTCTAACAAAATCAGATATTGTAGAAGTTGATTTGGAACAGGAACAAGTACCAAATCATCAACAAGTTCAAGTGGAAATTTAATCATCTACAGATAAGAAAGAACCAGAGGAACTCTTTGAAGGTGAAGGTGCAGATTTGGAAGACATACAGGAAAGTGTGGAAACACCACAACCATCTCTAAGGAGATCTACACAAGTCAAAAATCCTCTTAAAATGTATGATGATTTCGTTTCATCTATTGCTTTGATTTCTAATGATGGGGAACCAAGTTGTTATCAGAAAGCAATGGATGGCATTAAAAATGCTAAATGGAAAACAACAATGAAAGAAGAAACAGATGCCTTGGAGAAGAATAAGACATGGGACTTAGTAGAACTTCCAAAGGGAAGGAAAGTTGTAGGTTGCAAGTGGGTCTACAAATTGAAGAAAAGCTATAAGGTACAAGGCAAGGCTGGTAGTAAAAGGATATTCTCCGAAAGAAGGTATTGACTTTCATGAGGTTTTTTCACCAGTTGTTAAGATTGTTTCTATTCGGGTTGTGTTAGCATTAGTTGCATTACTTGATCTTGAGTTAGAGCAACTAGATGTTAAAATAATATTTTTACATGGAGATTTGGATGAGGATATATATATGGAACAACCAGAAGGGTTTGTTCAAGATCGCAACAGAAAAATTGTTTGCAAGCTCAAGAAGTCATTGTATGGCCTAAATCAGTCACCCAGGCAATGGTACAAGAAGTTTGATTCCTTCATGATGAGCCAAGACTTTCTAAGAAGTGGGTATGACCATTGTGTTTACTTTAAAAGTTTGGAAAATGGTTTATTCATTATCTTAGTATTATATGTTGATGATATGCTTGTAACAAGTAAAAGAAGAGCTGAAATTAATAAGTTAAAGGCTCAGTTGGCTAGGAGGTTTGATATGAATGATCTAGAGCAGCAAAACAAATTTTGGGCATTGAGATATATAGAGACATGGAACATGGTAAGCTTTGGTTATCACAACAGAAGTATGTGGAAAAGATCCTCAAAAGGTTCAGTATGCAAATGGTGAAACCTGTAAATATCCCTTTAGCTTCCCAATTTAAGCTTTCTTCAGGTTTATGTCCTAGTACTATAGAAGAAAAGGATGATATGTCTCATATACTATAAGCTAATGCAGTAGGAAGTTTAATGTATTCGATGGTATGTACAAGACCAGATATTTTACATGCAATTGGTGTTGTCAGTAGATACATGAAAAATCAAGGTAAAGAGCATTGGGAAGCAATGAAATGGGTGCTTCGGTATCTTGGAGGCACAAGTAATTATTGTATCACTCATAATGGTTGTAGTAGTTCAGTGTGTGGTTATGTTGATTCTGATTTTGCAGGTGATTTGGACAAAAGGAGGTCTATATTAGGTTATGTCTTTACTCTTGTAGGTGGAGCAATTAGTTGGATGTCAAAGCTTCAAGAAACAGTTGCTTTGTCCACAATTGAGGTAGAATATATGGTTGTCTCACATGCATGTAAAGAGGCAATTTGGTTGAAGGGCTTTTTTAGGTGAGTTTGGAAAAGTGCAGGACAATGTTATTGTATTCTATGATAGTCAAAGTGCTATCCATTTAGCTAAAAATCTAGCTTATCACAGTAGAACCAAGCATATTGAAATCAAGTACCATTTTGTAAGCAAAACAGAAAAAACAAGATTGTGAAAATAATATTTCTCTTGTTTTAGAAAAAAAATAGTTTTTTACTTTCAAAAAGAAATTTTCAATTTTTTTGAAAGAATAAATCGGGTTTTATTCTATGTTGAGAGATTGTTGTTATCTTCAAGAGGTTATAAATATTTGTTCTCTTAAAGGCATTATTATTATGCTTTGTAAGAGAAATATTGTAGCAACTGTGAAGCTTGCAGATGTAATCGTTTTTCCCGAGCAATAAGATTACCAATACTTGCCCCGTGGATATTTCCTTGGCATATTGTCAAGGTTTTACCATGTAAATATGTGCATTCTCATTTGTTCTGTTATTCTTCTTTATTTTTCACTACTTCTTTGAATCTAATTTGTGCTATAATTTTATTGTTTCTGGGTTAATGCTTCCGCATTCATAACAATGACCACATGGGCATCAAATAAACATCTCTAATCTGATATAAATCAACAAAATGATGTGAAAATCAATAAATTATGTAAGAGTGAACTACAAGAAAAAATCCATCAACTTTGAGCTACAACTACAGCTTCACCTAAATCCTTCAACCAATAAACTAAAACTACCAACTATAAAATCAAAATGTGATGCAAGGAATAACCCCTCTATGGTTACGACAACCCTTTATTGGGTAACCCAACCAAACCCCACATTAAGATTAAAAATCTCTCCAAAAATCATTCAAATTTTGCATTAAATGTTGTCAAAATTCTGCACAAATCCACCTCAATTTCCACCAATGAAAAATAACATAAATTATCAATGTAAAATCATATTTTTCATAAACACGATGTTCAAAGAGTTCCATTAATGTTGCGCATGGCCACCTCCACTAATAGGCAATTAAACAAGTCAATTATGACAGCTCCATAACTCCACAAGAATCTGTAATAAGACACTCTTTTCCAAGTGTCCGTTAGGAGCCCACCTATGAAGACATGTATTTGTAAATGGTAAATGTAATATTTTAAAATATTTACTATCTTGTAATCAACACCACCCACAGCCAAAGTGAAATTATTTGTTTTGGTTTTATAGTTTTTTTTTCAAATTTGAAAGCTTATCTATAAAATTCGTTAATTGATTTAGAGAATCATTGTAAAATAAATGTTCTTCTAAAGCACTAAACACCAAGAATACAAATCCATTAATCTGCTGCATGCAAAAAGTTGTGAATCTAGCTGAAGACAAGTGGTGAAGGTTCTATTTTATTTGCAGTAATAAAATAGCACCTCCACAAAAACTGAAACATGACGTATCAAATTGTTTCAAAAATGGATTTTTGTTTACGAACATTTTGATGTCATTGTAGATGCCTCTCGACATAACAAGAAAAAGAAAAAATTATCAATAAAATAATTGATGTGATATCTTTGAATTTGGATGCTTAAAGAGAAGGTTATTTATCAAATTTGGTAGTTGATGTGATACTTTGAAATTGAATGCCCGTGCATCAACTGTTTGACAATCCAGCTATGGTCGTTATTTGAATTTGGTGAAGCATAGCTCAGGGATTTTTCAATTTACAAACATACAGCTGTGGTTTCTTAAGATTGAAGGAACAAATTACAGCCATATTATGCCTTCACAATAAGTTTACCAACCCATCTGGAAAATGAGCGAAGAATTGATTGTTGTGTGATGGGAACACTTTGTTTGCTGAGGAAGACAACAGCCATTAACTTGCACTCAACTGAAAGACACATGATGGCATGTAGTCAAGCCATCTTCAGAAGAAGACATACCTTTCATGTCGCAAACTTAGTGCTTTTACCTTAACTTTTACACAGCCTTTTCTTTCATTTTATCTTCCCATGGAAGCCTTCGGAGAGTAACTAATAATTGTCTACCCTAGGTTTATGGGGGAGAGAAAAGAACCTTTCAAAATAATATATTTTGATCAGTTTTTGTGTAAAATTGAGTTGTATGTATGTAGCGTAAAACAACAAAAATTAATAAAATGATATTTGAATAATTTAGAGTGTAAATTTTTGGAGTTTGAGATGCATAGGTTAAGAAATATAATCAGTAGTATTTTAACTTTTCAAATTGTTTCGAAGAAGTGTTAGCATCTTAATGTGGTCATTTCTATTTGTGTATGAAATAGTGTCCAGCTATAGTTAGCAAGTGTATGACTTTGCAAATGTGCATAAGAAAAGTTCTAGATGATCATATATTTTATAAAATATATTTAGGGATGGAATGAATATGCAACTTATAATGGACTTTAAAGTGAGACTGTTTTAAAGATAGATTGTGTGTGAGTAAAATAATTACCCTACCCCACACCCTATGTCTTATTGATGTAGAGAGACTCTCCCTCTCAAACCAACACATTGCAAGCCACTCAAATGAATTGACTTAAATCTGAAAACTCAAAACAACAATGAAATTTAAACACGAAATAAGCATGAGAGGCTTCTTCTCATTAATCTTCCTTGATAGAAAATTACAACACTGTTTTGAAACTACAAATTCTCAGCCACAAAGGCAACATTCATAAATCTGAAGTTTGATTTTAGATCAGCAACACCTGTGATAAATCAACCACATATGCAAAATCAAAATATAGGAAAAGTTATCTCCTTCTTCTCTGTCTTCTACTGCAAACTAGCTTCTCAATTACATAGTTGTTTTGAATCAAAATCACATGACCACATGGGCATCAAATAAACATCTCTAATTTTGTATAAATCAATGGACTTATATGAAAATCAGTAAATTATACAAAAGTGAACTACAAGGAGAAATCCATCAAGTTTGAGCTACACCTACAACTTCAACTCAATCTTTCAACCTGCAAATTGAAATTACCAATTGTAAAATATGATGCAAGTAATGACCCAAGTAATGACCCCCTATGGTTACCACTCTTGCCTTGAATTTTATGAAATATGATGCAAGTAATGACCCCCTATGGTTACCACAACCCCTTATTGGGCAACCCAACCAAACCCCACACTAAGATTGAAAATCCCTCCAACCATCATTCAAATTTTGCATTAAATATTGTCATAATGTTACACAAGTCCACCTCAACTTTCACAAATGAAAAATAACATAAATTACCAATGTAAAATCATATTTTCCCTAAATATGATGTCCAAATAAGGAGGCCATCATAAAATAATAAATAAAATATAAAAAAGTTCCATTTATGTTGCACATGGCCACCTCCACTAATAGGCAATCAAACAAGTCAACTATGACAACTCCATAACTCCACAAGAATATGTAGCAAGACATGCATTGCCAAGTCTCCCTTGGGAGCCCACCTATGAAAACATGCACTTATAAATGGTAAATGTGATATTTTAAAATACTTACAATCCTGTAATCAACACCACCCATAGCCAAAGCAGAAGATTCCAAGAACATGACATGCAAATGTTGCCAACATGTGTCAAACTCTTATACTAGATGAAATCTTAGGACTTGGCTAGATAATTTATCAAATACTTTAGGCCTTCTTACATCAAATTATTCACCAAAATATTTAAAATCAAACTATTGTAAAATCTAAATAAAATATTTTTGTTTGATGAAATATTTCTCTCACATCCCAAGATGTTCATGTATCACTCATAGCTACTAATGTAGGGGCCATGGGGGCCAAGGAGTGGAAAGTGATTGAGATATGGCAATGGCCCCACTACAACTACCCTTACTATAGATAGGTGGGTGTGGACAGGGATGGGTATATGAGAGAGCAAGTGGATGGTGCATTATGGTACAATATGAATCTTTAATCAATCTTATATATAGTAGGGTCAAATAAATAGTTTAGGAATCCCTAGGGGTTAGGATCCTATATATATCCTTGTAGTTGTAAATAAAAATATGTATATAGTAACTACCAAGAGATGTTAAGAGATAAATGGAAGGATGTTTGTACATTTTAGTAAATTACAAGCATAGATTAACCTAAATATTGCACAAAGATTGTAATATGCAAGTCAAGTAGAGGGTGAAGGACTCAACATGCATCTTGGTGAGACATAGAGATGTGTCAATATGTTAGTAGTCTAAGTACTTGGACATTGGTCTTTTTCACAATAGTAGATTATGGTTAACATTTTGATTCTATTATTAGGACCTTCTTAATATTTGTACCCTGCTATCAAGGTGCAATCCAAAACAATTTATCAAATAAAGTGCTATAAATAGTCAAGCTTGTCTAAGAAGTGATTGCACTTATTAAAAGAAGGAACCATATGCAAGAAATGTTGTTTTCAAATAAAAAGTGGGTTAGTTTTCTACTCATAGAGTTATCACCTCCCATGCAATAGGATGAACGATAGGAGTGATGAGTTCCAATCAAGATACTTGAGAGCTCATATACTAATTTTAGAGTTTGAGTCTAGGGATTTGCAAAGGTAGGCTCAAGAATAGTATGTTAAATCAAGAGTAAGAGATGAAATACCACATGTGCCTTTATGGTTGGACATTGAGTTCTTTGTCACTCAAATAATGATGAGCACGTGATGAGAAACCATGATCTTGACAAATTACTATTTGATGTGAATTTTTTATTTAGAACATATTTAAAAGATAATCAAGAAATGATATTATTGGTAAGAAAATGGTTAAGGTAGGAGAAAAAATTAAAATAGATTTAATAGTTTACCTAAGATTATGAAATTTAAAATTTAACAGAATTAAATTTAAATAGTTTGTATTTTTTTTTCTATTGTGCACCTTAAGCAATTAATCACATAGTTACACCAATAGTTATTGATACCCAAATATAGTACGATACATATAATAGTAGTATGTCTTATGATTACAATATTCAATAATTTTGAGAGAGGAAGATGCTTCTCACCACTAAATTCTTCTACGAAATATTAATGAGATAATAATATTACTAGCAATACATTTAAAATCAACCCATTTAATGTCATGCTTGGGTGACATATAATAGATTATAATACAAACTATTCATCCAAATGGTCATAAGGTTAACTTGGAGGAAGTGGAAAAATAAAAATACACAAATTTGAGCAACTAGAGCTTGAACACATATATGTGTATCACCACATTAAGTTAATTAAGGAAACAACCAATAGAACCAGTCAGGAGGTATGACAAGTTATATAAGGAATTAGTGGTGAAGATCACTTAAGATATTAATGTTTCACTTCTTATTGAAAGGCCCATTTGAGGATTAAATGCATTCACATGATGAAAAGTACAATACATATTTTTAACATAGAAAGTAATGCTAAAAGTGGTGGTATACTCAGAAGTTATTACTGAGTCATAGGACTTTGGGACAATAATATGATTAGAAGAAATGAAGGGTCAAAGTGTTATATACATAAAATAATTGGAAATTACACAAGAATCCAAGTGAGGATAATGGTGTATAAAGCTCCATTTAGATGGGAAAATAGTAGCTAAATATCCAATGGTGCAAGCTTAGGCGGTTAGTACTAGTTAACACCTTCCACACAATCTAGAATATATTTTTTTTTAGTGAACATAATATTTGACATGTCATCTTATGTCTTACTCTAGAAAGTTTAGAGAATCATATTAAATTATTGGTGTGAAGTTTGTGAGAGCCCAAATTTAACACAAATTTTGTTTGGTCATTCATAATTTGCATGAAGCTAAGGGTAAATATGATCCTCAATCACCAATGTGCACCAAACCAATATTAATGATCCCAAAATTATAATACATGATGGTGAAGAGGATGAGGTGGAGGCTATTTATGTCAAGGAGGTAATTGATGTTAGGAATAGGGTTTTGTAATCTTTGCACAAGAAAAAAATTTAATTATGTAAAATAAATATTCATTTGTCATGCATGATTGGAAGATGTGTTTAGAAACAATTAATATTTATTTGGGTCTACTTATATAGTTGTATGTAAAACTATTTAGATATTTTATGTGAGGATTGTTCATAGAAAAAAATTTGAAATATTTGAAAAAATTAGTACCAAAAAGTAAATGTGAGGTCAATGATTTTATTTATTTGTGATCTTTAGGAGCATACCTTACCACTTGGTTTTATTTGTGTGAGATTGATTTCATAAAAGTAAGAACATGTTTTGTGGTTGAGGTTGTTTGTTGGTGGATTTGTCTTGGATATCATTGTATTAGCTTTTCTTCTAGAGAGTGCATATGTGAAGAATGGCATGGTATGTGTGGATAGTGTTTGGACATGCAAAGGATGTAATAGAGTAGTTTGATGTTTCAAAAGTGTTCATGGAGACTAAGTAAGTGTATTGTAATGTTTTTATTGTTGAATAATACATTAAGTGTGGACTCATTAAGAAGCTATTTTTTTCCTCTTGATGGTTTTTTCATGGTTTATCTTATGTTATCTTTTGTTATGTCTTAGATATTTGCATATGGTTATTTTGTAAGGTACTATTAATTTTTTTATCTCATGGGACCTTTTGTAGGAGATGATTTGATAGGTAGTATCACAACCATGGTTTTGGATGAGGGATATGAGAGATCATTATTTTATTATCTCTTGTATGAGAAAATCTAAAGTAAATTTGAATCCATGATAATGTTGAAGATGTTCCACACATTTGGAGGTATGATATACATTGTGCAAGTTGTTATTTGTAGATTTGGAGTTCTGAGGTTTACATATTTGTGTAATTTTTACAAATCTAGGTAGAATCTGAGTGCAAAAATATATTTGTGTTCACAAAGAGGGTTTTGTGGAAGGAGTTTCACAAAAGAGCTCATAGGACATCCAAGAGGTTTGAGAGATTAAGATTGAATAAAAATCTGGCCTATTTTAGCAACTATAAAATAAAAAATTCCCCTTCAACCCGTAGTCAAATAATCATACCACCATTACAATCCGTAGGTCAATTTTAAAAATATATAATAAATAAACTATTAAATAAATAAAAAACCATTTTTTTAATTACTATTAATGGTGGATTGCAAGGTCTACAAATCCCACACGCTCTACACTGAGATAATAGTAATAGCATACCACTAATGACGAGTATGAATTTCAATGACTGTCACTTAACCGATGTACACTTGACCCTTGGTCTCAGGCTTTGTAATAACCCACTTAACTTAATCCAAAAACTCAACTGATATATATATATATATATATATATATATATATATATATCTATATATATATATATATATATATATATATATATATATATATATATATATATATATATATATAGATTTCTTATTCTTACTTATTCTTAATTATGTTTGATTCAATCGCATACTCAGGTACATCTATCCAAATGAGATAGGAATCCATCCAATCGAGATGGGCATCTAACCATATGGGTTAGGCATCTAGCCATATGGGTTAGACATCTATCCATATGGAACTAGGCATCTAACCTTATGGGTTAAGCATCTAACCATACATGTTAGGCATCTGTCCATATGGGACAAGAGGTTTCATCTATCCAATCCGGGATAGGCATCTACCCAAATGGGATAGGCATCTATTCATAAGAATAATATATGCTCTGGCCAGAGACTTTAGACTCATCGAGACCATCTGGGTCCTGAGCCACTCTGTAAAGACTACACTCCCCTACTAGGAGTGCACCGAGGTCGCCGTTCTTAGGAGTATAAAAATAATTACATAAACAAGCTTGAGTTTCACCTCGGAATTCAGCCTAAAACCTCAAGAAGTCAAGCGGATCCATACAAGATTCCTTTTGAGTATGCATTGAATAAATTTTAACCTTTCAATTATTATTTGTACCATTTGATTAAAAGACTAAGAAGCTTCAAGAACCAACTACTCACCCATAACCAAATCCTAATCCCCATCCCCGAACACCTGAGTACAAGGGACAACTCCGTCTCTAGACTGCCTACATACCTGTTTCGACATGAGATCAAGATGTAAAGTATGTAGTTCTGGTTTCTAAACTATGGTTTAATGTAAAATGTATGGTGGGTACGCAACCCTTTCTAGGGTCAACGTCCCAGACAGTTTCCCTACGGTTGCTACCCACGATGGTAGCTCTATAGCAAAAAGGCTCAAGGTGGCCTTTCGCTTGTGGCCTAAGATAACCAAGTCCTATTTCCTATTAAATACGTCACCCTTAATCCATTATCATCCGCTAAATTTATCAAAATAAATAAATAAATTTCTAAGATCTTCACACACATCCCAACCCTAATGGGATTATCTAAAGTTCAACTAATCGGATGTAAATTCATATAAAAATTATTATTTTTAGATTATCGATCCAAGAGGGATTACCCACCCCTTGGATTTTAACTTCCATATGACCCTTATTACTCCCCAAAGATTTATAGGGACGATGGCACATATGTTGTTGTTGCAGCTTTATTAGGCGTTAAGTGCAGTAGTTCAATACGACGACATTACCCGTAAGCATGACCTAGAGGCACCATAGATATCGAATGTTGTAGGTTTTTATTTCCATCACCTCTTGTTTAGTTATCTATCTAAGTACTTATTAAGCTTAAGCAACACTATGAAATGAAACTATTATACGACTGAAAACTAAAATAAACATTATCCTAGTGCAACTTGAAATTGAGATCATTATTGCAAAGACTTGAAAACAAACAAATTCTATGAAATGAGGAACCTCTTGAAAATGCCAACCCATTTCCTACTAGAAGATTAATATTCAAATTGTGAGGACCATTATATCTAACTTCTTGAAAATAACTTGCATGATAATAATAAATAAGTAACATGCATAATACAATAAATGCGTAACTTGTGCAACTTGCAAAAAATGTAACTTACATGAAAGATTAACAAATGTTCAATTTCTAAAATGAGGACAACTTAAAATCAAATATTGATTTGTTTACTTGAATAAATAATTGATTAAGGGAACCAAGGAATTAGACAATTTTGATCAATATTTAACTTAAATTTGACGATGATTGCAATAGAAATTAATAATTTATAATAAAATAAAAATGCTAATAACCCATTAAATCTTAACTATTTAGATGAGTCTGATCTACAAATTTAATTCCCTTGATTCAACAAGCCTAAGGATATTGTTAACACTAATTAATACTAATGTTCTTACAAAATAGATTATATCATGCGACTTATCTCCAAATTTTAATGTTAATTAAATTCATCTATACTAAATACTTTGCGACATAAATGTAACTTCGCCTTTTCTATTCTTATATATCTTTAACTATTCATAGATTGACTATTCTCAAATGTCTTGTATACTCTATATCATGAGTTTTAACCTTGCAAAAACAAATATATCCAACTTCTTGAATTGAGGAAACTTTAGATAAACATTACTTCATATTTCTTGAAATACAAAAAGTGTGTAACTAAACACAAATTTACTTGGGAGGTAAATTCTTTTAACCCTTAACACTTGCACTAATTTTTGAAGTATACAAAAGGGTATTTCCATTTATTATTAATTGAGACTAAATAGTGATACATGATGAAAAAGAACTAGTACTATAGAATAAGTGTATCATTAATGAAGTATCATTTTCCTATCTTTTGTTTTCCTAAGACATACTAATCTATTTAATAAGAAGATTTAACTGTTATATCTACATCCTAAGAAAGATTAATTTTAGATAGTAGGTTTCTTAATGTTTGATTATCTAATGAAATGCCATATGTGTTAATTGACTCTTTGCCTTATACAATATTTATCCCTTCAAAACCCCAGAGGGGCTTTGTTTTCCCTTCATGAAGGGAAGGTAAAAGTTTACAACTTAAATTCTCATCAATAGAACCCTAATAGGTGACCCTTTGGCATGAGTTAGGTTCATTAAACTTCTCTTAAAAGATTAATTACCACTTAATATAATTAATAATCAATTTTCTTATCCACTAAGGAAAACATTTTAAAGCAAAACCCCTTTTAATTAATAAATGCATTCTAATAATATAAGTTTCAACTATTAAGAAAAAAAAAACATTTATAATCCCCCAAGTTATAAATTAATTCCAATAAAAGTATATTTATATATATATATATATATATATATATATATATATATATATATATATATATATATATATATATATATATATATATATATATATATATATATATATATATATATATATATATATATATATATATATATATATATATATATATATATATATATATATATATATATATATATATATATATATATATATATATATATATATATTTTCTTAAAAGAAGATTACCCAATGTTCAAATTGATTTTAATAATACAAATAAAAAAATTTCAATATTGGGTGAACTTACATATTAATTACCTGTGGATAACATAGAACAGATGTAAAATAGAATTTGTAGAGATGCAGCTGGGAGGAGTAGGAAGCGGCAATGGGAGAATTCAAAATTCAAATTCTCTAAAAGGTGGGAACTCTGGTTCCAATGGTGGGAGTGGCCAGAACGAAGGAGCTGGTCCTATGGGAGAGAAGGACAAGCCTCCGGACTTTCTGAAGGCTATTGACATTCCGCAGACTGGTGGTATTCTGCCAGAGAAGAAAGAGGGTTTTGGGTTTTCAGAGGAGGGGTCCAGCAGGAGGTCCAACCCACGTGAAGAGACCTTGGAGAATGGAAAAGAATCTAGAAAATGGTCATCCCTTTTTGGAACAAAACCATCTAGTAAATCCTCTTTACCACCTGTCAAGAATATTTCTGATCCATCTGGTGGAAAGTTCCCAAATCTCTATCCCTGATCTGGTTCTAGATCATAATATAAACAGTATGTCAAACTCTCTGGTAGGCAAATTTATGGGTTCGCATCCAAACATCGAAGTTGTCAGGGCTTATGTCAAACGGAAATGGGCTCTGAAGGGTAACATCGAAATCTCGGCTTTGCCTAAAGGCCTCCTGTCTTTTACTTTCTCATGTGAAGAAGATAAATTAAGGATACTTTGTGGTAGTCTCTGGATGGTAGGAAAGATAGCCTTGGTTCTTCGGAAATGGCATCCAAATCTGAACATGAATGACTCTCTTTTGGCACAAGTTCCAGTATGGGTAAAGTTACCAGGTCTGCCTCTTGAATATTGGGCAGAAAGAATCTTCTCAGGAATAGCAAGCTCCTTTGGTGAACTCCTCTCTATAGACCCAGTCACAGCTTCAAAAAGGAGACTCGCCCATGCTAGGTTTTGTGTAGGGATAGCCCATGATGTAGATATGCCGAAACAGATAGATATAGTGTCAAAGTTGGGGAAATGGAAAGAACAAATAGAATATGAATCTATCCCCTTTGCCTGCTTCCATTGTAAGAAAGTAGGTCACTGGTCAAAATCTTGTCCTATCAAGCCTAAAGGAGAGCTCAAGAAGACTAAACCCCCGGTCGAAAGTAAAAAGGTTCCAGAAAAAAAGGTATGGCAAGTTAAAAACTCAAAGATTAAGGAAGTTGACTTTAATGACAACAATTGTTTTGAACCCTTGGGGGAAAATAAGGAAGTGGTATCCTCAACTTCTATCTCCAATCCCCCAACCCAGGAAGTACTGAGAAATGAACCAACCAAAGTAAACAACCCTGTGACATAGCAGATCCGAATAGAGGAATCGAAAGAACAAACTGAATCTTCAAAAGAGACAAGTGAAGTGGTAATTGCTGATACTTATGTTGGTAAGGAAACGCAAAAGAAAGAGGAACAACCTGAGGAAGGGGAGATCTCTGGCTCCCAAGAAGAAAAAACTGACTCTTCCCCGCTCATGATAAGCTCTGAAATGCAAGAAGCCCAAAAATGTGCAATACTGGGTATGAACCTTTCGGATTCAGATCAAAACTCAAAAACAGTAAACAATGCTTCACATGATTCTAGATTCCCTAATTGGGGCAATGGAGATGAAATATCTAGAATCCTCAGTAATCCAGAAGTGGTTCTCGAGAAAGAAGCTGACTATAAAATACCAAAATACAGGAACAAGAAAGGATCCACTCCCTCAACTTCTCAACTAAGGAAATCCAGCAGAATAGCTCAAGTTGATGTTGGGTATATCTCCTCTTCCCTAGGTTGCCCTTCTAACCATAAAGTCAGAGACAAGGAGGCCAGTAAGAACATAGCAGATGGGACTCAGAAGAGTCTTAAGGAGTTAGGAATCGGTAAGTAACTATGAACATTATCTCTTTGAATATTAGGGGACTTAATAATCCTCATAAACATGATATTATTATGAATATGATAAGAGATAGTAAACCTGATGTTTTTCTAATTCAAGAGACCAAAATGAGTAGAGAAAAAGTTGAATCTTTGAAGTTTTTTAATAATGGGAGTATCAGTGGTGGTAGCTCGGAAGGTGCTTCGAGAGGCATAGCTACCATTTGGAATCTTAATAGTGTCAAAGGCCATGTTCTTATTCAAGAAAAAAATTTCTCTTGCATTAGATTTGAGCATTTAAAAGATAGATTATCATGGGTCCTCACCAACATTTATGCACCCAACACATTGAAAGCTAGAAACTCCTTCTGGAAAAAACTTATAGAAATTAGGGACAACTTCAAGAATCTTAGCTGGCTGGTCATGAGAGACTTTAATACTCCTTTGAGGGAGGAGGAAAAATTTGGTGGAAGCCCATCTCAGTTGGAAAGTACGTTTGCCCTCATGGACTTTATAAATTCTCAGGCTTTCAATGATGTGGAGATATAGGGATGCAATTACACTTGGACTAATAGGAGAACTGATAATGATCTTATCCAAGTTTGCCTTGATAGGGCTCTTATCTCTGATGACTGGTACAAACATTACTTCTGCTCCCTATCTGCCCACATCCAAGTAGGGTCAGACCATTTTCCCATCACCTTCATTGTTGACCCAATTAATAGAAGAAGACATTTTCCTTTCAGATTTTAAAAAAAGTGGACTCATCACCGAGATATAACTCGTAATATTCAGAAATGGTGGAGTATCCAAGTTGAGGGAACTTCTATGTACAGAGTTGTGAAGAAACTCAAAAGTGTAAAGGACAATATAAGACTCTGGAATAAATCCAACTTTGGGAAAATCTTTGAGGCCAAAGGAAAATTCCAGGATGACCTTAAGAAAATACAGGTCCAAATTCAGAAGGATGGTTCCAGTATTGTGTCTATTGCTGAAGAAAATGAGATCCTTAAAAAATACCATGAAATCATTGCTAAAGAGGAAACTTTTTGGAAGCAGAGATCAAGATGCATTTGGGTAAAGGAAGGAGATAGGAATACAAGATTTTTTCATATGTCGACGATCAAACATAAAGTAGCAAATAGGATCACTAAATTGGCAGTGGACAATGGGGAGCTGGTCAAGGAGGAAGAAATAAGGAATGAGGTCAAAAGGTACTTTTCAGAACTTTTGAGAAGGGATCATAGGTTGGATGTTGATGCTCAATCTTCTTTTCTTCAAAACATTCCCTATCTCATTGATGAGCAAATGAATGCTTCACTCTCTTCAATTCCTTCGATTTTGGAAATCGAAAATGCTATTTTTTTTTTATGGTAACAAAGCCCCCGATCCAGATGGCTTCCCCATGTTCTTTTCCAAGATTTTTGGGACATTGTCGAGAAAGATGTTTCCAATGGGGTCAAGGAATTTTTTGGGGCTAGAAGACTTTTGAAAGAAATTAATGGCACTTTCATTGCACTTATTCCCAAAATCCAAGGTGCTGACTCCATGGACAAGTTCAGACCAATCAGCTTATGCAATTCTTTTTATAAGATTATCTCCAAGGTTCTTACCACCAAAATCCTGACTGTCCTTCCTTCCTTGATTAATCATCAACAAAATGGTTTTGTCCCTGGAAGATAAATTCTCCACTCCATTATTACCATCCATGAGAATATTCATTCTCTTGTTAGGGCTAAGAAACAAGGTCTCATCCTCAAGCTTGATCTCTCTAAGGCCTATGACCGAGTTGACTGGTCTTTTCTTGTGAAGGTTCTTGTGGCTTATGGTTTTTCCACCAAATGTGTTGACCTCTTTAGTCAGCTTATTACCTCTACCTCTTTTGTTGTTCTTGTCAATGGTTCCCCATCCCCCTTATTCCAAGTGTCTAGAGGACTGAGGCAAGGGGATCCCATTTCCCCTATCCTCTTCATTATTATGGCTAAATGTTTTGGTAGGTCTATGGAAAACATGGTTATGCGAGGATCTTTTAAGGGACTTCAACCTTCTTCAGCTGATCTTATCTTCTCTCACCAACAGTTTGTGGACGATACCATTGTCATGGGGGAATCAAGTATCTCAGAAGCTAGAACCCTGAAGGACACTCCTTGTAAGTTTGCCTCTGCATCTGATCAGCTCATCAATTGGGTCAAAAGCGAAGTTTTTTTCATCAACACACCCGAGAGAAGACAACAAAGAATCAGCAGAATTCTAGAATGTCGAATTGCTGATCTTCCTACTACTTATCTTGGCCTCTCCTTGGGCATTGCACCTCCTGATTCTTTTTGGAGCTCTCTAGTGGACAAATTTCATAAAAAGTTAGCTGGTTGGAAAGGAGCCCTTTTAAGTCAGGCTGGAAAGCTTCAACTTCTAAAAGCTTCTCTTCAAAGCATACCAATCTATGCCTTAAGCCTTTTTAGAATTCCAGCTAAGTATGTTGATGCAATTGAGAAAATTCAAAGAAAATTTCTAGGGTCAGGGGTTGAGGATATGAAAAGAATGTCTCTTGTGGCTTGGGATCAGGTATGCAGACCGAAAAGTAAAGGAGGTCTAGGCCTGAGGAGAATCCGAACCTTAAATGAAGCTCTCCTGTCTAAACAGGTTTGGAGAATGTTCCACTCAAATAGTGAATGGTGTAAAATATGGAGAAGTAAGTACTCTCTTTTGTCCTCCTCTCTTTCCTCCTTTATCAATTCTGAAATTAGTATGAATGGGTCCCATATCTGGAATCATGCCTCTAAGTGCAGAGATAGCATTGCAAAAGGGGTTATTTGGAAAGTTGGCGATGGTAGGAAAGTCAAATTCTAGGAAGACCCCTAGCTTTTTGAAAAACCTTTGATTGATATTGCAGAATGGACCCCTTATGCTCCCTCCTGTATTAGAACTTTTGGTCCTTTAGTTGAAGGGTATTGGATAGGTAATAAATGGCAGAACATTGAAAGTATCCACCCAAGCCTTATTAATCTTAAAATCCATTTGTCTTCGTCCTGGTTGAATAAAGAGGAAGACTCCCTCATTTGGAGATTTGAACCCAAAGGTAACATTACTGTCTCTTCAATGTATGGTGTTCTCTCCTCTGCCCCTTCTGAAAATCCTTTCTGGTCTAAATCTTGGATAAAGGGTCTGACCCCCAAAATCAACTTTTTCTATTGGACTATTCTTCAAAATAAAATCTTGACCTTAGATAACCTCAAGGGTAGAGGATTTGCCTTTCCTAATAGATGTGCTCTGTGTCTTAAGGAGGAAGAGTTTGTGGACCATCTGGCCATCCACTGTTCCTATTCTGCTTCAATTTTGGGAAAAAATTCTTAAGAGCTTTTGTATTGATTGGGTGTTTCCTAACATTATCAGTGAGTTGTTCTACTCCTGGAATTACCATTGGTATAACTCTTTTTTGAGATCTCTGTGGTAGCTATCTCTCCCTCACATTATGTGGGGTTTATGGAAAAAAAGAAACAAGCATATTTTTAGGGACACTTCTCTCACTCAGGATATTGTGTTCCAGAAAATACAATGGGCGATTCTGGAGAACATTGGGATCATTGGGGGTCCCTACTTTTCGACCAATCCATTGGAATCTCACATTTTAAGTTCCCAGAGTTTGAAAAATGCTAGTAGTTATGACCCCAAGTAAAACAAAAGTTTAGAAGCAAGATGGTAAACCCCCCCTCATGGGTGGTCCAAAGTCAATTTTGATGGTGCTGCAAAAGGTAATCTGGGCCCTGCGGGATGTGGAGCTATTCTCAGAGATGAAAAAGGTATATGCAAGGAAATGATTGTTCTTCCAATAGGAAGCCAAACAAATCACAAAGAAAAAGCAATGGTAGCACTCCAAGGTATTCTTCTCGCAAAAAGATGGAATTGCCCTTGCATATGGATTGAAGGGCACTCTAATAACATCATTAAATGCCTCAAGGGGACCTCTAAGCCCTCATGGTCTATCAATAACATTATAAAGGCTGCTAGAGACCTCATTAACACTTTTGAGAAAAGTTACATATCTCATATCTATCGTGAAGCTAATGGTTATGCTGACTAGGCAGCCAATGTGGCGGTCAATCAAGATGAAATGATTACTTGTAAGGGAGAATAAGGCCTCCTAGAGGATGTCAGATTAATCATTTTTAAGGACCGATATAATAGTACCCCTAAAATTATGAATGGATAAAATAATAATGAAATGGATTAAAAGGAGTGCTTTGAGCAATTATAATATTGTCAGCACCATTTATTATAATACTCAATCAATCACTTCCCACGCTTTCTGGGTAAATTTGGTAGCTTTGAGAAACTCTCTGTCTAAAGCTCTCTACAAGTTTTGATATTCAGCTCTGAATAGAGAAAATATGGGTGGTAATAGATGTCATTACAAACCTAGTAGTTGTAAGGAGTGGAAGCAAAAGGAGGCGGTCTGGAACATTATGTAAAAGGGCGGGTTTTCAAAATTTATGGAGAGGCTCCATGGACGGGACGCCATAGTCACTAGTTTATTTTGTAAAAATTGGAGAAAGGGCACTTTGAAGACCAGTTTGTCATCATTGATGAAGACCTCGTTGCTCAGGCCACAGGTCTCCGAAGGGAAGGAAGCAGCTACTACAGAGACAGAAAAGTGAGCAAGGAGGCCATTGAAAGATATCCTGAAACTGAAAAGGAGAAAAAATGCCTGGTGAAGCTAAGTAAAACTTGCTATCCCCCTAGGGCTTTCGTTAAACCATGGAGGGAGGTCCTTTTTGTTACAATGCGATATATTACTTTGGATGGTAGATTCACGAAAGTGTATGGCTACCATTTTGTTTTGCTGAATCATTTTAGGCATAATGAGAAAGTGAACATTCCATATTTTCTGTTATGTTCTATGAATGCCACCATTAAGGCCTATAAAGAGAACCCTATGGGTGACACTTCCATGCATCAAGGCTTAATGGTTCTTATTTATGACTACCTCAAGGCTAACCAAATAGCCCGCCCTCAGCCCTCTATTTCTGAGTCTGAGGAGGAAGGGTGAGACTTTGTTTTTCGTTGGATGAGGGTTCTGATAGTGATCCAACAAGAGAGTCTGAGGAGAGTATGGATGACTCGGAAGTTGAAGTAGGTAAGAAGAGGAAACATTTGAAAACTAGGCCTTCATCCTCGAAGGGTAAGAAATCTAAAGGCAAAATTCTCCAGATGAGCTCCTCTTCGAAGGAGGAGGTCTCTGAAGATTCTGAGAAGAAGAAACCCCAGGGTTTTCTAAAAAACAATACTAAAGTCCATATTCAGACCAGAAATAAACAAGAGAAAGGATAAGAAAGTGAAGGAGCTGGAGGAACAAAAGCAAAAAAATATTTCGGAAGCTAACCAGAACTTTGAGGAAGTGACCACTGGGTAAGTTCATAGGGCTGAAGATAAAGTCACTGTTGGTGACACCCCAAATAAGGAACAGGACAACTCCAGTAAGATAGATCCCTTCTCAAACCCTCCTCTTGAGGGTATGAAAGGTTTTATGGACACCAACACCATGGAATGGTTAATCACCCGTTACAAGAAAGTTGTGGAGGACAACAAGAAGCTCAGCCATAGAATCCAGATTTTGGAAACTATCAACACTGGTGAAGAGAAGACTATGGCAGATTATATGGAGGATTTGACCAATACTATTGCTAAAGCTAAAAATATTAGAGACTCATTGAACCCCAGATTTGAGAAAATCGAGAAAGACCTGATTGAGAGGAAAACAAATGCTAATGCTATGGATCAAACAATGTCAGAAACTGTTAGTAAAGTCAGAAAAATTGAGGAATGTCTCAAAAGTATCGCAGAGAAAAGCTTAAACATTCTGAAGGTCTCTGCTAGCAATACTAAAACCCTCATCAATAAATTGGACTAGGAGAAGGACACCCTGAAAATTGACCCTGACACTGAAGGCACAGGTGATGTTCAAGGACCCAGAACAAGAACCAGAGGTAAGAAGAAGGAGAAAAAGCCAAATAAGGACCTGGATGAACTCAAAGTTGTTGTGGCCAACTATGACTAGCTTGTGATTAAGGTAGAGGACCTCCTGAAGACTCTATAACTGTGCAATGTTTTCTTGGTTTCTATTGTTTTGTTGTTTCTATCTTTTGTTGTCCTTTATGTTTATTGTCTTTATTGCCATTCATTTTGTAAGTCATTTTTATATGGTCTGGATACTCTATGTGATAGTTATGATACTTAATGTTAAGTACAGATGCCAAGCTAATAAGATGAGAGGGGGTGGTGAATCATACAAACTTAATCTTCCATAAAAACAATAGATTCAACCTCGGTAACATATACTTCAGTGATATAACCAAAACTTCTAAACATGCAAACTCAAAAGAATATAAACATCATAACACTCATAACACCAGATTTAACGTGGAAACCCAAATAGGGAAAAACCACTGTGGGATTTCGGACCCACTAAGAAATATACTATTCTAGAGTATGCTCGGTTAAAAGTAAATCTTGTTAAAGATTACAAACACATTGCTAGATGTGACCCGGTTAAGGGATTTCCCTCAGATCTGTTAGGATCTTCACCTTGTTAGAAGTGACCTTGTTAAAGTATTTCAAACACTCAATCAGAATGTCACCTTGCTAGAGGGTTTTACAAATAAGACTGTTAAGTCCACTCGGTTAAGAGATTTTCTATCACTTCACAAAATAACAGTAATAAAATTCTATATGCAACTTCACATCTAAAATGCTAAAGAAGATTCTTATTTGCTCAATACAATAGGACTTATCTTTTCCATCTACTAGGCTCTATACTTTGTTATTCAAACAGGTCTTCAAGCTTCTGTGCTCGGTAATCACTATGTAGCATCCCTATGCATACACTTGCCCGCATACATTGTTTATCAACAGTTCCTTATTTATAAACAATTCGCCAAGTGCTTAATCTCCTTGATCACATTTCCCATGATCAATCATAGCCATCAAATCTTCAAACTTGACCAGGTTCAATGTATCATTCGATCTGAAAACATTTTACCCCACCTTGGAACTTGCATACATTTCTTGGAACTTGTGCTAGGGTATTGCGGTTCAATCTAAGTTGTAGATCTTCCAACCGATTTTCCTTTGCCATAGATTCTTTAACAAACTTCATGCATGACATACCAATCATTTAATCATAGCCAGCTCATGAGCTTCCTTCATTAAATAATGCTTTTATTCATTCAATGCATTCTGTTACTACTCAGTTGCAACTCGGTAAATACTAAACTTCACTCGGTAGACATTTTGCCTTCATTAACCGATACCGACTAGGTTCTTTGCTCGATAACATAGTATAGTATTAACCTTACACTTAATAACATATGAAGGATATCAAAACAATCTAAACATCATGATCTCATCATTGTCTAACTCGGTAATAGTTGCCCATTGAATAACTTATTCCTCCCCTTATTCATCATATTCTTTCTGTGTCTTTTACCGACATCTTTATACTCATCAAATCATACTTCTTAAGATATGGCAACATCATACTAAATTAGAAAGTCAATTTCTTGACGTCAATGACAAAATAATAATATTAAGACAGTAAACATCCTTAATCAGTTATATCCATAATCATCAACAACCTTCTCAATATCCTTATTGAAATGCCAACAATCTCTCCTTGTCTGTTATAATGCCAACACTATGATTATCTTTTTAATCTCCTATGTTAAAGGTTCCGGGTCCTGAAAACCTATTTTTCTTATTAATCAGAACTTACATATTAATTAATTTTAGAACAAGTAAATTTAAATAATAGGCTAATAAGTTATTGGTATTCAATTTTTTTATGTTTAATAAAATTTAGAAGGATAATAGGTTAATATGAATCCACTTCATAAAACACAACCACTTTTTTTTTTTGTTTAATATATATATATTATCCTTTAACTATGAATAAAGTAAGAAGGTTTCCATAACAAAATCACTTGAAAAATAGAAATGATTCTGTCATAACCTATTAACTATTTTATAGGAAAAACAAAAACAAAAATCAATCTCATTTCCAATTTTGTGAAGCCAAATCACATTTTAAAATAACTCTATTATCATTCACCAATCGTTTTATAAAATAATATAAATTATATTTACATTATATTTTGTGAAACCAAAATTACAAATTTAACATAGAAATAATTCTATTATTATTGATTATTTACCTTATAAAATAGCATAAATCCTTTTTTCTAACTAAATGGCCAAAAGATACTCTTTAATATAGATATATAAAGGATTCTTAAGATAAAAGATAATTGCATTTACCAATTAATGAATCTATTGTACATTTTGCAGTCACAAATAGAGGGAGATGCCAAATAAAAGATTTTGCAGTCACAAATACTATGCAGAAGGAGATGCCAAATAAAAGATTTTGCAATCACAGATACTATGTAGAAGGAGATGCCAAATAAAAGTATTAACATCATGTGAAGGCAACGAATTTGGGAAAAAAATAAAAATAAAATACAATAAGGAACATCACGTTAATCAGGAGGCTTTGAGGAATATTAATGAAATATTATTTGTTTAAAGCAGGGCTGGCGTGTTCTCTATTCTCACCAATAGCTCAGGTACCTATGAATAATCAACAGTATTGGGTTAAAAATAATAATAGGACTGAAACACATCCATTTCTTGGGGACAACGTTCAGTATTGGCCAAATACCTTCTGGTATAAATTTAAGTAGTCTTTTGTGCAGCCCCACATCCTCAGATGAGATTTCTTGTTGGGTCACTGGGCAATGGTAGGGTAGAGATCAATGGAAAATTATGGTCTGTAGCAGATCTGTAGGTTAATTAACCACTTGATAAAAAAATTTATTAACCACTTGATAAACTTTGGATATTTCATATATATATATATATATATATATATATATATATATATATATATATATATATATATAAATATATATATATATATATATACATATACATATACATATACATATACATATACATATACATATACATATACATATACATATACATATACATATATGTATATGTATATATCTATATACATATACATATATATGTATATCTATGTATATATATGTATATGTATATATCTATATACATATACATATATATATGTATATCTATGTATATATATACATATACATATATATATGTATATATATGTGTATATATATATATATGTATATATACATATATATATATATGTATATATATATATATATATGTATATATATGTATATAGATACATACATATATATATACATACATATATATATATATATACATACATATATATATATATATACATACATATATATATATATATACATACATATATATATACATACATACATATATACATATATATATATATATACATACATATATATATATATATATATATATATATACATACATACATACATATATATATATATATATATATATATATATATATATATATATATATATATATATATATATATATATATATATATACACAGAGGTAAATATACACAGAGATAAATGCACACTGAGATAAATATATTTTGTTTTTTTGTTTTCCTATTATGATTTTTAAATTACTTTAACAAAAGAAATATTTGTTCACATTATTTATTTTATCTTAATATATACTTCATTTAAAAAAAATTTATTAACCACCTGATAAACTTTGGATATTTCATATATATATATATATATATATATATATATATATATATATATATATATATATATATATACACATACACATACACATACACATACACATATACATATATATGTATCTATATATATATATATATGTATATGTGTATGTGTATATGTATATGTATATGTGTATATATATATATATATATATATATATATATATATATATACAGAGGTAAATATACACAGAGATAAATGCACACAGAGATAAATATATTTTATTTTTTTGTTTTCCTATTATGATTTTTAAATTACTTTAACAAAAGAAATATTTGTTCACATTATTTATTTTATCTTAATATATACTTCATTTTATTAATCTAATTTTTGAAATATGAAGAGGATTGGTTAAATAATAGTCTCACTGTATTATTTTGAAAATAAATCTTCTAACTTACTTTTATTTCATACATGCATATTGATTTAATCTATCAAAAATCTGAAAACTACAAGAGGAGGTTTCTTTGTAAAATATAATTTTAATACATGCATATTGCTTTAATCTATCAAAAATTTGGAAACTACAAGAAAAGATTTCTTTGAAAAAAAAAATGTGATTTCTACTTGTTAATCCAACCCTTTTTTAGAAATACACATACAAATATGAATCCCCACCCTATTTTTGAAAGGAAATCATGTGATAAGAGAGGAGGAACCTAGATTTGCTAGAAGAGTAAATTTGTTGTTGTTGAATCAACTCTTTGTTGCTTAGCTATCTTCCTTTAATCCTTCTCCTCCAAATCTGGTATAGATCTCCTCCAAATCCCCTAAAAACAAAATTCCTATCTCCTATAATACAATATGTCTACCAAAATCCTTCTACAACTAGCATGATTTGTCAGAATTCAAGAACTACCTTTCTATCAAAACAATGAACTCCTTTTTCAAAAACAATGAACTCCCCCTTTTGAAAATCTAGAATTCATTAAATAGAAAAGAGACTAATTTTCCCACTACAAAATAAATTAATTGATTTCCATATTCTTTTCCCAAAATAATTTCATGCAAAATGATTAATTGTCATAGTGGGGGTTACATGCAAAAATTGAATTTGAAATTCTCTTCTAGAACCTTCTCATTTCCTCCTACAACATGTGCTAAATAGCATATTGAGAAAATAAACAATTTCTAAATTAATTTCATGCAAAAATGATTGTTGTCATAGTGGGGGTTACATTTGACTATGCATTAAAAATTCAAATTTGAATTCTCCTCCATTTTATCAAAATGCATTTTGTCACTCCTTTGTCATAAAAATGCCATGAATAGAATTATTCTTGTCATAGAATAATTTTGCTAAATATAATATTTATTCTTTAATATTTTGAATTTAAAATTTCTTTTCTAGAATCTTCTTATTTCTCCTACACCATGTGCTCAATTAGGATATTGAGAAAATTTTAAATTATGGTGGTAGTAGTAGTAGTAGTAGTAGTAGTAGTAGTAGTAGTAGTAGTAGCAGCAACAACAACAACAACAGTAGTAGCAGCAGTAGCAGCAAGTCATATCAAGGTCCAAAAATAGAAATTAAAAATTAAACCATTTAAAAAAAAATTGAGTTCCACCACCTACTACCCACTTAACACATTGGCATCTCATCACCTCCACCATCACTTCACTACTAGTGTCAACTAATGGTAATGACGACATCATGTGACATCATCAGTATGAATTGTACTTTGACCCAATAGAACGTAATAGAGTAGCTTTCTACAAAAGGTCATAATTTTTACTTCTTGTGTCAATTTTTTTACTTTTAATAGCCATTACAAATCTCTCTATAAGCACTACATAGTGGTGAAGATTTGCTTTGAAATTTTGACTTTTTTCTTAGTTTTTGGTACCATGAAGCCAAAATTATTTTGGAACAATTATTTGGTCTCAACATTCACATATAAAGTAATATTTTTTATTTTGAATGTGTGATAGAGAGAGTTTCTAGTATACTACATAGTAGATTAGGCAGTTTTCACTTGAGTAAAAAGAGGATTGTAGTTGTTTTATCACTTGTAGGTATTTGAGATTTATGATGTGATTCTATAAGAATCTAGATGGATATAATGATGAAAATTTGAGGGAGTGCATGTTTTTATGAGATATAGATGAAGGTATAGTAGATCATCAGATTTGGTACTTTATGATAAAAGTTTATAGGTGTTTTCAAATTTTGGACTTTGATGATGATATGCGCATAAGTTAGCTTCTAGTTTGAGGGCATGGTTAACATTCATGGAGACTTGGATTCTTGGTATAGTGATAGTTGAGTATAAGTATAAAAATGTTGATGATCATGACATTATAGGTGTTCACATGCATTTGAGAATTGACATGACATGATGATGCAGAGGGATTAGGCAAATGAGTAGTTTGTCTTGGTTTCTTCTCAAGGGTTTACAAATGGCACCATCCAATGGTCCAATATCCAAGACCTTCCAAAGGCCTTTAAATATTGTCTCTGATACTTCCCAAGGATCCCCACAACACTGACAACTTGAATCAAATGAGGAGTTTCTCAATCACAACTTTGACTACCCTTCTTTACCAAGCCTACTCACTACACCAAACCCTCTACCAAGTGGATCTTTGAACAAAGGTGATTGCAGACATATCTATGGATTTTTACATGTTTGAGATGAAAAATTCAAGGTTTATAAACATTCAAACCAACCCTTTCAACCCCTGATTACAAAATGCCCATAGCAACCTAGTGGACAGGACTACAAGGAATTAGGCCTAGTTTTGCTATTTTTTTTACTTCATTTGAATTTTCCCTAAACAAGCCCCCCCAAAAATTGGATATTCTAATACCCTTTTGGAATAATAATAGGATTCCAAGGAATTGCATCTGGGTTTGGTCGGCAAGTATCTTAACCCCAATATGGCCTATTTGCCCTTCCATAGGTGGTATGGTGTATTTGTTATGAAAAACTTCACCAGTCAAAATGGATTGCAATAAAACCTTTTGGAAAAGGTCTTCACATGTTTATGGGTCACTTTAATGCCAACTTGAGTCACCGTTTGATCCACCTTCATTGGTTTACACACCCTTTTACCCCCGCACAGACTTGTCACTTGGAGAATGCCAAATCTAGGGCATCATCTTAAAAATAGAAAATCACACTCCCTGCTCTCAAAACCAAGTGAAAAAATTATTATACATGTTATTCCCAAGGTTTCAGATTTTTCCCATTGTGGAATGATGAAATATGGCTCTTTTTGCATCCAAACCCTAGGTTCTAGGGCCTTTCCCAGACAACAAGAATATAAATTCAATAACTTCTTTATTCCGACATTTCAGAAGCCCACAATATAATCAAATGAAAGGTAGAACATGGGAGAAAATTTCCCAATGGTTCAAATCATGAATAGATCTGTACAAAACCAAAAGAAAAGAGAAAATGCAGTAAAAAGATAATTTTTTGATAGTTTGAAAGCAAGAATTATTCTTCTTCAACTCCAAATGAGCCATACTGAGTTCCAAAGGCTTATATGATGCATAGGAACAAGTTACAACCTCCTCCAATAGTTAAGAACAACCTTTTAACAATTGGGAACCACTTTTTGAATATTTTGTCAATGTTGCCTAATGCAACATGACAACTTTTGACAACAAAGCAAAACATGAAACATGCCTTCATGATGACAATATAAAGTGGACCTATAACCCATATATGACCCATAAACACCAAAAACATGAATTAAATGCCTAGATAAGGCCTTTGACCAAGTTGACCAATCTTGGTTGCCTTTGGGCTTATTACATAGCAAAATTGCTCAAACACAAATGTAAAGTATCAAATAGGACCTAGCCATCAAAGGCCCATCCTAAGACATTATTGGATACCTTACAACATATGCAAAAGAAGGTAGACTCCTTTGTGGTGCCCAGGCACCACATGATTATGTATGTGGATGACAAGTGGTAGTGTAAATAGTTATAGGAGTTTTTTCATTTCCTAGACGCATATTTGGTTCCTTGACTATGATCCTTGATTATGGTTTTGTTTGAAAAATTGTATTTGTAGGTGATCTAGTGTATGATTATTGAGGTAGTACAAGATTATCTTATATAATATATTGGTTTTCAATTTGTTAATATGATTATGATTTTGCATGTCCCGTTATTAAAAATCTATGAGTTATGTCCAAGGGGTTGAGCTTAGTTGGTTAAAGCATTGAGTTCTCAATGTGGAGACCCATGTTCAACTCCCATGAGGGACACCTTGGTGTATAATTATATGTTGTGACTCTTGGTCTTCCATTGTTGTTTAAAGTGGATTTCTAAGTTGTGACCCTTGGTCTTCCAATTATTGTTTCTAGTTTTGTGCTCGAAAGGAGCTAGTATTTGTAATAAGTTTGCTCGAAAGGAGTTGGTATTTGTAATAAGTTTGTAACGTGGATGCTTGAATGAGAAAAAATGAGCTTTGTGATTCTATGATACTTAATACAAAAAAATCTATGAGGTATGCAATGCTTGGGTGTATGTAACTCATCAATCGCAATAGAATGACTTGAATTTGAAATATTTATATCCATAAAATTGGTTTATTGTTTATGTAGACTTTGTTTATTGTCCTTATTTATGTTTGGTATGTTGCACTTGTATTAGAGGATGGTTATCAGCGTGTCTAGATAGTCAACTATTGGGACTTTTAACATGTTTCTTAATACAATATCATGGATAGATTGGTTACACTATTTAGTGGGTCCTTTTGATAGTGATTTTTTTGTAGTGGTTATATCTTCTTGGCTTGGAGATATTGGTTCTACCTAATTCTCTAGAGTTGTTGGGATTACAATCGAGTGTGTAGAACATATGTGATATTCAACTAGGAGATGATTCTCATGATGTCATGGAAGTTTGGTATCATAGTTCAATGGCATATTTGGCATTGATTTGGATTCATCACTTAGTGAAGGATGATCTTTTACAATGGTTGGTGTCAAGCATGATCTCTTGAATTCTATTGTTGTAGTGAGAGTTCTTTGAATTTTTTAGTATCATTGATAGAATATGGTTATCTTCACATGATTTGGACATGTTGACATCTTGATACAATGGAGGACCCTTGAAGTATTTGGTTGATATGTTGGTTATGATTTATTAATTTTGACATGTGATCCTTATTTATAGGATGGTTTTTATTATGTCATTATGTACTCATGATTCTAGATTAGAGTGTTGACATGATAAAGGTTCTCTTGAGAGAAGTATATATTCTTTAGAGCATGTGATTTCCTAGGAGATGTTAGATCATGATGTCATGATTTATTCCTAATTTTACAATTGGAGATGTTATAGTGACATAGATATTTCTATTGGTATTAAGAATGTTGGTCATTTGTTTGGGAGATTCATGAGGGTGTGATGTTTATGGAACTTAGCCATGTGGATTAATCATTTATATGTGCTCATGGATACTTGGGTGAGAGATTTTTTGATATGATTATTCTTTGAATTTTCCTAGTAGGAAGTTTGAGGAGCCTTCACCTAGATACACACACATGTGTTCATGATAGACCTACAAAGGAGTTCAACCTTTGAGAGATTTGTTGTGGCTTGTATCTTGGAGGAGCAATCTTATTCCCCATTATTCCTCTACTTTTTGGATAATCATCTAAGAGTTATTTCCCATTTTTCAAATACATTTTGGTTTATTCTTTATCTTATCATAAATATGGATATTGAGCTCTGACTAATAGTTCTAGAGGGTTTATTTGATGATTTTTAAAAAAAAATTATCTCCTTGTGCATATGAGTTTATATATGATGGCATACATTGATGAGGATTTTAGAAGATGTTGTTAGGCTTATTCCTAGTTTTAGGAATGGATTTTTAGTTTGATCTTCTTTGGTTAGAAAAGGCTTACATCCATGTTGATTTTATGAGATGCATACATTTTGTTTGATCTTGGATACTAAATAGTTGGGTGTTGTTGAAAATTGTCATTCAAGGTTGTAAAGGACATCATACTTTACACAACTTATAACTTTGAGGTGTTGGTAGAAGGAAACATTATGTGATGTGATTTGGCTACTTCTTGGAGGTTCATGTTCACATGTTTTTTTGTGGTAGACTTGGGATAATTGTGATGACATATTGTGAAATTATTCAACAATTTTGGTTGCATGTGTGGATAATTGTGATTGTTCTTTGGTACTACATGGTTTTACTAATATCCACAACTTGGTTTGAGTTTTTATTGGTAGAATTGATACGCCCAGATATATTTTTAAGATTTGACATTATCGGTGAGCATTCTAGTAGACACTTAAATACTAAGAGGTGGGTTAATCAATATTAAATACTTTTAAACTTAAATCACCACATTCATTACGTCATCAAAGCTTTATGAAAAATGCAAGTAATGAACACATCTGCACAAGAGAACACCAAATCTGTATGGAAAATTTGAAGGGGAAAACTATGGTGGTAATAAGTTCTTGGATTTACCATCCAAGTCTAGCCTCAAAAAAATGGCTGTAGTTATTCTAGCTCCAAAAAGGCATGCCATGCCATGATGCGGTTCCAAAATCGCATGCCCTCCATGATGTCATCAAACATGTTCTGGGGTCCACCATCGGGCTGACGTGGAGGCACATTGCCATTTTGCGGTTGACAGAAAACATTTGTACGTAGCTAACATTTTCTAGCCGTTCTCATGGTCATAGTCACGCACACGACTAAATTTGAAATGACTACATGGGAGGGAATTTTTTGAAATTCTATTCCCGCTCAAACAATGCAAAATTTTTAAAATACCTAAAACTAGATGCTTTTTCATTTTCCATGTGAGGTGCAGCCATGAACGAAAGCCAGATGAAGAAAGCATGAAAGGAATGAAAAACGCAGTGGGATTTGAGGCCCCATGGGTGTGGAAGTAGACCGTTTTCATCCAAAGGTTTGATTTTTTTTCACAGCCTTCATTATATGATTTTTCTTACATGATGGTGAGATGTTTAGATTTTTATGATTCTCAATTTTTTTGGGGATTTATGTAGCAAAGGCAGGTGCTAGTTTTCTTGGTGCTAGTGTATAATCTAGTAATCCTTGTCCATTGCCTTTGTGAGTGTTGTGCCCTATGCCAAGAGTATCATCGAGTCAATGCTAAAACTAGGTCTGATCTATTCATATCGTCACCTAGAAGGCAGGCTTGGCATGAGACAAGTTCTACAAATTACTTGAAGAAGAAGCTCCACTACCAGGTTTTGATGGTCCATTTATTTGGAGACAAGCGCACCTAGCAGTATGTGGAAATCTTCTCCACATACTTACAGCCGCAGCACAAAAGCTTCCACTTCCATGTCTCTCAACGGATGATAGATACTGTAAAATTGCCTCATACCACAACCAACCCAAATGCAAGCTTTTAAAATTCCTTTTGAGCCACAGGTACATAAGTGTACAAGGTAGATCAAGGATCTGTATGGCATGCTCTTGCTGCTGCAAACTATTTTTGAAATTTGAATCTAGAGAAATCTAGGGTTTTCTTAGGATAAGGGTCTATAATATTTCGATCTGGAGTTTAGTACTTCACAAGATGATTCCTTTCACAATCTTTCAAACATGTGCAATAGACCATAATCTATACCAGGAAGAAATTTAAAATTGAATCTAGAACTGAACTAACCCCAGACTAAACTGTTGTAACTTGCCTATTACTGTCTGTATACTCTAAGGATTCAGCTTGGCTTTTAGGCTTACGGGTGTAAGTATTGGGTTGTGTCTATTCTGGCTCTAAAATGGGAAAATTTGTCAGACTAACAGCGATGTGTTATGCAATCTCAGTCATCCAATGAAAAATCTATGGTTAAAAAGGTGGGACTAACATCGTGTGTTAGTCGCGTCGTATGCCATTTTGGAGCCAGAATAGACATGTCCGTAAGTATTTGTAATGTATCTGAATATGATACGTATTTATAGTTTAGTATAGCTTTTAATGGCAGCATTTAAATCGTTGGATTTATAGCAGTATATTTATTGTGATCCAAGTTGACACGAATGTAATTATGTAGAACTGTATAAAAATATATTGTCAAAAAAAAACAACAGATTGCAGAACTTTTGAGATTGTGGCATCTGTTGAACATGTTATATTTTCATATAAATTTTAAGGTCAATGCAAAATGTATTTATCATAAGTTGTATCATTTTTGTGGATGGCAATGTTTATAGGAAAAATTTAGCTCACTATTCACATATCAATTACCTTATAAGAAGTATAATCAAGTTTAAATTTTTTAAGATATAAATTTATTTGCATTTTCTTAACTATGATATATGAAGACAAATTCGAATTATTCACTTTTCACCATTGTAAACTTAAATTTGATATATTAGTATTTTACATTTTTTTTTATTAATATAATATATCAAAGAATGAATAATCAAAGAATGAGTATATTTTTATTATTTTTCTCTTTTGTTGATTTAGAGAGAAATAATATTTCCAAAGGGATTTGTTACTATTGGAAATTTTCAGAATTTATTAAGTAAAAAATTCTCTAAACATTATTAAATGTAAATAGACAAATCTTTGAGAAATTTTAAAATGATTAGTGTAACTTTTGAAAGATATCTTTGAAAATCACTTGAATGTTAGGGATTCTTATTTATGTAAACATTTGCCCTAAAATTCTATTTTAAGGGGCAAATTATTAAATATCTGTGTAATATGAACACATGTTGAGCAGGGATTATTTCTCACCACATAATGATCTTTATTTACTTGCAAAAGCACTTTGAAAACAAATCTTATTTGTAGTCTTTAATATAATTATGATAATATTCTAATTGCCTTTGAAGAAGTTATAAAAGAATATATTTTGACAAAGGTGATATTATATTTATACATAAGTGCTTTCAATATGGTGACCTAATGATATTGTCTCTCATCATGTTTTTACCCTATTTTTTTTTAATTGAATCCATATTAGGGTAAATATTATTCTTTATTGTATGAATAATGTATTTGAGGACCAAAGTGTGAATATTATATTTTGTTCAAAGAAGAAAATGTATTTTGAAAATTTCTTTTTACCCCAAGTAAAATGATGAATAGGATTTATTAAAATGGATTTTGGTGTTTTGAGGCAATCTTTTCATATGCATATTATTTGTCCTAAGTTAATAAATTGAATATGTTCATTAGGGTAAATTATTTTTATCATATAGTTAATGATTGCAAAATCGATGGTGTAAAACACGTGACTAACATGCATGTTAGTCAATCCGTACTGTTGTTTTGGAGCCAGATGACATCCCTAACATTCTTTTTGATCGGCGTAACTTTCACTGATTGCTTCATTGGGCGTCAGCATAGCATATTTTCCTTGCTTCCGATAGTTATAGTCTCCCCGATAGATCTGACCTCTGTGGCATTCTGCCCATCGGGTATTGGCACAACTCTAAAAATGTTTCTCCGATAGCGTAAGCTATCCCGATGAGTCTTCTTGCATCGGACGCATCTATTCTAGGTCCAAAATGATAGTATGGATCGACTAACATGCATTTTAGTCGCGCGTTTTACACAGTTGATTTTGCAATGAATGGCTGCGATTGACTAACCTGTCGCTAACACGCTGTACTAACCTATCGCTAACACGATTGACTAACCTATCGCTAACACGATTGACTAACTTGTCATTGTAAGGTGCAATGAACGACTGCGATTTACTAACCTTACTCTCCTTATCAGGTTGTTTTGGTCTTATCGACGTATGCTTCCCTGATGTAGTCACTTCATTTGTGCCACACAGCCCGCGAATTAGCGAAAGCGACTAACATGCTATGTTAGTTGAACTCACTGTTTTGCAAGGAAAAAGAAATGGCGACCACGCAGTCTATGAATCAACGAAAGCGACTAACATGCCATGTTAGTCAAATTCACAGGTTTCGCAAGGCAAAAGAAAATGGTGGCCACGTAGCCCACGAATCAGAAAAAATTACTAACACGCTATGTTAGTCGAATTCGCTATTTCGCAAGGCAAAAGGAAATGGCGGCCACACAGTCCGCGAATTGGCGAAAGTGACTAACATGCTATGTTAGTCGAATCTCCCATCAACATGCTATGTGCCTAAACAATGTTCCATGAATCTTCTCTCTCTCTCTCTCCCATTCTTTCTTTCTTAAGTCTCTCTCCCTCTCTGCCTCTATCTCTCTATCTCACTCTCCTCCTCTATCAAGTGTATCTTTTTCCCACTCTCTCCCTACCTCCCCCCCTCCCTTTCTCTTTTTCACTTAAGTCTCTCTCTCTCTCTCTCTCTCTCTCTCTCTCTCTCTCTCTCTCCCTCTCTCCCATTCTTTATCTCTAAAGTCTCTCCCTCTCATCCTCTCTATCTCACTCTCCCCTTCTCTCAGGTGTATCTCTCTCTTATTCTCTCCCTCTCTCCTCCCCCTCCCTCTCTCCTTTTCTCATTAACTCTCTTTCTCACTCTCTCCCTCTCTCCCTCTCTTTGCACAAATTAGGGTGACCTCCAATGGTTAAATTGAGACACCAAGATCCAAAATCACCAAGAAGGGGAAGTGCACTAACATATTTAAATTGAGACAACCTATATCCCCTTAGGACTCCATTTGACATCTTATGTATCATTACAAGTCATATGGTGTCCTAAGGACTCATATGGTGTCCTATGACCCCGTAGGACACATGCATGGATCCCTAGGATACCATATGAACCCTAAGAATACCATATGACCCTAGAGAGGGAGAGAGGGGTAGGAGAGCGATGAAATGGGAGAGAGACACACCTAATAGAGGAGGAGAGTGAGATAGAGAGATAGATACTGAGAGGGAGAGACAAGAGATAAATGAGAGAAAGAGAGATGGAGAGAGAGAGGAGGGGAGACCGAGATAGAGAAAACATAATATTGATGAATAAACACCTTCAGGTCAACATAATTTGTATTCTGATGATGTTTCAAAATAATTGTTGAGTTATTATAGATGTATCTTCTTCTTCATCAATAACATACAAAGGTAGCTCATTAAACAAAACAAGTATTATCTCATCATCTTGCTCAATATAACTAGGTAACTCATTAAACAAAACAATCAAAAACTTGTTATCAACACTTTTTCCTCCCTCTTTAACCTATTGTTCTATATCATCATACATATCATTTTATTGTAATAAATTTAATTTTTCTATTTCTACATCATTTGCAGGTGTATTGACAAAAGATAACTTTGTTTCTACCTCAAAAAAGTCTCTCTTTTGTTCAACAAAATAGCTCTTTAGATATATAATAGGACCTCTTGGACAAAGGAAAATGATGCTAGGGCATGAAAGTTGATTTGTAAAAGGACTTTGATAAGATTTGAGGATTCCTTGAGGTGGAGACATCTCTTTAAAGGGTTTCTCTTGGGGAATGATGACCTAGTTTTCTACATACATATAACATCTTGCATGCATTTAAAGCTTCTAAATCTTGGGATTTCAACTTTAGAAGAATCACTTGAAGGTTGAATAGGCTTCACTTGAAGATTGAATCTCTAGTCTCTTCTTCTCTTTCCATCAACCTCTCTCTCTCTCTAAACCCTTCCCTTCCTCCAACCCTCTCTCTCACCTGGGATCTTTCTCTAGTCTCATACTCATTTTCCATCCCTTCCTCCCTCTCACTTAGTATCTCTCTCTCTCTTAGGTTAGGCTTGGGAGGGAGAGAGGGAGAGATAAGAGAGGATGGAGGGAGAGAGGGAAAGAGAGGGTGAGAAGGAGAGATACTTGAGAGAGAAAGAGAAAGGGAATGGGAGAGAAAGAAAGATTGTTAGAGGGAAAGAGAGAGAATTGAGAGAGAAAGGGAGAGAGAGAGAGGGCAAGAATGTGAGAGAGAGAAACTTGAGAGAGGGGGAGGGAAATAATGGGAAGGAGAGAGGGAAAGGGAGAGAGGGAAAGATGAACATAATAGGAAAGAGAGACACCTAAGAGAGAGGGGGGGAGAGAGACCCGAGAGAGAGAGAGAGAGAGAGAGAGAGAGAGAGAGAGAGAGAGAGAGAGAGAGAGAGAGAGAGAGAGAGAGAGAGAGAGATGAGAAAATGGAGATAGAAGGGTAGGGAGAGACACTAGAGAGAGAGAGAGAGAGAGAGAGAGGAAAGAATGGGAGAGAAAGACCTAAGAGAGAGGGAGAGAGGGGAGAGAGAGATGGATGGGGAGGGAGGGAGAGAGGGAAATAATGGAGAGAATGGAAAGAATGGGAGAGAGACACCTACGAGAGAGGGAAAGAGAGATAGAGAAAGGGAAAGGGAGGGATAGGGAGAGATGGAGAGAGATAAAGAGAGGGAGATAATGAGAGAAAGAGAGAGACACCTAAGGGAGGGGGAGTGAGAGAGATAGAGATAGAGGGTGAGAGGGAGAAGGGGGTTGGGAGGGAGAGAGGTAAAAAGAGTTAGAGGGAAAGAGATAGAGACAATATGGTATCCTAAGGGGTCATATGGTGTTCTACGACCCCTCAGGATACCATATGACTCCTTAGGACACCATATGGTGTCATTATTGGTTGTATTATGTCCTAAGGGGTCATATGGTGTTCTATGATCCCTTAGTACACCATGTAACCCTTTAGGTGTTGTTAGGGGTCATATTGTGTCCTAAGGGGTCAGATAGTGTCTTATGACCCCTTAGGACACCAAATGGTGTTGTTATGTGTCATATGGTGTCCTAAGAGGTCATATGGGGTCCTATGACCCCTTAGGACACCATATGACCCCTTAGGACACCATGTGGTGTCGTTAGGGGTCGTATGGTGTCCTAAAGGGTCATATGGTTTCCTATGATCCCTCAAGACTCCATATGGTGTCGTTATGGGTTGTATGGTGTCCTAATAGGTCATATGGTGTTCTATGACCCCTTAAGACACCATAAAACCCCTTAGGACACCATTTGGTGTCATTATATGGTGTCCTAAGGGGTCATATGGTGTTCTATGACCTCTTAGGAGACCATATAACCCCTTAGGACACCACATGGTGTTGTTATGGTTCATATGGTGTCCTATGACCCCTTCGGACACCATATGACCCCTTATGTGTCATTAGGGTCATATGGTCTCCTATGAACCCTTAGGACACCATATGACCCCTTAGGACTCCATATGGTGTCGTTATGAGTTGTATGGTGTCCTAAGAGGTCATATGGTATTCTATGATCCTTTAGGACACCATTTGGTGTCGTTATGGATCATATAGTATACTAAGGGGTCATATGGTGTCTTATGTCCCCTTAGGACTCCATATGACCCCTTAGGTGTTGTTATGGGTCATATGGTGTCCTAAGGGGTCGTATGGTGTTCTATGATCCCTTAGGACACCATATAGCCCCTTAGGAGTCCATATGGTGTCGTTATGGGTCATATTGTGTCTTAAGGGGTCATATGGTGTTCTATAACACCTTAGGATACCAGATGACCCCTTGGGACACCATATGACCCCTTAAGACACCATATGACCCATAACGACACCATATGGTGTCCTAAGGGGTCATTGGATGCCATATGACCCCTCAGGACACCATATGGTGTCCTAAAGGGTCGTATGGTATTCTATGACCCCTTAGGACACTATTTGGTATTGTTGTAGGTTCTATGGTGTGCTAAAGGATCATATAGTGTCCTATGACCCCTTAAGACACCCTATGACCCCTTAGATGTTGTTAGGGGTCATATTATGTCCTAAGGGTCATATGGTCTCATTATGTGTCTTATGTTGTCCTATGACCCCTTAGGAAACCATATGGTGTCATTAGGGGTCATATGGTGTCCTAAGGGGTCATATGGTCTCCTATGACCCCTTACAACAACATTTGGCCCCTTAGGACTCCATACAGTGTCATTATGAGTCGTATGGTGTCCTAAGAGGTCATATAGTGTTTTATGACCCCTTAGGACACCATTTGGTGTCATTATGGGTCGTATGGTGTGCTAAGGGGTCATATGGTGTCCTATGACCCCTTAGGACTCCATATGACATATTATGTGTCGTTACGGGTCATATTGTGTCCTAAGGAGTCATATAGTGTCCTATGACTCCTTAGGACACATGCATGGATCCCTAGGATACCATATGACCCTAGAGAGGGAGAGAGGGGGAGGAGAGGGAGGGAATGGGGGAGAGATACACCTAAGAGAGGAGGAGAGTGAGATAGAGATTGACAGGGAGAGAGAGATGGAGAGAGAGAGAGAGGGAAATAGAGGGGAGAGAGAGAGAGAGAGAGAGAGAGAGAGAGAGAGAGAGAGAGAGAGAGAGAGAGAGAGAGAGAGAGAGAGAGAGAGAGAGAGACTAAAGAGATGGAGGGAGGGAAGGTGTGAGAGAGAAAGAGAGGGTGAGAGATAGAGATAGTCTGAGTGAGAGGGAGGAAGGGATGGAAGGAGAGTACAAGAGACTAGAGAGAGAGAGGTGCGAAGAGAGGGAGAGAGGTAATGAGAAAGGGAGAGAGAGAGAGGGGGAGGAGAGAGGGAGAGAATAAGAGAGAGATACACCTAAGAGAAGGTGAGAGTGAGATAGAGAGAGGATGAGAGGGAGAGACTTAAGAGAGAAAGAATGGGAGAAAGATACACTTGACAGAGGACGAGAGTGAGATAGAGAGATAGAGGCAGATAGAGAGAGAGCTAAGAGAGAAAGAATGGGAGAGAGAGGGGGAGAGAGAGAGAGAGAGAGAGAAGATTCATGGAACATTGTTTAGGCACATAGTGTGTTGATGGAAGATTTGACTAACATAGCGTGTTAGTCGCTTTCGCTGATTTGCGGACTGAGTGGTCATCATTTCCTTTTGCCCCATGAAACACCGAATTTGACTAACATAGCGTGTTAGTAGCTTTCACTGATTCATGGGCTGCGTGGCTGCCATTTCCTTTTGCCCTGTGAAATAGTGAATTCGACTAACATGTCATGTTACTCACTTTCACTGATTCATGGACTGCGTGGCCACCATTTCTTTTTTCCCCATGAAACATTGAATTAGACTAACATAGCGTGTTAGTTTCTTTTGGGTTTTTTGGTCTTATCGGCGTAGGCTTCCCCGATGTAGTCACTTCATTTGTGTCGAGCCCATCTTCCTCATTGGGCATCGGGATAACTCAAAACACATCTCCCCGACAATGTATGTTATCCTGATGAGTCCGACTCCCCTTCTTACTTGGTATCACTTTATTGAAGAGAGTCTCTCTGATAGAGTCCCCTTCTCCATTTAGTGCATCGGGTATCAGGGGAACATAAATTGGGACCTCCCGATAACCCGATGTCACCACTATGAAGACATGACTCCATCAGTTATCGGCAAGAGCTCCACCAATAGCCCCATCAGGTATCAGGATGACATGTTTTCCTTGTTGCCGATAGTGTATGTTATCTTGATGACAATAAAGGGCTTTTGTTGATTCACGGGCTGTGTGGCCGCCATTTCCTTTTGCCCCGCGAAACAACTAATTCGACTAACATGGCGTGTTAGTCGCTTTTGCTGATTCATGGACTGTGTGGCCACCATTTCCTTTTGCCTCGTGAAATAGAAAATTTGACTAACATAGCGTGTAGTCTATTTTGTTGATTTGCGGACTACGTGGCCGCCATTTCCTTTTGTACTGCAAAACAACGAATTCGACTAACATAGCATGTTAGTCGCTTTTGGGTTGTTTCGATCTTATTTATGTAGGCTTCCCCAATGTAGTCACTTTGTTTGTGCCAAGCTCATCTTCCTCATCGTGCATCGAGATAACTCAAAACGCATCTCCCCGATAATGTATGTTATCCTGATGAGTCTGACTCCCCTTCCTACTTGGTATCACTTTATTGGAGAGAGTCTCTCTGATAGAGTTGCCTTCTCCATTTAGTGCATTGGGTATCGGGGTAACATAAATTGGGACCTCCCAATGTCACCGCTATGAAGACATCACTCCATTGGTTATCGGAAAGAGCTCCATCGATAGCCCCATCGGGTATTGGGATGACATGTTTTCCTCATTTCCGATAGTGTATGTTATCCCAATGACAATAAAGGGATTTCGCTAATTCGCGGGCTGTGTGGCCGACATTTCCTTTTGCCCCGCAAAATGGTGAATTCGACTAACATTGCATGTTAGTCGCTTTCGCTGACTTGCGGACTACGTGGCCACCATTTCCTTTTGCCCTGCGAAACAATGAATTCAACTAACATAGCATGTTAGTCTATTTCGCTGATTTGCGGACTACGTGGCCACCATTTCCTTTTGCCCCACGAAATAGCGAATTCGACTAACATAGCGTGTTAGTCTATTTCACTGATTTGCGGACTACGTGGCTACCATTTCCTTTTGGACCGTGAAACATCGAATTCAACTAACATAGCGTGTTAGTCACTTTCGGGTTGTTTCGGTCTTATCGGCGTAGGCTTCCCCGATGTAGTCACTTCGTTTGTGTCGAGCTCATTTTCCTCATCAGGCATCAAGATAACTCAAAACACATCTCCCTGATAATGTATGTTATCCCGATGAGTCTGACTCCCCTTCTTGCTTGGTATCACTTTATCGGAGAGAGTCTCTCTGATAGAGTCGCATTCTCCATTTAGTGCATCGGGTATCGGGGGTAACATAAATTGGGACCTCCCGATAACCCGATGTCACTGCTATGAAGACATCACTCCATTGGTTATCAGAAAGAGCTCCATTGATAGCCCCATCGGGTATCGGGATGACATTTTTTCCTTATTTCTGATAGTGTATGTTATCCTGATGACAATAAAGGGCTTTCGCTGATTCGTGGGCTACGTGGCCGCCATTTCCTTTTGCCCCGCAAAATGGTGAATTTGACTAACATCACGTGTTAGTCACTTTCGCTGATTTGTGGACTACATGGCCACCATTTCCTTTTGCCCCATGAAACAACAAATTTGACTAACATAGCGTGTTAGTCTATTTTGCTGATTCGCGGACTGCGTGGCCACCATTTCCTTTTGGACCGTGAAATAGTGAATTCGACTAACATAGTGTGTTAGTCACTTTCGGGTTGTTTTGGTCTTATCGGCGTAGGCTTCCCCGATGTAGTCACTTCATTTGTGCCACACAGCCCATGAATCAGCGAAAGCGAATAACACGCTATGTTAGTCGAATTCGCTATTTCACGAGGAAAAATAAATGGCGGCCACGCAGTCCGCGAATCAGTGAAAGTGACTAACATGCCATGTTAGTCAAATTCACAGGTTTCGCAAGGCAAAAGAAAATGGCAGCCACACAACCCATGAATCAGCGAAAGCTACTAACATGCTATGTTAGTTGAATTTTCTATTTCACGGGGCAAAAGGAAATGGCGGCCACCCAGTCCGTGAATCAGTGAAAGTGACTAACATGCTATGTTAGTTGAATCTTCCATCAACACGCTATGTGCCTAAACAATGTTCCATGAATCTTCTCTCTCTCTCTTTCCCTCTCTCTCCCATTCTTTCTTTCTTAAGTCTCTCTCCCTCTCTGCCTCTATCTCTCTATCTCACTCTCCTCTGCTATCAAGTGTATCTCTTTCCCACTCTCTCCCTACCACCCCCCCTCCCTTTCTCTTTTTCATTTAAGTCTCTCTCTCTCTCTCTCTCTCTCTCTCTCTCTCTCTCTCTCTCTCTCTCTCTCTCTCTCTCTCTCTCTCTCTCTCTCTCTCTCAAAAGTCTCTCCCTCTCATCCTCTCTATCTCACTCTCCCCTTCTCTCAAGTGTATCTCTCTCTTATTCTCTCCCTCTCTCCTCCCCCTCCCTCTCTCCCTTTCTCATTACCTCTCTTTCTCACTCTCTTCCTCTCTCCCTCTCTTTGCACCAATTAGGGTGACCTCCAATGGTTAAATTGAGACACCAAGATCCAAAACCACCAAGAAGGGGGAGTGCACTAACATATTTAAATATGTCTTTTTTAAGGAAGGTAAGGATTCCCTGGGCACCCCTATACAGAAAAGGGTGCCTCAAGTGCACCTGTTCATCAAAAATAGGGAAAATAAATGATAAATTAAGAGCAAACAACTCAATGTTAGGGTTTACATTACCGTGCAGAAAGATGACATTAGTTTTGAGGTAAAAAGGCTTGAAATGGACTCGGGTAAGAGCTAAGATGGGACACATGAAATTAGGGGCACATAAAGTTGTGTAAATTGTGCAAGGTTACAAGTTACAACACTTCACTATCTCTCTCACTCATACACACACTCCTTGTTTCTATCTCTCTATAAATCTCCTTTCCACCTATCTCTATCTCTTTGTTCCTCTCTTTGTTACTTGTCTTCATCACCTTTCTCTCTCTTTATTTCTCCCTCTATCTATATCTCCCTATCCCTCTCTATCTATATCTCATTATCTATACATCTCTCTTAGTTGCCCCATCTCTCTTGCTTTATATCTTCATCTCTCTATTACTCTCTTTATCTCCCTCTTACTCCTCTCTCTATCTCTTTCTATCCATATCTCTCTACCTCTATCTCACTATCTCTCTCTTATTCACTCCATCTCTCTACCTCTATCTCTCTATCTCTTTCTATCCATATCTCTCTGCCTCTATCTCATTATCTATACCCCTTAGGACACTATATGGTGTTGTTATAGGTCCTATTGTGTGCTAAGGGATCATATAGTGTCCTATGACCCCTTAGGACAACCTATGACCCGTTAGGACTCCATATGACATCTTATGTATCGTTACAAGTCATATGGTGTCCTAAGGACTCATATGGTGTCCTATGACCCCTTAGGACAACCTATGACCCGTTAGGACTCCATATGACATCTTATGTATCGTTACAAGTCATATGGTGTCCTAAGGACTCATATGGTGTCCTATGACCCCATAGGACACATGCATGGATCCCTAGGATACCACATGAACCCTAAGAATACCGTATGACCCTAGAAAGAGAGAGAGGGGTAGGAGAGCGAGGGAATGGGAGAGAGACACACCTAAGCCAACCATATACCTAAGCATAATCCTTAGCCTCAACCCTAGATGTTAACCCTAACCCTAACTACTATATTAAATCCTATCCTTAACCATAACCAAAATGCTAAATGTAACCCTAACCCCAACCATGATGTAAATGGTAACCGTAAGCCTAACTACTGTGTAAAATATAAGCCTAAAATTAACTCTAACCCATACCCTAAACCATAATTCTAACCCTACAAGTTTGAAATCAACAAAGGCAAAGCTACTTGCCAATGGAGCTATGCAAAATAGTAGAGGGCCAACGCTATTCAAAATGTTTGAATGAAAAGCAAATTTCTGCCCTTCTGAGAGTTACAGGTCAGCACCCTAAAGATAGAGAGATGGACATTTTACAAACTGTCTACCATAATGCATACGCTCAAGATCCATATGCAAAATAATTTGGACTTAAAATCAATGACAAGCTTGCTTTAGTAGAAGCTCGAGTTTTGCTTACACCTTGGCTGAAGTATCATTATACTGGAAAAGAAAAAGGATGGAAGCGGCAACGTTGTTGTTTGACTTGCAAATGAGAAACAGTGTAAAGAGCTTGTCATTTTAGTTGCCATGGTAAGCTCATGTCAGAAGGAAACAAGTAGCACAACTGGCATGTGTGAAAGCATCGAGACCAGTGAACTTATTAACCATAGATCATAGTAAGTTGTTCCAAAGCGCATTGTGAAAAAGGCAAAGGTCATTGCAAACCATGATTTTCAATCCTTTGCAAGCATCACTTGTGCAGATAATAACCAATTTCATGTTGTGTGTCTTGATACATCTTCTCCAATATTTTACATGAATGACACATCACACATGATCATAAACACTCTTGAAGGATGGAATCAATTTGAAGAAACTCCATATAGATTATAGTGCATTTCGCAACAACCACCCTAACCCTAACCATTGGGTATTGGCATAGAGAAAATGTCATTGCTCCGATACTATATGTTTTGCCGATGGAAACATTTGGTAAGATTTTATTTCTTTCTTTTCCATCAGGTATTAGCGTAGCCAAAAAGGCCTTCCCCGATGGACCTGTTCATCGAAAATAGGGAAAATAAATGAGAAATGAAGAGCAAACAACTCAATGTTAGGGTTTAGATTACCATGTAGAAAGTTTGTCTGGGGTCCTAAGGGATCATAGGACAACATAAGACACATTATGACACCATATGGTGTCCTAAGGGGTCATAGGACACCATATGACCCCTAACGACATCTAAGGGGTCATAGGGTGTCCTAAGGGGTCATAAGACACTATATGATCCCTTAGCACATGATAGGACCTATATGATCACTAGGAATGTGAAGATATTGCCTCAAAACTATGAGTTTATCAAGCTATGAGTGACCTAAAACAAAGATGAACCTCCATATTATGGGATATTTCCCTTGGAAAACCTCCTAAAATTATTGCACTTGAGAAGAGAAAATGATAGAAAGATTGCTTTTGAATTGAAAACTACTAGCCCTAGGAGGTGATGCACTAACATTTTGAGATTCTACTTGGTATCCTAAAATCACAATCAACTTCAATGGAGATCAAATTTCATTCGCAACTCAAATTAGAAACATGTAGTATATAATTGATTCATAGGAAAGTTTTAAATTCAATAATTTCTTGAAGGAAAATGATTGTATTCACAACTTCAACTTGTCAAAACACTCAACAAAACTTACAACATCTACTAACATCACACTTCTTGCCTTGAAAATGCATAAACGAGACAAAATTGAAGGATCTTTAAACAAACCATAGGAACATTATCATATCATCCATTTAGGAATCAAATAACAAGTTCAGATTCTATTTATTGGTTACATATTATCTCTATTAGCTATGTCTATGGAAAACTATAAAATTTTGTAGGCTAGAGCAAGTGTAGATTATGTCATTGAAAGACTTATTCAAAATAAATAATATTGAAGCTTTAAATAAAAACACCATGTAAAAAAAGAAATCAAGCTCATGATTATAGTTTTTACATTCATGATGAGTGTAAATGAGACAATGAATTCACTTATCAACAACATGTGATGTTAACTAGAGGGGAGATTTGTCACCAGGATATTGAATATTGGGGCACATATTAGTGTGTCCAATTATGATCAAAGATAAGAAATGATTTTTTTATTTTTATTTTGTGTGTGTGCGTGATAGATTCCATTAGTTTTGATGTTAAACCATTTGTGCATATTTAGGATTAAGATTATATATGCTATATGCACAAAAATGTGACTATACATAGACAATTAAAGCATGAAGTTAACCAATATAGCTCACATGGACACACAATTTAGTCACACCAAAAGAAAATTAATATAATGAAAGCATACAAAATATTTTTGTCCACCGTGCCTTATCAATGCAGCAAGCTACTTCCAAAAGTTGGGGATTTTTTTGTGGATTGCTCTTCATAGTAGAATCCTAACGAGTGATAGACTCAAAACTATTGGCATCTCGGGCCCCAATCGCTATGTTATGTGTTGTACAGATGAAGAATCGGCAAATCATCTTCTGTTCAATTGTCCGGTGGCAGAATATTGTTGGAATTGGTTCATTGAAAGAATAAATTGGGCTACAGTAAAAAATGAAAGACTTTTTTACTTCATTCTCTCTTGGCCAACCAAACATAAGTCAAAGTGGAGTGATCTATGGACGATTGGACCATCTATAATAGTATGGCACATTTGGAAAGAAAGGAACAAAAGAATTTTTAAAGAAGCCTCACTGTCAAATCTCATGTTGGTGGACAAAATAAAAATGGCAATAGAGGAAGTATTAAATGGAAAGAAACTAAAAGGTAGTCCTAAAATATACAATTTCAATCTAAGCCTAAACAAAATCTTACTATAATTTCAATCTAAGCCTAAAATTAACTCTAATCCTTGAATTAAACCCTACCTATAATTTGAACTATAATCTAACCATAATTGAACCCTAACCATAAACTAAGCCCTGACCCTAATTGAACCATAATTCTAATCATATTCTAGCCCAAACCCTAACCCTCAATTGCCTATAATCCTAATTTAACCTTAACCCTAATGTAATTGAATCATAACCCTAATTCTAATGTTGATTAAACTCTAATACTAACCCCGACTATAGTTAAACACTTACCATAATCAAATGCTAGCCTTGATAGTATCCCTAATCTAAATTAAATTGAATCCTAACCTTAATTGAACCTTTGGGTTAGCATAACCATAACCCTAATTAAACCTTAACTCTAACCTTAAAATCAACCTTTATTAAAGGAGCCTAATCCAAACATCATGCTTCATACTTAAACTCTGACTACATTTGAATCCTAACACTTACTTGAAGGGTAATAAAACCCTAATTAATTGAACCCTAACCATAAATGAAAAATTATGTGTATAACCTTATTGAATACTAATCCTAATCTTAACATTGATTCTAACTGATCACCAACCTTAACCCCACACATTAACCTAGAATAGTAACATTAATCATAACCTAACCTTAACACTAAACTCAATATAGCCTTATCTCTGGCCCTAATATAACCCTAATTGAACCCTAACCATAACTCAACCCTAAACTTATCCCTAATCTTAACCCTAACACTAATCATGATATAAACCTAACCCTAAACACAATCATAACAATAACAATATCCCTAATCCTAATCCTAACCCTAACCTAATAGTAACCTTGAACCCTAGCCATAGAAACAATCCTTTGTCCTAACCCTAAAGATGAACCCTAACCCTAGCAATAATCCTTTGTCCAAAACCAAAAGCCTAACCCTAACCATAGCCCTAACCATAACCCAAAACCTATCCCTATCCCTAACCCTAAACCTATATCTTAACTCTAAACTAATATCTTAGCCCTAAACCCTAACCCTAACCCTAACAATAAAGTAAACCTAAGCCAACCATATACCTAAATATAATCCTTAGCCTCAACCCTAGATGTTAATCCTAACCCTAACTACTATATTAAATCCTATCCTTAACCATAACCAAAATGTTAAATGTAACCCTAACCCCAACCATGATGTAAATGGTAACCGTAACCCTAACTACTATGTAAACTATAAGCCTAAAATTAACTCTAACCCATACCCTAAACCATAATTCTAACCCTACAAGTTTGAAATCAACAAAGGCCAAGCTACTTGCCAATGGAGCTATGCAAAATTGTAGAGGGCCAACGCTATTCAAAATGTTTGAATGAAAAGCAAATTGTTGTCCTTTTGAGAGTTACAGGTCACCCTAAAGATAGAGAGATGGACATTTTACAAAGTATCTACCACAATGCATAAACTCAAGATCCATATGCAGAATTTGGACTTAAAATCAATGACAAGCTTGCTTCAGTAGAAGCTTGAGTTTTTCTTGCACCTTGGCTGAAGTATCATGAAGTATCATTATACTGGAAAAGAAAAAGGATGGAAGCGACAACGTTGTTGTTTGAGCTGCAAATGAGAAACAGTGGAAGGAGCTTGTCATTTTAGTTGCCATGGTAAGCTCATGTTAAAAGGAAACAAGTAGCACAACTGGCATGTGTGAAAGCGTCGAGACCAGTGAACTTATTTACCATAGATCATAGGAAGTTGTTCCAAAGTGCATTGTGAAAAAGGAAAAGGTCATTGCAAACCATGATTTTCAATCCTTTGCAAGCATCGCTTGTGCAAATAATAACCAACTTCATGTTGTGTGTCTTGATACATGTTCTCCAATATTTTATATGAATGACACATCACACATGATCATAAACACTCTTGAAGGATGGAATCGATTTGAAGAAACTCCGTACGGATTATAGTGCATTTCGCAACAACCACCCTAACCCTAACCATCGGCTATTGGCATAGCAAAAATGGCATTGCTTTGATACTATATATTTTGCCGATGGAAACATTTGGTAAGATTTTATTTCTTTCTTTTCCATCGGGTATCGGCGTAGCCGAAAAGGCCTTTCCCGATGGACCAAGTTATGCCAATGTAAACTTTTGTTATACCAATGACAAAGCCAAAGGAGAAGTCTTCATTGCCATCGGGTATTGGTGTAGGATATAATGTGCTATCCTAAGAAGGTATGCTACCCCGATGGATCCACCGTGAGGTAATATATTTTTAATTTTTGTTTTGCAAAGGGATACTATAACACAAAAATTATATTTCTTAGGTTTGTATGTACGGGAAGTATCTTTTTACCTAAGAAATTTAATAGAGTATTTTATTTTCATAATGATTTTTTACCATTCATGTAAATACCATAGAAAAGGAAAATTATTATTTTAAAAATTATATTTTCCACATTTTATGAACTTTGAATTATTTTTTTGGAATTAATAAGTGGATTTTAATGTTATGATATTTTAAGCTTTCATAAATATTTTTACCTTAAATTAATGAGTTGAGTATATATTTTTTGGTAAATTTTATTTATGAATAATCAAAGAATGAGTACATTTTTATTATTTTTCTCTTTTGTTGATTTAGAGAGAAATAATATTTCCAAAGGGATTTGTTACTATTGGAAATTTTCGGAATTTATTAAGTAAAAATTTCTCTAAACATTATTAAATGTAAATAGACAATTTTTTGACAAATTTTAAAATGATTAGTGTAAATTTTGAAAGATATCTTTGAAAATCATTTGAATGTTCGGGATTCTTATTTATGTAAACATTTGGGCAAATTATTAAATATCCCTGGTGTAATATCAATTTTTTATTACATTGTTTGGTGTGCACCTCACATATGAAAGTTTGAATTTATTTTTCCTATGCACATGTTGACCAAGGAGTATTTCTCACTACATAATGATCTTTATTTACTTGCAAAAGCACTTTGAAAACAAATCTTATTTGTAGTCTTTAATATAATTATGATAATAGTCTAATTGCATTTGAAGAAGTTATAAAAGAATATATTTTGACAAAGGTGAAATTATATTTATACATAAGTACTTTCAATATGGTTACCTAATGATATTATCTCTCATCATGTTTTTACCCTAATTTTTTGAATTGAATCCATATTAGGGTTAATATTATTCTTTATTGTATGAATAATGTATTTGAGGACCAAAGTGTGAATATTATATTTTGTTCAAAGAAGAAAATGTATTTTGAAAAGTTCTTTTTACCCAAGGTAAAATGATGAATAGCATTTATTAAAATGGATTTTGGTGTTTTGAGGCAATCTTTTCATATGCATTTTATTTACCCTAAGTTAATAAATTGAATATGTTCATTACGGTAAATTATTTTATCATATAGTTAATGATTTGATTGATTTTTGCAAGTATATATTCTATTGGAATTGCCCTAAAAGGGTGAAAATGTGTTCTTATCACATGGTTGGAATATTGATTCACCGATGTCATTTCCAAAAGGGAAGTATATTCTTATCATATCACACTACCTTATGTTATTATTTGAACGCACATCAAGATGAAACTTATATATGTTATTTACCCTAAATAAGTGCTTTGAATATATATACACTTTGGTGTATTATTGTATTTATGCTACAAAATTGATGAGTTCATATATGATATTTAGAGTTTTAAATAAAACATATGAATTGCTTATTCATTAGATATAGTTGAATATTTGCATTTAGTGATTTCAATGGAAAGGAAATTATATACAATGTTGAGTTTGTTAGGGTTTATAATTTTGTTTTCCAATAATCCTTGAACATAATTAAATATACATATGACTATTTCTTGGATCAAATTTTAGGACTACATCTAAAATCAGTTTTGTTCATAGATATTACTAAAAGACCTATATGAAATTCTTGTTTTGCCATAACTTTGGCTATCATAAGCCTATGAATTAATTTATAGGACTCAATTTAATATAAAATATTTCTCATCTTGACTACATTAACTATCAACAAGAAAAAATATTAGAGCTTGACATTTTTTACCACATTGACTACCTACATATAAAGAAAAAAGGATAGAGAAATAATATAAAAATTTTACAAAAAAACTTATAATTAACTAATCAAAAACATAATTTACCATTATATTGATAAGAGATATCCAAAAATAATAACATAATCAAATATATAGTTTTTGAGCATTCTTTCCATTGGAAATTAGTTTCTTTCTTTCTGACGTTTTCTCTATCTGGTTCGGGCACATACCACCAGGGGCTGCACTCTTTCTCTGTTCCTGTTTCCACCTCTGCTACTAATAATGGGGTGAATATTAATTTAGTTTGAAAGATCCCATTTTTTCTTATGAGTGGAAGAAAAGAGTTTGAAAAAATCAAACTTTGAGCGGGATAACGGATGACGGAAATGGTAACCAGTAACGGTGAAGCGGATGGGTTAGAGGGGCCCACACCAGCCACTCTAAATGGTCAACTGGTTAAGCCTTTTTGTCAATCAGAAAATGGCAACATGCCTCCAGATCAGCCCGATGGTGGGTCCCAGAACGTGACTCATTGTATCATGAGAGAGAATGGAAGGGATGTATGTCAATGGGCTCTGGATGCATGTCGTTTGTATGATAGTGCCGTTTTGGAGCCAGAATAGACGCGTCCCAAAAAAATTGCATAGAACTTAAACAATAAATTTTGTAGGCACAAACTCACAAGAATTATAAACCAAGGAGACCCCAATCCCCTTGAATTTATATTTGTAGGCATCAACCTACAAGAGACACCAATCCCCTTGAATTCATGTTTGTAGGAACCAACCTATAGGAGACACCAATCCTCTTTGACTGAGCTTCAACACAACCATTGAGAACCAACTCATATCAAGAGGCTCCAACCTCAAAAACAATGAAATATGTATAAATAACAAGACTTTGTCAAGTGAACTTTTACTATCTTGCTTGAATATATTCAGTTAAATCTATAAATATGATATACTCCACAATGCACATAGCGTGGATAGAATTTTGCATTTTTGCACACACACTTAACCACATATATTCACTTATCACCTTCTTCACCAAAATAAATACACTTTTTCTTGCATGAAACGATCAACAATATATTTGTTCCTTTCCGATATTATTATCCCTATGTTATCTTAGAATATTTAATCAATATCGATAATTCATCATGTTAGACAAACATAAATTCTCAATTCAAAAACAACATGTAACATATAGTTTGTAAACCCCAAGTGTTATAAAAAGAATAAGAACATGCTATTCAATTCTTGTCATAGAATCAACTAGTTCTATATTACCTTCACACATATCCTCTAGTTGGTGCATGTTTCCTTCCTCTTGTGCATCCAACAATAAATCTTTCATAGAGAACCATAGAACATAATGTGTACTTTTTCACTTCTAACTCTTAGTCATGTGAACCAAATACATTGACACTTGAATATAATATACTTCATTTTTATCCTTAAATTCTGAATTGCAAGCTAAAGAAACCAATTGTGGTAGAATGTAATACTAAATAAAATGATAGCACAACTTGGTACAAGTATTATCTCTAAGAATTAGACCTCATTAAGTACCTAAATCAAACACTTCTAGATAAACATTTAGGACCTATTGATTTTTGCACAAACTCTTGGTGTTTGATTTCCGTTAATAATTATAACATTAACATTTGAAAACTAGCATTCCATCTTGACATCAATCACAATATGTTCAATGATCTCCACAAAAATCTTTTGACATCAATGACAGGACTATGTTCAACAACCTACCCCTTTGTCATTGATGGCAACAAAAAAATACTCTCCCTATCAACATCACTCCATTCTAACTCTCTCCCTATGTAGGATATCTCTCTATGAGGCTACACTTATAGGTAAATCTTTCCTGTACTATCTCCCTTCTTAGCAACTCTCACCCTTTGACATCATGGCAAAAGGACTCATATATTATCTCTCCCCCTTTTGTTATAAAATCTATTCAATGTATTTTATTGCACTTTACTATAAATCATTTATTCTATTTGTGATAGGGAATCAACAACCAACACAGACTCTTGTACATCATATCCATATTTTGGTACAATTTGACCATGTCCTATAGTTGTATCACTTTGGGGATGCCTAAATGATTCATTGATTAACTCTCCTTGAACTTGTTCTTCATCTTGTCTTAAGATGAGGGAGATATCATTCCCAACTTTTGCCTAAGATAGTCAAAGATTTTCTTTGGAAGGGGTTTAGTGAAGATATCCACAAAATGCTCTTTTATATCAACATACTCCATCTTGAATTCATCATCTACTACTTCATCTCTCAAAAAAATTTACATGATTAATATATGTTTTATCCTTGAATGCATTACTGGATCCTTTGAAATATTTTATTTTTTGAATTATCACAAAGTATAGAAATAGACTCATCATACTCAATCTATACGTATTTCAATGTTTTCTTAATCAAAAGTATTTGAGTGCAAAATGACACTACTCCAACATGCTCTGCTTCTATTGTAGATAAGGACATATAGTCCTACATTTTTCTCAACCATGACACATGACCATCTCCAAGAAAGAACATGTACCACCACTAGTTGTCTTCATGTCATCAACACTTGTGGCCCAATTTGCATTTGTATGTGTTGTCAAAATAAAATTATTTCTTCTTGGATACCATAGACCATAGTCTATAGTAGCTTTGAAATATTTGAAAATTATTTTCACTACTTATCCATTAGTTTCCTTGGGTGCAGCTTGAAATCTTGCAACCATGCATATTTCTTTCATAATGTCTATTCTATAAGAAATCACATACAATAGGCTTACAATCATTGATCTATTGTGGAATATTCATCATCCTTTCTCAACTTATAACCTATAACCATAGGTGTTCATACTTTATTTATGATATGAATATATCTTTGTCTTATTGAAAAATGTGTAAACCAAGAAAGAATGACAACTCGCCAAGCATGGACATATCAAAGTCAATTTGCATTTCTTTAGAAAGCTTATTACACATTTGATCACTTCTATCACCAAAAATGATACCATCAACATAAACGACAATAATAAACTAATGGTGGAGGGTTTTGGTTTTGTGTTTTATGTGCTATGTTGTGTGGACATTGTCAACCCCCCTGGTGTTTGGTTCTTCCATGTTGGATGGCAAATGCAGTTTTCTAGTGGGGGATCTCCTTTGATGGGTGAGCAAAGGATGATATGCTTTTCCCCCTCTTCTCCCTACAATATTTTGATGCAGGAGGTTGAGGCAATTCAATGCCTTAGTTTGTGCCCAGTTGTTGACATATATTTCATGGTTGGTCATATGGTGCTTGGCTCTGGTTTTTGTAGGGGCTCAGTTCTGGTTGACTATTTTGTTGATAGATGTGGTCCGTAGTTTGGGTTCTATGTTTTTTGTGCTATGTTGTGTGGATGTTGCCAACCCCTCTAGTGTTTGGTTCTTCAATGTTGGTTGGCATATGTAGTATTTATGAGGGGGGGTCTCCTTTAATGAGTGAGAAAAGAATGAGATTCTTTTTTCCCATCTACCCCCTACAACATTTTAATGTGGGAAGTTGAGGTGGTTCAATACCTTGGTTTATGCCTAGTTGTTGACCTTTGTTTGATGGTTGGTCGTATGGTGCTTGGCCCTAGTTTTTGCAGGGGCTTAGTTGTGGTTGACTGTTCTGTTGATAGATGTGGTCCATGGTGTGGCTAGACTTTCTTATGTTTGTCCTCTTTGTATAAGTGGCGGTGGGGATTTTCCTCCTCTCCTTACTAGGTGTCTTCATGGACTAGATTTCTAGATAGTAAAGGGGTAGTTTGTGGGTGTACTGAGCCACTCTTGTGGTGCCTCCCTTTACTGTCTATTGGATGCTCTGTTTTCATAGTATGACTATGTTGTAGAGAGATTCAAGGATTTTTCGGTGTGAGCTCAATCCCATGTGGGTTTTGCATATTGTTGTGGCTCCTATGTTTTGTGAGAATGGTTTTCAGTTCGATGGCTTATGGTGTGGCTGGAGCTTTGGTGGCTCTAGTGTCTCTACTATTGTTATTCATTCTACTTCTCAGTTTGGTGATGTTTTTATTCCTATTGACAACCAAAAGGCTATTAGTAGTTTTAAAGGGACCTTTCTAGTCTTGATATGGTTTTGGTTAAGGTTTGATTTTTTTAGGGGTTTTTCGAACCTTCTCTCTATATTGGGCTTGTAATTCTCTTGGATGGGTTCCTTCCAGCATGGCTTCTATAGAGGTGATTGTCACCCCTATTGAGGTGGGGTCTTGGTTGGATTCTCTATTGAGGGAATGCCACATTCTTCTCTTGTGGGTCTCTTTCTTGTTCCTTATTGAGTTAGGGACGTCTCCTATTGAGGTGGGGAGATGCTTTCTGAAGAAGGTTGGTTGGTTATTTTTGTGGTATTCTCTTAATGGGTGTTGTCAGGATGTTGGATTGGAGTTTGTTCAGTTCTTCCCTACAGTGATCTTCTTCTATTTGGCTCCGATTGAGGTGGGATCATCTTCTATTGAGGTGGAGAGGTTTTCTACTGGTGAGGGGGTGATTCATAGTGGGAGGCTCTAGGCTCAGAGTTACTAGTTGGATCATGGTCTGTCAAGGAAGGTTAGGGGAACCTTGGAAAAATCCCCCCTTATTTCACTTAGTTGCTTGAGATTCAAATGTAGGGTGGTCTAGTGTTCATCCTTTCTTTATTTTGAAGGTTTTGGGTCCTTTGAAGACCCATGAAGGTTTTCGGTCCCTTTGAAAACACATGAAGGTTCTGGGTCCTTTGAAAATCCTTGTATGAAAGTTACTCTGCTTGATTTGGCTAGATTTCTTCCTTCTTCTCTTTGTATTTGGGTCAGAGCCCTCTCCCTGCTTTCCTAAATAAATAATAATAACAAACTAATGATCACCATTAGTTTTGATGTAGATATTACTACCAACAATACCTTTCTTGAATCATCGCTGCAGTAGATACTTGTCCAATCTTGGATACCATACCTTGGGATCCTTCTTGCGTTCACAAAGTACTTTCTATAATCTATAGAAAAAATTGGATTCTTAGACAACTAAAGTCCTTTCTATTATTGAATGCACACTTCTTTCAACTCATAATTTAGAATAGTTTACTTGACATCTAGATCTGACAGACTTTGAAATTCTTGTATGCAAAAAAATCTAGGATCATTTTGATTTATTCCAATCTGGCTATCGGAGCAATATTTTATTCAAATTAAATACCTTCCACTTGGGCATAGCCTTTGCAAGATACTGTAGCCTTATTTCTAATCTTCTTTCCATCTTCTTTCAATTTATTTCTAAATACCCATTTTGTTCCAATAACATTCTTTTCCTTGGACCTTTGAACAAGTTCCCAAGTCTTATTCTTCTCAATTTTATTTAGTTCCTCTTCCATTTCTCCTATCCAGTTCTCAACTTTGTTGGTCTCCATAAAAAAATTTGGTTCAATTTTACATAGCAAAAAAATGTACCTTTTCATTTACCCTTGCTAACTACATCCTTGTTTGGACTATTGTATTTATCTCCAAGAATCTAAATCTTAGAATGATCACTCTAAACATACTTTGTTGAAGTTTTCAAAAAAAAAAATCTATGTTCACTTTCAATATCTTCTTCAGTGACACAATATGATATTTCTAAGTCACTATCATCTCATTTGATGTTGATCCACAATGTAGTGTCTCATCAATTCCATCTATCTAAATCACTATCATTGACCGGTCTCTACTATGTACATAAAGTTGGTGCAATATGTCATGCACTCAACATGATCGGATGTGTCTAATAGCGTAACCTAATATCCTAAGAAGAGATCCATTTAATTATCAACTAGGGACATGTCTTCTTTGATGATGTTGGCACTATATATGCACTAGGGAATCCTTATAGATTGTTCTATCAGTTGTGTATAGAAAATAAAATAAAAACAATAAACTAAATTAAAAACATAACAATGTTGCAAATAAAACTAAGTACACAATGGCTATGGGCAAACTGGTTATTTGCAATAGTAGTAGTTGTAGGTAGATTGGTCTAGAACTAATGAAATTAATTTTGCTAAAACAAAAATTATCTTAAACAAATGATCACTAACAGTAAAGCATAATGAACAACAACCTAAACTATTGCAAAACTAAAGTACAATAGAGTCATAGTTCCTCAAGTGCCCTTGCTTGAGTGGCTTTAATTTGTCATTAGCATTCAACATCCAATCTACAAGCTTCATTGTTCAAACCATCTTCTTATTACAAATAAAAGATTACATGGAAATATATCAAACTTGTTGATTGAACACAGACACCTTTAACAAGACTCAACACTAACTAGATACTTTCCCTACAACTTCTCACAACTCAACATGATCTCAAATTTATGCATGAGGCTTGACGGTTAGATTAATTACAAACTCAATAAATTATTAAAAATGTTATCTCCTATGACAATGAGGAGATGACTTAATCCTCACCAAAATAATGATAAAAACTTAACTAACATAAGTTAAGAGTGTTATAATCCTCTTCAAACTCTTACAACATAACTATGGTTCAAAATGTGGAATTACACCTAAAAATATGGAGAAACATGTCACAATGACTTATAATCCATAATTTTTTGTTTCCGCAAGTTTCTCCATGATTCCTTATCTTCAATAACTTCCAAATCCATGAGATAATAAAGAGGTAGAAGAGTCCAAATTGAACTAGAACTCAATCTTTAACTGTTGCCTGAAAAATCTACTAGATTGTCTCAGACAACTTTTGGTGAATGTTTCTCATTAACTATTATGAATCAACTCAAATGATTTAAAGGGTTTTTAGATCTCATTTTAATATTTCCAAATAATTTTGGATATTTGATTTCTGTTAATATATGAGTGAGATATGCCCATTTTATTGAATTTTTTTTTTTAAAAAAAAAATTTAACACTTTCAGTCTATAGCTACATTTGTCAATTACCAATGTGTTCCTTATTTCTAGCTACATGAACGACTCAAATACATCACAAAAAACATGTTAATAATTCCAATATACTTGACATTTAATAATAACCATTTATCATAATATATTATCACAAATTAGCATTAACTAGCTAAATATACAAACGCATATTAAACACCAATAATCCCAATTGATGCTTTATGACACCAAGGTAATGTTTGGAAATTACTTGGAAGGACATTATAAACATGAGGTAAAGTTTCATTAATCATGGAATAATATGGTTAATTTATAGGCTCATTAGTCGTCACTTTCAAAAGAGCAAAGGACAAGAAACATTGGTGATAAAGATCCAATCGAGGAGGTTTTTCTTAACACGATGGGTGCCCTTCTTAGAGGGGTAACATGCTATAGAATATAAAGAACAATAGAAGAATAAAAATCTTGGGTAGTTGGTAGAATTAATGGGTCATCAATTGGGAATGAATAATAATAACAATAACAATGTGTCTGCAAATAATGTAGGCAAGAATGGGTAACAAGGTGGTAACAATGGTCAAGGAGAAAATTTGGTTCATAATAGAAACACAAATCAAGGAAAAAGAACAATTAAATGTAGGCCCCTTATGAGAGTATTTTTGCCTAATATTCAACCATATGTTGACAATGAACCTCGGTTTACATATTTGCAGAATTATTTTATTTTGGATTAGAAAATTGGGGGTAAATAGCTCTTGGCTATCATATCACTAAGTGATTATATTGATGTTAGAATGAAGCATAAAGCCCATGCTATGATGGTATGATGAAATAATAAGAATCCAATCAACTATTGAGAGGGGGTGGGTGAATTAGTAGATAGAATTACTGATACAAACTTCACCAACCTCAAAATCAATCTCTCAAAGTAAACTTAGAACTATCAATGCAATATCACTGTCAATATAAAAACTCTCAAGATAAACCGGTTGACTGTTACAACAAATTAACAGTAAGCAACTTCAATTTTATAAACATCCAAATGCTTTTACTGACATCAGTAAAACTCCATTTCACAATGCTTTTAGTTATCATGACTTATCAAAATAGATTAAGTAGTTAAGCAAATCAACCGTAAGATCATAACCACAAAAACATTCACCACTTGACACAAATTTTTTTGACGTGGAAACCCAAATAGGTAAAAACCATAGTGAGATGAGACTCACAAGATAACTATCTAATCTCTTCTGAAGTTCACCTTGTTAGGAGCCAAGCCTATTAAAGCTTTTACAAAATTCCTATTAAGAACTGATCCTGTTAGGAATCACCCGGTTAAGGGATTGACAACAAATGCCTTGTTAGAAGCAATACCCAGTTAATAGTAACCTCGATAGAGGATTTTAAATCCAAGCTAATGGATCACCTTGTTACAGGATTTGAATAGCACCAAGCTTGTTAGAGCTTACTCAGTTAGGAGATTTCAATTCTGTTGTAATTGTTAGAAAACAACAAGAGTTTGTTGATCTGTTTGAATAACACTACACTTGCTAGTTCATATCCTTTTCATGCTCCTATCTGCCTTTATTCAAACTGCAGATACATAATCTGGTTTGGCAATCACACACTCAACTCAAACTTTGCCAACTCTGAAACTAAAAAACTCATCGACCTTATAAACAAATCAATTAGGTCGGTAACACAACAAAAACCTATCGGTTCAAGTATGACCGTTGGATTACATAGCAATCTCTACACATAAATCTAGAAAGCCTCAACCACTCCTTGATCACCAAAATCAAAGAACTTAGTAACTCATCACACGCTTTGCATTAGATGCAATGCATTTGCTCATTCCCTAGACAAAAACCATTTCAATCAACTTGCCAAAATCACTTTGAAACTCTCTTCATACAATGATCATACGTGGCATTATCATTACTGCTCATCATCAGATTGTAAACCAATATAACCAATTTCCAAAGCTTAATCGGTTAGGGTTTAACAAACAACGGGTAGAGTTTACCAGTTTAACTCTCTAATATATAACAATACTGGTTCACTCCACAAACTCTTCCTACTGGTTACCGATTCCTTCACTAGCTCTTCCTACCAGTTAAAAAACATCATAATAATATCAACAATATCATTATTATTTGTTAATTGACATCTATGAAAACACAATATATCATTAATGCAATCTTCATGCAAATGCCAACAATCTCCCCCTTTGGCATTGATGGCAATACAAATATCAATACCATTGATTGTTGTGATTGTGAATAGGAATCATGGTTTACATTACCAAGTATTCACCAAGCTCTATGTGTCTTCAACTTCTCAGTGGTTCTTCTCTTCATAATCACATAATTCTTCTCCCCCTTTGACAACAATGCCAAATTGAAAGTAAAACATGTAATGTCAAATTTCACTGTTTAGCATTAACAACTTGCAACTTGATGCTCCCCCTGTGGAATAACTCCACTTCTACACCAATCCTTTTTGTAAAATTATGCAAGTAGCTCTAGGACTGATGTAATCTACATCATACTTAACTGACCTCATGAAGTGGTACAACCCCTAGCTGACTTCTAAGATACTCAAAAGTAGTCGTAGGTAGAGGTTTAGTAAAGATATCTACAAGCTGCTCCTTGGTAGAAACATGCTCCAAGATCACATCTTTACTCTACACTTTTTCTCTTAAGAAATGATACTTCAATTCAATGTGCTTGGTTCGTGCGTGCAAAACAAGGTTCTTGGAAATATTTATGGTACTTGTATTATCACATAAGATCTTTACAGGTTCTAAAATCTTCATCTTAAAACCTTCCAAAATGTGCCTCATCTAGATAGCTTGTGTACAATTCATGTAAGTTGCAACATACTCAACTTCAGCAGTAGATTGTGAAGTACAACTCTTCTTTTTACTACTCCATGAAACAAGTCTACCTCCAAGAAAAAATGCTCCAGCGGTTGTGCTTTTCCGGTCATCAACATTTCCTGCCCAATATGCATCTGTATACACCTTCAAATCAAAATTTCCTCCATATAGATACCATAACCCATAATAAACAGTACCTTTCAAGTATCTAAAAATCCTCTCGGTTGCTATCAGATGTGTTTCCTTAGGACTCTTCTGGAATCTAGCAACTAGGCCAACAACATGAGCTATATCCAGTCTGTTGTGAATAACATAGTGCAATTTTACAATCATTGACCTGTAATCCTTCTCATCAACAAATGTGGATTCATCTTCCTTAGACAACTTACATCCTATAACCATTGGTGTCCCAACTGGTTTACAATCACTCATGCCAAATGTCTTCAAAACCTCCTTCACATACTTAGATTGTGTGATGAAAATACCATTCTTCATTTGTTGTATTTGCAAGCCTATGAAATTTTTTATTTCCCCAACTAAAGACATTTCAAACTCATTTTCCATTTCATTTGCAAAATCATTGCTCATATCATCATTACCTCCAAATATGATATCATCTACAAATACTTCACTCACCAGTATTTTATCTCCTTCAGATTTGAGATATATATTACTATCATCACTGGTTCTCAGAAAACCTATCTTCATCAGATGTGTATGGAGCCTTTCATACCATGCTCTTGGTGCCTGCTTTAATCCATATAAAGCCTTATGCAATCTGCATACCATGTCTTTATCATCAGTCAAAGCATAACCATCTGGATGCTCAATGTATACTTCTTCTTCTAGTATCCCATTCAAAAATGCTGACTTGACATCCATCTAGTATACCTTGAATTTCTTGTGTGTTGCAAATGCAAGTAAAGTTGACACCTTCTAGTCTTACTACTAGTGCAAAAGTCTCACCATAATCTTCTCCTTCCTCTTGTGCATAACCTTTGCAAACCAACCTATCTTTATTGCGAACTACAACAACATCTTCATTCAACTTGTTCTTGAATACCCACTTAGTACCTATCACATTTTTATTTACCGGTTGGGGTACTAGGGTCCATGTGTTGTTCTTCTCAATTTGATCTAATTCCTCCTCCATAGCTTTAACTCAATGATCATCACTAAAAGCTTCCTTAGCAGTTCTTGGTTCAATAGTGGAGATCATGAAAGAATTCTCTCTGATTCTTCTTTTGGTGAGTACTCCAGCATCCTTATCCCCAATAATCTGTTCAGGATTGTGATTCAATCTCACATATCTTGGAATAACATGATCATTATCTTCAGGTTTAGCTTCTTCATTGTCATCATCTTCTTCTAAATTTATCTGTTCCAGTTGAAGTGGTACACCAGTATTTGCTTTACTAGTTTCAAATTTCATAGTCTCTGGTTCTAAAAACAAAATGCAAGGATCTTCATCCTTTTTCTCCAAACCGGTTCCCTCTGAGACTTCAGGATATTCATCCACTCAAACATCAACACTCTCAATAATTCTCCATGTCCGGTTGTTAAAACACTTGTAGGCCTTACTCTTGGTGGAATAACCAAGAAATATACCTTCATCACTTTTAGCCTCAAATTTGCTAATATAATCACCTCTCTTAATAAAAAATTTGCTTCCAAATATCTTGAAATAACTAACATTAGGTAATCTACCATACCAGTTTTCATAAGGGGTCTTGTCCTCACCTCTCTTTAATAGAATCCAGTTCATAGTGTAGATAGTTGTGCTAACAACTTCTCTCCAAAAAGTTTTCACTACACCTCCTTGTATCAACATCATCCTAGGAGCTTCAAGAACTGACCATTTGTTTCTCTCTATGATACCATTCTATTGCAGTGTCCTCGGTGCAGAAAGTTGTCATTTGATAATATTTACTTCACAATACCTAGTGAATTCCTCGGAAGTAAATTCACCGCCTTGATCTGTCCTCAGACATTTTATCTTCTTACTGCTCTTATTCTCAGCTAAGGCCCTGAATGCCTTGAACTTACTAAAATCTTCAATCTTATCCTTCAAGATTGTGACCCACATCATCCTTGAGCAATCATCAATGAAGATCATAAAATATCTATCACCTTGAATACTTTTTGTTCTTATTGGTCCACAAAGATCTATATGAATCAAATCTAACAGATGTTCCACTGAAAAAGATTTTCTCTTGAAAGTTGAGGATGCCATCTTTCCCAACTGACATTCTTTACACAGAGCATTAACTGGTTTGTCTAACTGAGGCAAACCTCTCACTGTCTTGGACTTACTCACTTTAACAATTTTATCAAAGTTTATATGACAAAATATCCTATGCCAAAGCCAACTATCATCTATCTTTGTAATTAAACAATTTTTGACTTTAGGATTAAGGTGGAAGATGTTACCTTTAGTTTGCTTTCCAGTTGCAATTAGTTCACCTTTGTTGTCATACATTTTGCACATACAATTTTTAAACTCCATTGGGTATCCTCTATCATTAAGTTATGCCACACTCAGAATATTGTGCTTTAAACCTTCAACCCAGTAGACATCATCTGCACTGCTCTTTCCATTAAGATATATAGTTCCCTTACCTTTAACCATGCAAGGTGAGTCATGTCCAAATCTTACAACTCCGCCATCAAATTCCTTCAAAGAAAGAAATTTGCTCCGATCACGTGTCATGTGATGTGAACAACCACTATCAATGATCCAATCATTAGAGTTATCCATTCGAGATACTAATGCCTTATGATCAGATATCTTCTCTTTAATGGCTACAAACACAATATCTTCATTAGCATTACTGTCAAATTCCTCATTAGCGATACCACCATCAACAACAATAAGATAATCTATTTTGCCTTTACCCTTATACTTCTTGAATTTCTCTCTTTTGTGCTCATTATCACCATTAGGACAGTTAGCAACTATGTGTCCAATCTTGTTGCATGCAAAACATTTCAAAGGTAATTTACCTCTATATTTACCAGTACCTCTAGGCAACCACTTGGCCAACAATGCTTCAAGTTCAACTAAACTGTCTTCATCATCACCTTCTTTGCTAGATCTAGATTCATAACCGTGACTAACATCTCTACTTTTCCTCATAGATGGGTTAGAAACAAAAGCTCTAAATGGAGACTCAGATTTCTGTATACTACCATCATAACCATTTAATTCAAAAGTAGTAAGTTTGTCAATGATGGAGTCAAGAGTTACCTTATTTTTGTCAATGGACTTCAACTCCTGAATAGCTACAACTCGGATAGCATAGACCAGTAGTAGGGTTCTTAGTACCTTACTGATCATTGTGGCATCTTCCACTTTACCTCCTGCACTCTTAATTTCACCAACTATCTCTTTTATCCTTTGACCATATTGTTGGATATTCTCACCTTCAGCCATCCACATGTCATCAAACTTCCCTCTTAGACTCTCTTCTTTAGCAATCTTAACATGTTCATCACCACTATAAATCTCTTCAAGTTTTTTCCATACCTCATATGCAGTCTCTAGACCATGAACATCTACATATTCTACATCAGACAAAGAACTGATAATAGCCTCTAATGCTTGATGATTTTCTTTGAGCTCTTTCTTCTGATCATCAGTCAATATCCCAGTAGGTGCAACATACTTAGTGTCGACATGTTCCCAATACTGGCTACCTAGACTCTTGATATAAATTTTCATTCTGTCACTCCATATCCTATAGTTCTCTCTATTAAACTTTGGACCTTCCTTCTTCATCATGATCTACAAGATCTTTACCTCAAGCTATTAGGCTTAAATCTTAGGGGACCTGATCTGCTCTGATACCAACTAATGGTATGATGAAAGAATAAGAATCTAGTCAACTACTGAGAGGGGGGGGGGGTGAATGAGTAGATAGAAAAACTGATACAAACTTCACCAACCTCAAAATCAATCTCTCAAAGTAAACTTAGAACGATTAATGCAATATCACTGTCAAGATAAAAACCCTTAAGATAAACTGGTTGATTGTTACAACAAATTACCAGTAACCAACTTCAAACTTATAAAAATACAAATGCTTTTACTGACATCAGTAAAACTCCATTTCATAATGCTTCTGGTTATCATGACTTATCAAAATAGATTAAGTAGTTAAGAAAATCAACCATAATATCATAACCACAAAACATTCACCACTAACAAAAATTTTTGACGTGGAAACCCAAATAGGTAAAAACCACGATGAGATGAGACTCACAAGATAACTATCTAAACTCTTCTAAAGTTCGCCTTGTTAGGAGCCAAGTCTATTAAAGATTTTACAAAAGTCTTGTTAAGAACTGATCCTGCTAGGAATCACTTGGTTAAGGAATTGACTACAAATGCCTTGTTAGAAGCAATACCCGGTTAAGAGTAACCTCAGCAGAGGATTTGAAATCCAAGCTAATGGATCACCTTGTTAGATAATTTGAATAGAACCAATATTGTTAGAGCTTACCCATTTAGGGGATTTCAATTTTGTTGTAATTGTTAGAAAACAATAGGAGTTTGTTGATCTGTTTGAATAGCACTACACTTGTTGGTTCAGATCCTTTTCATGCTTCTATCTTCCTTTACTCAAACTGCAGATACACAATCTGGTTCAGCAATCAAACACACAACTCAAAATTTGCCAACTCTAAATCTAAGCAACTCATCAACCTTATAAACAAATCAATTAGGTAGGTAACACAACAAAACTTAATTCTCTCATAGAGATTACAAACAAATCGATTCAAGTATGACCGTTGGATTACATAACAATCTTTGCACATAAATCTAGAAAGCCTCAACCGCTCCTTGATCACCGCATCATCGAACTTAGTAACTCATCACGCACTTTGCATTAGATGCAATACATTTGCTCATTCCCTAGACAAAAATTGTTTCAATCAACACACCAAAATCACTTTGAAACTCTCTTCATACAATGATCATATGTGGCATTATCATTACTGCTCATCATCAGATCATAAACCAATATAACCAATTTGCCAAACTTAATCGGTTAGGGTTTAACAAACAACAGGTAGGGTTTACCAGTTCAACACTCCAATATATAACAATACCGGTTCACTCCACAAACTCTTCCTACCGGTTGTCAATTCCTTCACTAGCTCTTCCTACCAGTTACAAAATATCATAATACTATCAACAATATCATTATTACCGGTTAATTGACATCAATGACAACACAATATATCATTAATTCAATCTTCATGCAAATGCCAACATGCTAGAGGTAGAACACAAAACTATGATTTGCAAAAATAGTTGGGAAATTAACCCTTCTCTTCTATGATGGTTCATAGAAAACTTCAAATAGAGATCGGGTACAAGACGTGGATACTTATTATTAGCTAAATCACAAGCCGAAAAAAAGAAGCAATAAAGTATGCAACAATACACCTGGGTTATATTGCCCATGAGTGGTTTTACTATGGGGTGATCAGATCACCTCATACTCTTAGTTCAAAAAGAGGCTTATTGCGAGTAGTGAAAATTTTAAGAAACTCCCTCTCAAAAAATTGACCAAAATCTTGGCGAACATTTTAATTTTTAAAAAGACAATTATGATTTTTATTGGCAAATATTTCCTTTTTTTTATGAAAAATATTAATTTTATTAGTGATTATTTATATCAATTTTTTTTGGTAGAAAATATTGGCGAATATTGGAAAATAATAAGAGTATGCATTAATTACAATTCCAAATCCTTTCATTTAAATTTTTTTTTTTATAGAAAAGTATAGGCGTGAAGGTGGAAATCATTAATGAATTTAAGGGGTAGACTCTACTTTATTTAGTTTCTACTATTAATTTAAAATAATCTAATATCCCTCTTTGTATTTTGTGAGATAAAATGTACCAATAATTTGTAACACTCATTGGGCCAAAAATTTCTTTTAGACCATTGATTTTCATTGAGGTCAACAATTCAAAATAAATTTCAACTCCCACAAGCATTACAACTTGTAGGTACAATTTACCTCATGTAATACAAGGAAGGTTACTAGATTATACTTTAAATTAATGGTGGCAACTGTAGATTGTTGATATACCCCTAAAGTAACTCATAATTATGATATATTATTGGCGAATTAATTAAGATTTCTACAATAAATTATAAAATGTTGGCGAATCTGATGCAATCATGTATCAAATATTGTGGTGAATCTTTGGGTTAAAAAAATTGATAAAATAAATTCTCTAGCGATTTAAATGACCATAAAATAAAAAACTGTAAAAATATGACAATTCAAGTCACCTTAAAAGTTGAACTTATTAGCCAAATTTTGATTCCCAAATTTCAAAAAATAGCCAATTAGCGAATATTAGCCACTAAAAATTTCACTAATTGAGAGATTTGACAAGAAATTCTAGAGTTGCATTTCTAGAAGTCAATTGAACTAAAATAGTGAGGTTTTGTAGATGCCTATGTGGCTAATTTCCAAAGACTCTTAGTGTTGGTCACATATATTCTTTTCATGGATGGCCTTACAAATCCTTTGAGAGGTTGGATTAAGCCACTCTATTCACCTACTTTATAGAAATCCATCAAGAAGGTTAGAGACATGGAGGATTCTACTTCTAGAACCAAGTTTTAGTCTAATGGATTCCCTCACAAGAATGATCAGGTTAAGCAACATTGTCATAGGGAATCAAATCACACAAAATAAGTCTAATAGGTTGGATAGTGATCAGTTTAATGACCTTGGGATGAGTAAATTATGCTTTCATTATAGGGATCCTTGTGACCCATGTCACAAATGCACTATAAAGGTTAAAGAAAAGCATTTGAGTACTTTTTAGCTAAAAAATCCACATTAGAAAATTCATACTAGTGATCTGATTCAAAGAGAAGTGAAGAGGAAAAATCATTTGAAGAAAAGAAAAGGAGTGGAGATACCGTTTCCCAACTCTCTAGTGCCCCAAAAGTAGTTATATTTAAGGTTAAAGGTGAGCTAGGGAAAACAAATAATAACACTTATCGATACATGTTTCACTCATAATTTCATTGATGAGGGATTTTTGGCTAGAAGGGGACTTAAAATAGAAGAAGATGATGGTTTTAAGGTGATGGTAGTTGACAGCTCAATCTCTCTTGTAAGATTTCTAATCAGAGCATATAGCTAGGAGATTATGAGTTGAAGGATGCACTCTATGTGATCAATATTGTGGAGAATGATATGGTCTTAGGGATCCATTGGATGCTATCTCTTGTGGAGCTCTCTTTCAAATTGTAGAAAATTGAAATGACATTTGAATTAAATGGGAAAAAGATAGTTCTCAAAAGGTTATCATATGTGGCACCTAAAGTTGTATCCCTCAATATGGAGTGCTTGATTAGACATGATCAGGTGGAATGGGTAGCAAAGTGTCTTATCATGCCTACAATTGTAGATCAACAAAAGAACAACTATGATTCAAATATTTAAAATTTCTATCAAAGCATAACAAGGTGTTTGGGAGAATTCTACTTGGAATTCCACCAGAGAGAGGGATTGAACATGTAATAGAGCTAGAGGAGGGTGCCAAACTAGTGTTTTCTATACCTTATATACATCTTGAGACACATAGGTATGAGATAGAGAAACCCCCATTTGATTTGGTAGGTACACTACAAGTTGGGGTTGTCCAGTCCAAGTCATTGTCTATCATTAGTCTTCCTGAATATTACTTGATGTTTATTTTTTGTCTGGAAGATGACTTTTTTCTTTGGAGGGATGATGTAGTTGGCATAAAATACCTATTTTTATGTTTGATAATATTGGTTATTCGAGAATGTAATAAATATTTGTATTAAGTGAGTTGTCACTCTCAAGTAGTTATGTGTTTGTTGGTTGACAATTGTATTCCTCTCGATAATCACTTGGTCCTTTAATATGTTGTGTGCCACTAAGGAAAGGAGTATGGTATAGCTGAATAAATTATAATCCTTGGTTGACAATCTTTGGTCTTCCTCTTTGTAATAATTTCATGTGCAAATAAAGATATATTTTATTGTTTTTTTAGGTATGCATGATCATTTGTATCATTATTTCCTTTATATAATTTATCAGATTTAGTATTAAACCGCTATTAAATTAAGGAATTACTAGAGATGGGGTGCATTAGGCCCAAAAAGAGACCATTTGCATTAGTAGTGGTTTCAATGAAGAAGAAGAAGGATGGGATAATGCAAATGTTCATTAAGTATAATGTACTAAATAAAACGACAATAATAAATAGATATCTCATTCCTAGGATTTATGTGTTGATAGATGAGTTGAATGATGCTTGTTATTTTTCAAAGATTGAATTTAGATTAGACTACCCATAGATATATATGAGGAGAGAGGATATAGAGAAGACAAAATTCAAATGCCATTTTGGACACTTTGATTTTTGGTGATGCCCTTCAAATTGACTAATGCACCAGCTATTTTCTAGAGTTGCATGAATCAGGTATTTAGGAAACAACTAAGAAAGTTTGTATTAATATTTTTTGATGATAAGTGATTTTTAGTATAACTTGGTAAGATCATATGAAGCATCTTTAGGAGGTTTGAAGCTTATTGGAGACTAAGTCCTTATATGATAATAAGTCTAAGTGTGACTTTGGCATGATAGATTTTTTCTATCATGGTCACATTATCATTGCAAAAGAAGTAAGAGTTGATCCTAAGAAGATCAAGGATATAGTAAAATAGCCTACACCTATGAATCTCATGTAGTTTAAGGAATTCATTGGTCTATGTGGTTTTTACATGAGGTTTGTAAAGGGATTTTCACAGAATGCAACTCCACTTACATATTTGGGAAAGAAGGGAGCTATGGAGCGGTCCAATTTAGCACAAAAGTATTTTGAGAACTTCAAATAGGAGATGTCTACATGCCCAATGTTAGAAATTCCATATTTTTCCAATCCTTTTGAGTTAGAGTGTGATGCTTTAGGAGAAAGTATCAATGCTATTTTGATGCAAAAGAAGCATCTCATAGCCTTCAAGAGTAGGAATTTGAGGGGTGTGGAGAAGAGCTATTTCATATATGATAGGGAGATATTGGCCATCATGCATGCCTTGGCCAAGTTTAAACCACATTTAGTAGGGGAAAAATTCATCATCAAAATGGATCACAGTAGCATCAAATATCTCATAAACGAGAAAGATATAAATAATAGACAACAAAAATGGGTGTCTAGATTACATGCATATGATTTTGACATCATGCATATCAAAAGGCAAAATAATCTAGTTTTTGATGCACTTTCCAAGAAGCCTCATTTATGTTCATTGGTTGAGATCACTGCTGATTGAAGAGAGTTGATCTTAGTAGAGTATGCTAAGGATTATTGGGCAACAAGAATCACTGTAGGTACTATTCATGATGACGTATACACAACGCTAAAAAAAATGATCATTTAAAAGGACATAATCTATCTAGTTCCTAACTCATAGCTTAAGGTGAAGATATGAAGAATTTTCATGATGCACCTATGGCTGGTCACTTAGGATTCTTCAAAACTTACAAGTAGATCTAGGAGGGGGTCACACAAAAAGGATTAAAAAGTGAGGTCATTAAGTATGTTAGAAATTATCCTACTTTCTAGTAGAAAGAAAATGAGCATACTTATCCAAATTATTTTCTTCAGCACTTACCATTCACAATAAAAAATGGAAATGTATCTCCATGAATTTCATCAATGGGATACCTAAGGTACATGGAAAGGATTGTATATATGTTGTAGTTACCAAATTTGCACACTTAATTGCTATTTTTCCAGCATATACTACAACATAGGCTATTGATTTATCTTTACGGGATATTTTTAGACTTCATGGGATGCCCAAGAGCACAGTGAATGATAGAGACAACAAGTTCTTAAGTCTCTTTTGGCAAGAAATTGTCAAATTGAGTGGGATTGAGTTAAATCCTAGCACAAACTACTACACACAAACAAATGGAAAAATAGAGATAGTGAACAAATGGGTGGAGGAGTATCTTGCAAACTACATTTTAAGACAATACAGAGAATTGGTAAAATGGATGCACCTTGGGGACTAATGCTACAATTTTATTTATCACATGTTTATTATGATGTCACCATTTATGGCATTGTATGGGTATGAGGCACTGAACTTCATCGATTTTCTCTTTGGTGGTAGTAGAGTGTCTAAGGAAAGGGATTTGTCAAACAAAGGCTAAAACATCATGAAATATTTAAAGGAGAACTTTCGATAGGCACATAATGGACAAAAGATATATGTTGACCTACGTTAGATAGAACATAGTTTAAGGTGGGTGACATGGTATATTTGAGGCACAACCATATAGACAATCCACTCTTAAGAAGAGTGGGTCAAAGAAGTTAAAACCCAAGTACTATAGTCTATTTAGAGTCTCAATAGGATTGGAGAGGTTTTCAATGATCTTGACTTACCGACTAGTAGCAGAGTGCACAATGTGTTTCATGTGTCTGGGCTCAAAAAGGCACTCAAGAATAATGTGGTTCCCTCATTAGAGTTGCCACCATTGGATAAGGGGAAGTTAATTTTGATTCTAGAGGCCATAATAGATTACACGGAGCATACTATACAAAAGAAAGTCATAAAATAGTACTTGGTCCAATAGAATAACTAGCCAATATAGGATGAAACATGTGAGAATGAGCATATTTTACAACATCCATAGTTGGAATTCCTTGGGAACAAGCGATTTTGGAGAGTGCAAGCTATAATGTCTCCTTCATGAGCACTTCAACATGTTGGACTATTAGCCTATTCAATAGGTTCCCATAAGCTAATGAGTTAGGGTTAGGGGACTCATGATGATAATTTTATCCAGTAGTGATAGGTGCTTCATTGAGCTTGGGTGGTTGAGACTTGCATAATACCCTTTTCTAGAGTGATTTTGGGTAATTTTCTCATACTTGTTATTTTTAATAAGTTAGCCCGAGCAATGAATAATCTAGTTATCTATGTTACTATTTTTAGATTTGTCGATAAATGAAGTTAATATTGGTATCTCAATATTTGATATAATCTAGTTTTAATTTAAATAATGATAAATTAAATATTTAACTTGATCATTTATTTAACTAATAATCTAGTTTTAAATATTAAATAAATAGACTTTAAGGGCTTAGGTTCCCACTTTTTGAAAGACATGAGGATTTTAAATTAAATAAAAAAGCATCCCTAGCTGGGTGTGGCTTTTGGAGGGTCTATAAAAGTAAGTTTTGGAGCTCATTTTGTGAGGTTTGGATTTGATATTTTTTTTTAAATTCTTGTTAGTGGAACTTATTCATCTTCTGGTTTTGTGAGGACTAACACCCTCACAAGTAGCATCTTCTACATTAGTGAAAGACCCAATCTAGAAGATTACTTAGTGATTTCAAACAAGAATCATAGTTGGACTTCATGGTTAATTGATATCTTCATTTTTCTTCTCAAAGATCTTAGGACAAATTTAGGAAAGTTGTTTTGAGAATATTGGAAAGGTGTTTACTAGTTCATTGAGCATATTCATCTTCCTTGTCGCTAGATATACTATCTAATGAGAGGGTTGTGAGACTTCTAGAGTGGAGCAACTAGGGTTTGGAGTGATTATTTTGCATTTATGTGCAATTCATACCTTGTCAAATTAGTTCTTCATCAAGTCATCCCCTTTGGTGGTGTTTTTAGGGTGGTGTCTATGTAGTTTGGGCACCCATTTGCTGGTTGTTGTTGTCTTTGTTTAATATTTTATGTTCTTCGTAGGTTGAATATTTGATTTTAATGAGGTTTAATCATATGGGCATCTCTAGTTTTGCTACTATATACTACTTTAAAATCATAACTAGTTGTGAGCATTTGAAATATTGTATTTGCAAGTTATTTCCTTTGTTTATTTGTTGCAATAAAATTATATATTGTTATACCACTTTTTCAATTTCATCTTCTTCTATCAAACACATCAAAAAAATAAAACAAATAAAAACAAAAAAAATCAAGGGTGTTCACTACATAAAATTCTCATTGAAAGTGATATCGAGTTATACATGACATCGTGATCAACATTATTATAAAAAAACTACTGAAAGTGAATAGAGCTTCTCATGCACCATAATATATTGCTAAGATTCAAATGAACAACTATATCAAGTACTCCAAAAACTATTTCCTCATTGCAATCAACATATCAATGTAATAATGGTGACAAAAAACAAGGCCTTCCAAACAAAATCCTCATTAGACAATTTTATAAGATCAACACATGGGTAACATCTCTAAAAAAAATACTCAGTGTCCAATCTCAAATAACTAGAAGATTCAACCCCAGATCAACATCATGCAAAATAGAAATAATCAAACATAACAGGTGGATTTCCAAGACTCAAACACCATGATCAATAGTAAACCTAATTTTCCAAACAAACCCACATAGAGTAACTACAGGTAAATAAAAACCCTCCAAGTAGCTATGCAAAATTGTAACTATCTTCATCTAGAACACCTTGACTAAGTCTTATTACATATCTACATACCATAAATTTTAGTAAGCATGTATAACCTACAAAACAAAATCTATAAATTTGAAATCCACTTAAACATCTAAATATTCACATCATACATGTCATCGAAAATTAGAATATGCACCGATCTACAAACCCCAACAATTGAAAACAAGAGAAAATGCAACCTAAGAGGGAAACCAAGTTGTCTAGGAGCTTAAAACATATGAAATATATCAGCTCCAGAACTCACAAAGTGTAATGTCCCTAGTTTTGGGTTCTCTTGCATTGCAGTTGACACTAACCTTTTGAGTGATTGTAAGCATTATCGAAGGGGCTATTTGATGTTACTAGTGAGCTAAAATGGTCTAGAAGACTCATATGACACTTTTCAAAGTTATTTCTGGCTTTTAGTGTATTCTCCAAGAACCTTGGAGAGAGTGACTATTTATGGTAAGTCCCTAGTTAGTCCTAATTCTCATTATTCATCGTCAACGTCACTCTAGTGTACTCATATTTTAATTATGATGTTTTCAGGAAATTTTCACAAATCGGATGCATTAATGACTATTTTAATCGTATTACTAAAGTTGCTCAATATTATTTAAATTATTTAAAAAGCACCTTAGTGTTATAGCTTGTTAGAATCATAATGGAAAGTTTTAAATGTTGAGATGCTCATAAAATAACTTTGTTGATTTCAGTCTAATAATCTTGTCATTGATGTCAAAAGGATATGTACTGAAGGAAGGGATCAATATCAAGATGGGTCACCATGATAAAGAGAAACAAAGAAGTCTTTGAGATGCCATGAGGATTGATTAACATAGTGTTGTTGTGCACCTTCGGGCATAACAAAAGATGGGTTGTCATGACAGAGAAAAATAGATAAGTCTTTGAGATGCCATGAGGATTGATTGACATAGTGTTGTTGTGCGCCTTCAAGCAGAACATACAGGTCGTGCACAAAAGGAGAAGACTATGCAAATAACTATCTTGGCTCTTTATCCCATATTTTCAGTGTAAAAAAACTATAAGTTATTTATATAACCCGATGTGCAATTAGTAAGTGAGCAATAGCTCACATGGTTTTGTCACTTGATTTGGAGCATGCTAGGTGCAAGTTGTATCAACAAGATAGTGTTGTGGAAGCTCGTCGAGGAGGCACTATTCTTTTGATGTGAGTTTATCTTTGTCTCTTCGATGTGAATGTCTCTTTGCTGCAAATGTGGAAGTGAGCATCGAAGTGATATGCTCGTGTCTATTTGAACACAGTTTTGATAAGGGCCATCAACAAGAGATGTGCTATTAAATAGAGAGAGATATAAACTCCCCTCTTTGATATGATGTTATCACACCGATATGATAAGTGACAAGCTGTGTGGGACCCATAAAGTTGATATCAATAAGACTATGTTATTTCGAGGAGACTCTTCTTGATTCATATAGATCTTGTGATGTCTCTTTGATCAGTTGCAATCGTTGAAGTGTTGACAAAGGCTAGATGCATGTCAATGAGACATGACCTCATCGAAGAGAGACCTTTATATGTCTCTGTGATATAGTTGGAGAACTCAGTTAGAAGGCTAAGAGAAATGTGAAGGAGAGTGTCGACAAGAGATTTTCTAATTCTCTTTGGTGTGACATATAGAAGAAGATCCAGGGAGATTGAGCAAGCTATAAAATGATGTGATGAATGGAACCCCACCATAATGTCAACAATGGCCAAATCTTTTGGTCAAACCAGGATGATCAATAGTCTATATTTAAAGATCTAAAGGAACTTGTTTTGGCACAGTAACAGAGCATTCTGGGAACTTGCACAAATCGGCTTAAATAACTATCTATTGAATGCAATTGGACAGTTATAAAATGGGATGGATTCTCTATGTTGTGATGACAAGAACAGAGTGCAAACCAACTTAATTAACAATCCTAATGCAAGAATAGAAAGATATATAGATCATGTTGCATGATTATGATGCAAACAATTTTTTGTATGATCCTTGATGAGATATGGTTGAATTGGGTCTTGGCCGAATTTATGGAGGTGAATATAGAGCATACAAATAGAATGTAAATTGATATAGATGTAAATGTTGTTACATTGAGAAGAAAGATCAAGAAGTTGTAAAGAAGAAAAACAGAGTGTAAGCAGATTTTGTTTTTATAAATCTAAATAATAGAGAAGGGAAAGTTGTAGAGTTGAAAGGGTGCAAACCAAATTTCTGAAGAGACAAAGAAAAACTATAGAGGTTCATTTTAATCCACGTTTTTAATGGCATTAAGTGTATTACATAAATATTGTAGTCTTGTATGTTGTAAAGGGATTGGTGTTCCAAAATTCTTAGTAAGTTATTGTAAGGGGGTTGGTGCTCCTTTAGATTGGCGTACATAAAGTGTGGGGGATTGGTGTCTCCTAAAGGTTGGTACCTTCAAATTAATTGTAATCAATTGGTACATTTGTGGGGCTGGATTTGGACACTAGCTCAAAGTAACATTTTCTCATTGTGGTTTTTCCCATCTTGGGTTTTCCATGTATATCCTAGTGTTGTGTGTTGTGTTATTGATGTTCACATTCTTCTACATTATGTCATTAATTACTTGTGAGTACTGAAAATTATTTTTAAAATTGTGAAATCGATACACTAATTCAACCCCTCCCTTCTTAGTGTATCTATGTGTTCAACAATTGGTATCAAAGTGAGGTTCCTTGGTACAGGCTTAACCGCTCAAGGTAGATCTTGGTCTTGAACACATGATTGGTAATGAAGGAGCTTCATCTAACAAGGCACCACTGTTCAATGGTACAAACTATGCTTTCTAGAAGATTAGAATGGAATCCTACATTTCTTCTCTTAGATTTTACATTTGGCAATCAATTGTGATTGGGTATACACCTCCTACAAATTCTCCATCTACTCTAGATGAGAATAAGGAATATGAGAAAAATGCAAAAGCAAAGAACACCATATTGTGTGGACTATCAAAATCAAAAAATATCAAGGTAATGCACTATAAAACCACAAAGGAGATTTGGGATAAACTTCATAGTATCTATGAAGGTGATGATATAGTTAAGCAACCAAAATTGCAGACTTTTAGAGATCAATTTGAGGGATTGAAGATGAAGGAAGAAGAAATAATTTCAAAATATTTTCTCAGAGTGGATATAGTTGTCAATGCTATCAAAGGAATCAATGAAGAGGTTAAGTATGCACATGATCCTAAAAAAGGTGTTAAGATCTCTACCCTCCAGGTATGACTCAAAAGTCTCTACTATTGAATAAGCTAAGGACCTAGATAAATTTTCTATGGATGATTTTTTTAAATCTCTTTCTGCATATGAAATGAGAATAGGAAAAGGTGATACATCAAATAGATAAGTTGCCTTTAAGGCTGTTGAGGTGGAAGATTTAGAGATTGACCATGAAGAGGCCAACTTTGTAAGGAGATTAAGAAGAGGATTAGGTAAGTACAAAGGAAAACTACCATTCAAATGTTTTGAATGTGTTAAAGTAGGACATAACACATCCCAATGTAGAAACAAAAAGGAGAACGAAAATCAATAAAAAAATTCCTAAGTACAAGAAAGGAAAGTACCAAAAGAATTTATATTCCAAAGAAGATAGTGGTACCTCAGATTAAAGTGACATTGAAGATGCCACATAACCTAGAAGTGAATATTATTTATTCATAGCAATTGTTGAGATTGATACTAAAAATAATGATAATGAATCAATTAGATCCAATGAAGAAGAAGAAGCTAAGGTCAATTTGGAAGGAGAGATCATTTTTGCCTTGAATGAACTAGACCATGTAAGAGCGAAGAATTTAAAAAAAAAAAGATCAAGGAATATGAAGCACTAGTCATTAGTCTCAGAACTAAAATTGAAGAAGCCAAGAAGATAGAGGATGCTTTGATAGAAAAATTGCTAGCGAAAGAAAAGGAATGTGAGCTACTTGAGGCTAGGATTGTATGTCTAAGGAAGTATGACAAAAGCATTTAAACCCTGGATAACATGTTGAGTAAAAAATGAAAATCTAATATCTTGACTGGGCTAGGCTGTGAGAAGGGACAATGTTCTAACAACACCGTGATAGGTAAGAAGAAATACAAAGAGAAAATCAGTGATGTCTTTGTAAATTCTGAAGAGAAAAAGAAAGATGAAGAGAAGACCCAATATATTTCTAGAAAGGAGGATTAGATAGCTAACAAGAAATCTGAAAACAAAGAAACTGAGGGATTCATTGATGTGTTGGCATGTTGCCATTGATGTCATTGATGTTGTAGTTTGGTCCAACATACATGGTTTTGGTGTGGTCCAGTTGTTTGCTCCTGAATATGTTTTGGTCTGGTCTTTTTCTCCATGATATGTGTTAAGTTTGTACACTTATTTTAGTATTTATCTCACATAGTTTTGTGATCCAATAAGGCATCTTAGGTCTGGTACCATCTGAAAATGTTGAAGGCATGATCTACAAGGTATTTTTGGATCTGGTCCTATCCGGATATGAAGGAAGGAATATTCTACATGGTGTTTTGGATTTAAGATGGTAGTAAGCATTGTAAAGCTATTTTGTAGTGTTGTGTGTGAATCTCGATCTCATCCCCTCTCTGGGTAAGCCAACTTAACATAATTTTTAATGTCGATATATAAACAACAATTTTGCAAGAGATGTATAGAGTTGTTGAAAAACAACTAATGTGTACATATTGTATATGCAATTTTTTTGTGAATGTGAATGTTGTTTAGGCGGTATATGTATAGTGGATGTAAAATTATTTTGTGTCCTTCAATGGAACTGTACCTCATGCATATGTCAGATGCAATTCTAGCAGTTCAATTTTGTATTTAGGCTATAAGCTTGTTCTCTAGCAGTGAGCCTTTTTGTGTTTGGGCAATGATACCTCCGAGAAGTGAGCCCCCACCGGTAGTAATCTACCTTTGTACTATGTAACTGGTTACATATTACACTATACTTGAGAGTTCATTCTCTTTGTGTTTTTTCCCATATTGGGTTTTCCACATATAAATCCAATGTTATGTGTTCTGTGTTGATTGTCCTTTACTACATTTGAATTATGTTATGTGATTGGTTAATTAAAAGTTTTAATAAGTTCAAGGGAATATTGATTCACCCCTCCTCTCATAGTATTTCATATATTCAACAATTAGTATCAAAGCCAAGTCCTTTGGAAGAGTTTAACCACTTGAAGGAGATCCAGAAATTTGAACTTATGGATTTAAGTGAAGATCTTAAGAATTCTCTTGAGGATCTTGAGGCAGTAGAAAGTGAAAAAAAATATATGAAAGAAAATATCCAGTTGGCCAACACATGCATTGAGAAGCTAAGAGAGAAAATCTAGAAGTTTAAAATACAACATAAAGAAGTTAGTGAAGAGCTCAAACAAGCAAATGGCACTATCAAAGATATAAAAACCAAAAGTGGAGATAATGAGAAGACCAAGTAGTACTTAAACAAAATGGTGAAATGTAAATTAGAGGAGGGTGAAAAGCTAAAACAAGAAGTAAAAACTCTAAAAGAAGATCTAGAAAAAGCAAAGAAACAAGAAAACAAACTTGGTTTTGGTAAGTTTGATAAGATGATAGAGGTGAAGATTCCTTTGGAAAACAAAAGGGATAAAAGATTAAAATCTGATGAATTCTCACAATCCAACATGAATCACGAAGAGGATCCATTTTTGGAAAAGGTAGTAGAGTATAACAAATCCACCAAGGAGGATAAAGGTAAGTCACTGATCAAGCAACAGGTAAGTAAAAGAAATACTTTATTTAATGCCTCTTGTTATAAATACAATAAAATAGGTCATAGAGTAGTAGAATGTAAGAATAGTATGAATCAAAATTCTAATTTATTCTTCGATAGATGTTATGAATCCAATAAATATGGTCACAAAGCTAATCAATGTAGGAATATAGCTATAGATCATGATAGATATAACTGCTTTGAAGGTCGTTGTTATACACGCAAGTTTTTTGGACATAAAGCTAACCAGTGCAAGTCAAGACAAGATCTGGTGAATGTTCAATGCTATAACTGCAACAAACGTGGACACATGGCGAGACAATGTAAAAGGAATGAGGTTAAAGCTTTAGATAAATCATTAAAGAGAATCAATGTAGAAGATGTGAAGGCTTAAATGAAGAAGATCTGGAAGAAGAAAGAAACTATGGATGCACCTAGATTTGGTGTAGGTACTTCATTTGGTAATTGAAGAACATTTGGATTTGGCCTAGGGGGAGTAATCAAAGAAATATCCTTTTCCCCTGCCAAAGAAAGTGAGGTTGCAGTGACATCTTGACAGAGAGTAAATCCAGGAAAATGTGTTGAGTTACAAATCATCACGAAGGTCTGACAAATGAATGCGTAAATCAAGATAGTTGATGACAATGCATAAGCATTTAATGCGAGATAGTGGATGAAAGGTTGAAAGGGGATTTTCAACAAATTTTTATCTTACCAAAAATCAAAGAGTATTGTAAGTGTCAAAGGTGATCAAGGGAATTAGGGTTTCCTAATGAATCTGTTTCCATGGATACTCACATAGTTGTTGACATCATGCCTTCTCAAGCCTAGTCCAGTATTTGAGAAAAATCCTTATAAGGCGATGGAGACTGATCCAGCTGGTGCATTTTCTAGTATAACAGTTGGAGATGTGTTGGTTGAAGATATTCAACCATACATTCATGTAAAGCTTGATGAATTCAATCACCATGGGAAACTAATGAATCTATGGATAGACGAGATGATGGGAAACAACAATGAGGTAAAACCTCAATTCAAAACCCTAGTTGAAAATAAATTGAATGCCTAGAATGATTTTCCCAATGTCTACTATGAAGATAAATGGATAATAATAACAATGAGTAGATTCCACAATGAGTTCTTATGGTTAGATAAAACCTATCATATCACTAAGGAAGTAATGAGGGCTATTACTAGTTTGAGTGATTTTGGGGCCATTCCTATTTCAAAATTAGAAAAGAAAAAGGATGTAGTGGAGCTAATGGGGGCGACTTGTGACGAGCGATCCCTGTCTATCACTTCTGTTAAGAACAAGGCTACAAAGTATCTGTCAATGATGATAAAAATTTACTTTACCAATTAGGACAATTTTATTTCTACCACAATGGTAAACATGGCTAATGAGATAGTTGAGTTAAACAAGGACTTTGATCTCTATGAGATTCTAAAACAACAATTGTTGGACAACCTTGCACAGTGCAAAAAGAAGAAACACCTTTTCAAGTATGGAACCCTAGCATTATGTATTTTGTACTATTTTCTACAAGAAATTCCTGGTCAAGGAAGAGTACTTTGGTCACTAGGTAGACTGATAGGTCATTAGATTGCATAGTGGATAAGGAGATTTCCCAATTATGTGGCAAGGGAAGACATTTTCACGTCCTATTTCTCTCTCTTTCAACTCAACATGCAGAGGAGACAAAGGATTCCCAAGGAAATTGTTGAGAAATACAAAGAAGATGTTTGTATTTTACATTTATGTTCACAACTGACAAATGCTAGATGGAGGTCGTTGTCCTAAGGATAATTTGGATTGCATCATTCTATTATGAGGTTACCGAGGACATGATAGAAGGTACAACTCAAGTGTTACTGAAGAGCCCTATTGATGAAACACAAGAAAGGTTTGGAATGGAAGCTGAAAAGTCTTTGAAGATTCACATGGAACATAGCAAGAAGACCTGAGAAAATAATGTGAAGAAAGTCATTTAGGAATCAATGGAAAAAGAAAATGTAACTGAAGAGGAGATTATAGAATATAGGTGCTCCAAAATACTAGTTGGTTCATCTGGAACCTCTGCAAAAGAAAAGAATCTGAAGGTACTTCCTCCATATGATTCCCTAAAAAAAAACCAAGTCGAAAGATGCAAAAGGAAAACCATAGAAATTGAGTCTAAAGAAGAAGAAGAACTAGAGAAATACCAGATACACATCCAGAAGTCCAAAGTCAAGAAATCCAAGAGACCCCTTGATGTGGATAGCCTATTTGAGTCAATTACAAAAGGAGAAATCCTAAAAGAGGTAGGTGATCTCTATAATGAGGCTAGTAATTAAGATAAAGATAGTACTGTAAAAGATTTTCTATTATATTGTGTTAAGTTAGATGCAGTTGCAGAAGAATTTTGAAAGGATATACTAGATGAATTATGGAAAGAATTAATTAGAATTAGAAAAGCTGCAAGAGAAGAAGAACAAGTCATTAAGGATCATGCTTTTTATTTTATTGGTTCTCCTCTTTCAGAAGAAAACAAATCCAGTCTTATTAAAGCTTGTAAAATAGAATTAAGGACAAAAAAAAGTTTGGGTAGTCTCATGCTAGGAGAACCTAATGGAAAATAAAAACTTAAGGAAGAAACCATTGAAAAGATAATGCCTATAGCTAAAATTCATGGAATGTTATTAACTAATGATTTTGATATTGTCATCGGTATGTCTGAGGATGTGAATACTAATCATATAGATAATGAACCTATTGTGGATGATGTAATGATTGTACTTGAAACTTGTGGTGACCCTCTGACAAACATTGAATCCAGAAAAGGTAAAGAAATAAATATCTTAGGCGATAAAAGTCAAGATGATCAGGTACTAGTGGAACAATAGAAAAGAGATTCTGAACCAAAGGATGCAACAGAGGAAAATTAAGAGAATCAATACAATGTATCAAGTGAAAAAGTGATTGATTCTATGATTGAGATTGCTACTAGTTTCGATACATCTAATGACTTCTGGAAGAATCTGTTCACTTTGCATTTAAAAATCCAATCTATAACTTCATCTAAATTGATAGTTGAGTCTGCTAAGGTTGATCTAATATAGAAATTTTAGATTGGACAAGGTTTTCTAGCTTCCGCCAGACATGATTTTATAGGTGTCACAGAAGAATTACTTACTACACTTTATGTTGCTATTCTTGAATGTGAATTAGATTTACCTACCCCCAGTGTTGATAAATTCTTTGCAAAATCACTCAGAAAAAATGAAAGAAAAATATGAGAAAGACAAAGAGGAAGACAAAGAGAAATTGTTACAAGAACTTAAAGGTAAATGTGAGACCACACATAAATAGCTCTCCAAACTTATCTCTCATGGTCGATCATGTTTGTCAAATGGGAATGTACTCTTCTCAAACAGTCTTCAATGGCTAGATGCCACAAAAAAGTATTAAAGCTAAAATCATTATTGAAGACAAAATCTGAAAAGCCTATACCAATTACTAGTTAACCCAGGATCTATTTGGCTCTGACAAATTGACTATTGAAGAGAAACATAAGAAATGTTATGAGCTGCAACAACAAAGAGACAATGTCATTCTTCCTTTGGGTCAATTAAGGGACATGTGTAGTGAAAGAATATCTATTATGAACCATGCTCTTTCTAAAGATATACAATTCAAGTATTTTGACCCTAGTTCAGTGCAAGAAGCAAAGCAGGTGCATGCGTCCTTGCAGGTATAGATTGAGTTCCTGACAGAAACCACTTCACATTGGGACATGCTTAAAGATTTTTGGACAGTGCAAGTTCACAAGATCAAGCATTTCTTTGATTAACTTTGTTTGTCTCCCTTAGGGGGAGTTAGGTTTATTGACATTTCTTTTCTTGGTTTTTTCCTTTGTCATTATTATCAAAGGGGGAGAAATGCAATGCGATGTTATGCAATACTTTCAGTTTCAGTTGACTTTCAACTTTTACGTTTTAATTTCAGTTTTCTTTTTGAGAAAACCTATACATTATTACTTTATGTTTCCATCAATGACAAAGGGGGATATTGTTGGCCTATTGTTATTGATGTTGTAGTTTAGTCCTACATACATGGTTTTAGTGTGGTCCAGTTGTTTGCTCCGGAATATTTTTTGGTCCAGTATTTTGCTCTGTGATATGTGCTAATTTTGTACACTTGTTTTAGTATTTATCTCACGCAGTTTTGTGATCCAATAAGGCATCTTAGGTTCAATCCCATCCAGAAATGTTGAAGGCATGCTCTACAAGGCAATTTTGGATCCGGTCCTATCTGGATATCAAGGAAGGCGTATTCTACATAGTGTTTTGGATTTAAGATTGTAGTTGTAATTGTATGAAGCTATTTTGCAGTGGTGTGTGTGTATCTTGGTCTCATCCCCTCTTTGATTGAGTCGACTCAATAGAGGTTTTGATGCAAATATATAAACAATAGTTTTGCAAGAGATGTGTACAGTTTTTGAAAAACAACTAATGTTTGTGAATGTTTTTTAGGCAGTATATGTAAAATAATTTTGTGTACTTAATGGAACTGTACCTTATGCATATGTCAGATGCAATTCTAGCAGTTCAATTTTGTATTCTAACTATAAGACTATACTTCGGTAATGAGCCCTCTAAGAAGTGAGATACCTCTGTACTTTGTAATTGGTTACATATTACACTATACTTGAGAGTTCATCATCTCTATGGTTTTCCCCATATTGGGTTTTCCACGTATAAATCTGGTGTTATGTGTTGATTTTTCTTTACTACATTTGAATTATGTTATGTGATTGGTTGATTAGAAGCTTTAATAAGTTCAACAAAATATTGATTCACCCCTCCTCTCTCAGTATTCCATATATTCAACATGATGTTATTAGTAAGAAGAGAAGATTCAGAAGATCACCTCTCGCTAGGCAACAACAAGCATTTAGGTTCAATCATTCTTTTCTTAGCTATTACTTCTCTTGTAATAAGTTTGGTCATAAGGTCATAGATTGTAAGTTCAACATGAGAAGAAACACTCTCATAAGTCAAAATCTATTTGCACCTCTTACTGATTTCAATACAGTGCATTATAAATGTAATAATTTTGGTCATATAGAGTTTTTTGTAAAAGTGGTGTCAAATCTCCCAAACAAGATAAGAAAATAAATACTCATGAAACGGAAGAAAACAAGACTAAATCTAAAATAGATAAAAATAAATAAACTAAAAGAGAATGGAAGGTAAAGAAGGAAGAGAAAAATGTAGAGAAGTCTCTTCTTGTCTAGGCAACATTTCATCCACAAGACGAGAATGGTACTTGGTATGTTGACAACGGTTGTTCAAATCATATGATTGGTGACAAGAGTAAATTTATCTCAATAAAAGAGACGTGTAAAAGAATAGTACAATTTGGATCAAATGACACTGCTACCATGGTTGGAAAAGGTTCAGTTAGTTTTGATAATGGAAGGACAACAACGCAAAATGTCTTCTATGTTGAAGGGCTTAGACACAATTTGCTTAGTGCTAGTCAAATGTGTGATAATTGATACAATTTGGTACTTCATAAGGATGGATGTGATATCAAGTAATATGGAAGAGTAATTGGTGATGCACATAGAATAGATGGAAATTTGTGCATACTTAATAAGCTCAAGAAAAAGAATGGATCCAAATGTCTCATGAGTCAAAAGGATGACAACTGGTTGTGGCATAAAAGGTTGGGACATATGAACATTGGCAGTCTTGTCAAAATAAGCTCAAAGAAGGCTACAAGAGGTATGCCTATTATCACAAAGCCATCAAACACTATATGTAAACATTGTCAAATTGGCAAGCAAACAAAAGTGATCTTTAAGACTAAAGAGCATTCAACTACATGACCACTTGAGATGATACATACTAATTTGTGTGGACCCATGAGAACAAAAGGTTGGAATGGTGAAAGATATTTCATGTTGTTCATAGATGACTTCACTAGAATGACTTGGGTGTGCTTCTTGAAAGAAAAATTAGAAGCATTTGAGAAATTCAGAAATTTTAGGCCTATGATTGAAAATGAGATGAGCCTACGATTGAAATGTTTAAGTTCTGACAGAGGTGGATAATTCACATCAAATGAATTTAAAGATTATTGTGAAAAACATGGTATAAAAAGATAATTTTCTGTAGCTAGAACATCACAACAAAATGGTGTGGTTGAAAGAAAAAATAGGACAATGCAAGAAATGGAAAGAACCCTCCTGAATGAGTCAAAATTAACTAACAAATTTTGGAAAGATATTGTTCATGCAATAGTTTAAATTTTAAATAGAGTGAAGGTGAGACCAAATAGCTCCAAACCTCCTTATGAGTTATGGCCAGGAAGGACAACTTTGGTTAATCATTTTAGGGTGTTTTGAAGTAAGTGTTACATAAAATGTGATGATGACAATACTAGTAAATTTGATGCTAGATCAGATGAAGGATACATTGTTTTATAATACTCTATAAGAAAGGCATATAAATTTTATAATATGAGACTATGTATAATTATGGAAAGCATACATGTAAAGTTTGATAAGGATTCACTTTGTACTCTAGCAACTGAAGATAATTAAAACAAACCTAAACAAATTCACGCTAAGCCAATAGCTGAGGAACCAACAAGGAAAGAGACACAAGAACCTTAAAAATTTGTACAAAGAGACTGCCCAGAAGAGCAGATTATTGGTGATAAAAATGTAAATGTGCAGACAAGGAGAAATGTTGCAATGAGGATACAAGAAGATCATTCTGAAAATGATACTCTACCTGAAAGTTTCGCTTTACTTTCCTTGGTTGAACCCAAGAACTTCACAAAATCAAATCAAGATGAGAATTGGGTTGATGCCATGTAAGAGTAACTCAATCAAATTAAGAATAATCAAACATGGGAGCTTGTCCCTAGACCTAAGGACAAGAACGTAATTGGAACCAAATGGGTATTTAGAAACAAATTAAATGAAGAAGATAAAGTTGTTAGAAGTTGTTGGCATTATGGATTAACTGATTATGTATTGCATTGATGTTTTGTCATTGATGTCAACACTAGCTGCTATGGATGGTTACCGGTAGAAGATCTAGTGTTACCGGCAGAAGAGACTATCTGTTGGATACTTCCGACATGTTTGGATCAGTGAAGTACATTTGATTTCATGTATTATATGCTCCATGAGAATGTTTTGGTCAATTGGTATTGGCTTGGTAATTGATGTTATCATTCACTCTGGTAAACCCTTACCGACACCGGTTTAAGGCTTTACCGATAGAGCTTTCATTGAGGAATTGTGACAGGATGCACAATTGGTGTTGGTGCAGCTTCTTCATAGATTTCAGGATGCTGAAGATGTTCATTGATCATTCTTGAAGACTTTTCTTTGGCATGGTGAACCCAGAATAGGTCTGGTACCTATCTAGGTTATGGACCGGTATTATGCTAGTGTGTACTCTACACATTACTGGGATGCTTCGAGATGTTTTATGGATTTGTTATTTTTGTTTTGATCTTGAGCCGACATGGCATATCATTGTAATTTGAATTATGTAATGATCTTATTGTAATATCTTTTAGGTGGCCAACCTAATTGGTTTAGGCCTTAGGGTTTTTATAAATAAGAGGTAGAAACTCTTTGTAAAGTATCATGGCTATTGGAAAGGTCATGGTCAAGGAATTTAATGTGCGAATATTGTAATATCATTCAGGCAAAGGAATTGGTCGACCATTGGTGATCGAATTGGATTCAGAAGAGGATTTAGTCCTCCGACATAGAGCTTAACCGAGACTGTAATCAGGCATGGTAGATGCTATTTCCAATAGCTCACTCTATTGGATTGTTGTCCATTTATCTTGAGAAGTTTGTAGCCTCTCTATAGTCAGTGAGACTCTTTTGTAATGAGTAGTATGCTCTAGGCAGTGTGCCTTCCTGCAAGTGCAGGCCCCTCATTGTAACACATACTTTCTGCAGAAGTATCACTTGACTGTGGGTAGGCTTCCCACCATGGTTTTACCCTTTCTAGTTTTCCCACATACAATTCATGGTGTTATGTGGTATTGTTTCTTTGCATTGATTTTCTGGTTAAATTGTTAAGTTGCTTTGTTTACCGACATTTGTTTAAGGTTATATTGTGGATTAAAAGTTATAATCTATTAACAACTGATTCACCGCCCCCCCCCCCCCCTCTCAGTTTTTCACTGGTTATCCTAGAAATTGGTATCAGAGCTTTGGTCCTCTTTTGGAGAATCTTAATCACTTGAGGTAGATCCTATGGCTACTAAAACTTCTAATCCACCAGCAACTATTTTTAGAAGAAAAATCCCTAAGCTTGATGGAACAAACTATGGGATATGGAAGATCAAGATGGAGAATCATCTTAGATGTTTTGGAAAGGAAATTTGGGAGATCACTGAGAAAGGATACACACCTTATGATCTGGCATTTGGCAATCCTGCTCCTGCAGACTTGGATAAGAACATTGACAATGATTGCAGAGCTACAGAAGCCCTCTTGTGTGCACTTACTAATCAACAAATTATGGGATTGACTGACAAATCATCGGCTAAGGTTATATGGGGCAAATTGCAAAATTAAAATGAAAGTGACCCTACAATCAAAATTTCTAAACTTGATGGTTACCAGGTAAGATATGAAAATCTGAAGATGGAAGATAATGAAAGAATTGTTGTGTTAATGGAAAGAGTAAATGAGATTTTTATGGGAATTCAATGTTGTGGAGGATTTCTAAGTGAAGATGAAATAGTTTCCAAAGTCTTGAGAGCCCTTCCACCGGCTTACAAGATGAAGGTAACTACTATTAATGAGTTAAGAACAATGGAAAATACTTCAATTAACAGAGACATTCTGATTGGGAAATTATCTTCTTTTGAGCTTGAAGAATTTGGATCTTCTGGAGCTGTAAAGTCTGAACTTGCTTTTCATGCATCATCATCAACATCTACCAGCAAAAGTGATTGGAGAGCCCTATATGCAAAAGAACTAGAAGACATGAGGAAAGAAGATGAAGAGCTTGAGCAACTTGAAGCCTTATTTGCTAGAAAAATACCTAAAGGACCAACTGAAAGTAAGTATGAAGGAAAATCACCTTTTAAATGTTTTGCATGTAATAAGATTGGTCATTTTGAATCTAGATGCCCTGAAAGAAATGCAAGGTTTGAGGAAAGAGTTAAGAAAACTTTTAAGCCTAACCAGAACATATATAGATTCAAGAAGTATAAACAGTGCTACATAGTGGATGAGGAAAGAGTAAGTGATGACTCTGGAGATGAACCGAGAGAAGACTCTGCTAGTGGATCTAGAAATAGAAAAGAATGGGTGTTCTATGCTTTGAAGGAGGATGAACCAGAACCAACTATAAAAAATAAAGAGAAGGCCCTTGTAGAAAAAATTGAAGATAAAAATGAATGGGTAATTGATAGTGGATGCTCACACCATATGACTGGAGATAAAGGGAAATTTTTGTCCCTACAAGAATTCAATGGTGGTCAAGTCAGATTTGGAGATGACAAAGCACGTATGATCAAAGGTAGAGGTATTATTTCTTTGGATGGAAAGCATGATATTGATAATGTCTATTATGTAGAAGGTTTGAAGCATAATCTTTTAAGTGTTGTTCAATTAGTTGATAAGGGTTTTCAACTTCAGTTTAAAGATAGAAAATGCAAAATCATTAACAAGACTGATTTGGAAATTGCAACCAATATTCAGACTGGAAGTAATATCTTTCACTTGAACACTGGTAATAAAACATGTTTGATTGCTCATATTTATGAGAGTTGTCTATGACATAAGAGGTTATGTCATATTAATTTTGATTGTATTGTTAAGATCAGTTCAACTAAGGCAGTTAGAGATATACCTAAGATTATGACCTCATAATCCGGTATGTAAGGAATGTCAATTGGGTAAGCAAGTAAGAATTTATTTTAAGAGAATACATGATAAATCTAATGATGTAATTGATTTGATTCACACTGACTTATGTGGTCCAACAAGGACTAGAAGCTTTCAAGGTGATAGGTATTTCATGCTGATTATTGATGACTATTCTAGAATGATGTGGGTGACTTTTCTAAGGGAGAATTCTGAAGCTTTTGAGAAATTCAAGATCTTTAAAGAGAAGGTTGAAACAAAAACTGGATTAAAAATCAAATTTCTAAGATCAAATCATGGCGGTGAGTTCACTTCTCATGAATATAACAGTTATTGTGAGACAAATGGAATCAAGAGATAGCTATCTGCACCTAGGACTCCTTAGCAAAATGGAGTAGTTGAAAGAAAGAATAGAACCATTTTGGATGCAGCTAGATCTATGATGATGGAAGCCAAATTGCCTCATATCTACTAGAGAGAAGCAATGAGTACAACAGTCTACACATTCAACAGAGTTCACACCAAAGGTGAAACCGGTAAGACCCCTTATGAACTATGGTTTGGACATACACCTACTATTAAGTATTTCAGAATTTTTGGAAGTAAATACTATATCAAAAGAGATGATTCAATTGGAAAGTTTGATCCTAGATGTGATGAAGGGATATTTCTTGGTTATTTAATTCAGAGCAAAGAATATAGATGTTATAACAAAAGATTGCAGAAAATTGTTGAGAGTGCTAATGTGAAAGTGGATGAACAATACATAAATTATTCTATATCATATGACAGGGAACCGACAGTGGAAATGATTATAACATAACTGACATTACCTCAACTGGTACAGGAAGCTAAAACAGTTACACCGGCACAATTATAAAATTCGACTATGACTGATGATCAGAGCAGTGAACCTGAAGTTTAGAAGACACCAACGTATGTAAGATTAAATCATTCTGAAGATAAAATTATTGGAGATAGAAACAAGGGAGTTATGACAAGAAGAAAACTGGAAAATGAAGAGGTATGTCTTATTTCTCAAGTTGAACTAGCAACTGTTATTGAAGCTTGTAAGGATAAAAATTGGTTAAAGGCTACGGATGATGAATTGGATCAAATAGAGAAGAATGAAACTTGGTCTTTAGTTCCCCGACCTAAAAATAAGTATATTATTGGAACTAAATGGGTTTTTAGAAATAAACTGAATGAGGATGGTCAGGTTATAAGAAACAAGGCTAGATTGGTTTGTAAAGGAAAGTCACAAATGGAAGAAATTGATTATAGTGAGACATTTGCACTTGTTGCTAGAATTGAAGTTGTTAGACTATTTCTTGCCTATGCAGCTTATAAGAACTACAAGGTTTATCAAATGGATGTTAAATGTGCATTTTTTAATGGTGAGATTGAGGAAAAAGTTTACATTGAGCAACCTGGTGGATTTTCATTGACAGATGATAAAGATATGATTTGTAGATTGAAGAAATCTTTGTATGGTTTGAAACAGGCTCCTAGAGCTTGGTATGCAAGATTGGATAAATATCTTTTGAAGCTTGGTTTTTACTAAAGGCAGTGCTGATAGAAATCTATATTATAAGATCACTAATAATGATATTTTGATTATTGAATTTTTTGTTGATGATATCATTTTTGGAGGAGAAGATAAACTATGCATGGAATTTGCTAACAACATGAAAAATGAATTTGAAATGTCCATGATTGGTGAAATAAAAAATTTCTTAGGTTTGTAGATTAATCAAACTAACGAAGGGATTTTTATCTGTCAGACTAAGTATTTAAGGGAATTGTTGAAAAAGTTTGGTATGGAGAATTCTAAACCGATATGTACTCCTATGATTACAAGTGAGAAATTATCTACCAAGGATACTTCTTCATCGGTAAATCCGACAAGGTATAAATCTATGATTGGTGGTCTATTATATCCAACTCAAACTAGACCTAATATTATGAATGCAGTAAGTATTGTTTCAAGATATCAAAGTAATCCTAAATAAAAACATGAATTTGTAGTAAAAAGAATATTTCGGTATTTGAAAGGAACAACCGAATATGGTTTATGGTATTCCAGAGATGATGATTTCACTTTATGTGCATATACTGACTCCGATTGGGCAGGTGATACTGATGATAGGAAGAGCACTTTTGATGGAGATTTCTTTCTTGGAAAGAAACTGGTTTCATGGATAAGCAAAAAATAGTTATGCATTTCTTTATCTACTGCAGAAGTTGAATATGTTACAGCAGCAACTAAGTGCACTCAAGTTTTGTGGATGAAACAAATGTTGAAGGATATCAGAGTAAATAGTAGTGAACCAATAGTTATCTACTGTGATAACTCTACAACTATTGAAATGTCTAAGAATCTGGTATTTCGCTCTAAAACTAAGCATATTTCAATAAAGTATAATTTTCTGAAGGACAAAGTAGAAGCAAAGGAAGTCAAATTGGTTTATGTGAACACTAAAGAACAGATTCCACACATATTCACTAAACCATTGTCTAAGGAATCATTTGAATATCTGAGAGATAGGTTAAGGGTTTCTGCCCCTCCACCAGAGACTTGATTGATGAATTTTGTCATCAGTCCGACATGAATTATTAGAGACATTATTCATTCTGACACTGATGAGTGGTGCTACTACTTAGGGGGAGTAGTCAGCTTTGAGATTTAGAGGTTTATATCATTTCTTTGATATTTTTGTCTGATTTCTGGCATTGATGTCAAAGGGGGAGTGATAGTAATGTGAAAAATCATTTAGAACCTTACAGGGATATCATTCACAGGGGGAGAGCTATTGATTGTCTCGTTGTCTTCCATAGGGGGAGCCTTGTTTGGCATTTCTTGGTACTTAGATGTTTTTCACATCTACTGTTGCCACCAATGCCAAAGGGGGAGATTGTTGGCATTATGGATGAATTGATTATTTGTTGCATTGATATTTTGTCATTGATGTCAACACTAGCTGATATGGATGGTTACCGGCAGAAAGGTTACCGGTAGAAGATCTAGTGTTACCGACAGAAGAGACTATCTATTGGACATTTCTGACATGTTTGGATCAGTGAAGTATATTTGATTCATGTGTTCTATGCTCCATGAGCATGTTTTGGTCAATTGGTATTGGCTTGGTAATTGATGTTATCATTCACTCTAGTAAACCCTTATCAGCACTAGTTTAAGGCTTTACCGACAAAACTTTCATTGAGGAATTATGACAGGATGCACAATTGGTGTTGGTGCAGCTTCTTCATAGATTTCAGGATGATGAAGATGTTCATTGATCATTCTTGAAGACTTTGCTTTGGTGTGGTGGACCCAGAATAGGTTTGGTACCTATCTAGGTTATGGACCAGTATTATGCTAGCATGTACTCTACACGTTACCAGGATGCTTCGAGATGTTTTATGGATTTTTTATTTTTGTTTTGATCTTGAGCCGACATGGCATATCATTGTAAATGAAATCATGTAATGATCTTATTGTAATATCTTTTAGGTGGCCGACCTAATTGGTTTAGGCCTTATGGTCTGTATAAATAAGAGGTAGAAACTCTTTGTAAAGTATCATGGTTATTGGAAAGGTCATGGTCAAGGAATGTAGTGTGTGAATATTGTAATATCATTCAGGTAGAGGAGTTGGTCGATCATTGGTGATCGAATTGGATTCAGAAGAGGATTTAGTCCTCCGTCATAGAGCTTAACCGAGACTATAATCAAGCATGGTAGATGCTATTTCCAACAGTTCACTCTATTGGATTGTTGTCCATTTATCTTGAGAAGGTTGTAGCCTCTCTATAGTCAGTGAGACTCTTTTGTAATGAGAAGTACGCTCTAGGCAGTGTGCCTTCCTGCAAGTGTAGGCCCCTCATTGTAACACATACTTTCTGCAAAAGTATCATCTGACTGTGGGTAGGCTTCCCATCATGGTTTTTCCCTTTTTGGGTTTTCTATATACAAATCATGGTGTTATGTGGTATGGTTTCTTTGCATTGATTTTCTGGTTAAATTGTTAAGTTGCTTTGTTTATCGGTATCTGCTCCTACCGACATTTGTTTAAGGTCATATTGTGGATTAAAATTTATAATCTTTTAACAACTGATTCACCCCCCCCCCCCCACCTCTCAGTTGTTCACCGGTTATCCTAACATAAACAAAGATAGATTTGTATGCAAAGGTTATGTACAAGTTGAGGGCATAGACTTTGAAGAAACATTTGCATCTATGGCACATTTGGAAGTGTAGACACCTCAAATTGTCCTAGCATAATTAAATAAATGTTTATTTATTTAATTATTTTATCCCAAGCCTTTTATTAATTAAATTGATTTTTATTTATTTAATTAATTCATTTAATCCTCTTCTAACCTCTCCTCATTTAAATAAATATTTTATTTATTTAATTGGCCCAACTTCTTCTATTAATTAAATAAATCTTCATTTATTTAATTAATTCATTAGCCTTTTCTCTCCATGACACTTGTCATTCATCTCTTGATTTTATCCTAATTATCTCTCTCATATTTTCCCATTTTCTATACCAACCCTTTAATCCTAGCCGACCATTTACCCTTTCACCTCTTAATCTTAACCCTCCATTTTCTAAGGTGTTCACTATATAAGAGGATTCTTTCATCCTTTCATAGCCCTAACAAGAAAAATCAATCTTCATGCGATCAAGCAATCAAGTGTCTACACAACAACAATTCATTCTTTGTTGAGCTCTTATGCACAATACAAAATCTGAGAGCAACCATATCAAACAAGATCAATGGAGATAGGAAAAAATGGAGATAAAACCCTACTAAGTATGTGAATGGTATAATATTTCATTTTTTTATATATTTTATATGTTTAAGGTTCTTCATTGGTGTATGGTGGATTTTTAATTGTAGAACTAGGGTTTTCATGTGGTTGGATTTTTGTTGGTTTATAATAGTTTCTCATTCCATTTTCACCATATATATTTTGACACACGTGGTGGGACCTTAGTCCCTTTTTCTCACATCATTTTGCATTTTTAAGTTCTTTTTGTCAAGTTACAGATCGGACCAATGATGATTGTAGGTCAAAATCGCGTATAGGAAATCTTTTGTCGCGTCTGTGTTCTTGTCTGATTTTACATTTTGCAAGATCACCAAAAACATGTATGTGCATCATATTTCCATGTCTATGAGATATCTTTCCATGTCTATGTATTCTTTGTCTATATCTATGCTTTTGGATTTGGCAGCATTTTGCATTTTATTTTTGCATTTGTGTTTAGTCTTTATGAGTCTATGTATCTTTTATATCACATATATGCTAGTTTATATTGTGTACTTGATATTCATTAACGTGTATACAATCTATTTTATCATGTATCTATCCTATGTGTTATTTTGTAGGTTGCGAGTCTCAGTTTGGGTATTTTACCATTTGTGCCAGGTATAATCATGTCTGTGTTTTCTACATTTGTCTTTTAATTAGGGTTAGATTTCAAATTTGATTTTACTTTTTGTCCTAACCCCTTATGGCCTAATGAAGTGGTGCAATTGTTCTATCATCTTGTCAAAGACCCCTTTTCGTATTTCATTTTGGGATTTCTGAAATTTACCTAACATGCTTGCTTGCAAGTTGGGGTAATCATTGAAACTACTAATCATTTGCTTGTAGGGCTAATTTAGGTGTGTGTTTGTCATTTTCTAGTTTAATTAGGGTCACATCATTTTCATTAGGGGTAAATTAACTTGTTTGAAGTGTCTCATGCTCTAGGCACATTTTTGTGTTTAACCCTAAGATAATAACAAAAGTATAATCTCCCCTTGCATTCCATTGGACCTTGGGTGTAAGAAAAATTGTTATTATCTTCTTTTAGGTAAAAGGCCCTGCCTCCAAAGTATCCCATAAGATCAGTGAGAGGGAACAACCCAAGAAGTACCTCTTCAGCCTGCTATATAAATTAAAAAGTTAAGCAAAAGTCACGACTGCTTGGTGACATTTATCTACACTGACGGTTCCCCTAGTATCCACACTTGTGTGAGATGCATAAAAATCCTTTAATGAGGACTAGGATAGGCTCTTAAGTGGGTCACAACTACAAGGGTAGACACCAACTTCCACTGAAGTTCCCCCACTAGACAAATTTTGTTGTAGTAGCCCAAAATCCCTTTTGCTTGCTAGTGCAAGTGGTCGGACCTTTGAAGTCGTCCCACATTCTCATAGTTCAAAGTAGAATAGAAAATTCTTCTAGATCTTTTGGTCTTTGGGAATTCAAAGTTTGGTATGCTTGAGAAGTCAGTGTCATGGTGGGGGAACCAATGCTACCAAATTTCTAGGCTATCCACTCTGAATAAGTGCGGTTCGGATGTATCCACAATGGGAACTCAACAAGTAGTATCCTCTTTCCAACCTAGGTTGTGCTTTCTTACAAGTGTTTTTGATTTGGGATATTTTGTCCTATTGGACATACATATTTGCACTCACATTTTGACAAAAACACCTTCAAACATTGTGTGTCCTTGTTTTCTATGTGTTCTTGCCACAAAACAATCAACATTGAGATCTGGTCACCTTAAACATTTGCAAAATTTGGACAGAAATCATATTTTCACCAAAATCATATTTGTGTCACCTTTTGGCACACATATGACATATCTTGTCATGTTTGTGTATCTTTTTGGTGTATATTGAAACAAAACTGAGAAAACAATATCAACAGTAAAATTATGTTTGTTCTTATTATATCCATATCTGTGTTCCATCTTGGCACGTATCTATTATCTGTTGTCATGTATTTGAGCCAAAAAACTAAGAATTGCATATCAATTGTGAAAACACGTATATGGTCTCTAAAATTGTGTATAAGTTGAAATTTGATGCATCTGTGTTTTGAGATCAAAAGAGCTTCTAAGGCAGACTCCATAGGGCTTCATTTTAGGTCAACCATCACTTTTCATGACTTTTCCATACATTTTCAGACATTATTTACAATCTTCCATTCACACCTTTCCAACTAGAGTCAAAAGGTTGTTTAGTAGTTATCATCCTATCTTGCAAAACACATTAACTCACATCACTAGGTGGTTCCCACATCAGATTTGTCATCTTGGGTTTCATTTGGCTATCTTTAGTTAAGATCAACTTATCTCATCAAGAGTTTATCATCTTTTTGGAAGCCACACCTTTCTTTAGATTGTCACATTTATCTTGGAATTACACTTTTGAGACAATGCAACTAGATTGTTTTTCCATTTCATAAATCCTCTTGGTCTCCCATAAGTATTCACATTTTCTCTCATCCTCCATTTTAGCTACTAGTTAGTTCAAGGTTGAAACTTATTCACAAAGGATTAGAAGAGAAGTCAAATAATATCTAAGATATCTCAGGAAAAGTACATATGAATTTGATGGACATGAATTTTACAACACATAGATCTTTGACAATCATAGAAACCCACGGGAGAACGACAATGAAAATGAGTCCATTGTTACCACAGATATTCAAGACACTATATCCGATGTGAAATTTAATAGATTTATTGAGGAAATCATGAGAAGAGATCGTCAATACCTTGTACAAGTGTTTCAACAAAGTGGTGGAAGATTACCCCATGACTTTGATGTGTCAAAATTTTTGGAAGAAAATCCCAACCAACCTAATGTGAATCCTAATGGTAATGATGGTGGTAATAGAAGAGAACGTCTCATGCCTGAGTCACCCTCATCCTTGTTTCAAAGATCTGAAGTGACTGATACTCATGCTTATACTAGTTATGCTAGAAACATCCATGAACAACCCCGTGCTCATCCTCTCCAATGGTGAAGGAATAGGAATGCATATACCCAACAAGAGAACATCCAAGATCATGACGATACCTATACAAGGAGACCCCATGTTAGATTTGGGGGCAACAATCAAGATCATACCTACAATACCAATTTTCCCCATGGTCATAACACATAAAATCATCCTAGCCCTAGTGCTCCTCATCATAATACCATACCAAGTGGCCCCTACACTAACCTCAATAAAATACAGGTTCAAATTCAAAAGGATGGTTTCTCTACTGTGTCAATTGCTGAAGAAAATGAGATCCTCAAAAAATACCATGAAATCATTGCTAAAGAAGAAACTTTTTGGAAGCAGAGATCAAGATGTACTTGGCTGAAGGAAGGAAATAAGAACACAAGATTCTTTCATATGTCGACTATTAAACATAAAGTGGCAAACAATATCACTAAACTGGTTGTGGACAATGGGAAGTTGGTTATGGAGGATGAGATAAGAAATGAGGCCAAAAGATTCTTTGTTGATCTCCTTTGTAGGGATCATAGACTAGATGTTGATGCTCAAAGCTCTTTCCTAAATAATATTCCTAGCCTCATTGATGAGCAGATCAATGCCTCCCTTTCTTCTATACCTTCGAACCAGGAGATCAGAAATGCTGTCTTTTCTTTGGATGGTAATAAAGCATCCAGACCTAATGGCTTCCCCATGTTCTTCTTCCAAGAATTCTGGGATATTGTTGGGAAAGATGTTTCCAATGGAGTCAACGAATTTTTTGGGGCTAGAAGACTTTTGAAAGAGATCAATGGTACCTTCATTGCATTAATCCCCAAAAGTCAAGGTGCTAACTCCATGGATAAGTTCAGGCCAATTAGCTTATGCAATTCCTTTTATAAAATCATTTCTAAGGTCCTTACTTCCAAAATCCTGACTGTTCTTCCTCCTCTAATTAATCATTAGAAAAATGGTTTTGTGCCAGGAAGACAAATCCTTGATTCCATTATAACTCTTCATGAGAATATTCATTCACTTATTACGACTAAGAAACATGGTTTCATCCTTAAGCTTGATCTCTCTAAGGCCTATGACCGGGTTGATTGGTCTTTCCTCGTGAAGGTTCTTTTGGCTTATGGCTTCTCTACCAAATGTGTGGATCTCTTCAAACAGCTTATTACCACTGCCTCCTTTGTTGTTCTTATCAATGGATCTCCCTCCACCTTCTTTCAAGCTTCTAGAGGACTGAGGCAAGGGGATCCCATTTCTCCTATCCTCTTCATAATTATGGCTGAATGTTTTGGTAGATCTATGGAAAGTATGGTGATGAGAGGAATTTTCAAGGGACTCCAACCTTCTTCAGTTGATCATACATGCTCCCACCAACAGTTTGTGGATGATAATATTGTCACAGGGGACTCAAGCATCTTAGAAGCCAGAACTCTCAAGGATACCCTGTGTAAGTTTGCTTCTACTTCTGGCCAACTTATCAATTGGGTTAAAAGAGAAGTGTTTTTCATCAACACTCCTGATAGGAGACAACATAGAATCAGAAGAATTCTGGAATGCCAAATTGCTGATCTTCCGACCACTTATCTTAGTCTCCCTCTGGGCATTGCACCACCTAATTCCTTTTGGAGTTCTCTGGTGGACAAATTTTTTAAAAAACTTGCTGGATGGAAAGGTTCCCTTTTAAGTCAGGCTAGAAAGCGCCAACTTCTAAAAGCTTATCTTCAAAGCATTCTTATTTATGCCCTTAGCCTCTTCAGAATTCCTGTTAAGTATGTTGATGCAATTGAGAAAATTCAAAAAAAAATTCTTTGGTAAGGGGTCGAGGAAAAGAAAAGAATGTCTCTTGTGGCTTGGGAAAAGGTGTGCAGACCGAAAAGTAATGGAGACCTGGGCCTAAGAAGAATCCGGACCCTCAATGAAGCTCTCTTGTCTAAACAGGTTTGGAGACTGTTCCACTCTGACAGTGAATGGTGTAAAATCTAGAGAAGTAAGTACTCTCTTTTGTCTTCTTCTCTTCCATCTTTTATCAATTCTGATTTTAGTATGAATGGGTCCCATATCTGGAATCATGCCTCTAAGTGTAGAGAAAGTATTGCCAAAGGGGTTAAATGGAATGTTGGCAATGGTAGGAAAGTTAGATTATGGGAAGATCCCTAGCTTTTTGATAAACCTTTGGTTGATATCCCTGAATGGGCCCCTTTTTCTCCCCCCCGTATTAGAATCTTTGGCCCTTTGGTTGAGGGGTATTTGATAGGTGATAAATGAAAGAACATTGAAAGTATTCACCTAGGCCTTATTAATCTTAAGAACCATCTTTCTTCTGTTTGGTTGAATAAAGAGGAAGACTCCCTTATTTGGAAATTTGAACCTAAAGGCAACATCACTATCTCTTCAATGTATGGTGTTCTTTCCCCTACCCCCTCAGAGAATCCTTTTTGGTCTAAAGCTTGGATAAAGGGCCTAATCCCTAAAATCAATTTTTTCTATTGGACTCTCCTTCAAAATAAAATCCCAACCTTAGATAATCTTAAGGGTAGAGGATTTTCTTTCCCTCATAGATGTGCTCTCTATCTTGAGGAGGAAGAGTCTGTGGACCATTTGGCTATCCACTGCTCCTTTACTACCTCAATTTAGGAAAGAATTCTTAAGAATTTTTGCATTGATTGGGTTTTTCCTAACACAATCAGTGATTTGTTCCATTCTTGGAATTATCACTGGACTAACCCCTTTTTGAGATCTTTGTGGCAGATATCTCTCCCTCACATTCTATGGGGTATATGGAAAGAAAGGAACAACCATATTTTTCGGGGACACTTCTCTCACCCACGATGTTGTTTTCCAGAAAATTCAATGGGCTATTGTGGAGAACATTGGTATCATTGGGAATCCTTGGATTTCTGCCAACCCCATGGAAATCACATTTTAAGTTCCTGGAATCTGAAGAATGCTGGTAGTTCTGATCCCACTCTAAACAAAAGACTAGAAGCTAGATGGCATACTCCCCCACATGGTTGTCTCAAAGTCAACTTTGACAGTGTTGCAAAAGGCAATCCTGGTCATAAGGGATGTGGTACAATCCTCATAGATGAAAACAATAACTGTAAGGAAGTGATTGTTGTTCCTATAGGGAGTCAAACTAACCACAAGGCAGAAGCAATGGCTGCACTCGAAGGTATTCTCCTAATAACATCATCAAATTCCTAAAGGGAACCTCTAAGCCTTCATGGACTATCAATAACATAATAAAGGTTGCTAGAGATCTCATCAACACTTTTGAGAAATGCTTCATATCTCATATCTATCATGAAGCTAATGGTTCTGCTGACTGGGCAGCCAACGTGGCGGTCATTCAAGATAAAATGATCACATGGAAGGGTGAAGACAACCTCCCCAATGACGCTAGATCAATCATTTTTAAGGATCGATACAATAGTACCCCAAAGATAATAAATGGACAAAGTAATGATGAAACAGATTAATAGGAGTGCTATTAGTAATTATAATAATGTCAGTACCATTTATTGCAAGACTTATGCTATCACTTCCCACGCTTTTTGGGTATATTTGGTAGTTCCGAGAAATTTCTTGCCTAAAGTTCTCTGCAATTCTCGACCTTTTTCTATGAATAGTGAAAAAATGGGAGGAAATCGATGCTGCTATGAACCTAGCAACTGCAAGGAGTGGAAGCAAAAGGAGGTTGTCTAGAACATTTTGGAGAAGGGTGGGTTTTAAAAGTTTATGGAGAGGCTCCATGGGTGTGACCCCACAGTTACTAATTTCTTCTGTAAAAACTGGAGAAAGGGCACTTTGAAGATGGGAGATCAATCAATCTCCATAGATGAAGACCTCATTTCTCAGGTTACGAGTCTCTGAAGGGAAGGAAGCAATTACTACAGAGACAGGAAATTGAGCAAGGAGGCCATTGAAAGATATCCTAAAACGACAAAGGAGAAAAAGCGCCTAGTTAAGCTAAGTAAAACTTACTATCCACCTAGGGCTTTTGTTAAACCATGGAGGGAGGTCTTATTTTCTATAATGAGCTATGTAACTTTGGATGGTAGATTCACAAGAGTGTATGGCTACCATTTTTTTTTCTGAACTATTTTAGGTATGATGAAAAAGTTAATATCCCATATTTTCTGTTGTGCTCTATGAATGCTACCATTAAGGCCCATAAAGAGAATCCTAAGGGTAATACAGCCATGCATCAAGGTCTCATGGTATTAATTTATGACCACCTAAAATCCAACCAAATTGCCTGTCCTCAGCCTTCTATCTCTGAGTCTGAGGAGGAAGGGTTAGATTCTATTTTTTCTATGGGTGAGGAGTCAGATAGTGATTCGATGAGTGAGTCTGAGGAGAAACTAGATGACTCTGAAGCGGAAAATGGTAAGAAAAGAAAATATGTGAGAACCAAGCCTACCTCCTCAAAGGGTAAGAAAAAATCTAAATATAAAGTTCTCCAAATTAGCTCCTCGGAGGAGGAAGAGATCTCTGAGGATTCTGAGAAGGAGGAACCCAAGTCTCCTCGGAAAAAGAAAAAAAAAATTCTATTTAGACAAGGAACAAACAGAAGAAATGGGATGTCAATGTTATGGAGCTTAAGGAATAGGTGCAGAGAAAGAATCCTGATGTCGACCAAAATTTGGAGGAGGAGACCACTGGGGAAGGTTTTGAACAGAGAATCGGAAAAGCCAGTAAAATCACTGTTGGAGACATCTTCAACAAGGAAAAGGACAACTCTAGTGAGAAATCTCCCTCCTCAAATCCTCCTCCTGAGGGTTTGAAAGGCTTTGTGGACACCATTGATTGGATGATTACCAATTACAAGAAAGTTGTGGAGGATATTAAGAAGCTCACTCACAAAGTCCAAATCCTGGAGACTATCAGTTTTGGTGGAGGCAAGTCAATGGTAGAACAGGTTGAGGATTTGACTAAAATTGTTGCCAGAGCCAAAGAGATCAGAGATTCCTTTAACCCTAGGTCGAGCAAATCGAGAAAGACCTGACTGAGAGGAAAAATAATGATATTGGTATGGATCAAAGAATGGAGGAAACTGATGAAAAAGTCAATAAAATTGAAGAAATCCTTAAAAGCATTGCAGAACAAAGATTAAATATTTTGAAGGCCTTAGCTGGCAATACAAAAATCCTCATCAACAAAATGGAGGAGGAGAAGGACTCCCTGGAGATTGAACCTAGCATTGATGACACGGGAGAAGTGCAAGGACCTAAAACAAGGACCAGAGGTAAAAAGAAGGAGAAAAATCCAAACAAGGACATGGAAGAATTCAAAGTTGTCACGGTAAACTATGATCAGCTGGTGAATAAAGTGGAGGGGCTCCTTAAGTCTTTTTAGTTGTGTTGTATTTTCTCTGGTTTTTTTGCTCTGTTGTTCCTTTCTTTTGTTGTCCTTTCGGTTGACTGGTTTTTGCCAGTCATTTTGTAAGTTGTTCCTAGCAGATCTGGATGCTTTTTGATGAACTATTTTATGCTCCTATGTTAAAGGTTTTGGGTCCTTAAAACTTGTTTTTCTTATTAATCAGAACAATTATGTTCCTCCTCAATATGAGAATATCTATGACCAACATCACCCTTACACACATTAAATTTATCCTCCTCCTCCTCCTCCTCCTCTTCCTCCTCCTCCTGGTAGATCGAGCATGGGAATATCTCAAAGAGATAAATCACCACCTATTAATTACTTGTAGCAACAGATTAAGGTTTTTCAACAACAAATGGCAAGTATGCAAACACCAACAAAAGATTACATAATCAATGGCATATGTCCTTATCCATATGATAGAAGCATACCAATGCCTCCCTTTCCTCCTCATTTTGTAATACCAAATTTTGACAAGTATAGAGGAAAGGGAGATCCTAAGGCAGACATTAGAGTTTTTTTACGGCTTGCATAGAAGTGACGAGAGAGAAATCCTACTTGATGAGAATATTTCCACAAATTTTAGGTGGACAAGCCATAGAATGGTTTTCACAACTTCCACCTGGGATCAAGTCATGGGGTGAATTAGCAGAGGCCTTTATACAACACTTCTCATACAACATTGAAACAAATGTGCCAGTACCACATTATGCAACACAAAGTAGAAAAATGGGGAATCCTTTGCATCATTCTTACATAGATGGAGAAGTTTCGCTAGTCATTCCTCTTGTCAAATTCCATAAAAATAAATGGTTGAAATGTTTACCCAAAATTTCAACAAGGATATTGGATATGAACCAAGGAAAGCATGTTTGTCTACCTTTAAGGATCTCATTGAAAAAGGTTTAGCAGTTGAGAAAGTCCTCATTGAGCAAGGTACCATAAATCTATTTAAAGACAACAAAGATAATTCTAATGGGAAAGACAAACCTTGATTTTGGAATAAACACAAAAATATCATTAATGATGGGAGTAAGTGCACCAAGATGGTGTGCAAAAAGGGGGGTATAAGTGGACACTTTTTTTATGAAATCATGTAAACCTGAACTTGGAGGAGAAAGTTGAGAGTCATCCACTCAAGATATGAAGATGCTCCAATAACAAAGACTGTATTAATCTGAATCTAGTTTCCAAAATACTAATTTTTTTCACAATTAGATAAGATTAAGGGTGTCAAATCCTTTGTGCACAAAAAAGAGATCTTGATTTTTTCTGAAAAACATAACATAGTATTTGACATGCACATCAAAAAAGTCATAGTTAGATTTAATATTTTGACAAATCCTTTGGTAGAAAGATATTTAAGAGTGAGCAGTAGAAGTGTATTTTTATTTTATTTTTTGTCGAGTATTTTTTTTTTTAATGATTTTTTGAATCGACCACATCCTGAAAATCGGGTACTTGTTCGTGCGCGAAGCATAACTTGCACCAAAAAGATCGAAAATGCAAAAAAAATAAAATTAAATTGTAAAGAATCAAGTGCACTATAATAATATAGTTTTTTAAATTTGGATAAGTAGATCAAAAGTTATTAAAAAATGGTACACATATGTCTCTAAGAACTTTGGAGACACTAGTAAAAGAAATTCAAGAATAATATGTTATTGTGCTTCAATTTTTTTTTAAATTATATGGTTAGAAAGCTTAGATGATGGGTGAAAATATGGTGGAAATTTTAGAAATACCTAGTTGATGAAGTGTAAACCTGATGATGACAAAGTCGAGAAACCAAGTTGATAAAACAAAACACATCAAAAAGGAGGGAAATCAAACTTCCAGCCTATAGCTTTGGCATCCAAGCCTATTCACAAGCCCAAATAAACTAAAGCATGTACGAGGTATTTTGAATATGAAGCACGTATGGGATTTTAATAAAGAAAACCGTGTACAGGGTTTTAATAAACAAAGTCATGTATGGGGTTTTAAGAAGACAAACTATGTACAGGGTTAAAATTAATAAAGTTAGATTAGTAATATGGATTTTTATGCTATTCATTTAGCATTGCATTACGTTTTTCAGCAGGATATATACCTAAAATATAACATTTAAGTATAAGTGGCATTTCTCTTTATATTTTATGTATATATTGTCAGGATGTTTGAGAGTGGTTTCACATCTCTAGGAGTCATAATGCAGATTTTAGATTTTAGGAGATCATATAATTTTTCAGACAGTCAAATTTCAGTTCTCAGTAGGCTTGTATCACCACTCACTTGCTATCTCTCTATCTCACGCCATTTGTCTCACCTAAGCTCTAGACCTATCTATTTTCCTATCTCTCTCATCCTCTCTTCACCTCTCTCTATCTCACTCTCCTCTCTCCCCAAGCTTTAGATATTATAATTTCTCAAACATAATCAAATTTCAGTAATCACTAAGCCCTTATTATCTACATAATCTACCTACCTTTTTGCACTCCCCCCTTAAAATATTTATCTAAATACCTAGATAGAGAGAGAGATATAGACAGGTTAGACAGATAGAAGTGGAGGTGATATTTAGAGAGAGAGAGTATGAAGGGAAGGATGTAGAGAGTTAGGGGAGTTAGAAGTAGTGAGGGATGAAAAGAGTGGTAGGTAGAGAAAAGGAGAGGGACTTTTAAGAGTGTGAGATAAAGAAAAAAAGATAGGGAAGGAAGGAGGGACGAAGTGAGAAAGACAAAAGTAGAGAGCCCTACCTTCCTCCCTCCCTCTATCTCACTTGAGATCTCTCTCTCCCCCTCTCACTCTCTCAACTTGTCCCTTCTTCCATCTCTCTCACTTCAACTCTCTCTCAACCCCTCCCTTCTTCCCTTCCTTTCTCTCACATGGGCTCTCTCTATCTCTAGTTTCTTCTTATCTTTCCATCGACCTCTCTCTCTCTCTCAACCCTTCCCTTCCTCCACCCCTCTCTCTCACCTGGGCTCTTTCTCTAGTCTCATACTCATTTTACATCCCTTCATCCCTCTCACTTAGTCTCTATATCTCTCTCTTAGGTCCCTCTCTCTCTCTCTCTCTTAGGTTAGACTTGGGAGAGAGAGGGAAAGAGAGGGTGAGAGGGAGAGATGCTTGAGAGAGAAAGAGAAAGGGAATAGGAGATAAAGAAAGAGTGTTAGAGGGAAAGAGAAAGGGAGAAAGGGAGAGAGGGAAAGAATGTGAGAGAGAGAGAGAGAGACACTTGAGAGAGGAGGAGGTAATTAATGGGAAGGAGAGAGGGAGAGGGAAGAGAGAGAATGTGGGAGGGAGAGAGGGAAAGATGAAGAGAATAGGAAAGAGTGACACCTAAGAGAGAGGGGGGCGAGAGAGACTTGGTAGAGGGAGAGAGAGAGAGAGATATATAGAGGGAGAGAAGGGTAGAGAGGGAAAGAATGGGAGGGAGAGAGGGAGATGGAAGATAGAGGGTGGGGAGGGAGAGAGGTAAAGAGGGAAAAATAAATAAATATGTATATATATATATAGAGAGAGAGAGAGATTTGATAGAGAAAGAGAAAGTGAGTGGGAGGGAGAGAGGGAAAGAGAGAGATAGCTGAGAAAATAGAGAGAGAAGGGTAGGTAGAGAATGGAAGAGAGAGAGACCTAAGAGAGAGGGAGAAGAGGAAGAGGAAGAGAGAGAGAGAGATAGAGAGAGAGGGAGATAATGAGAGAGAGAGAGGCCTAAGAGAGGGGGAGTGAGAGAGAGATAGAGATAAAGGGTGACAGTGAGAAGGGGGTTGGGAGGGAGATAGCTAAAAAGAGTTATAGGGAAAGAGATAGAGACCATATGGTCTACTATGACCCCTTAGGACACCATATGGTGTCGTTATGGGTTGTATTGTGTCCTAAGGGGTCATATGGTGTTTTACGATCCCTTAGGATACCATATGACCCATTAGGTGTCATTAGGGGTCATATTGTGTCCTAAGGGGTCATAGGGTCTCCTATGACCCCTTAGGACACCATATGGTGTTGTTATGTGTCGTATGATGTACTAAGGGGTCATATGGGGTCCTATGAGCCCTTAGGACACTATATGACCCCTTAGGACACCATGTGGTGTCGTTAGGGGTCATATGGTGTCCTAAAGGATCATATGGTGTCCTACAACCCCTTAGGACACCATATGACCCCTTAGGACTCTATATGGTTTCTTTATGGGTTGTATAGTGTCCTAAGAGGTCCTATGTTGTTCTATGACCCCTTAGGACACCATTTGGTGTTGTTATATGGTGTCCTTATGGGTCGTATGGTGTTATATGACTCCTTAAGACACCATATGGTGTCTTTATAGGTTGTATGATGTCTTAAGGGTTCATATGGTGTCTTATGACCCTTTCGGACACCATATGAGCCCTTATGTGTCATTAGGGTTATATGGCCTCCTACGACCTCTTAGGACACCATATGATCCCTTAGGACTCCATATAGTGTCGTTATGGGTCTTATGGTGTCCTAAGAGGTCATATGGTGTTCTATGACCCCTTATGACACCATTTGGTGTCATTATGGGTCGTATGGTGTGATAAGGGGTCATATGGTGTCCTATGACCCCTTAGGACTCCATATAACCCCTTATGTGTTGTTATGGGTCATATGGTGTTCTATAACCCATTAGGACACCATATGACCCCTTAGGACTCCATATGGTGTCGTTATGGGTTGTATGGTGTCCTAAGGGGTCATATGGTGTCCTATGACCCCTTAGGTGTTGTTAGGGCTCATATTGTTTCATAAGAGGTCATATGGTGTCCTATGACCACCTAGGACACCATATGACCCCTTAGGACACCACACAACCCATAATGACACTATGTGGTGTCCTAAGGGGTCATAGGATGCCATATAAAACCTTAGGACACCATACGACCCATAACAACACAATATGGTGTCCTAAGGGGTCATATGGTGTTCTATGACCCCTTAGGACACTATTTGGTATCGTTATAGGTCCTATGGTGTGCTAAGGGATCATATGGTATCTTGTGACCCCTTAGGTGTTGTTAGGGGTCATATTGTGTCCTAAGGGTCATATGGTGTCCTATGGCCTCTTAGGACACCATATGACCTTTTAGGACACCATCTGGTGTCGTTATGTGTCTTATGGTGTTCTATGAACCCTTAGGACACCATATGGTGTTGTTAGGAGTCGTATGGTGTCCTAACGGGTCATATGGTCTCCTACGACCTCTTAGGACACCATATGACCCCTTGGGACTCCATATTGTGTCCTTATGGGTTGTTAGGTGTCCTAAGAGGTCATATGGTGTTCTATGACCCCTTAGGACACCATTTAGTGTCATAATGGGTTGTATGGTGTGCTAAGGGGTCATATAGTGTCCTATGACCCCTTAGGACTCCATATGAACCCTTATGTGTTGTTATGGGTCATATGGTGTCCTATGACCCCTTAGGACATGATATGACCCCTTAGGACACATGCATGGATCCTTAGGATACCATATCACCCTAGACAGGGAGCTAGGGGGAGGAGAGGGAGGGAATGGGAGAGAGATACACCTAAGAGAGGAGAGTGAGAGAGAGAGAGAGAGAGAAGAGATAAATGAGAGAGAGACTTGAGAGAGAGGGGGAGACATAGATAGAGAAAGGGAAAGGGAGGGAGAGTGAGAGAGAGAGAGAGAGAGAGAGAGAGAGAGAGAGAGAGAGAGAGAGAGAGAGAGAGAGAGAGAGAGAGAGAGAGAGAGAGAGAGAGAGTGGGGGAGATATAGAGAGATCTAAGAGGTTGATAGAGGGATTGAGAGAGAAATAGAGACCTAAGAGGTGGAGGGATGGAAGGTGAGATAGAGACCTAAGAGGTAGAGGGAGGAAAGGTGGGAGAGAGAAAAAGAAAGGGTGAGAGATAGAGAGAATCTGAGTGAGAGGGGAGAAGGGATGGAATGAGAGTATAAGAGACTAGAGAGAGAGAGGTGCGAAGAGAGGGAGAGAGTGAGAAAGAGAGGTAATGAGAAAGGGAGAGAGGGAGGGGAAGGAGAGAGGGAGAAAATGAGAGAGAGATACACCTGAGAGAAGGGGATAGTAAGATAGAGAGATAGAGGATGAGAGGGAGAGACTTCAGAGATAAAGATTGGGAGAGAGAATGGGAGAGAGAGAGAGGGTGGAGGTAGGGAGAGAGTGTGAAAGAGACACACTTGACAAAGGAGAGTGATATAGAGAGATAGAGGGAGAGAGGGAGAGAAACTTAAGAGAGAAAGAATGGGAGAGAGAGAGAGAGAGAGAGAGAGAGAGAGAGAGAGAGAGAGAGAGAGAGAGAGAGAGTATGAAAGAGAGAGACACCTGATAGAAGAGGAGAGAGATATAGATAGATAAAGGTTGATAGCCAGATACTTGATAGAGAAAGGAGAGAGACTTGAGAGAAAGATAAATGGAGCATGAGGGGGAGAGAGAAAGAGAGTTAGAGGGAAAGAAATACTTGACAAATGAAGAGAAATGGAAGGGGGGGGGAGATAGAGAGAATGGGAGAGAGAGACACCAAAGAGAGGGGAGATATTGAGAGATAAACATATTTGAGAGAGGGAAAGAAAGAGAGGGATAGACAAAAGAGAGAAAGAGGGTGAGGGAGATGAGAAAGAGAGGGAGAGATACCGGAGAGAGGGAAGAAAGTAGAGAGGGAGAGGCCTAAGAGACAAAAATTTAGGGAAGAGATGAGAGAGATAATGCTAATATGAGCATGTTGATTACTGAAATTTGACTGTGAAATTTATAAGAATACTCAAAAAACTAGAATCTGCATTATAACTTTTAGAGATCTGGAACCACTCTCAAACATCTTGACAATATATACATAAAATATAACTTAAAGATAAAATACAAAGAGAAATGCCACTTATACTTAATTGCTATATTTTATGTATATATCCTGCTGGAAAACCTAATGGAATGCTAATTGAATTGCATACAAGTCCATATTACTAATTTAAATTTTATTGACAGATAAACGCGTACATGGTTTACAAACTAAAACCGTGATTGAGGTTTTAGTTTCTAAAATGCATACACGGTTAGTATACTTTTAACCCTGTATGCGGTTTAGCTTCAGTTAGGCTTGGCAAAACAAGCCTAAACGCGTGCGAGGTTTTTTAAATTTGAAATACCCCGTGCGCGTTTTGTGTTTTTTCATGTTTTTTGGGGGGTGTGTCCACTTTTTTGCACACCATATTGGTGCACACACCCATAGGGTAGTGGATGCTAATGTGGTAAAACCTAATTTGACTTTCTCCTGTGCTAGTTCATCCAACAATCAAGTAAATACTCAAAGGACATCAAAGCCACCAAGAAAGTATAGTCCATTGGGAGAGCCAATTGAAATCGCATTAAAGAGGTTGGTTTCAAACAAGCTTATTACACTACCAAGATCTTATTGACAATAGCACAATATAAGTTGATGGTCATACTTCCAATAAAGAGCATGTGATGTTCAAGGAACCATTCCCAAAACATGATAAGGGAAAATCCCCTAAGACAAATGGAAATGCCAATCACACTACTGCGTCCTATGATTACACTATCAACCATATTTCAAAAATGGAAAAACATGTGTCTACCATAATTATCAAGGACAAAAACCCAAAAGGTACTACTCAAAGGGGTAAATATATTTTACAAGGCATTGGACCATCATCTTCATCATCTGATGGAAAAAAACCCCAAATGCAATGTCACTACTCGAAGGAGTAAATTTACCTTACAAGGTGTTCCATCTAAGACAATAACTTCATCATTTACAAAGAATGAGTATGACCATGTAGACTAGTTAGGGAAGACACCTTTCCTTATCTCCATCCATGATCTTTTTCTCATTTCACCCACATAAAGCCATTTTGGACATGGTCTTGAGAGAAACATTTGTTCCTACTAATTTGAACATGGACTAGTTTCAAGCCATGGTGGGATACCTTTCCACTCCAAATCACCTTACATTCATAGAAGTGGATGACACATCTCCAAACCAACCACACAACACACCACTTCACATCTTCCTCCACAAAAATCGCATAAAATGAGTATTGATAGATGGAGGAGTAGGTCTCAATATTTGTACATTGAAAACTATCTTACAATTGGGATACTCTAAAAATGTTGTGGATTCTAGAAACAAGATCACCATAAAGGCATAGGATGATGAAGATCACTTTTCAAAAGGAATAGTCACCCTACCTCTAAGTGTTGGGCCAGTAACAGATGTGGTTTGCCAAGTCGTTGATCTTGATCTCACATATAATATACTTTTGGGATGAACATAGATACATGAAATGAGAGTTTTGCCTTCAACATATCACCAATGCATTAAGATCCCACATGATAGAGTTGAAGTAATAGTCAAATGTGATCCAAATCCATACATATATTGCAACAATCTTCAACCAAGACCTGAAACAATAGTCCCAATCAATCAAAGAGGCTACTCCATCTTTAGAATATGTTGATCCAGAATGACTAAAAGCCTCCACTTCAAAGCAAGCAGAGCTTAAAGGAAAATTCAAGGACAAGGGAATGGGAGAATATAACTTTAATCAAACCATGTATCTAAGAAAATTGATGGGCTCTCCTAAGAATTATGGATTATCACATCCTTCAAGACATATATCAACAATTATTATCAAATGGGATCCCACTACTTTCAAGAAATGGGGTGAAATGAAAGAAGAGGACATATAAAAGATGCTTTATAAGGAACCAAAAGAACAACCTAATTAAGACTACATCACAATATCAATTGAGAACTAAAAGGTTTCAAGTTCCTACAAAAGATGGGATATGATGGAAAAGGACCTCTTGGCTTACAAAAGAAAGGTATTGTTGAATTGTTGCAACTTGAATTAGTACCAATGAACCAGTGGACAAAAATACTTGGCTTTGCACCATTGAGACTATGTGTGGTCTTGATTCCCAAGCAAAATTACAAATCACTCATCCTACTTCCACTAATAACCAACAACAAGAGATGCTATTCTACAAATTCAAACAAATGGGAATGGGGTTCTGATAAATCATCTACTGATTATGAGCTCATAGAAACTTTCAAAGAACCTAGTGATTCCCCTGAAAAAAAAATTAGAGCGCTATTTAGAGTTAGTCAAGAAGCATCATCTAATTCTACATCTCAAGAAAAGCAAGATAGTGGAGAACCATGGATAAATAATTTTGGGGATCCCAAACCCTCTACATCTTGAGGCTTTAGGCAAAAATTGCAAAAAGTGAGAACTCCCATTTTTTAGTGTCCTTCTAGTGATGTTGATTTATATTCGTTTACAATCGAGACTAATCAGGAGAGTACCAGTGATGACCCTAATAACTGCATTCAAATAATTAAATATTATTGTGTCTTTACCCTTACACCTGTCAACTTTGAAAATACCAATGGCCTTCTCCTTGTTCACCCATATCTCATTGACTAGGACCAACAAGGGCCTCCACAACTTGACACATTGCAAAATGATGAGGACTTTTGTTGACTGCCTTGGTATGAAAGATGATCTTCCTCTTGAGGACAATAAATAAAGATACACCATTGAACTCAATAGTGTGGCATACTTTGGAGAGGGTGTCAAACCTTCTAGTCACAAAATTATAAAAAATAAAATCAAATAATAGGAAAACCACATTGTTGCACTTTCTGACCCCAAAAAAGTAAAAAGGAAAGACAAATCTGACAATAAAAACCTCTCTAAGGCACCCAAGGATGGAAGGTTTGATATTCTCACCATGACATCATATCAAGAAAAGTTTTCTATGTTGATCAAAGAAACTATCAAAACAAACATTGGGACAGAAGAAGTACCACATAACATTCTCCTTACATAGTCAATGATATAAATTGAGAGACCAAAGTTCACAAAGTTCTTCATAGAGAGACAAATCAATTTTGCATGGTCATACATAGATATGCAAGTGGATTTGATCTTGATTTAGTTATGCATAACTTGACAGTTACTCTAGGCGCCAAACCAAGTAAACAAAATTTGCGCAAGATGCATCCATATGTGGCACTATTAGTAAAAAGTGAGCTTGAAAAGCTATTGGATGTTGGTTTCATCAAACCAATCAACTATACTGAGTGGATTTCCAATCTGGTACCTTTCAACAAACTAGATAGTAGCATAAAAATATGCACACATTTCAGAGACATCAACAAAGCTTGTCTCAAAGATGACTTTCCTCTACCAAACATTGATTTGATCGTCAATCTCATAGCAAGCCACACAATGTTATCACTTATGAATGGATTCTCCAAATACAATTAGATTAAGATAGCACCTGAAGATCAACACAAGACAACATTTACATGTCCTTGAGGTACTTTTTGTTGGAATTCCATTCTCTTTGGATTAAAGAACACAGTTGCCACATCTTAGAGAGCCATGACAACAATCTTTTGGAATCTCATGCATGTTACTATGGAAGACTATATAGATATTTTGGGTGAATTAATTACAATGGAAGAACATTTGGATATCATATCAATGGTCTTTGATTGCTTGGAAAAGTACAAAGTCAAATTGAATCCTAAGAAGTGTGTCTTTGGGGTGACCTCCAGGAAACTCCTAGGATACATTGTCTCACAATGAGGTATTGAAGAAAATACAATAAAAGCTAGAGATATTTTAGAGATTCCCACCCCCTCCCAAGAGCATTAGTTAACTCAGGTCATTGCAAGGAAGACTTCAGTCAATTTGCAAATTCATAGCATAGCTCATAGATAAAGTGTCATCTATTTCAACATCTACTTCACAAAGGTCCATCAAGTTTGAGTGGGATGACAAATGTCAATAGGATTTTCAAATCCTCAAATGCTATCTCTTGAATCCACTAGTTCTTATTCCACCAATCCAAGGAAAACCATTGTTACTCGACATATCAGCAACAACGACAACACTAGGGGAACTCTTGGCACAACAAGACCATGAAAGAAAAGAAAGATCTATCTACTACATCAGTCGCACATTAGTTGGATATGAGCTTAATTATACACCAATTGAGTGTGCATGTCTTGTCGTTGTTTTTGCTTCACATAAATTGCATCATTACATGCTAACTCATAAAACAAATCTTGTAGCAAGAATTAATCCACTAGAATATCTCCTCTACAAGGAAACTTGCACAAGTAGGCTGGCTAAGTGAGTCATGATGTTAAGTGAATTAGATATTGAGTATGTGGATAGAAAATCTATTAGAGGACAAATCATTGCAGACCAATTTGTGGATGCACCAATGATTGACGATTCTCCTCTTATATCAGAATTTTTCAGATGAATCCATCTTCACGGTGAAAAAAACTAGACTTTGGCAATTATACTTTGATGGTTCATATACTCAACATGGAGTATAAGAAAGCATACTCTTCATCACACCTCAAGTGGATTCAATTCCTAAATCATATCAGCTATCCTTCCCTTGTACAAACAATATTGCAAAGAATGAGGCATTGACAATAGCTCTATAGATTGCAGCTTTAGTGGAAGATCCAAGAACTTCACATTTTTGGGGACTCTCAACTTGTGATCCATCAAAAAAATGATGATTATCAGACAAAAGATGAAAAAATTATGCCTTACAATAAAATGGTGGATGATTTCAAGAAGCACTTCATAGAGATAGTCTTTGAACAAATTCCAAGAGAAAACAACTGAGATGCAAATGTTACAACTACCATTGCTTCCTTAATTGACATGACGCAAAATAAAACCCGCTATGAGTTCTTGGTGGATAATTTGTTGGTCCCTGTATATGAGATCACTTCATCTAAATTAATATGTGTTGTTGGTCTCAATTTTCCTTGGTATGATGATATTTTCACATACCTCTATGATAACACCCTTCCACCTGACCTTTCCAATAACCAACATCATACCTTCATTCACCAATCCTCCTATTACGTCTGTTAGACAATTCAAATAACCAGAAGATAACTGAGAGGGGGGGTGATACAGTTGTCACAGATTATAGGAACCATTAGCATTTTAAACTTTATATCGGAACCCAAAACACTAATACTGGAATAAAAGATGAACCAATTAAGCATAAACAATAATCACAGAATAAATACCATTAACATGACACCAAGATTTGTATGTGGAAAACCTGGTAAAGGGAAAAAACATGGTGGGAAGCCTATCCACAGTCAGATAATACTTCTGCAGTAAGTATGTGAATTGCAATAGAGGGGCCTGCACTTGCAAGAAGGCCAACAGCCTAGAGCGCACTGCTCATCACAAAAGGAGTCTCACTGACTACATAGAAATCCAGACTACAATCCGAAGGAGTGTTGAACTGCAAAAGATAGTATCTCCTGTGCCTCAGTACAATTCCTATTAAGCTCAATACCGGAGGAGTAAATCCTCTTACATAAACCCAATTTGATCTCCAATGATCTAACATCTTCTCTACTTGAATGATATTACATTATTCGCACATTACATTCCTTGACCATGACCTCTAACAATAACCATGATAATCTACAATGAGATCTTACATCTATGTATACAAACCCTCGACCATAAAAAGTCAGGTCACCCACCAGACAATAAACCAATTACATAATTACAAAGCATGTCGGTCTTAGACCAAACAAATAATATCAACACATAAGACATCCCAAAAATACATTAAGAGGTCCTATCCACACATTACATTAAAGTCAGTCCAAAACCTAGATCAATCGAGACCAAGTATAGGTCCACACGCCACAAAAATGATCTCCAACTACCAAGTCTCGAACATGATCACCAACAACATCCTAAAACTCCACCAGAAGTTGCACCAACACCACTTATGCAACTCATCAAAGATCTCCACCAAAAGTTTTGTCGATGAAACCCTTGCCGAAACCAGAAACCAATCTTCTAAGTAGGTAGGATATCACCCGATTACCAAACCAAAACAAACTGACCAAATATAAGCATGAGTATCATGAACAAGCTGATTCCATCACCAGATTATACAAGAGCCTATAGGATCATGTTGGATCCAAGTTAACTAGAAAAAACTCAACCTACCAAGACCAGAAGGGTGCTGATAAAGCATCCAAACAACTAGTGTTGGCATCAATGACAAAACACCAATGCAACACATAATCAATTCCACCAGATGGCCAATAATCTCCCACTTTGGCATTGATGGAAACACTAGATGTGGAAAACATCTAAGTACCAAGAAATTCCAAACAAGTCTCCCTAATGGAAGACAGCCAACAAACTCCCACATATAGCTCTGAATATCAATATCTCTCCCCTTTACTTTTCGTATTCATATCTCTCCCCCTTTGACTTTTTCACATCAATATCTCTCCCCCTTTGACATCAATGCCAGAAATATGACAAAAATATCAAAGCAAAAACATAAACCACTGAATCACAAAGTTGACTACTCCCCTTGAGTAGTAGCATCCCAGATCAATGCCAGAATGAGTTGTATCTCTGATAATTCATGTCGAACTAATTCCAAACCGCATCAATCGAGTCTCTACTGGAGGGGTAGAAACTCCCAATATGTCTCTCAGGTACTCAAATGATTCCTTGGAAAAAGGTTTAGTGAAAATATCTGCAATCTACTCTTTAGTATTCACATAAACCAGTCTAACTTCATTTGCTTCCACCTTTCCCTTCAAAACATTATACTTGATAGATATGTACTTTGTTTTAGAATGAAATACCGGATTTTTTTATATATCAATAGCAATAGAGTTATCATAGTGAATAACTACCGGTGCATCACAATCCACCTTTATATCCTTCAACATTTGCTTCATCCATAAAACTTGTGTATAGTTAGTAGCAGCAACAACATACTCAGCTTCAGTGGTAGATAAAGAAGTACACGTATGTTTCTTGTTGATCCATGAAACCAACTTCTTTCCAAGAAAGAAAGCTCCACCAGAAGTACTTTTCTGGTCATCAACATCTCTAGCCCAATCAACATCTGTATATGCACATAAAGTAAAGTTATCATCCTTAGGGTACCACAAGCCATATTCTGATGTACCTTGCAAGTATCTAAAAATCCTTTTCACTTCCATCTCATGATTTTCTCTTTGATCACTCTGAAATCTTGAAACAATACAAATAACATTCATAATGTCAGGCTTAGTATGAGTCAAATAAATCAGACCTCCAATCATAGATTTGTATCTTGTAGGATTTACCAGTGCAGAAACATCTTTTCTTGTCAATTTCTCACTTATAACCATAGGAGTACTTACCGGTTTAGAATCTCCCATACCAAATTTATTCAACAATTCCTTAGCATATTTAGTTTGACAAATGAAAATACCTTTGTCAGTCTGAGTAATCTGCAAACTTAAGAAAAATTCCATCTCACCAATCATAGACATCTCAAATTCTTTCTCCATATTCTTAGAAAATTCTATGCATAACTTATCTTCACCTCCAAAAATAATGTCACCAACAAATACTTCAATAACCAGCATATCATCATCGGTGATCTTATAATATAAATTACTGTCAGCACTGCCCTTAGTAAAACCAAGCTTCAAAAGATATTTATCCAACCTTGCATACCAAGTTCTAGGTGTTTGTTTCAATCCATATAAAGCTTTCCTTAATCTACAAACCATATCTGTATCACCTGATAGTAAAAAACCATCAGGTTGCTCAATCTAAAATACCTCATCAAGATCCCCATTCAAAAATGCACATTTAACATCCATCTGATAAACCTTGTAGTTTTTATAAGCAGAATAGGCAAGAAATAATCTTACAGCTTCAAACCTAGCTATAGGTGCAAAAGTCTCTCCATAATCAATTCTTTCCTTCTAAGAATATTCTTTACAAACCAATCTAGCCTTATTCCTTATAACTTGACCATCCTCCTTCAATTTATTCCTAAAAACCCATTTAGTTCCAATAACATTTTTATTTTTAGGCCGGGGAACCAAGGTCCATGTGTTATTTTTCTCAATCTGATCTAATTCTTCTTCCATAGCTTTCAACCAATGTTCAACTTTACATGCCTCAATTACTGATACTCGTTCAACTTGTGAAATTAAACATACCTCATTAGTTGCCAGTCTTCTTCTTGTCATCACTCCATTGCTCTTATCCCCAATGATCTGATTTTTTGAATGATTCAATCTCACATACCTAGGAGTCTTCTGACTTTTTGTTCCTCTTCCTTGTTCTTCAATTACTATAGAATTATCTGATACTATTGGAGTAACTAGTTCAACTCTATGTTTCAGTAAAGGTGCTACCGATTCAAATATAATAATTTCCACTATCGGTTCCTTCTCATAAACTTTGTTTTGACTTTTGTTTATCTCATCTACTTTGACATTAGCACTCTCCACAATTCTCTGCAATCTCTTGTTATAACATCTATATGATTTTCTTTCATTAGAATAACCAAGAAATATGTCTTCATCCCATCTAAGATCAAATTTCCCAATAATATCATCTCAGTGCTTCTCTCGAGTAGGTATGAGGTAGACTAGCTTCCATCATCATTGTTCTAGCAGCATCCAAGATAGTTTTGTTCTTCCTTTCCAGAACTCTATTCTGTTGAGGTGTCTGAGGAGCAGAAAATTGTCTTCTTATACCATGTTTTTCACAAAAGTTATTAAACTCACCGGATGTGAATTCACCACGATGATCCGATCTCAAACATTTAATCTTCAATCTTGTCTGAGTTTCCACTTTAGCCTTAAAGGTTTTAAAATTTTCAAATGCTTCAGATTTTTCTTTTAGAAAAGTAACCTACATCATTCTAGAATAATCATCAATGATTAGCATGAAATATCTATCACCTTGAAAACTTTTAACTCTAGCAGGGCCACATAAACCAATATGAATAAGATCAAGAAGATCATTTGATTTATCATGTATACTCCTAAAAGAGGTTCTAACCTATTTACCCATTTGACATTCTTTACATACCGGATTATAGGGTTTCATAATCTTAGGTATATCCCTAACTGCCTTAGTTGAGTTGATCTTCATAATGCAATCAAAATTCACATGACACAACCTTTTATGCCATAGCCAACTCTCATCAATCTATGTAATCAAACATGTCTTCTCACCGGAGTTCAAATGAAATATATTACCTTTTGTATGTGAACCAGTTCCAATCTCCAAGTCAGATCTGTTAATGATTTTGCATTTTCCATCCTTGGGTTGTAATTTAAATCCTTTATATACCAATTGACCTACACTTACAAGGTTATGCCTCAAACCTTCAACATAATAATCATTGTCAATATTATTCTTACCATCCAGTGATATAGTTCCTTTTCCTTTGATCATGCATGCCTTGTCATCTCCAAATCTAACTAGACCACCATCACATTCTTGCAAAGACATAAACTTCCCTTTATCTCCAGTCATATGATGTGAACAACCGCTGTCAATTACCCATTCATCCTTGTCTTCAATTTTATCAGCAAGTACCTTCTCTTCAAGTACATTCTCTTCCAGTGCCGAATCATCTTCCTTGATAGCTAGGAATACCCATTCCTTCCCATTGCTGGATCCACTAGCAGAGTCTTCTATCGGTTCATCATCAGAATCAGTAATGCCTTCCTCATCCACTATGTAGCATGATTTGTCTCTGTTTTTCTTGTATTTATACTTGTTTAGATATCCAGGGTTAGGCTTAAATGATCTTCTAACTCTTTCTTCAAATCTTGAATTCCTTTCAAGACATCTAGATGCAAAATGACCAATCTTATTACATGCAAAACATTAAAAAGGTGCTTTTCCTTCATACTTACTTCCTACCAATCCTTTAGGTACTCTTATAGAAAATAGTGCTTCAAGTTGCACAAATTTGTCATCTTCTCTCTTCATATCTTCCAATTCCTTTGCATACAAAGCTTTCCAGTCTTGCTTACCGGTTGTAGATGTATATGCATGAAAAGCAGGTTTAGACTTCACAACTTCAGAAGGTCCAAATTCTTCAAGCTCAAAAGAAAATAGTTTCCCAACCAAAGTATCTCTGTTGATAGATGTATTAGTCATTATTCTCAACTCATTAATAGCTATAGCCTTCATTTTGTAAGCTAGTGGTAGGGCTCTCAGGACTTTAGAAACAATTTCATCTTCGCTCAGAGTTCCACCACAACATTGAATTATCATAACAATCTCATTTACCCTTTGCATGAATGCAGTAATCTTTTAATCTTCTTCCATCTTCAGGTTTTCATATCTCACCTAGTAACCATCAAGTTTAGCAATTTTCACTGTAGGGTCACCTTCATTAAGAGTCTCCAACTTATCCCATATAGCCTTTCCAGATGATTTGTCAGTTAATCCCATTATCTGTTGATCAGAAAGTGCACACAAGAGGGATTCTCTTTCTCTACAGTCATTCTCAAGCTCCTTGTTCAAGTTTATCGTAGGAGGATTGCCCGATCCCGAATTATAGGGTGTGACACCATTCTGTGTGATCTCCCAAATTTCCTTGCCAAGACATCTTAGATGAGTCTCCATCCGAATCTTCCATACTAAGTAATTTGTTCCATCAAGCCTCTGAATATCCCTTCGAAAGATAGCTCTAGAAGAACTGGATGAACTTGAACTATTAATCGCCATAAGATCTTCCTCAAGCGGTTAAGCTTTCTGCAGAAAGGAACAAGGATATGATACCAATTGTTAGACAGTTCAAATAATCGGAAGACAACTGAGAGGGGGGGTGAATCAGTTGTCATAGATTACTGAAACCCAAAACATTAATACCGGAATAGTAGATAAACTGATTAAGCATAAACAATAATCATAGAATAAATACCATCCACATGACACCAATATTTATACATGGAAAACCCGGTAAAGGGAAAAACCACGGTGGGAATCCTACCAACAGTGAGATAATACTTTTGCAGTAAGTATGTGAATTACAATAGAGGGTCCCACACTTGCAAGAAGGCCAACATCCTAGACCGCACTTCTCATCACAAAAGGAACCTCACTAACTACATAGAAATCCAAACTACAATCCGGAGAAGTGTTGAACTGCAAAAGATAGCATCTCCTATGCCTGAGTACAATTTCAGTTAAGCTCAATACTGAAGGACTAAATCCTCTTACACAAACCCAATTCAATCTCCAATGATCAACCAACTTCTTTGCCTAAATGATATAGACATCATAAGCATATAGAATCACATATCATAAATGCATCACATTGAATCATACGCATGCATATAGTCACCACCAAAATAGATCATCTTGCATATATATCAAAAATAATGTGTCATAATACAATGTCCAAAAATAATATGACTACAAAATCACCCAAAGGTGTCTACATTATCATACAAAATCAATTGGTACAACAATAGATCAGAGAGATCTATGATGAACTCCCTCTCTCAAAGCTAGTAGGCCTTGATGAAATCTGAGCTCTCAAAGGCCCAACCCCTGGATCATCTCATCATCCCCTCCTGTTGACCCTACTGGTAGTAGTGGCCCCATCACTCCACCACTAGAAGCCCTATACCTATCTCTCCCTGTCATAGTAGTTTGTGATGCCTATCTATAACTCCCACCTTGAGGTGTGGAGGAATTGTAGCCTCATATAAGCTTCTCTAGTAACCAATCTCCTCCCTAGCCCTAATGTTGTAAGCATATCATGATCCCAAGTCCCCTTGTTGTGTGGCCCTCATTATCCTGATAATCTCATCTACAACTGCATACCTCTCAATAGTCTTGTCCCACTTATCCCTATTGGCATTATACACTCTTATGAGAATGATGGTGTTGTCATTGATGGCAACTTTCTGGCAACCATCTGGCAACCTTCTAGAACTCATTTGGTAAAGCCACCAATAGGCACCAGTACTGACATAGACATCTACATACATCGGCAGACACTTCACTGGCAACGGAAACAATGCATATTGGCACCCCAGCTGACAGGAAATAAACTTTTGTTTATTGTATTTAATTATAATTATCTTTTGTAAAGCTGACAAGGCATATTGTAAAAGACTCATATATATGTATGAGATCTTATAGGTCATTTGTGTAAAAAAAGAGTTGTGAATTATGTATAAGGTGATATAAGTGACAACAAAGGTTTTGGTTATAGAATGAGCTTAAACTGGTACTAAACCTGGCATAGTTGATGTTGATGTTGATTTGAAGCAGTACATTGTATTGGATTTCATAATCCACTTATGTAGTCAGTGTGACTCTTATTTGAGCAGTGAGATCTAGGAAGTTGGCCTTCCTGCATGTGCAGGCTCCTCATTGTAAGTAATATTTATTCATTGGCCGGTGAGTGAATATTATGGGTCACAAATCCCACTGAGGTTTTTTCCCACACCGGGTTTCCTCGTTAAACATCTTGTGTTATGGTGTGTTTTCTATGATGTCTTTATTGTTCCTGTTTACTGCATTAATTCTTATTTACCGATACATTATTTTGGAATACAAAGTTCTTAATAAGGTTAAATATTCTGCAAACCAGTTAGATATTGATTCACCCCCCCCTCCTATCATTAATCCTAAAAATTGGTATCAGAGCCTGGTCCTCTATTTTCAAAAGCCTAACATCTTGAGGAAGATTCTGACACCAGTACCGATGGAGAACTTAAGAAAACAATTGGAAGGAGCTCTTGTAGACTATGATGCAGAAAAGTTGAAATATATCAAACTTAAAGATGATCTAAAGACTGCACATGAATTCATTCAAGGACTTCAGGAGAATCTTACTATAGCTAGAAATAAAAGAAAATAACTTCATGAGAAGATGCAGAGTGATGATGATGAAAAGGAAACTCTTAATGAACTTGTGAACAAGTTGAGACAAGAAAATAGTACTATGAGGAATAAAATGCAAGATATGACTATGAGGTTTTGTAAAGACATTGAAGATACAAAGAAGAATGAAGATGACTTGACTAGGAGACTCAATGATGCTGGAAATGAAAATCTAAGACTCAGTCATGAAAATGATATGTTGAAGACAGATCTGATTCACATGCAACATGATAAAACTGAACTTATGAGACAAAAGGGAATTCTGGAAAATGAGTTGGCTACTGCAAATCAACACAAAGAGAAATTAAAAAAAAGTTCAAAGGAACTTGATGACATGTTGAAAAGTCAAAAACCTAATGCAGATACAAATGGACTTGGATTTGAAGTTGGAGGAAGTTTCGGTACTGCAAATAATCATGATCACAGTAAACTGGTAAGACAACCTAATGCTTATAAATTTAATGGGAAATGCTTTAACTGTAACAAGTATGGTCATAGAGAAAATCAGTGTAGATCTAGAAACAATCAGAACATCAATACACCCACCGGTCAATGTTCCAAATGCAACAAAATTGGTCATAATTCAGAAAACTGCAAAATGAATGTGAAATGTTATGTTTGTGGAAGATTTGGGCACTTATCTAATCAATGCAGAACACAAACCAGCATAGGATATGGAAAGGCTATTCAGAAGAATAATGTGACTTGTTATGCTTGTAACAAATTTGGACATATTACAAAATTTTGTAGAAGCAAGACTTCATCGACGAATAATAAAGGATCGAGTTTGAAAGGCAAAGAAAAGGTAGATGAGGTAAAGCAAGAATTTTGAAAACAATGGATTAGGAAGATAGATCAGAATGTTGATGAGACTATTTCTTCACCGGTAGAACAGAGTATTACTCCACCGGCAGGAGATTCTTCATCCAACTGAGAAGTAACCCTTTGGGGATATTGCAACAAGTTGAATATCATGCAGATTACCCTCAATTGATGGTGAGAAGATAGATTTCTTCTCTATCGGCAGATGTGTTAAGTTTTCACTTAACCGATGAGCATTTAATGTGGTTGTTGAAGGAAAAGTCATTATAAATCATTGGTTTTCCCTCATTTTTCATTCACCGAGCATTCAAATTAGCAGAGAGCGCGAAATCTAAGTGAAGGTATTCAAGGCAAAGGTGTGAAGTTATTTCTTTCAAGCATTCAGACATTATCAGGCAAATAAAGGTATTTTTCAAATGGCTTCTTCTTCTGCTCCCGAATTTATTGCAAACCCTACTGTCGTGGAAAATATAAAATGCCCTAGGCCCATATTCAAAATAATTCCTGACATATTTAAGCAAGATGATTCCATAGGTACATTTTCAAAGATTCCTAAAGGTGTAGCTTATGCTGAAGACCCTAGGATATATATTCACTGCAACATTGAAGAATTAGGTTCTGAGGAGTTGTTAAAAATGTTTACAACAATAATTTGTGATGAAAATGGCATTGTCAAACCCGAGCACAAGATTATTGAGACTTTAGGTTTTGTGGAAATTTTGAACATCCCTGAATTTCCGGAGGAAGTTGTGAGAATTTTCCTAAGTAGGGAACATGGAGAATTTCTTTGGTTAGATTCAGTCTGCAAATTAACCCAGCAAGCAATTAGGGTAGTAATAGGTTTACCCTCAACCGGCAGCAAACCAAAAAAAACTAAGAAGGTTCCTAACAACAAAGTCATGACCCTAACCGGAGAAACATCTGATAGTAGATCTCTAAGAGTAAATGACATCAAGGACATCAATGTGAGATTCATAAGTATGATTTTAGGTTACAAAACTACTCAGGCAAATAGACTTAATTCAGTTTGTAGTCTTTGCATTAATAGTGCTTATGAAATGGTCAACAATAATACAAAAATAGATGTGTGTGAATGGCTGAAGGATGAACTAATAGATAACTTGAAAAAGATAAAAGGAGACAAGAAAGGAACATTTCATTTTGGTAATCTCTTAGTATGCTTAATGTTGTATTTCACAAAGGAGATCTCAGGTATAGGACATAAAGACTTTGGATATGACATACCAGTAGGAAAACAATTGCAAGAAGGTTTCACTAGCATGGGTGTTGCCAAGGAAAACAACATCACTGAATATTTTAACACTTTTCAAGCCAAAATGAAAACAAGAGAAAGACTACCACAGAGTGTAGTGGATAAATATGACAAGGAAATATATTTTGTAATCAAGAAGGATGAAACATGGATGGAAGTTGTATTACCTAGAACTATATGGGTAACAGAAATGGGTTATGAGGTAGATCTCAACATAATTGAGACTTATGCAAAAGCCTTATTAGATTCACCTAGAGAACCAATAGAAGAAGTTTTTGGTAGTGCAGAAACAATTGAAAGCAAAGTAAAAACAAAGAAGTAAAGGAAGAAAAGAGAGAAATACATAAGAGATGCTTCTAAGAAGGTAAAGGAAATAAAAGAAAATATTATGAACATTACTGGTATATCAGCTAGTGAACTAGAAGGACTGCAACCGGAGGCACACGTCTCACCGGTTGGCACATCCTCTGACAGCAAGATACCAGTGGAATTCAAGAGAGTTGATAGAAAGAGAAAACCCTCACTGGTACCCTCTCCTTCACCAAAAAAAACAAGAACCTTGAGAAAGAAACAACAGGCGATAAGGCAACCAACAAAGAAACTAACACCTAAGAAGAAACAAAAATAGGTTATACCATCATTGGATAATTTGCTGAATGAAATCACTGATGATGGTAATTTGGCTAATGTGAGAAAATTGTATAACACATTCACAGATTCAGAAAAGGAAAGTATTGAAAATAGTATAATTCTAAATCTAGACATATACAAGAAAGTTTTAATTGAAGTTGTGGATGACTTGCCAAATGAATTATATAGGAGGTTAGATGCAAAGAGGATTGCAGTAATGGAATTGGAAAAGAAACTTAAGGTTGAAAAACTTCTAGTTGTACATCCATTTAACTCTAAAGAGGAAATTGATGATCTAATTTGTGAAGCTAGCAGATCAGTTTTTGCTAGTGGTCACCGACAAGTGAGTTTGATGGCTGGTAGAGTTAATGAGATTGCAGAGGAAACGACTGATAAATGGGATATCTTATTTGTTGAAAAAGATAAACAAGAAGAAATGAACAGGCCGAAGAAAACATTCAAAGTTTATCAAAAGGATAAGGACAAAGGGAAAGGTAAATTTGGTGGAATACCAAACATCAAAATAATTGACAACTTACCACCACCCTTGGATACTGCACTAGTACATGTTGATGATCCACCGATTACTGAAAGTGAAGGTGTAACACATGATAACACTAATCCCAATTCTAAAATTATATTCACCATGAATGTGGATACTCAAGAAGTGAACATTATTGTGGACAAGGACAATACAGAGGTCAAGGATAGCATTGTTCACAGTGGTAACACTGAGCAACCGACAGAGACTGTTGAGGTTGAGATCCAAATAGAGAAAACATTACAAACTGAGCAACCATTGGATACTAGAATGAATATTGAAGGTATAGATGCTAACACTGAGAAACCCACACACAATCTGACAGAGAAACTGACAAAGGCACAGGTACATATTGAGGTAGTGAAACCGGTAATCAATGAGAAACCCAAACCATTGCTAGTTGAAATGCAAACTCAGACTGATCCACCGGAGGATAATACAATCAAAATGGTTACAAATTTTGGAAACACAGAGGTAATCAAGGCAGTTGGTCAAACATTCGGTACTTCATTAAGTGAATTTAGGCCTACTAATGTGACAAAAGTAATCCTGGACTCTATCAAGAAGATAGTTGACTGTAATTCATTGGCTTACAAAGCAATTGATGATACAATACCAATACTTAAGTTGATTACACCAAAATGTAATATAGATCATGTAAAGGATTCTTTAGGTCAATTGGACACATTGTCCAAATTCATTACCGACAACGTAATAATAGTTTATAAGGTAAATGAGGACACATTCAAAGAGAAATTTGAGAAGGAAAAGGAAAAATTCTTTGAGGATAGAATAAAGAAGTGCACATAACATATAAACACACTTTCACTAGCACTGAATACTACAATTTTGAAATATAAACAGTTATACAAAGAAACAGGTAAACCACATCTTTTGACACAAGACATAGAAAAGGAAATAAGAAGAGTACAAAAGGAGATAGATGACATAGTTGATAACATAATTGGTTCATATAACCTATATCAGTTATTGAGCAGGAAATAGAAGGTTTTGAGGAGAAATTGGATAAATTTGAGAAAGAGAAGGCAAGGATTAAGTCTCAAATTAGAGAACTTAAATATAAAATTTGTCCTAAGTTGGATAACCTTATCTCTCTAAGAAATGAGATCTCTAAGGCATTACTTCAAGGAGAAAGATCACCAGAAGAGCATATGCATCATCTCACCGACACGATCCAACAGACTCAAGCAACCTTAAATGACAGCAACAAATTCATGCAGAGTTTAAATTTGGTTTTGGCAGACATATTTCAGATTGTAACCAATCGGTTACAAACATTGAGGTAAAATGTTTTGCACTCGTTTGAAAATTTTTGACAACCTTTGTCATTGATGTCAAAGGGGGAGTAGTGGACAGAGAAAAATGTTTAATCAAAGGAGATCATCTGCTCAAGGGGAGCACATATTTTTGGTAACCTTTTGGACTTCACTTTTTGGAAAATAGTTTTTGATTTTTCTCATGAGTGTTGTCATCAATGCCAAAGGGGGAGATTGTTGGCATTATACACTCTTATGAGAATGATGGTGTTGTCATTGATGGAAACTTTTTGGCAACCATCTGTTAACCTTCTGGCACTCATCTGGTAAAGCCACCGGTAGGCACTGACACCGACATAGACATCTACATACACCGGCAAACACTTCACTAGTAGTGGCAGCAATGCATACTGACACCCCAACCGACAGGAAATAAACTTTTGTTTATTATATTTAATTATAATTATCTTTTGTAAAGCTGACAAGGCATATTGTAAAAGACTCATATATATGTATGAGATCTTATAGGTCATTTCTGTAAAAAAAGAGTTGTGAATTATGTGTAAGGTGATATAAGTGACAACGAAGGTTTTGGTTATAGAATGAACTTAAACCGGTACTAAACCTGGCATAGTTGATGTTGATTTGAAGCAGTACATTGTATTGGATTTCATAATCTACTTTTGTAGTCAGTGTGACTCTTATTTGAGTAGTGAGCTCTAGGCAGTTGGCCTTCCTACATGTGCAGGCCCCTCATTGTAAGTAATATTTATTCATTGGCAAGTGAGTGAATATTGCGGGTCACAAATCCCATCGAGGTTTTTCCCACATCGGGTTTCCTTGTTAAACATCTTGTGTTATGGTGTGTTTTCTATGTTGTCTTTACTGTTCCTATTTACTGCATTAATTATTATTTATCAGTACACTGTTTTGGAATACAAATTTCTTAATAAGGTTAAATATACTTCAAACCGATTAGATACTAATTCACCCCCCCCCCCCCTCTTAGTATCTTTGGGACTATCATTAATCATAACAATCCCTAGCCTCTTGTATCTGCCTCCTTAGTCTGGCCACCTCCCTCTTTAGGTCATCTATCTCATCGACGTGTCCCTATGTTATCTCCCTAAGGGAAGCTAGCTCATCCTCCTCCTCATATCCTCCACCTACATCCTCTACCATCTCCTCATCTCTCCTCTCTTATCGTGGGAATCCTGAGTCTATCCCTATCCCTATAAGGCACCATGTGTCAGCTATCCCTCTCTCCCTCTAAGTAGCCTTGGTGGTCTGTCTGGCTTGTCCTGTTCATCTCCTCCTTAGCCTCCACCATCCTCTCCTCTCTCCCTCCCTTGAACTACCCTCCTAGCTTCTCCTCTCCTCTTATTCCTCCATATAGGCCCACCATTCTCATCATCATCCTCCTCATCCAACCCTAGTACTTTCTCTCCCGATCCTATAAGACGTTGAAATGGATGTGCCCTAAAATAGGCCTCATACTCGAGTGTCATACCCGCATCCACCACATCTCTCATGAGATCCCATTGCATCGATACAAGTGTGTGTAACTCAACAATTGCAACATCATATGACAAAATTGGGCCCCATTGTCCTTTCTCTCAAACTATGCGTGCAAACTCTCCAGACCCTCGTGGCATCTGATGGATCCTACCAAAATACTAAGATATCCTATCCATGAGCTGCCTATCCAAAATGTAAGGCATCTACTCAATCAAGTATCTAGTCCTAAAGAAAAATGGTAGCTATGTATCATCCTTCGACCATACCTCACAATCTAAGTACAATCATCATATCATAGTGGGGTGAACTCACAATACTGGTTCCCACTTTTTTGCCAACTTTGGCACTGAGATGAAATTTTTTAAAATAATCTTCACTTTCTAACACCTATAACTTTTAAACCATTAAGAATTTGAAGATGATGTAAGTTAGTGATTTGTAAAATATTGCCAACAGATTCTAAATATATTTTTTTCCAATTTTTTTAAAGAAAATTGTTTTTATTTTTCCATCTCCCTCAAAAAGTAGTTTTTTACAGCAAACAACATTTTTTAAGAGTGATGTGCGTCCTGAAACACAACTTTTTTCTATAAATTATAAAAACTCAATTCTTTCAAATTTTGGTTTGGGGCATGGAGTTGGTTTGATAGTGATATGTTGAATATTTTTCATTTTATTAAGTTTTGAAGTTTGACTAATCATAATTTAGACATAGGTGTACATTTGAACACATAGATTGTTCTATATATATCAAAATTCAATTTTATTTTATTTTTAGAAAGAAGACATCAATATGTAGGGAATATATATTTTTCAGAATTTTTTTGAATTAGTTTACTATTTTTCCCAATGCATTGAACAAAGAAGTTCATCTTCGGTGAAAACCCTATATTTAGTAAAGCTTGCTTCGAGGAATACAATCATACATTTTGGGTTGTCAAGATTCTCTCATTTGAGCCTTGAACCAAATGTTTGAAGGCCAAAATTTATTAGAAGTTTGAAGAGATTGGAGGAGAGATGCCTAGAAAGGGGGTTCGCTCGAACCCCCTTCAAGCGAAGAGGGTTCGAGTGAACCCCCTTGGGTTCACTCGTGTTCATACAAACATGCAAAGCATAAACAACACATTTTACAACCACCCATGAGGTCACACGTTCGAGCAAACTGGGTGGTTCGCTCGAACTCCCAAGGATAGTTCATTTGAGTGTCAATGTCATCTACAACTCATCACCAATACTCTACCTTCCCTGGCTATAGCTGAGAAGTGATCATAGAATATGTGTGCAAATTTGACTATCTATGTCCTCTGAATCTGAGGTGCATTGGTTTAGTCACTGCTATATGCTCATAGGACCACACCTATAGCAAAGTAACCCCGCATCTGAGGCCACATCCATTGAGGTACACAAACTAATACAACTCATGATATAGGCGTGCTATTACATAAGGTCCCTATGTAAACCTAATGCTCTATAACATCAAAATCTCTAAATCCCTACCCCATCCAATAGCCAACCCATGCATCATCTTGTCTGGACATAAGAACTTATTGGTAACCCCTCCTACCACCACTGCTCACACATGCCTAGTAGCATACATAACCTCCCAACTAAGGTGTCCTCCTCTTATCTCCAAATATTGATCCCCAAACACTTGCCATAGAGAATCCACATCCCCATTATGTTCATAGATGAAAAATGATGCAGGAGCATCCCCGGTTCATAGCAATCTTGCATCAACCAAAAGCATTTTCCTTTCTGTTTGTTTTATGTTTGTAGTTTCAGTTTTCCTTTTTGTGTGTCCCAGTTTTGGCTCATCAGATCCTATGGAGATGGATTCTACTTGAATACTTGATCATCTTTCTTTCTTCCAGACCGCATCGTACTTGGATCATTTTCCTGCAAGGTATCGCTATCGGTTTCCATGACGGTTTCTTGTTACCGGTTGCCTAGACCTATTCCAGTGATCTACTAGAACCCATTTTGAAGCTTGCAAAGCCTTGGGTGTTGATTTCGATGTTCCTTGGCATGTGGTCAACCTTTTCCCATGATCTACATTTCATCCTTTCGATTTTCTAGAGGAATCTCTTGGCAGAGGCCGACCTTGTTTATTTTGCACGTTAGGTCTTGTTCTTCGGGTTTTGATCCCTTTTGGGCCGACTGGATCCTTTGGATCGATATATATATTTGTAATTACACATTAGAATGGAATCAATTAGAATCAATCAGAGAATCAGGTAGCTAGATTGTGCATAGAAGATAGATTATAAGATTCAAGGTCTCGGTTGTGACCTATTCTACCAGGCCTGTGAGACAATATCTTGTAACCTGGTTGTTACTGCTTGGATGTAATCAAATTTCATGCAATAAATCAATCTATTCTACATTTCCTCCATCATATCTTTGTATTTTTGTTGTGTTTACTCTTGCTGACCGGTCCGGATTGATCTCCTTGAGGTCTCTCCTCACCGGTGACTACTTCAAGTGGTATCAAAGAGAAGTTTTGTTCCGGAGGTTGCGTATCCTAAAATTTTGTTGTAGGGTGGCGGATTGAAGATCCAATCTGCAGCTGCAGAGGACTAGCGTGAACAATGGAGCGAAGAGGAACTAGGAATGGTGGAGCACATGGGAATGCGGACCCTGCTGTGATGGAGAGGTTGTGAGGAATAGCAGCCCGGTTAGAAGCTGTAGAGATAGCTCATAGAAGAGGCTGGCATATCGAAGATGTAAGTGAAGATGAACAAGAAGAAGCCCCGACAGAACAAGCAAACCTACTGGCAGTTGATCCAAATGAGGAAAGTTTTTTGAGGGTTTTGAGTAGGCCAGACACTAAACCTCATTTTACCCCACCGGAATATGATGGGAAGTTAGATTCAAATGAATTGATGGATTGGATCTCGGTGATGGAGAAGTATTTTGATTTTGAAAACACTACAGAAGAGAGGAAGGTGAATAATGCCTGTACCCGGTTGAAAGGTCATGCATCTCTTTGGTTGGAGCATTTGCAAGTTGATAGACAAAGAGAAGGTAAAGAGAAGATTAAGAAATGGGATCAAATGATTGCTAAGTTGAAGTCAAATTTTATTCAAGTGGATCTGTTCTGGAAGTTGCAGAATTTGAGACAAGAGGAATCTAGTGTGAAGGAGTACACCGAAGCATTTTACAAGTTGAACATTAGATCCGGACATGTTGATGATGAAATTGAACAAGTTTTAAGATATTTGAATGGACTACGGGTGTCTATACAAGATGAATTAAGTATGATGAAATTGGAGAGTGTTGAAGAGGCTTACCAGTATGCCCTAAAGGCAGAAGAGAAATTAAACAAAAGACATGAGCAGAGACAAAGAGGAAGGGATGAAAATTTTACTAGAGAAATATTTCAAGGAGGAAGAGGAACCAATACAGATCAAAGCAAGGAAAAGGAACTGAGAAAAGAAGGTGATTCATAACAAAAGGATGATAGAAATTTCTACTAGAGGAGAGAACCAAATGGTTACTGGAATGAGAACTTTACAAGACAAGACAAGAGGACATTAAGAGGAACCTACTTTAAGTGTGGAGGAGAAGGAAATTGTGCATTCAAGTGTAAGAAGACAGAAACTACTGGAAGACCAACAGTGGTGGAAGAAAACCCCATTGGGTCAGACAATAAACCAAAAGATGGAGAACTATTGATGATGAGGAGATATTTGTATCATACATGAGGAGATGAAGAGCCCTTGCAGATGAAGAATATGTTCAAGACCATATGTAAGGTATCCAGTAAGTGTTGTAAAGTTATTATAGATAGTGGTAGTTCAGATAATCTTGTTTCAGAAGATATGGTGAAAAGGTTGAAATTGGAGAGATTGAAACACCCTAAGCCTTATCGGATAACATGGATTCAAGATGAACATAAGTTGTTAGTAAGTGAACAATGTTTGGTGAAATTGAAAATTGGGAATTATCATGATGAAGTCTTGTGAGATATTAAGCCTATGAATATTTGTCATATTTTGTTGGGTAGACCTTGGCAGTTTGATAGATAGGCAGTACATGATGGGAGGAAGAATACATACACTATTGTGGCCAATGGGATGAAGCAAACCTTTTTGCCTTTGGAGGAATCTTCGAAGAATTAAGTCTGTAGGAATGCTAGAATTTGTTTAGTAGATGGAAGGAAATTAATGGATGGACTAAGACATGAGAATGTGTGCTTTGCCTTAATTCCTAAGAAGACTGAGAGATCGGAACCAAAAGGAGAACACCCAGAAGAAATAAAAGATTTTCTGACAAAATATGAGGACATCATTTCTGATAATGTACCTGATGGATTGCCACCTGTGAGAAGTATTAGTCATTGCATGGACTTGGTTCCTAGAGCTAGTTTGCCTAACAAAGATGCACACTGGTTGACACCAACAGAGAATGAAGAACTAAATAGACAAGTGCAGGAGCTATTGAAGAAAGGTATGATTAGGGAAAGTTTGCACCCTTGTGCAGTACCAATAGTATTAGCACCTAAGAAGAATGGAGAGTGGAGGATGTGTATCGAGAGAAATAAAGAGGATCATAGTGAAATACCAATTTCCTTTGCCTAGGATGGATGACATAATAGACTGTTTGATTGGAGAAATATACTTTACAAAGATAGATTTGAAGAGTGGATTTCATCAGATCAAGATCAGAGAAGGTGATGAGTGGAAGACAACATTTAAGACAAATGAAGGACTATATGAATGGTTGGTGATGCCTTTTGGATTGACTAATGCACCGAGTACTTTCATGAGGCTGATGAATGAGGTATTGAATAAGCTCTTGGGTAAGTTTTTTATTGTGTATTTGGATGACATTCTGATTTTTCAGTAGGACAAAAGAGGAGCATTTGTTGCAGTTAAGATAAGTTTTGTAGAGATTGAGAGAAGAGAAGTTGTTGATCAATATCAAGAAGTGTACTTTCATGAAGGATGAGTTAGTCTATTTGGGATTTGTGACATCTAAGGATGGTTTGAAGATGGACCTTGAGAAAGTGAAAGCAATTGTTGAGTGGCCTACACCGGAAGGCATTGGAGAGCTAAGATCATTTCATGGATTATCTAGTTTTTACCGGAAGTTTATCAGAAATTTTAGTTCAGTTTGTAACCCTATGACTGAGACCATGAGAGGAGATCAGAAGAAATTCAAGTGGACCACCGGAGAAAACAAATTTTTTGAACTATTGAAGCAGAAAGTGATTGAGCATCCTGTTTTAGCTTTACCGGATTTCAATAAAGTATTTCAAGTGGATTGTGATGCAAGTGGAACAGAAATAGGAGCAGTCTTGAGTCAAGAAGGAAGAGCAGTAGCCTATTTCAGTGAGAAATTGAATGATGCCTGGAGGAGATATTTAGTGTATGATCAGGAATTTTATGTCATAGTTCAAGCCTTGAAGAAGTGGAGACATTACTTGTTGCCTAAGGAGTTTGTGTTGTATACAGATCATCAAGCTTTGCAGTATTTGAACAGTCAGAGTAAGTTGAATCAGAGACATATGAGATGGGTTATGGTAGATAGAAGAAAATGGTTGGATTATTTCATTCAGGATGGGATGTTATTCTGAGGAGTTCAGTTGTGCATACCTAAGAGTTAAATGAGAGAAAATATGATAAAGGAGAAACACAGTGGAGGACAAGTTGGACATTTTGGCATTGACAAAACAATAGCATTGGTGAGTGAGCAATACTTCTGGCCCCAGATTCATAAGGATGTTAAGAGATATGTGCAGAGTTGTAGAGTTTGTCAAGTTGCAAAAGGTAGTAGTCAGTATGTGGGATTGTATAAACCTTTGATAGTACAAGTAAGACCTTGGGAGGATATAAGCATGGATTTTGTACTTGGATTGCCTAAGACACCAAGAGGGAATGATTCTATATTAGTGGTAGTGGATAGATTCTTGAAGATGGCACATTTAATACCTTGTAAGAAGACATCAGATGCATTGCATGTAGCAAACCTATTTTTCAAAGAAGTGGTGAGATTGCATAGACTACCTAAGAGCATAGTTTGAGACAGAGATACTAAGTTTGTTGGCTATTTTTGGAGAACACTTTGGAAGAAGATGAAGAAAAATTTGAAGTTCATTTCTACTTTTCATCCATAGATTGATTGAGAGACAGAAGTTGTTAACCGAAGTTTGGGAAATTTGTTGAGATGTTTAGTGGGAGATAAAACTGGAAGTTGGGATTTAATCCTCGCATAAGCAGAGTTTGCCTACAACAATTTAGGGAATAATAGTACCAGAAGAACACCTTTTGAGATTTTTACTCGAGTGCATCCTAGAGGTATATTAAAATTGAGAAACATTAGTAGTGAAGACTGAAGGAGTTCAAAAGCCGAAAAATTTGCAGATCACATGGCAGCATTGCATATTTAGGTTAAGCAGCATTTAGAAGACATGAACAACAAGTATAAGGAGAAGGCGGATGAGAAGAGAAGACATAAAGAATTTGAAGTTGGCGATAAAGTGATGGTATATCTAAGAAAAGAGATTCTCAGTTGAAACTTATAACAAGTTGCAGATGAAGAAGTTTGGACCTTGCAGGATTTTAAAGAACTTCGGTTTTGGAAATGCATATGAAGTGGAGTTACCGGATAATCTGAGTATTTCACCTATATTCAACATTGCAGATCTTCATGAATACCATGAACCAGAATTTAGTGAGAATGGTGTTGCAAAATTGGAGAAACAGTTACCCCGGAAGCAACCGGATCAGGTTGAAGACATTTTGGACAGTAGGATTGGGCGTAGTACCCAGAGCAATGAGTATAAGGAATATCTTGTGAAATGGAAGGATAAACCAGTTGAAGATTCATCTTGGATTTATTAGGCAAAGGTAGATTGCCTTAGTTTCCCTCTTACCCCGACAAAGTGAGAGGCTCACTTTTTCAATAACCCTAGATGTCTGATGCAGGAGCATCCCCGGTTCATAGCAATCTTGCATCAACCAAAAACATTTTCCTTTTTGTTTGTTTTCTATTTGAAGTTTTAGTTTTCCTTTCTATGTGTCCCATTTTTGGCTCACCAGATCCTGTGGAGATGGATTATACTTGAAGACTTGATCATCTTTCTTGCTTCTAGACTACATTGCACTTGGATCATTTTCCAGCAAGATATTGCTACCGGTTTCCATGACAGTTTCTTGTTACCAATTGTTCCTTTGTTACCGGTTGCTTGGACCTATTCTAGTGATCTACCAGAACCCATTCCGAAGCTTGTGGACCTTTGGATTTTCTAGAGGAATCTCTTGGCAGAGGCCTACCTTGTTTATTTTGCATGTTAGGTCTTGTTCTTGGGGTTTTGATCCCTTTTGGGCCGACTAGATCCTTTGGACCGATATATATACATATATATATAAATATATATATATTTGTAATTTTATGCATTAGAATGGAATTAATTAGAATCATACTCCTGCTATCATAGTAAATCAATCACATCAGTCCTAGTAGTACTTATGTTTATCACATCATGCTACTTGTTTCATCTTATCCTAGCCTTTCAGTATTTATGTTTATCACATGGTGCTATTCTTGTCAGTGTATATGTTTATCACGTTGCACTCAATCCTATCATATCATGCTAGAGCACTCGCCATATTTTATCAACCTGATGGCTTATCCTAGAATTGCTTAGCATCTTGCATCTCGCTAGAAGCACCTACCTAAGTTCATCATCTCGACAGTTTATCCAATTGGATGTAAATGTTTATCACATTGTCGCTGATTCTTGCCCTAATTTATCGTATCCTCGTTGGGGCACCTATTTGAGTTTATCATCTCAATATTTTATCCAATTGATAGCATATGTTTTATGACAAAATTATTGATTTTTGCCTATTTTGACACATACATGATAAGGCATTCCCTATACACATTACCACTGCACATACATGGTTTTATCTAGCACATGTGCACTTTTGTGCATAAATGCAATGTTGCTAGACCTATATGCGACATTGTAACCTATACGCAACATTAAACCACAAACATAGAAATTCGTGACATATACACATGATTACAATCATATACGTAGGCATACATAACCTATATGCGTAATCGCTTCACATACGTTCCCTAACGCAACATATACGCTTTTAAAACCCTAAAACCTTCTTTGGCATCTGGGTTTGGTCCTAGAATCTAGTCTAACAAATGCACATAAATGCAAATGTACAATCAAGTTTGAGGTACATATCAGCTCACCCATGCCTATAGGCTGCTCGAACCATCAGACTCAATCAAAGTGGTGTAGTCTAACTACCATTTCTCTTCAATTGTTGACTGCTCTCCTAAGCTCTCTGGATGCTTTGATCTCTCAAGTGTTGTGGATGTAAATGAGGATGTTTCTCCTTGTGGCTGCTATATATAAGTTGTGAAACCCTAACTGGTTGTACTTGCCTCTCAATGCCTTTTTCTTGCCCGATCATTTTTCAGTCTAGTTTTCACCCATCTAACTCTGTTGTCTTATCCTTATCCCTTCTAGCCTTTCTTTCTTTTTGAGAAATTGTCTGCAATTTTTTTTTGCATTTCTCACTCAATCTCTCAAGGGGGCATGATGTCTTCCTTACCCAAATCAAATGTTGTATCAGTTAATCTTATTTTCTTTGAGCCAACGCAACAAGATACATTGTCTCAAAGAGGGGCAAAATGTAGACACCTAAAATTGTCCTAGCATAATTAAATAAATATTGTATGTATTAGTCATGTCTATCCATAGGCAAAGACTAATATTTTCATCTCACTCATTAATTTGCTTTTAAAATTATATCAAAAATTTAATTCTCTGCTTTATCTTGATTTCTTATTAAAATCATTTTTCTCTCCATTTTTGTATTTTTTGATTTGATGATAGTTTTTTCTTAGGCTTTTTATTTTTTTCATTTGAAATAAAACCAAGTGGCCAATCAAAAGTTAGCAGAGAAAATATTGGGATGGTTTTCTAATGTTTTGTAGATTATGATATTGATTTTTATTTTATATTCATTATCATCCTTATCCTTGAGAAAAAAGTAGGTTTAATGTAGGGACACTTCCATTATTATTAGTACTTGTCATAGGCAATACTATTGCATTCACTGAAGCGCTTTAATCAATTAATTTGCACCAATCAAGATTAATTATTATTTTTGCTTAAAAATAAACTTGATTTTTGTAAATTTGATATTTATATTTTTTAATTTAAATATTTTTAAAATTATTTATCTACACTATGATTGGTTTAAAAATTTTGGTTTTATAGGAGTAAATTTTTTGGAGTGATAGATTTTTAGGTTTTTTTGGATTTCTTTTTATTTTAAAAACTGAAATGTCTATTTTAAATATTTTTTTCTTTTTTTATTATTTATAATATTCTAAATAAAATATTTTTCCCTAAATGGACCTATAAATTTTAATATATTTTTTTATTTGAAAATATAGATGATAAAACCAATTATAAGGACTTGATTCATTTTAAATTAAATTAAATACAAATATTTCTATTATAAAAAAAACCTAATCATTATATGTAATCTTTATATTTATATTTTATATATTTTTGGAAATTATTTTATTTTTAATACTTTTTGAAAATCATAAATTTTTTAATCATTTTAATATATACAAAATAATTTAATAACTTATAATCATAAATTTAAATATTTTTCATTAAGTTATTAAAAAAATATTTATTTTCACTTTTAGAATTATTAATAGTTATTTTCTTAAAACCAATTATAATTAATATTGTATAGCCTAAGTTGGCCTAGTGGTGGAGAACTTGTGCTCTTGAAAGAGAGGTCACAAGTTCAAATCCCACAAGGGGGTAGGGTATGTACACCTTATTGGCTTCGTATTATTTAAAAAATTATATAATTTTTTTTAATTTAAATTAGGATTATGCTTTTAAGAAAAATATATATATATTCATTATAAAAATTGTATTATATTATAATCATTATGTCAAAGTCATTCCCTATATGAAGTGAACCACCCATTTATTATAATCAATGGTTCAAAATTGAGGAGAAGAATGCAAGATTATTGAAATAGAAATAAGTAGGTGGTTCACTTCATATAGGAATGCGTTCAACATTAAAATCTGCATTTTAATATTATTTATTAGAAAAAGAATATGCATAAAAAAAATCTATATTTTACTATTATCTACTTTTATTCAAAATATCTCTTAATATTATTTCTTTTATTAGAATATTCTATCTTTTTTAAGTTTCTTAAAAAATAAAAGAAAACTTATTGAAAAAGAAAGAACTAGCTTTTTTTTTTCTTTGTTCATTAAGTTTAAAATTATTTTAATTATTTATGTCTTTTTATAATAATTAAAAATTATTATAATTAATTTAATATATAATTATTTGTCTTATTAAAATTTTAATTTTGATAGAACAATTATATTTTAAATTAAAATCATTCTTTTATTACTATTTTCTTTTTATAAGAATGTCATTTAGTATTATCTTCTTTTATTATATATTCTATTTTTTATTATTTATTCTAATTCTTTCACTTTTTTTCAAGGATTAATTGTTTATTAAGTCAAAATTGTATTTTAATTATTTGTGTTTTTTATGGAATTACAAATAATAATTAAAAGATATTAGAATTTATACCTTTCGCCTTATTAAAAATTTATTATTATAGAATAATTATATTTTAATTTATATAATAAAATAAATTTCAACTTAACACCTAAATTAAATGTTTAGAGCAAGAGAGAAACAAAGAGAAACTTTTAATCACTCATTTCATCCCAATAATTTAAGGATAACATATAACCTTGGGGAGTTATGTTGATGTTAGAATGTCACTTGATTATTATATCCATCTCCATCTCTCTCCCTTATCTACATCTCCTTACCTCTCCCAATATCTCTCTCTTTTCCCCTTCTATCCTTCTCACTCTATCTATCTCTCCCTCTCTATCTCTCTCTCCCCCTTGTTCCCTCTTTTTATATCTCTCTACTTCTATATCATCTCTCTCCCTCTCCCCCCTCTCTATCTATTCGAATATTTTTCTCCCTCTTTATATCTATCTCTATATCTCTTTTCCTCACACACACATTCCCTCTTTCTCCCTCCTTATCTCTATATCTTTATCTCTCTCACTCACACAAACACACACTCCAACCTATTTCTCCCTCCCTATCTCACTATCTCTAGATCTTATACACTCCTCTTCCTCCATCTCTCTCACTCTCTCTGTATCCCTCTCTACCTCTCCATATGTCACTTCCTATATCTTTATCTTTCTATCTCTCTATCCCCCCCTCTCTAATTCTCACCCTCTTTCTATCTCCATTTATCCCTCTCCCCCTTTTTTTGTCCTTCCATCTCTCCCTCTTTCTCACCCCTTTATATTTTACAAGTTATATTTACTCTCTTTATCCTTTCTATCCCTATATCTATCTCTTTCTATCCCTATATATCCATTCTCTCCCTCATTCTATTTTATCTCTCCTATCTCCCTATCACTCCCTCTTGTTATATCTCTCTACTTCTACTCTCTAATGTATATACACACACTCCATGTTTCTCCCCCCCTCTCTCTATATCTCTATATCTCTATCTTTCCCCATATTTATTTCTCCCCCTCTCTCTAAAGTCTAAAACTTTCTCTCTATTACTTGTCTTTGTTAGCTCATTCCTCTCACTCTTGCCTCCCCCTCTCTCTCATTCACTCCATATCTCTTGCACAATATATCATTTTTAATATTTCTCTTTGCCTCTCTCTAGCTAGTCTATCTATCTCTTTCTATACATATATCTATATCTCTCTCCTTGTCCCTCCTATATATCTATTTTTTCCTCTATCTATATCAATATCCCATGTTCTCTCTCTCTCTGGGTCATCCCTCTCTATATCTTACCCTCCTCTCTATTTCTCCCCATGTCTCCCTCCCTCATTCCCTCCCTATCCCCCTATTTATCTCTTTATCTCTACCGCTCTATCCCTTTTTCTTCTTGTATATCTCTATATCTCTCTCTTTCTCTTCCAATATATATCTCTCCCCTATTTCTCTCACCCTCTCTCCATCTCTATTTGTCCATTTATTTATCTCTCTCCCTCTTCCCCTCTCTCTATATCTCTAATTCTCTAGCTCTATCTCACCATATATATATAGCTCTATCTCACCATCTATATATATATCACATCTCTCCCTCTTCCTTTATATCTCTCTCTATATCTTCCTCTTTGTCTCTCCCTCTCTATCTCCTCCTTTTCTATTTGTATCTCCCCCTCTCCCTTGCTCCATCTTTTTTTCCCTCCTTTTTTCTCTATCTTCATCTCTCCCCCTAATCTCTAGACATGTCTCCTCCTATCCATCCATCTCTCCCTCATTCTCCTTCTTTTTGGACCTCTATATCGACATCTCTTTTCCTATCTATATCTATCTCTCCCTATCACTTCTTTCCTTTATCCCTACATCTCTATTCTCTCTACCACTATATCTATCCCTTTATCTATATATCACTTCTTATCTATATCTTCATCATTCTATATCTTCATCTCTATCCAACTATTTATTTTTCTCTTCCATATCTATATATTCCTCTCCCCCCTCTCTCTCTCTATCTATCTCCTTCTCTCCATTTTCCTTTCCACATTCTCCATCTCTATCTTTGACTCCATCAATAGCTTCATCTTCTTCTCTATCTCTATATCTATCTCTTTACCCATCTCTCTCTCACATTTACCCCTCTATATATACCTCTTTCTAGCCCTATCTCAACCTCTTTCTCACGCTCACCCATTGCAAACATAACATGAGCCTGTTGTTAATAAAACTTGATTATCTTCTCAATTCAAAGGTTTCATTTTAGTTATGATTGAGTCCTTGTAAGTGGATGCATAGTTGATTTTAAGTTATCACCTCTCAATTAAGTCCTTTGTTGCACAAACAACATCATGGCCACAAATTGACCTCATGAACTACATGCCAATTGAAATTCCACACCTCTTTAGCGTACCCATTACACACCAAAGTGCAATTGCTAGTTTATATTATTTTATTAAAATAAGTTGTAGTTAGTATTACATAAGTATAATTATTCTAATATAATTTTAAAATAACAATGATTAAAATTATAATGATTGCAAATTAAAACAAATATTTTTTTAACAATTCAAAATTATAATAATTAAAATTTAGAACAAATATTTTTATTGCAATACTATGACGACAAGTACTTGCCACTACGTGGCACTTGTTATATTATGATGTTGTGATTGATACCAAATTATTACTAAAATATGATTATTTTATTATCTTTTGTTAATACCAAATCATTATTATTAATTTTTTATATTATATAATATATATTATTATGTTTTCTTAATATCAAATTATTATTATTATTCTTATATTTTATATTATATAATAATATAACAATAACTTATATTTTCAAAAATTATACTATTAACTTATCCTTTAATGTTAATTTATTAATAAGATTTTCTTTTTATTTTTACATTTTTCTGATTGGTTCTTATATTTTTTCCTAGGTTTTTTTTTTCTTTAAAATTAAAATAGATGCCCAATTAAATATGAGGAGGACAAAAATTAAATCATTTTCAAATGTCTTATGTCTTTTGTAAAGATACCGTACATCATGGAATAACATTAGAGGCTATTTTTATTACTGTAAATCAAAACAAATCAATATTTTCTCCTCCAGTTTTTTCTAAACCCTAATGCAAACAAACCCTCTTATAAAGTAAAATTAATTTTTAAAAATCTTTGTAATATGAATTTTTTCGTATTTTTAACTATGATTTTACTTGTAATTTTTAATGTAAAAGTTAAAATGTAAATTGTATCAATTTTAATATAGTTTATTTAATCTATTTTTAATCTTTTATTTGAATTATAGTTTTAATTTTTAAAATTTAATTTATTTAAGAATTTTACTATATTTATGTTCAATTTGATAATTAAAATTGTTAATATTGAATTTATCTTTCAATTAATGTTATTATTGTTTGTAATATCAACATTTCATATTCTTATGCTTTTCAGTATTTAAATTTAGATTAAGAAATATAATTTTATTAGCTAATACAATATTATAATTAAAATAATATGATATAAACAAGCTCCATTTTAAAAGAATTAAATCTTGATATAATAATTTTATATAGTTAAATATTATATATTAAGTTTTTATATAAAATTATTATTCAATTATATTTATTTCATTTTTCAAATATATAATATAATTTATATTTACTATTATATGCAATATTTTAATATTATAAATTATTATATATTATATAATATTATATACCATTTCCTATACATTTATCTCTTCCTCTTTATATGCATGCCTCTTCCTCTCCCCCTCTCTTCCTATCACACACATAAAATGTGTGTATTGACAATGGATCCTTATTAATCTCTATCACTCAATATCACCATGTAGATCTATCTTTTCTTCTCCCTCTTTCTCTAAATCTTGCTATCTCTTCTACTTTATATCTCCCTCTCTATCTTCCCACCTCTCTATTTATGTTTGTCTCCCTTTTTGTCTCGCTCTATCTTCCTCCTACTCCCTCTATCTGTAGACATGTGTCCCTCTATTCATTTATGTATCTCCCTCTATGTCCCTCTCACAATTTTTAAGCCTCTATATCTATATCTCATTGTCTCTTTATCACTATCTCTCCATACATCTTATCCTAAATCTCCCTTTTATCTCAATCTTGTTATTTTGTCCTCTCTCTCCACCCCTATATCTCTCCCTCACTCAATTTATATCTATATATCACTTCTTATCTCTATATTTATCTTTCAATCTCTCCCTAGATCTCTACCTCTCTACCTATACATATTTATCTCTCTCTCTCTCTCTCTCTCTCTCTCTCTCTCTCTCTCTCTCTCTCTCTCTCTCTCTCTCTCTCTCTCTCTCTCTCTCTCTCTCTCTCTCTCTCATTTCTTCATTAAGACCTTTGTTGCACAAACAACATCACTATCTAAATGGCCTATCAATTGACCTCATTTAATACACAAGAGTATGCAACTAATAGACCATAAAACTCCCTAATTGACCTTCCACACCTCTTCGGCATACCTATTGCACACTAAGGTGCAATTGCTAGTTTTAGGCTAATGTCAGATTACTCCATCAATTATCTTATCTTCTTTCACTTTCACTGCTGAAATATCTATATGTTTGTTTCAACATCAAAACAAAAATGGCAGCAAACAAAAAGATAGTTGGCTTGAGGTACTAGACAAGCCAAAAACTACATAGCATCAATCACTAACCTCCTTGTGAAATCAAAACAACAAGCAATCCTTTTATTATTTTCACAAAAAATAATAACTCACCAGTTCTAGCAAATAGGGAGGGACAAACTCTTGTTTAATTATTTTATCCTAAGCCTTATATTTGTTAAATAGATTTTTATTTATTTGATTAATTCATTTAATCCTCTTCTAGCCTCTCCTCATTTAAATAAATATTTTTATAAAGTATCCTTTCCCTAAATTAAATAAATATTTTATTTATTTAATTGGCCCCACTTCTTCTATTAAGTAAATAATTCTTCATTTATTTAATTAATTCATTAGCCTTATCTCTCCATGACACTTGTCATTCATCTCTTGATTTTATTTTAGTTACCTCTCTCATATTTTCCCATTTTCTATACCTACCCTTTAATCCTAGCCGACCATTAATCCTTTCACCTCTTAATCCAATCCCTCCATTTTCTAAGGTATTCTCTATATAAGAAGATTCCTTCATCCTTTCATATCCCTAACAAGCAAAATCAATCTTCATGCGATCAAGCAATCAAGCCTCTACACAACCACAATCTGTTATTTTTTGAGCTCTTATGCACAATACAAAATATGAGAGCAACCATATCAAACAAGATCAATGAAGATAGGAAATAGTGGAGATCAAACCCTACTAAGCATGTGAATGTTATAATCTTTCATGTTTTTTTTTTTATATTTTACATGTTTTAGGTTCTTCATTGGTGTATGGTGGATTCTTAATTGTAGAACTAGGGGTTTCATGTGGTTGGATCTTTGTTGGTTTTATAATAGTTTGGCATTCCATTTTCACCATATACAAGAAGAAATTAAAATGTTTCTTGCATTCTTAGTCTACAAGAACTTCAAAGTGTATTAAATGGATATCAAATCTACATTTCTAAATGGTAATCTTGAAGAGGAAGTATATATTGACCAACCAAAAGGTTGGCTGTCAGCAAAATATCAAAAATTTATATGCAGACTTAAAAAAGCATTGTATGGGCTGAAACAAGCTTCTAGAGCTTGGTATCCAAGATTGGATTCATACCTACAACAAGGGTTTAGAAAAGGTGTTACAGCTAGATAGTAATTTGTATATTAGATCTTAAAGGAGATCATCAATTGATTGTGGTTGTGTATGCTGATGACATGATTTTAGGGGGAAGTGATGATATGTGTAAAGTGTTTGCTAAAGCTATGCAAGATGAATTTGAAATGTCCATGTTAGGTGAGTTTTCATTATTTCTTGATTTACAAATCACTCAAACTGACAAAGGTATTAATCTTGACTATTTCCAGATTAGATTGTGTGTGAATTTTTTGCATCAACTTTTTGAATCACACTTTGTGATCCATCATTAAGATGATAGAGAGCATGCAGAAGTGAGAAGATGTCCAAGAAGAAGACCAAGGTAGCTAAAAAGGAGGGAGGAGGCACAAGGATCGAGGAAGCTGACAAGACCAATAAAAAGGGAAAGCTAAAGAATATGAAAAAATGAAAAAAACAAAAAGAAAATAAATAATAATAAATTATACATACATACATACATACATGTCCCACATCAACCAAACAAAAAAAAAGATAATAAAAATAACAACGAAAATAATATATATATATATATATAAGCATGAAAATAAGTATGAAAACAAATGAATATATATGCAAATAGATAGGAACATATATATGTGTATGTATATGTATATATAAGTACATACATACATACATACATACATACATACATACATACATACATGCATACATGCATACATGCATATACATACATACATACATACATATGTATGTATGTATGTATATGCATGTATGCATGTATGCATGTATGTATGTATGTATGTATGTATGTACTTATATATGTATGTATGTATGTATGTATGTATGTATGTATGTATATGGATATTATATATGTATGTATGTATACCTGTGTATCTATGTATGTATATGTGTATGTGTATGTGTATGTGGATGTGTATGTGTATGTGTATGTGTATGTGTATGTGTATGTGTATGTGTATGTGTATGTGTATGTGTATGTGTATGTGTATGTGTATGTGTATTTTTTTGTGTGTGTGTGTGCGCGCGCATCTGTGGAAACAAGAAGAAGACAGGAAGACAACATATAAAAATAAGAGCAGATAGGAAGACAAAACAAGAAGAAGCCACAAGGAAGAGAAGACAAAAATGAAAACAGAGAGAGGAGACAACAATAAAAAAAGAGGAGAAACAAGAAGAAAGAGCAACCGAAAGGTGGAGGAGGATTACCAAAGGAGCAAGACAATCGAAGGGGACATTGGAAGGGAGAGAGAGAAGAACCTAAGGGAGATAAGTCAGGAACGATGAATTTGTCAAAAAGGAAGGTTTGAGAGAAGAGGTTGTCAGGCAAGACTAAGACCCCATCCCTCATCTCGATTAAGGTTGGAAGCATGGTTATTGATTTCAATAGCTTCCTTGAGCTTGAGCTTGAAAAAGTTATCTTATTTACACAAGATTTGGGTGCTTTCCAAACAAATGTGGTGCTTGGTAGAAGAGTCATGCTTCACTAAGGCTGACTTGGAAATACACTCCAGTGTAATGTCGATATTGTACTCTTTGATTTTGGTGGTGAAAGAGCGACCCGTTTCACCAATGCAAGGGGTGCTACATGAACAAACTATCAATCATTCATTGTTACACACAAAGAAACATATTAGAGAAGGTAAATACTTGCTTTATTAATAAAAAAAGGTGCTTACAACAACCGTACATATCTGAATATGAGTTACAATACACAATAGGCAAGAAAGAGATTTTAATTTTAGCTACACTACAAGCCTAGAGAAACAAGAACTAACTTAAAAATGAATCCTCGGGTTGAGCTTTTATAGTTGTAACAACTTTCTACAACAAAGGAACATATGTTGAGAAACAAATGACAAGAAAGACATGTGTTACATTGATTTTGCTTGGTCAATCCTCCTTGGGCGTCCAAGTTGTTTGTTGCTATTTTTTAGCCTTCAAATCAGCTTCAAAAAGTGGTTTTTATGAAGAAAAGTCCTTCCCAACTGTTACCCTATTTATTAGGCTCTTTAATTAGCTCCTAGATGCTTGGGAAAGGCCTTGGAAGTGATCAAAACTGCCCCCTAAATTTTCTCAACTATCTGCAGAAGTCTTCAACCTCCTAGATCTACTCAACTAACTGGTCAAGTCATCAAATTTTCCTATATTCTCTCCTCATGTTACCAAACTTCTCTTCACCTCTTCCAACCATATTAACTTACTTCCATGTTTATAGGACGTGAGAAAAAAATCCTTAAATTTTAGGACTCAAAACATGACATATTTAGGACCCTTAAGAAAGCTAGCAAAAATGACAAAAATAAAATGGAATTACATTCATTTTAGCATAAAACACAAAAATGGGTAACATTCTTGGTGACCTTTGCTAATGTTTTTCCTGCTAAAACACAGAAGACCAACTACCTTTATGCCTCTAGAGTCAAAAGGACCTGAAACAACTCAACAGAAAACTTGACTGATTGTTGTCACACCTTGAAACAACTGACAAACTAACAAAAAAGACTCAAAATATTGTTCTTTAGCACTTGAGAGAAATAAACTAGACCAAACTATGTGCAAACAACACTTATTGAAAATGAAACCTAACCTACACTAGACTAACAATGAGTGAGGATTACTCAAACAAAACTATTCACTGGTTTTGAGAAGTAGCCACCCTTTCCACATAATATACAATGCTTTACATGCTTATAGACAACTAAATGAAGATGAATAATGGACAAAAGGCCAACAAATAGCTACAATAAATCTTAGATAACATACACAAGCTCACTTACCTCCTCATTTTGGACACAAAGACTACTGTTTTGAAGTGGTAGGGTGAGTTCACAATAATGGTTCCCACTTTCACCCGCGAAGTAAAAACGTGATGGTGGGAAAAAAATTGGAGGGTGATCGAACGAACTACCCTTTGGGCTTCGAGCGAACCCCCCACTTCGCTCGAACCCCACCTTTCAAATGAATCCCCTTTAACTGTTGTTTTTGTCAATTTTTAATTATATTGGCGTGGGGGGGGGGGGGGGGGGGTTCTTTCAGACCCCCCTTTGTTTGAAGGTATTTAGGGGGGTTCATTCAAACCCCCTTTTTTACACTTCTCTGAAACTTTCTGCAAATTTCTGCAAATTTTTGGCCTTCAAACCTCTTGATGAAGGCTCAAATGGAACAATCTTGACAACCCAAAATATAGTATGGTAGTCCTCGAAGCAAGTTTTCCAATGACTATAATTTTATTATGAACTTGTTTTTTTAATTTTACCAAACATAGGTTTTTCACCGAACATAAACTTCTATGTTCAACGCATTGTAGTAAACTAATTCAAAAAATTCCAAAAAATATCTATGCACTAGGTATTGATGTCTTCTTTCTAACAAAAAAAAAAAAGAATTTCGATATATATAGAACAAGTTACGTCTTCAAACGTACACCTATGTGTAAATTATAATTAGGCTGACTTAAAAACTTAATAAAATGAAAAATATTCAACATATCACTATCAAACCAACTGCATGCACTAGGTATTGATGTTACAAACCAAAATTTGAAATAATTGAGTTTTTATCATTTATAGAAAACAAGTTATGCACTTTGGGATGCACATCACTCTTAAAAAATGTTGTTTGCTATAAAAAACAACTTGTCGAGGGATATGGAAAAATCAATACAACTTTCTTCAAAAAAAATTGAAAAAAATATATTTAGAATATGTAGACATGTTATAAATCACTAGTTTACACCATCTTCAAATTCTTAACAATTTAAAAGTTATACGTGTCAAAAAGTGAAGGTTTTTTTCAAAATGTTCATCTAAGTGTCAAAGTTGGCCAAAAAGTGGGAACCTGTATTGTGAGTTCGCCCAATAAAGTGAGATGGCTTTGCTCTTCTTCAAGTGTAACCTTATGCCTAGGTGCTAGCATGATTTATTTTTCTTTACTTGCCTCCATCCTAACTATATGTCTGATTGGACACCCGCTTGAGAAGAAAAAATTGGAGCTCTCTTTGTTGGTCTCATCTTGAAGAACTGATTCTTCAAGTTCACTTTGTTGGTTACAATGAGTTAGCTCATATGATTTTAGTACAATCATGACTGATTTTTCCATTTGGTTATGCTATTCACAACTTTCAGATTTGAGAAACATTGATTTATCATTAAGATTTGAACAAAACTCTTCAATAATGTTGAAAAAATGTCTTCATCAAACCTTTCATTGGTTTTACCAAGCATAACATGTTCAACTCCATGATTACCTTCTTGGTTATTTGAAGGAATATCAAATCTCATACCTTGGAAGATATGGTCTTGATTCTCACCTTGCTCAAGTTGACCAACATCTTAATGTTTAGTAACCTCTTCACTTTTGAGATAAGGTTGTCCTCGTGTATTCCTTCGTGGACTAGCACCTTGCCAGAATGATTTTCATCATCTTGTTGCCCAAGACTTGCTAATGGTGTTAGTACATAAATGTCTTCTTCATTCTCATTAACAAAAAATGGAAGTTCAGTAAATAAATCAGTCTTTATCCCATCTTTTTTATCACCTATCCCTTGTTCATCCTTACTCTCCTCAACAAAACCGAGAAGTTCATTAACAAATCAGCTAGAACCTCCTCATCAACACTTACCTCTTACTCTTTAATATGTTGTCTTAGATCATCATACTTATCATTTACCTGTTGTAAGTCTGATTTTCCTACTTCTACATCATTTGCAGGTGTATCAACAACAAATAACACCTTTTCTACCTTAGAAATCTCTTCCTTTTGTTCAACATACCAAATCTTTTGATATACAATATAACCTCCTTGACAAATATAGATGATTCTAGGACATGAAGGTTGATTTGCAAAGGAATATTAATGAGTTTGGGGAGTTTCTTGAGGAGACAACTCTTCAAAGGGCTTCTCTTCACTGATAATGGGTTGGCTTTGCTCTTGTAGTGGTTGAACTTGTTCAAGCATAGGTTCTTGTAATTGCAAAAGATTCTTTTGGGGAATGATGGTATGATTTTCTACATGTACAACCTGTTCCATAGGGTGAAAACTTCTAAATCTTGGGATTTCAACTTTAGAAGACTTACCTGAAGGTTCAATAGGCTCACTTTGCCTAAAACTTGGAAATTTGTGCTCATGAACCCTTTCTTGAAAGAATGGATTTGGAAAGTGAAGTGTTGGTTTATTCTCCACCTTTTCTACTTGAGCCAATGACAACTTCATCTTCTCTTCTTTAGAAACCACCTCCCTTGTCAGATATTCCTCATGTTGCATCTTTTGTGCCTCCAACTGCTGCTTATGAAGATAGACTTGGTAAGCCAACTCTTCTTGCTGCAAATCAAACTCTTGTTGCCTCTTTATGTCATTCATCTGCTTGGTGAAATCTATCATAATATCTTTGACCGCGTTTATAATGCCTCTAAGCACAACATTTTTAATATTTTGAGGTTAAAATTGCAAGCAAGCATGTTGATTTGGAACAAAATAGCCTTGTTGGGGTTGGCTTTGAGCATATATTGATTGCGAAGAAGGTTGAGCTGGGGTGGGTGGGTGGTAAACATATTGAACATGTTGGTTATCTGTTGTTTATGAGTTATTTGGGTAAAAACTAGCATTGTAATTACTTTGATATGGATGGTAAGTGTTAGTATTTTGGTATGGTTTTGTCTTTGATGTCAACACCTACTAAACCTTATCAACTTTGGCACTTTGGAGAATCAACAACATTCACCGGCAAGCAAATGACTCATGCACAGTCACCGGTATCTGGTATACTGACAGGATATAATGATCAGCGACACTTGAAATGGCATGGAAAACACTTGGTTATGTCGAAGACATCGTTTGGACACTTTGTCTTGGAGATTTGTTTATTGGCAAATTCATATTAGCATATTTGTTGTTACCGGCAAATAGGTCCAGGTTATACACCGGCAGGATTATCTTTTCTAGATCAGCACGACACACTATGGAGATGTTTTATTATTTTTGTAAATGCATCAAGCCGACATGTTGTATCAGTTATTGCATCGGATATTGTTTTAATTGTAAATTGATTTTATTGTAATATCCTTTAGAGCCGACCTACTAAAATTGGTCCTAGGTTATGATATAAATGTAAGATCTTATTTGTAAGATCGAATGTGGAGTGCGAAAATGATTGTGTGAAGGTATATGCAAAAATTAGCAGAGCTATACACGCAGACATCATTTGAACGTGAAGCAAGGTTTTTGTGAAAGCATATCAGAACTACACTGGTACTGAATCCAACATATGAAGATGCTATTTTGAGCAGTACATCCTTATAGGATTTAACCATCCAATTGTAGTCAGTGTGACTCCTATTTTGTGTTTGAGCAGTGAGCTCTAGGCGCTTGGCCCTTCTGCATGTGCAGACCCCATTTGTATACACTTACTATCTGCAGCAGTATCATCTGATTGTGGGTAAGGTTTCCCACCGTGGTTTTTACCCTTACAGGGTTTCCATGTACAAATATTGGTGTTATGTGTTGTGGATGACTTTGTCTTTTTGTTTCATGCATTAATCTTTACCGGTATTGCAATTAACTGATAAAACTATCTACTGGTATAAAAGACTGGTTTACTGGTATTGAGCATTAAGTTGGTTAAGTTGTTTTTGGTTTGAATTTATTTGACAACTGATTCACCCCCCCCCCTCTCAGTCGTCTTCGGGACCTAACAATTGGTATCAAAGCGTAGTCCTCTTTTTGCAAAAGTTTAATAGCTTGAGGAGATCCAATGTCTACTAACTATTTCAGGAAGGACAGTCCTAAACTTGATGGAACCAACTATGGCATATGGAAGATCAGAATGGAGATACATTTAAATTGCATTGGAAAGGACATCTGGGAAGTTACAAAGAATGGCTATACTGCTCCTACTCCCGGTCAGCCTAATCCACCTACCTTGGGAAAAGATGAAGAAAATGATTGCAAAGCAAGAGAAGCACTTTTAAGCACATTAACAGATCAGCAAATCATGGGATTATCAGATAGATCAACTGCTAAAGCTATTTGGGATCATTTGGAAACACTAAATGAAGGAGATTCCACAATCAAAATTGCAAAACTTGAAAGCTTCCGAGTCAGGTATGAAAATCTGAAAATGGAAGAAGATGAAAGGATTTCTGCTTTTATGGAAAGAGTTAATGAAATTGTTTTGGGTATTAAATGTCGTGGAGGAACCTTAAGTGAAGATGAAATTGTTTCAAAAATTTTAAGAGGATTGCCACCGACATATAAAATGAAGGTTACTGCTATAAATGAGTTAAGAACAATGCCTAATACATCAGTAACTAGGGATACATTGATTGGAAAACTCTCAACTTTTGAAATTGAGGAATTTGGTCTTGTTGCTACTATAAAGACAGATTTAGCTTTTAAGGCATCAACATCATCTGCACCATCATTTGACAAATCTGATTGGAAAGCCTTTTATGTAAGAGAACTTGAGGAAAGCAGGAGAGAAAATGAAGAACTTGAAGAACTTGAAGCACTATTTGCAAGAAAAATGCCTAAAGGTCTAGTAGGAAGTAAGTATGAAGGTAAAGAACCCTTTAAATGTTTTAACTATAATAAGATTGGTCATATGGCTTCTAGATGCCCTGATAGACATGCTAGACCAAGAGAAGAAGCTAGAAGAACATACAAGCCTAACCCTGAATATCAGAGATACAGTTTTAAGAAGAATAAAGACGAATCTTGTTATCTTGTTGATGAAGGAGTGACTGATGATTCTGACGAGGATCCGACAGACAATGGATGGGTTTTTGTTGCTATAATAGAAGACCAACCGAAACCTACCATTCAACCGGTAGAGCAGGCCCTGGCAGCTAAAGTTGAAGTAAAGGATGAATGGATCATTGATTCAAGATGCTCACATCATATGACTGGAGATAAAAGTAAATTCTTGAACTTTCAAGAATATAATGGAGGCTTAGTGAGATTTGGAGATGATAAAGTTTGTTTGATCAAAGGTAAAGGTACAATATCTCTTGATGGTAAGAATAATGCTGACAATGTTTACTATGTTGAAGGTTTAAAGCATAATCTTTTGAGTGTTGGTCAATTAGTTGAAAAAGGATTTCAGTTACAATTCAAAAATGGAAAATGCAAAATCATGAATAGAACTAGTTTGGAAATTGCAACCGGTAATCAAACTAGAGGTAATATCTTTCATTTGAATAACAATGAAAAGACATGCTTGATTGCACATATTGATGAAAGTTGGCTATGGCATAAGAGACTCTGTCATGTAAATTTTGATTGCATGGTGAAAATCTGTACTACTAAGGCAGTTAGGGATTTACCTAAAATTGTCAAACCTCACAATACAGTATGTAAGGAATGTCAATTTGGAAAACAAGTTAGAGCTACTTTTAAAATTATTCCAGAAAAATCAAATAATGCTCTTGACTTAATGCATACTGATTTATGTGGTCCAGCTAGAACTAAAAGTTTGCAAGGTGATAGATATTTCATGCTAATCATTGATGACTACTCTAGAATATGTTGGGTCACTTTTCTTAGAGAAAAATCAGAAGCACTTGGAAAGTTCAAACTGTTCAAAGCAATGGTAGAGAATGAAACCAGTAAGAAAATCAAATGTCTGAGATCAGATCAAGGACGAGAATTTACATCTAAGGAATTTAATACATTCTGTGAAGTGAATGGAATCAGAAGACAGCTATCAGCACCCCAGACACCACAGCTGAATGGATTTGTTGAAAGGAAAAACAAAACTATCTTGGATGCAGCAAGAAGTATGTTATCATAAGCAAATCTACCACATGTGTATTAGAGAGAGGCAGTAAGTACAACGGTGTATACATTCAACAAAGTTCAAATCAAAGGTGAAACCAGTAAGACCCCTCATGAACTATGGTTTGGTATTACTCCTACTCTTAAATATTTTAGAATATTTGGAAATAAATGCTATATTAGAAGAGATGAGTATATTGGCAAATTTGATCCTAGAAGTGATGAAGGAATATTTCTTGGTTATTCATCTAAGAGCAAAGCTTATAGATGTTTTAACAAAAGATTGCAGAAAATTGTTGAAAGTACAAATGTGAAGATTGATGAACAATTCAGAGGAACTTCAAGGTATATAGACTCTGAACCGGCAATAGAGATTCTAACAAATGAACCTACATTGAACCCACCGGTACAGAATGAAGATCCAGCTACACCGGTATCATTTGAAAATTCCACAGTAACTGAGGAACAACAACAAACGAAGACACCCCGATATGTAAGATTGAATCACTCTAAAGATCAGATAATTGGAACCAAGTATAAAGGAGTTATGACAAGAGGAAGATTGGCAAATGAAGAGGTATGTCTTATTTCTCAAATTGAACCATCATCAATTAATGAGGCATGTGAAGATAAACACTGGATTAAAGCTATGGAAGAAGAACTAGAGCAAATTGAGAAGAATAACACTTGGACATTAGTTCCCCCGGCCTAAAGACAAAAATGTGATTGGAACAAAGTGGGTATTCAGAAACAAACTTAATGAAGATGGTAAGGTTATCAGAAATAAAGCAAGACTAGTGTGTAAGGGATATTCTCAGAAAGAAGGAATTGATTATAATGAAACATTTGCACCGGTAGCCAGAATTGAGGCAGTCAGATTATTCTTAGCTTTTGTAGCACACAAGAACTACAAAGTATATCAAATGGATATTAAATGTGCATTTCTAAATGGAGATCTTGAAGAAGAAGTTTACATTGAACAACCTAATGGATTTTATTTGACAGATAACAAAGATATGGTTTGCAGGTTAAGGAAAGCTTTGTATGGGTTGAAGCAAGCTCTAAGAGCTTGGTATGCAAGATTGGATAAGTATCTTTTGAAGATTGGTTTTTCTAAAGGTAATGCTAACAACAACTTATATTATAAAGTGACAAATAATGACATCTTGGTTATAGAAGTTTTTGTTGATGATATAATATTTGGAGGAGAAGATGGACTATGTAAAGAATTTTCTATTGAAATGCAGCAAGAATTTGAAATGTCTATGATTGGAGAAATAAAATTCTTTTTAGGATTGCAGATTTCACAGACAGATAAAGGTATATTCTTGAGTCAATCCAAGTACTTGAAGGAGTTATTAAAGAAATTTGGGATGGAGAACTCTAAACCGGTAAGCACACCTATGACTACAAATGACAAATTATCACAAAGGGATGAATCTACACCTGTTAATCTGACTAGATACAAATCTATGATAGGAGGTTTACTGTATTTGACACAAACAATACATGATATCATGAATGCAGTATGTATTGTTTCAAGATTTCAGAGTAATCCTAGAGAAAATCATGAATCATCAGTAAAAAGAATTTTTTGGTACTTGCAAGGCACTACAAATCTTGGATTATGGTATCCTAGAGATGAAAACTTTGAATTATGTGCATACACAGATGCAAATTGGGCAGGAGATGTGGATGATAGAAAAAGCACCACCGACGGAGCATTTTTTCTTGGAAGCAAATTATTTTCTTGGTTGAGTAAGAAACAAAGTTGTACATCTTTATCAACAACTGAATCAGAATATGTTGCAGCGGCAACTAACTGTACACAAGTATTATGGCTTAAGCAAATGTTGAAAGATATAAGGGTAAAATGCAAGGAACCTATTACTATCTATTGTGATAACACTGCAGCAATTGATATATCTAAGAATCCAGTATTACATTCTAAAAAAAAACATGTTTCTATCAAACTGAATTTTCTAAGGGAAAATGTTGAAGCAAAAGAAATTAAAATGGTTTATGTGAATACCAAAGAGCAGATTGCAGATATTTTCACTAAACCTCTGCCTAAGTAGACTTTTGAATATCTCAGAGATCAGCTTGGGGTCATACCCCCATTGGTAGAGACTTAGGAAGTTGATGTTTGTCATCAACCGGTAGAATTAACAAAAAAATCTTTTACTCTGGCTTTGATGAGGAAGCTACTTCTCAGGGGGAGTAGTTGGTATACTGAATTGGTTGGTATTTTGTACCTGGAATTTTTTTTACTTTGACATTTGATGTCAAAGGGGGAGAGATTGGTATGGAAAAACACAAGGAAAACACATGTCACTCTCAGGGGGAGAGATTGTTACTTTGGGGAGTGATTGTTACTCTCTGTATCTGTATTTTGATTTCTAGTTATGATCTCTTTTGGGAGATTGTTGGCTTTTGTTGGCTTTTAGTATTTGGCATTTCTGTTTTGGCACTTTGATGGTTTTTCCCTCTTGTGTTGCCATCAATGCCAAAGGGGGAGATTGTTGGTATTTTGGTATGGTTTTGTCATTGATGTCAACACCTACTAAACCTTATCAACTCTGGCACTTTGGAGAATCAGCAACATTCACCAGCAAGCAAATGACTCATGCACAGTCACTGGTATCTGGTACACCGGCAGGATATAATGATCACCGACACTTGGAATGGCATGGAAAACACTTGGTTATGTTGAAGACATCGTTTGGACACTTTGTCTTGGAGATTTGTTTATTGGCATATTCGTATTAGCATATTTGTTGTTACCGGCAAATAGGTCCAGGTTATACACCGATAGGATTATCTTTTCCAGATCAACATGACACACTATGGAGATGTTTTATTATTGTTGTAAATGCATCAAGCCGACATGTTGTATCGGTTATTGCATCGGATATTGTTTTAATTGTAAATTTATTTTATTGTAATATCCTTTAGAGCTGACCTACTAAAATTGGGCCTAGGTTATGATATAAATGTAAGATCTTATTTGTAAGATCGAATGTGGAGTGCGAAAAGGATTGTGTGAAGGTATATGCAAAAATTATCAAAGCTATACACGCAGACATCATTTGAGGTGAAGCAAGGTTTTTGTGAAAGCATATCAGAACTACACCGGTACTGAATCCAGCATATGAAGATGCTATTTTGAGCAGTACATCCTTATTGGATTTAACCATCCAATTGTAGTCAGTGTGACTCCTATTTTGTGTTTGAGCAGTGAGCTCTAGGCGCTTGGCCTTTATGCATGTGCAGACCCCATTTGTATACACTTACTATCTGTAGTAGTATCATCTGATTGTGGGTAAGGTTTCCCGCCGTGGTTTTTCCCCTTACAGGGTTTCCATGTACAAATATTGGTGTTATGTGTTGTGGATGACTGTCTTTTTGTTTCATGCATTAATCTTTATCGATATTGCAATTAACTGATAAAATTGTCTACCGGTATTAAGCATTAAGTTGGTTAAGTTATTTTTGGTCTGAATTTATTTGACAACTGATTCACCACCCCCCCCCCCCCCCCTCTCAGTTGTTTATGAGTTATTTGGGTAAAAACTAGCATTGTAATTACTTTGATATGGATGGTAAGATGGTGGAGGAGCAACACTTTCATGAAATGAGGAATAATATGATGTATTGCTATGAATGAAGACATATTTCATCATTCATATAAGTTAAAAACTCGAGAAATTGTATTTTCTTGTAATAACCTAGTACATACCAACACTTGTCTATTTGAAACCGATAGATGCTCTTCCAGAGTCACCAGGTGTGTGATTTTCTTGCCTCCAAAGGCAAACATTGCTGACATACACACCAATATCAACAAAAAATGAAAAAGTTTTGAACTGGGATAGTTCAAATTGTCCCATCAAGAGTGCCATAAATTGTTATCAATAAGATTTGCACCTTGCTAAACTTAGAGTTCAACAATCTATTGAAATATGGAAACACTTCTGGGACTCTGGGTTGCTCGAAACTTGGAGTGAATCACCAGTGAAAGTTGGTTCTTCTTGGAACTATCACCTAAATTGCTTGCTTGGTAGGACAAGGGAAGAGACATTGCATAAAATGAAACCTTCAACTAATGGTGATGCACCAAATTAGTTTTCAAATCTATACATTTTGTTTGACACACACAACTGATCAATACACAAGCTAATCCCTACACAACTCAGGCTTAACATACTCACACATTAGCACTTCATAGGAAAGTTAGGGTTTTTTCAGTCCTAGAAGGAAAAATCAAACTTTTCACAACTAGAAAGCTATCCAAACTCATGACATAACCTACAACCTGTATAAGACATGCTTATCTCTACATAAGGTGTTGAAGGAATGAGACATACTTAAACGGATTTGCATGAAATCGCAAGAAATACATCAATCATTCATTGTTACACACAAAGAAATAGATTAGAGAAGGTAAATACTTGCTTTATTAATCTAAAAGGTGCTTACAACAACTGTACATATTTGAATATGAGTTACAATACACAATAGACAAGAATTTTTTTTTTAATTTTAGGGTAAAATACAAGCCTAGAGAAACAAGAACTAACTTGAAAATCAAGCCTAATGTTGAGCTTTACAGCTACAACAACTTGCTACAACAAAGGAACATATGCTGAGAAATAAATGACAAGAAAGACTTGTGTTACATTGATTTTGCTTGGTCAATCCTTCTTGGGCGTCCAAGTTGTTTTTTGTAATTTTTTAGCCTTCAAATCAACTCCAAAAAGTGGTTTTTATGAAGAAAATTCCTTTCCAATGGTTACCCTATTGATTAGGCTCGTTAATCACCTCCTAGATGCTTGGGAAAGGCCTTGGAAGTGATCAAAATTGCCCCCTAAATTTTCTCAATTATTTTAAAAAGTCTTCAATCTCCTCCTAGATGCTCTCAACCACTTGACAAAGTCTTCAAACCGTCCTGTTATGTTTTCTCAGTTGTTTGAGGAAGTCTCCAACCTCCTCCTAGATCTACTAAACCAACTAGTTAAGTCATCAAATTGTCCTATATTCTCTCCTCATGTTTCCAGATTTCTCTTTACCTCTTCCAAACATAGCAACTTCCTTCCATTTTTATAGGACATGTGAGAAAACAATCCTTAAATTTTAGGACTCAAAACATGACATAGTTAGGACCCTTAGGAAAGCTAGCAAAAATGACAAAAATAAAACGAAATTAGACCCATCAGAGATAGCAACAAAGGGGCTCAAATTAACAACACAAGAACATCACATAACATAGGATTTATATGGAGAAACCCTTGTGAGAAAAAACTCCAAGAAGAGGGGCCAAGTATGCATTATCTTTAACACAAGATTACAATATGTCACACACTTCACACTTTCATTCTCCTCTTTGCCTCCACCATGGCAACACATGTGTACCTATGAACAACCTCTTTAAGCCTCCTATTTGTACTGGTTCCTGTAAAGTAACTCTACATTCAATTGTTCTTGTTAAATTCTACATCCATAGAGCTATTTATATAGAATGGCAAGAGCTCCAAAACCACCAAACAAGGTGTTCAAAGAAGGCTCCTTATTCCAAACAACCCCAACCCTTGGGCTACCTCCATAGAAATCAAAAGGATATTGTTTTTGACTCCATTACTTTCCCTCCAACTTGGACACTAATTTTGCAAGATAAACATTACAATAAATGTAATAAATGGCGGAATACCAAGAGACACCCATTGCCTCTTCCAAGCCCCCACTTGGAGAAGCTCAAAGTTCACTCATTTGTCCTCTTCCCATGTCATTATTTATCTCATTCTAGGCACCCACATGTGGGAAAACAATATTGAATAATTGTGTTCATAACCCACATTTATCACTACTAGTGGAACCCATCACCCTAAGTGGAACAAATAATAGTGAGAATAAATATTACAAATCATTTTCCCAATAAACCCTAAGTGCTTTAGGACACTATCCAAGGATGTTGGAACCATATTAAATGACATAGGATTTACAAGGTAGATGGCACCTTAATTCTAACATCTCCAGAGAAGACACGTCCATAACATAAAAATTCACAAGTACATCAAGAATGAATGTGATATGTGATATGATAAACATGTTGAATTTGAAATAATTTTATGGTAAAAGGCCAAAGAATAAGCCATGAGAGGTATCATAATGATAATTCAAAAAATTCTATGTATATCCAAATTCTAGTTGGAATGAATTAGTAAATGTGACTCAAAACCTAGTGAAATCTAAGATAGATGATTAAATCAAATTTAAAAATCCTAATGTTGACACTCCTAGAAGAAAGTACTTTGCACTATGGTGACTTGAGTCCATATATCTAGGTCAAATCGACACCCTGAAAAAAATCATGAAACCTAAAAAAATGATTTGGCGATTTTCATACTTGTACTTCTTGATTCATTAGTTTTACTTATGTTTCATCTATTATCATTCATAAATATCTTCAGAGTGATGTTGATGTGTTGCTAGGTGACATATTCTCCCATGTCAACCTTGAATGTTTTTGTGACAAATCAAAGATACCAAATCTCAATCATTCAAATGCTTCTAAAATAATTTTGCAGATCTAGATTCATTTTAGTGCTCCAAACTAAAGAGCTCCTTCACTAAATATAAATTATATACAATAATGCTTCAAAGATGAGATAGCATTAGATGTGAAATGAATTCAATTGAGTGCCTTTAAAATTAAGGACATAGTAATAAATCAATAAAAAATGTGTTTAGTCAATTCTTAGTAGGAAATGAATGGGCGAGAGTTGGTCAAAACTTGAATTTGATTTTGAAATTTCAAAGGTCAAATCCATGGATGCGGTTGAGCTTGAGTTTACAAAAATGATCCAATATATGAAAAAGATAAAAGTGGTTGTATTAAAAACTGTATGAGATGTGTGAATATATAGATATAATAAATGCACAATTAAGCCTTGAACGATAGCGTGGTTGGCTTGGGCAAGTTGTTTGCTCCCTCATCGTCCTGGGTTCAACTCATGTCGCAAGACGTCTATCGGATTTGCTTGGTGACAGAGCTATTAGGCGGTCTTGCCACCTCTAGTGGACTAGTCTCGCCCTAGCTCACCTCAGGTACCCAAGATACAGGTTGTTGGGCACTGGGCTAGGACGTGGGGATACCATTGGGTTAAAAAAATAATAATAAAATAAATGCACAATTAGGATGAGTATCAAAATGTGTCTATCTAGGTAAGATATAGGGATGGATGTATAGCAATGTGTGTAAATAGGTAGGTAATGGCATGGTGGAAAGGGTTTGACTTTGTACAAGATTATGCCACTTGTCAATGTGTAAACATATTGAGCCACTCCTTTAGAATGAACACAAAGCAAAATAAGAAAGAGTACAGATACATAAATTTCACTATTACAATTTTTATAATGAAAGCTATTTTGAACATATTCTAGGCCATGCATAATATTGGAAGTGATGTTGGGTGGATAATTAATAAGAATAGGTGACAAGCATTTTAATGTTATTAGCCAAGAGGCATAACCTATAATGTTAGTCGGAGAGAAGCCTGTGATGTCCATATCTATCTTAGATAATTCTAAGAATGCCCAATAGATTATTCAAGAGGTACCTATGTTTTTTTTCTTTTGGATTTGTGACATAAGATTTGTTTGATGCTATGTTATTTGAGTATATTAAACAAATTTATAAAATAGTAAAAAAACACATAGCTATCTTATGCCTATATAATTATATAATTATAGCAAACAAAATAGTAAAATATTTATCATATATTGTTAAGGATTTCTAGTAAATAATTTATTTTTATTTTAATATTTTCTAATAATAATATTCATATTTTGTGATTTTATGTATTATAATTTTAATATCTATTATTTTTGTTAATTTTGTGCTAAAAATGATCTCTCTTAACGTCTTTACATATATTTATTAAGGTTGGTGTACAGTGTACTAACATAGTTACTTTTTGTAAGAAGCTACAAAAATGTCTTATTGAGCAGTCAATTTACTTGCAGAGGTAGATTATAGCAGAACATGCTCCTTACCACATATCTATATTATCATTCATATTTTATGGTATGTGATATTTTTTTTTAAAATAGAGGAAAAAATCTTAAATTATTTTTTTAATTTGCACAGCAGTCTGCATTTTGGATGTGCAAACACCCCATAATTTTATCTTTACTGTAGTTCTCTTGTATTTGCAGCGATAAACTTTCTTTGTGTAGGTGAAATAGCATTTACGAGTAATCTCAGAGATACCCTTATTTTGGAGGATTACATCTCTTTCATGTAGTTTGTAAGAATGCAGCTTTTCCTTTGTACATGAGTTGAATTCAAGGAGCCAAATTTTTAGTGGCTCATTTTACATCTCATTCAAGGAGTCAATGGCCATACGAGTTCTCCAATTGAATGTTCAGCCACTTAATTGTTCTCCTGGCATTCAACTTGTATATTATATTTAACAAATAGATGTAATTGTCTTTGCATAATTTTAGTTTCTTTTTCTTTCTTTTTTATTCTCTTTCTGAAATATCAATTTTGTGAATGGGTCTTGCAAATTTAAGCTTTCAGTTTTATTTAGCCGCTTTTACTTAATTAACTGATGAGATATATGACACCGAAATATTTAGTGAGTGATCTGCACGCTAAGAATAGATAACTAAACATTTTTATGTTTTTTTATGCCCTCTGTATCCACCACTAGGACAAGTTTATAACCAGTATATATACACTTTTAAAAATCATGTGGACAATTACATATAAATGTCTAAGTATCATGCACCTTACGCTAATGACAACCTAAAAGCATAAAGGGCATACAAGAGTTGCCATTAACTATTCTAGAAATATGTTTAGCCTGTTTTCTAACATTGTAAATAGCCATACATACATTTCAATGTTATATTTAGGAAAGCACAAGAGTACAGATATAAACATTGCAGGTAACGTTCTGTACATTCTCAATACCAATATTTGATTTGATGTTGAATCAAATCCATCCTTTTTTTACCAGTTTCCCACGTCAACAAAATTCTGTCATTGAGGACCTACAATCATTGTCAATCAAATATATAAAATCTTATTGATGCTTGGCATATTGTCAATCACAAGGAAAACGTTATACCCAGCAGCCATTTAAGCAGTTAAACTCTAGAGCATAGCATACCTGCTTCAGCACCTCCAAACGTCCTCCCATACAATACATATAAAAATAATGGTATAGTTTTGAGATTCTACATCTAATTTGATGTTGTATATAACATTTTCTGAACTAATTGCTCCTTCCCAAGGTTTAATGAACTTCTTTTGAATTATGGAATGCTTGAAGAATATAATTTACAGCTCTAGTTGATACCCCTGGCTTTCCCAGCAACTGGCGCAATTCCTCATAGCCATCTAGCACCCTCTTACGTTCCAAATTGTCAGTTCCTGTTAGTGGCAGCAGTTTCATTGCTGCCTCTGCAATCTTCTCAGGCTTAGCTTCATCTTGGATAAACTCAGGCACCAACTGCATCCACAAATGGCATTCAAATTAACTACCAATAAGATGACTTTATATTATCCAAACTTTTCATTGTAAAGTTTTGCCATCAAGGGAGACTTTAAACCTTGTATCCAAGAATGACATTTACAAGAGAGATTAACTCTGGAGGAAATTGAAAAAATGTTCTACCAATCCAGTTTGTTATTCCACCAATCCTGTACAGAACAACTTGAGGTACCTGACAAAACATGTCCACATCAGTTCCAAAATATGATGCAGGGGAGAGTTGATGAAAACAAGAAATTATAATTGCAGATGTTAGATTGAAACAAGCGAAGCATTTTAAGATGATGCAGACATGTATGCCTGTTATCAACTTCATGTACAAATATTGGAGCTGTCCAAAAAAGGTGAATTTTGCATAAAAGTTAAAACACTTCTTAGATTAGAAATTTTTACATTATACAGTGCCAATTCCACATTTACACTGCCAGATTTAGTAATAGCAATATCTGCTGCTGCCATGATTGCAGACGATTCCCCCTGTTAACATCCAACCAAATCAAATAAATACAATATATCCTGCATTGAAATGGGACACGTGTATATTTATAAAAAATATATTTATTCAAACATGGTTGAATTCAACATAGTACATGCTTTTTTCATGTTCTATAGCATTCCTCTATTCTACAACTGGGGTGGAAAAAGGAACAAGAATTAAAGCACGTGGGCCTTCGTCAACATACCAACATGAAATTCAAATGATACGTATTACATTTAAAATATATAACATAAATGCAAATAATAAGACAATCATCCAAAATCATGGTAGCATTACACACTAAAACTTGCAATTAATTCCCAGTACACATCTCATTTGCCATGTTGTTTTTCTGGAGTTTTAAAAGTGATTCTGAAATGCTTTTATGTATACCTATCCCTTTTATCCGCATTTTTCCACTTGGGGTAAGAAAATTAAAGCATGTATGACCAGAGTTTTTGTTTAGCATTAAAGTTGAAATTTGATTTTTATTGTTTTTTTACTTTGAATAGACTTGTTCTCAAGTTTATTTACTGCTCTATCTAATAAAATAAATATATGGATTAATAATAGAGATGGAAATGCATACAGGTACAAGAGTAAAATATATCTTTTTTCACACATGAGATTATTACAAAAGAAGACCAAAGATGGTCAGCCAGGGATTTGAGTTGATTTGGCTAGATCATACTACTTGACAATAAACAATATATTTAAAGGACCTGACAATTGCCAAGAGGAACACAACCGTCGACCAATCGACACTTATAACTACTTGAAGCCGATATGCATTTAATACAAACAATTAATACATAGTCAGATAACCAATATTATCAAAACATATCAATAGACACTGTATGCTGACTACATCCCTTCCCTCCCACCCGCACCCCCCAAAAAAAAGAAAATTTGTATTCTAGATGACAAGTAAACATCAAGTAATATTAGGGAAGACCAATGACAGTATTGTAGACAAAGACTTGTACATGAACTTGATAACTTGAACTTGTAGTGTACTTAGCAAATCAAAGTGTACCTTGCAAACTTGGACTTGTAAATGAGACAAAAAGCAATGTTGAAAAATGTAGAAAATAGATATTTTGGAATATTTATCCAATGTATGATTTCAAGCAGGGGTCGAATTCTCTTCCCAAGTCGTTGTATAGTGTGATCGACCACCTATGAACTCTATTGCACCACATATGCATGGGATTGTGCTCATTGTACAAGGAATTGATACTGCCATATGGTGAAGGGAGCCAATTGATGCCGATGGTTGGAAATGACTTGTAGTCTAGGAGGGAGCCATAGAATATAAACTAAGGTCTTACCCAATTGTGCAATTTGTCAAGGATGTTGTGCCGTGTGCCAAATGATGAAACACTGTGTGTGCGTTCCATGTGCTATTTAGGACAAACATCATACAAGGGACAGATGTACAATGTGAGGGTGTTGAATGGATGGTTGATGTCATACAATGGAGCAAGTCATCGACCATACAAAGGATAGGGTCACCATATGAGAATTTACAGATGTCGTACAATGTAAAAATAGTGTCATGTGGTGTGAGGGTCTTGTGCAATGTGATGTGAGTGTTGCTGTATGAACCACAATGGAAAATGTTGTATGAACCACCATCTAAGGAGTGTAGGCAATACAATATAAGTAGTTGATGCTTTCTACTAACACTGCTGAACGATTTGAGTCTAGACTAGTCGTATGATAATATTTATTACCTTCTTTTGTGGAGTGTGACACATAGTTTGTGAAAGGCGAATGAATTGTCAGATGAATGAATGGATTGGGCAAATGATATAATTTACTCTAGTGACCACTTGAAATTTTACTTTATGTTGCCTTACTACTTGATAATACAGTGGTCGTACTTTATAATTGGCCTAAATTATAATTTTCTCTGAACATTTTATATTTTAATATGATTTCTTGCCTTCGTCCTCGTAACTCCATGATCATTTTCTAATTTTCTTTTTTTGTAAATTTTCTGTGAAGTTGATTTGACCTGACCAATTTTTGTATGCTCCACGTTAATTATTTTGCTCTTAGTACTTTGAGATGTATCATCCATAATTTTACATTCTTTTGCAATGTCAAATACCTTTGTCACAGTTGTTGTCTTTTTCAAACAATGGATCGCATCTTGCACACATAAACTGTCCAACTTTTTAAATCATTTTTTATCGGTTACTCTTAAATAAGAGTCGTAGTTTTGAGGAAATTGCACATTGATGGAAATACCTCCTAGTCCTCCATTTGCTAGTGACATAGGTTACAGAGACGATTTGTCTCATCCTCCAAGCATGACTATAACTCCAAAATTCTTTCATCGTTCGATTCCATTGAACCTTGACTCTCCATCTATGTTGCAGGGTTCGCCCCTTGGTTAGCTAGATACGAGTCTAATTCAAACCTGATTCTGGTCCTGGTCTGGTTCACTTGTGGGTGTGACTAAGGCATGCCAAAATAGGCATCGGTTCATCCTGGGCGAACCCAGACGCCCAACCCGACAAAATGTAAAAAAATCTGCAATTTTTAATTTTTTTGAGGAATAGTTTCCTTTTTTGACCGACCTAAACCCTAAAAAGTGCCTCCAAAACACTTAAGAAATCAAAACATCATTTGTTTCTCATTCCTTTTGCAAACAAACATTTCTTCCATAGAGAGCTGCATAGATTTTTTGCTTGTTACATCCACGTAGAGAGTTGAAGATCGAAGAGTGAAGCTTCATCAAGTGTTGCACCCTCATTCCTATGCATTTGCAACCTTCCATTCGCTATAAGAGGTACTATTTTTTTCATTTTTTCTTCATCTTTATTTTCCTCTATTTTTTTCTATTCTTTAAAAAAAAAAAAAATTTGAATGTGTTCAGATTTTTTCTTGCCATAGGATTTAGGAACTAAAATGGCAACTAGTTCTACTTCCACAAGTGAACAACAAAATGAGAAATTCAAAACAGATCCAAATTCTCCTCTATGGAAATACATTGATATTATATGACTGTTTCAGAAGGTGGTGGATTCCTTTGGAAATGCAGGGAATGTAATTAGGGAGTAAGATGAAGTAGATGAGTGAGAAGCACAGATTATATCAGCGCATTCCAAAGAAAATAAAGGGAATGCAACCTCCATCTAATCCCAATATTGTGGTAGAAAACCACCCATTTTTTACTGCAACTAATGTTGTAAGTGAAGAACCCATTGTACACAAAATATCAAAGGGACATTTAGAAAGTGCATTTCAAATGAGGGTCGAGACATTCTCAACCAACATATACAAATGGGTTGTCTTTCAATGTTGTTCACTCCCCACATTCGAAAGAGATGTTGAAAAAAGTTAATGAAGCTCCAAGGGGGTACAAGGGTCTGAGTTATGGGAAGGTGTGTGGCACCATGTTGGAAAGAGAGATCAAGGGGGTTGAAGATGCATTGAATCCCATAAGGGATTCATGGATTGAGACAGGTGTGTACATTGTTTTAGATGGGTGGAAAGATTCGAGAAATCGTCCTTTGATCAATGTCATAGCGGTGTCCCCTAAAGGGGCAATGTTTTTGAGTGCCATGGATTGTGAGGGGTAGGTAAAAGATGGACAATTTATTGCTAATATTCTCATCTCTTCCATTGAGAAAGTGGACCTCGTAACATTGTTTAATTCATAACGAACAACGCAAAGAACCGCAGAGCTGTTGGTTTGTTGGTTGAGGAATGATATCAAAATATCTTTTGGACACCTTGTGTAGTCCACTCACTAAATCTTATGCTACAAAAGATTGGGAATGAAATTGAGTGGATCAAAGAGGTGTATGCAGAGGCTGAGGACATCTAGATGTTCTTCACCAATCACCACATGTCTTAAGGAATTTTTAGATCATTTTCAAAATTGGAGTCTAAATCTGATATATTTGAGGAAGTTGCTCCTTCATTGATGGTTTGGTTCTTTAAATCAATTACATACTTCCAACCCTTGTTGTCAATGGAGATTGCATTCTTATTTCCAATTGTGACGGGCTTTGGCTACTACCAACCCTCCTCTCCCCATCAGTGTGTCACATGCTTTCTTTTGCAATGGACTGATCACAAAATTTAGCATGAACTGTTGGGTCCTCTAGCAATATTTTGACTTTCAATCCTCCATTAACAATTTCATTCATCAGATTCTTTCCCATGATTTGCATTTATATGATAGCAAGTTTCTTCCCTATGTTCACCAATAGCAACATCAAGTCGATGGCTTGTTGTCCCTAGGGTGGCAGTTCTATTATCATGTCCACATTTATACTTTCTGCCTCCAATTTTGATCGTCACCAATCGTGTTGGTGATTGCCACTCTCAATTGTGGCATACTTTGAAGAAGGTATATTACCTGTGTTGGTATCATTTTCTGTAGCACCTGCTCTACCATGTTCTTCAACTTCGACCGCAAGGAAGTACTTGCAATTTCATTGGAAGTCCTTCATTCCTTTGCCATTGCTTGCTCTACTTCTACTTTGGCTTCGTGAAGTCAAAATTTCTTCACATGAGGGTTTGGATATATGGCCTTCATTTGTGCTCTGGTGATTGCCAAAATTGCCTTGTCTTGTTCTTCCACATCTAGCATATTAATACCCTTTTGTTTTGAGTATTTGATGTCTTCATGGTCATCCAATCCACACCATTTGTACAATAGTTACACTTTGTTCTTGTTCTGGTAGTTTCTTGCAAAATGTCCCCATTCAATACATTGTTGACATTGTATGATAGGACATCATTTGGAATCGTACTATATTTGATTTTTCCCTCATTAATTTTAGTAACCGCGTGGAGATGCATTATGTGACTTCGATGGAGTGGACTACTCTCCCTACGTAAAGAGTACATGTGTACTACTATTCAAATTGTATGGGCAATCCTTTATTGAATGACCAACAACCTAGCCAATCTCACAAAACATATTTCTAGGATAGTTACCTTTTGGGTGCTTGTTGTGACCAAATCACACATCACCCCATCACAAATGGGGACCCCTCTTTGCTTTGTCGTAGTTTAGAATAAGGTGTCAAAGTCTCTTTTTAGATAACTCAACATGAAGTGAGCTAGAGCGATCCACCCTCAAAAATTGAAAAATCAAAAAATCTGGCTAAGGCATGAGAGCAAAATTGTCGTTCTAGGCTAGAACACCATCCGTTCTAGACTAGAACATCAATCGTTCCAAGCTAGAACACTACTCGTTCTAGGCTGGAACCATCTCATCTCTTGAATTAGAACATTTATACGATTGCATGATCAAGCCATTCTAAGTTAGAACACCATCTATTCTAGACTAGAACACTAGTCGTTCTAAGCTAGGAAGCTATCCGTTCTAGGCTAGAACACTACTCGTTCTAGGTAAGAACGCCTTGTCCTTTGACCAAACACGTCTCGTCCTTTGACGACGATGATCTATGAGTGGAGCAATATACATTTGAATTAGTGGACTTATTTGCGTGATGCAAAGTATGATGGCACCATCCTAAGTTGAACTTCGAACAATGCAATCTCAAAATGCATTTGATATGGATTCCAAGGCTTAAGGTCAATTTCAAAATGATGATTGAAGGACATTAAATGGAGGGTGGCGCGCAAGTGAAAAACATTTAAAATTGATTGCCACGATTTTGAAGAGATCAATTTAGACAATTAACTTTGATGTAGTCGGCTGATTCTATTCAATACGAATTCTTTAAGTTCGAGGCTGAGTTATAAATAGTGATTGCAATGCATTTAATGTGCAGCGCTTGCATTTACAAGATGATTACAAGGCGATTACATTCAAGGATTTGAAGTGCAAAGTTAGAGGCCTTTTGTTAATAACAAATGCAATGCATTTAAATGTTTCGCCTTTGAGAATCGATTGTGAGATATTTAATGTAGGGAGCAAGTTTACTTCTCCAAAGTGCCACGATTTGGAATATCGAACTTTCATTTAAAATTTGAAACGAATATCCATGAAATATTGAATGAAGGCAACCAAGATGTTTATTATTTCAATCACGGAGCATTAAATAAAACTGCCAAACTCCTATGATGGAGTATCGAACCTTTGCAAGAAACTATAATTTTGTGTTGATCATTGCATTTGATCAGCACATAGAATTGATATTGCTTAAGGCAGCGAATTGCTTTCCAGAAGTACAGCGAAAATCATCCATCTATGGCTACGATTTTGATTATGAACAGATGCATTCAGTATGTCATCATCTTCCAACAACGAAATTGACAAGTGATTCATGTTATAAGGCGCTAGTCAGTGATAAGTTTATGACTGAAAGAGATTGTGACCTTGACACAGCAATCTTATTTGAGGTCAGTGAATTCGTTCTCATATACATCAACATCATAAACACCATCGTATCTACTGGCAGCGATTTAAGGTGAAGAGCAATTAGCAAATTGTGTGCATCCCAGTGATTTGCATTTTTTTTTACACACTTCTAAATCGATATTCTCATTCCCTCTAGCAGCAATTCAGTCCTCACCAGCGAATTTGACACGAACAGCTAGCTACAACGAATCCATTCTCAGATGTGATTATCGTTCCAGGTTGCGCCATGATTGCAAACTAATTTACCCAAAAGCGATTAGGGACAGCAATTTGAATTGGGAGGCAAAAGGCGATTTTGCCAGTTAACTCTTACGACGTATGAGGCTTCCTCACAGCGAATCTACCTGCGATTAGAATTCTGATTTGATATTCCAAGTGAATCACTTCACCAGTACAGCGATTTTTATGTGTGATCAGCAAAATTAAGGTGATTAGATAACAGTGAATTAAGTCCCAGCGAAATCACCCTTAATTAGCACCCAATTTGAAGGCGATCAGCGATTTTACTTCTGCAACTTGATTCACTCCCAAGTCGATATTTAGTAAGGCCTGGTAAAGGAGGAAATTAGCCAAAGGATTGATTACCAGCTCATTCTTAATCAGTTTGCAGGTCTGAGACAGATTCATTTTGTCATATCAGACCTTGTTTTGTACTGGTATACCCTGTCATTTGTCAATTTTCATTTTTGGGAAGTTTATTTTATATTTTGATCATCCTTCAAGTATAAACGAAGATTCATTATTTGTGAAGATGATCATTTTCATGTTAAGGGTTAGACATTCATCTTAGGGTTATGCATCCTAATTTAGGTAGTTGAGTTGTTTGCAAATCAACTATCAATATCGTAAAACTAACTTAAGCATCTCTCACAGGTGCAGGATGGCTGGAGCAAGACAAGCTCTCATCAAGGAAAATTCAAAGAATATCATCACAAAGTCCAAAATCACCTCATTTTGGGGCAATGTGGGCGATATCAACCTAGGCCAGATTGACATGAACAAGTTTCAGAGTCCATTGTACACTACCAAGCCAACAGGATGCTCTAGGGAAATGATGGATAGTGTCAAGGTTCCCTTTAGCAATGTAGTGTAACAAACTCATTGTGGAATGTGCTAAGTGTTATGATCCGAGTAAGAGAATTATAAAAGATGGTAGCACCAGATGGAAGAGAGCTTGCCTATCTTTCCGAAGATGCAATCAGCAAGGCTTTCCATATTCCAGAATTCAACAACATGGTGTATAAAAGAAAGGATGCCATAAAGGTGGTTTATGATGATGATCCCGACAAATGCCAAGAGATAATCAACAAATATTGGGTACTGAAGAGTAGACCCCATCAATCCAAGCTTCCGAGTAAGCTCCACAGGATTGACTTCAAGGAAGATTTTGGGGATTTGATCACACTTATTAGCCGGTTCTTCGGGATTCCACAAGCTTTCTAGTTCAAGACATGGATGTTCTAGTTCATGGATACCATTTCAACAGGAAAAGGGAGAATCGACTGGGCAAGAATTATCAGCAATAACATTGATGTACAACTCAAGAGGCTAGAACAGACAAAGACATTCTACATGGGCTCATATGTCATCAATTCACTTGCTAGGGCTTGTGAATATGTAGGATTAACATACAGAGGACCAGTTGGTACAAGATCAGGACAGCTGAGAGCATGTGAATCTTACACCCAGCTGCATTACCTTAACAAGGCACACTACAAGAGGGCAAACGATGCATTCACTATGCATATCACAAGGACACTACAAGGAGGTATTCACCAAAGGTTATCAATAGAAGCAAAGGAGTTAGTGGAGAAGTTTGGTGCATGGTTCATTCAGTTTCCTGAGTTCACTTATATAAGGGTCCAAGGATGCTCTTGCCTGCCTTATATGTTGCCAAGATATCCTACTGATAAATTGATATTGCTTGAGCTAGTGAGGCAACTAATAGCATATAACAAAGTACAAAAGAACAAATCGAAGGAAAAGATTTCATTTACCATTTCACTAGGACGATCCTTGGAAGTATGTCCATCATTGCAGGCAACAAAGAAGATAGATGATGTAATGTCCCCATTTTAGCAGACTTGGATTTTGTGAGATTAGCCTATTATCCTGACCCTCGTAGGCTAATGTGTTGGATAGAGGGTCTTTTGAGGATTGGTATCATCTCCAGTGTTCAGCGTGCTTTAGTTTGGTCTTTGTTTGGCATCATTCAGACATCACTTTCTCTACTTACTATTTTTAGTAAGTCTTGGGATGTTAGAGATGGACCCCTGCTATTTTTAGTAAAGGGGGTATGGTCATATGCAGTCTCCTCGTGTTAGCTCCCAGTTCAGACGACGTTTGAAAATACAAAGTATTCATGGAGATATTAATGTTTAATTGGCTCAATTAAACATTAATTATTTGGAGATTATATTATTAAGTTATAAAATGACTTTATATTATAAAGCACTTAAATGAGGGTCTATTTATCATGAGAAGGGGGCCAAGTTTATTAATAATTTATGAGCACATAACCCAAGGTTTAATCACATTATTGATGCCAATGAAATATTATAACATTTTAATGTTAATTTAGAGCTTTTTGAAGAAGTTCGAACTTCTTGAGGAAATATAAGTGTGCAAAAGGAATCGAACTTCATTATGTGATTGGAGTTTTTGATTGAAGTTTCTCTGGAGCATTGAAGTGTAGAATACCAAGGGTTTCTGTAGGATTCAAGGCTTGTCGGCATTGGAGAGCATGGCTTCTTCATTGTAACAGCATATAGAGGGTGTGCAATATCATCTGATTATGCTTGTGAGAGTTGGCTTCATTCAGAAGTCAATATTGAGCTGATTGGAGGGTTTATTTCAGAGTTTGTTTGCAAATTGAAAGAGACTACAGTGCGCTACAGTGCCGTGAACAGTGAGCATGAACAGTGCGCTACAGTAGTTCGAGTTCTATAGAAGGGTATTTAGAAAGGTTGAACAGCTATATATATTTGACAAGGGATTTGCATATGAGGAGAATCAAACCAATATATCAAGGCAGCCATTGAAATTCCAGGTTTTCTATCTATGGTCATTGTATTAGAAAATCATTACTTCATTGCATCATTTTCTATTATGATTATATCATGAAATACTTGGAGGTTGCATATGTTTAATGGAGATATAATTTGCATATTCCACATTCATGGTAACATTCAACATTGATCAGCCACTTAGCTTTCATGCCAATTGTTTGCTTAAATGCCTAATGGCTGTAGGTATACATTGGGATGCATGACAAGTGTTTGTCTTAATGTCAACTAGTTGTACTAGTTAATTTCAGTCATTACATATGTGTGGAAAGGTCTAAAACAGCTAATATATCATTTCTATAACAACCTTGCATTGTTAGAAGCTTTCCATAACTTCATTTGCAGCCTACAAACCCAGAGAAGATAAATAAAAAATTCATAACAGCGGCTTCAAACATTGTATGCCAAGTGTTTGACAATATTCCTTGGGGTTCAAATAAGCGAAACAGGGTCAGATTAGCCAAGGGATATTACAGATGAAGAATTGAAGTCTTTTCTCTTAATGCTGTATACTCCTAGAGACAATTTTGATCCCTACGACAACATCTAGAAGACTAGCGGAAGGAAGCATAAACACAAGCTACACCTTGAAGATCATTTCATGAATGCACCTGACAATTTGGAGATAAGAAAGAAAATGTGTTCTAGGCTACCTATTGAGATCATTAGAGCAACCAAGATTTTCGACATTCCTAATCAAACAAAGGACAGTGGAAAGCATCTTCTACCAATATATGAAAAGGAAAACAACAAGGTGAAATTCAATTGGATTGAGGTAGAGACCACAGACTTGAAGGACGTGATGAAACTAGTCCTATCAAACATGTTGGTTGAAAATTTTGTACCCCTGGAAGATGTGCAAAATTGTGGTTTCAGCCATAGTGTGTGAGTATAAAACTCTCCTAATTTAGGGAAGGCTCCCCCTTTACTACTAATACTAACTAAATAATTAGTCTAATTTGGGTAGGACAACAACCTTCCTCTTTTTTTAGAAAAGACTACATTCTTTTCTCTTCACATAAAAGAAACAACAATTTTTAAAGATTTAATAACAGCAACTCAAAACATAATCAAGAGAGGAAATGAAGTTTCCTGAAAGCACAAAGACTTCCGTCACCTCCTCCGGGACGAGAAAATAACACCTAAGCACAAAGTCTTTAGTTCCCACAATATTATCTACCCTTTCCAGATATGATAAAATAAGAACAATATACAACATATGGCAGCGCAAAGTACGCAAGTATGATTCACCTTCACCTTACATGCACAAGTCTTAAAAATAAAAGCAACACAAAGTCTACAAGTTATCTACTTGCTTGAGCTTTCTACACTAGCTTCAAACGTGATAAGCAGCTCAAAGTCTACAAGACCAAGCCTGAAAACCAAACCTATGACTTTAAATACAATTAGCAGCTCAAAGTCTACAAGATTGAATTTAAATCCCTCTTGAACAATAGAACAAAAATCACAATCAATTCCAGAAAATGTCGTCACATAACAACTTGAATTGGCACAAAGTCTCAACACAACTTGCCTCTTTTATTGAAAGCAATTTGATTTACATCTAAGCTCAAAGTCTTAGAGTGCACATACAAACTAGCAAAATTTTGTTGCATTGCCAAAAGATAATGATTACAATAAACCCTCTCCAGTATATATAGGAGAGGAGCCTTGAGGAAAAGGTGGGAGGATCCTAACTAACTTGAGAAATTCTCTCAACTACCATGACTTATTCCAACTACAGTCCTAATCTAACTCAACTTGTAGTTGCTTTACATGTAATTACATTTTACAAAAATGCAAATGAAACTGACACTTGCAATTACAATTTTTGACATTACATGTAATTTGTCAAAATGAAATTACAAATGCACAATTGAAACTATTCTGTGTTCGAAGACACAACTCTAACTACATCATCCTTTGTCTGTGAAGGTCTTCATGCTGCTACAAAACATTCCTCTACTGCCTCAAGACTCCTCTCTGTACGCTACAATCTATTATGTGTATCCTTATGGTGGTTATCTTGATTTGATCAAGACTATAACTATATTATTTCATTGCTCAAAACTCAGAACCCTTGTCACTGATTTTAACTGTAACTTTCTCATTTTGAGGCTTCAACTTGTCATTTAACACAATGATCTTTGGTTCTTTAAGCCTTTGAAGAGTACTTACTCTGTTTTTCTCTTTAGATTTGTTGTTATGAAGGCTCTTGAATGGTCTTTTGATCCTCTGTATTGAGACATTCTTTCAAGACTCCACCATGGCTGTGAATGGGGAAGTTTTCATTGTGGCTACTTTTTTCCTCTATGGTCAGCCCTTATTGGACTGTACTGTATTGATTATTCACTATCTTTCAAGTCATTGACTGTACTTTTGAAACTTAGCCTTTAATCTGATTGCACATTTGACTGTCTTTATCCCTGCAAATGGATGATATATTATTTCTCATCTACTATGAATAAGATCACTGTGTACTGTATGTATTAATGACTGCCATCCACTGTGTAGAAGGTTCTTTTCAATGTTTATGACAGTGACCTTTGCTTCACTGTATTCTTTGCTTTATGAAGCTTACATTCTCTGCTATGTCTCTGTAAGAACAGTCTTATCTTATAGGCCTACAAATCTAGGGTTTGATCTTCTAGGCTAATATAATAAATGCTTGATGACTGTCTTATGAGCTTAAAGGCATGATCCTTGTGAATCTTTTGTAAGGGCTGCACTTGAAGCTTTGTTACTGGTCTACAACTACAATGGCTTCTTTGAACTGCTGTTCTAATTGATTAATAACCTTCATGCATTGTCTAGGACTGGCAGCATGCTACAAGTCACCAATGACGATTTGTTCCAGACCTGCAATTTGGTCATTAGCTTCTTGAGACTGATATATGCTTTGAGACTATATCTTTTTTTATTGTGATCTTGTTGTTATCACATGAACCTGCAACCCTATTTGCTAAGCTATCAACTCAATAGGCTTGTGACACATGGGAACTCTCCTAGGCCTGTGGGTTGCCTAAAACTTGGAGTGAACCTCCAGAGAAAGCTGGTTCTTAGCTGGTTATCACCTAATTCTAACTATCCTAATGATTTTTGTTGAGAAAAGAGAAGAAGGAAAACATGAAAATGAACCTACTACCTAACAGGTGATGCACCAAACTTAATATCTTGAGAACGAACAATAAACAACAAACAATATGACAGCAATAACACTCACCTACACAACCCAGTAAATCATAACCCTTGCATAAATAGTTTATAAGAAGGCTAAAATCACAATCCTTAGAGGAGAAAAACACTTCTCCCAACCTAAGACTGTTATTCCACTCACACAGCTTATAACCTGCAAATAATTATACTCCTTCATAAGATATCCACATGAAAACACAGTTTCAAGGACAAGAATGTCACAAAAACCTGCATTAACACCAAGGACTCACAATAACAAAAGAATATGGGAAGGCATGGACTGCTTATTACTGCTCAAAGGTGTTACAATGCTCTCTTACTTCTGAAAAAGTGTTACAAAACCATTCCCTTTTGCAGAAAGAACTCTGAAATTATAGTCTGCCAAAAGATGAATAATGAAGAACCCCTATAATGAAGAAGGAAAGCAGTATATATGCTGCTTCCAACAGCTGCATCCCACAAAGCAAACCCTAACCACTTGGTCGAATTCAACCCGAAAAGCCCACTTTTAGGGTCAAAAACAAGTGTAAAACTGAAAAGACTTGAACAAAAAGTCAAGCCACCCCATGCTTTGCCATAAAAGCTCCTAAATGCACCATAAATGGCCCCAAAATATCTCCTGATAGGCCTGCAAGCCTTCATTAATGCAAAAATATCTCTTTGACCTCTCAAAATGCAAATAAAAATAAAAAATCTCATAAAGTGATTTATAAAACATCACTTGAATAAGGTTTTACATTATTTTCATCTTTTACATTTTAAGTCAATAATTTTTAATAAATGTAAATAGTTCAAATATTTAATAAAGATGATATTCGATTAACCACTTTAATAAATATTTTAATTATTTGATTTATTAAAATAAGGCCACATAATATATCAATAATAAATAAAATATTTAATAAAACGATTGATGGAATATCCTCTTTATTAAATATTTTAATTATTTAATCTATTAAAAATAAAAATGCTAACCTATACTTATTAAGTGATTTGTAAAATATCACTTAATAAATATATTACATGACACATTAGTAAGTGATATTTTACAAATCACTTAATAAGTATATGCATAGATATTTGAGGGATAAAAAGACCTCCTTAGCAAATATTCACGGGGCTTTTGAAGAAAATAAAAAGAAACAAGGCCAAAATGCCTTAAGGTATCGATGGCAATATAGGGAAAAGAAAACCCTAAAATCTCATTTCTTTCATTCGATATTTTCTATCCTTCTCTTTGCTATGGCGTGAAATGGCCGATATGAGGGTTTGGAGCTGTAAATTTGCACCACTTCTGGAAGAAAACGCAGAAGATGCAAGGCAAATTTCGATTATAAAGGCTGCACAAGTGCCACCATGAGAGCATTCTTCAGATCTGAAAATTTGACCTCCATTTTTATGATTTGAAGTCGAGTTTGGGTCTGCAAGGCCACGACTGACAGTTTTCATTCATCCTTTTGCCGATTCTGCTTGTTCTAGGCGTTGCCCTTTTGCTCGTGAACTGGGCACTGTCTTCTTTGGCCGCCATGCCAGGTTTTTGGAACGAAAAATTGTAGATCTTTCCGCCATTAATGGCGACTTCAAGTGCACATTATTTCTTAATTCTGAAAGCTTATTGTCTGAGCATAGTTCCTTTCTGAAAGTTGATTTTCTGAAAATATTTTCCTTAAAAGTTGAAAAATATTGACGATTTTCTAGGCATAGTTCCTTTCTGAAAAGTCAATTTTCTGAGCATAGTTCCTTTCTGAAAGTTGATTTTCTGGAAATATTCTCCTTAAAAACTGAAAAATATTGAAGATTTTCTGGGCATAGTTCCTTTCTGAAAGTCGATTTTCTGAGCATAGTTCCTTTCTGAAAGTTGATTTTCTGAAAATATTTTCCTTATTATGACTAGAAGATGATCTCTGAAAATATTTTGTCCATTATGACTAAAAGATATTTCTGAAAAATATTTTGTCCATTATGACTGAAAGATATTTCTGAAAAATATTTTGCCCATTATATGAACTGCTATGGGGTTCTTGTGTGTGATTCCTTTGTCATGTTGGGACTGCACTGCATCTTCTCTTGGAAACCGTAAAACCTCTTCCTTCTATGCTCTGAGAAGAAATTATATTCTTTGGTAACCATTGATAAATCTGAAAAGGATTAAAATGTTTGCATTGTAGCGTGAATCGCTCTTTCAAAGTGTAAACTCTTGCAACATGCTGTATTGTTGAAATATTTTCTGCATTTTGCTCATACTTGCATATTGTATTTGGTGAAGGATATATCAGACCTTTAAATGAACCATGCTGGGACTGCTCATTTGATAGAGAAAAATGCACCGCATCTTCTCTAGAGATTGTTACATAATCATGCCCTTGTCTTCTTTAATACTGTCATCATGCTGCTATAGAACTCTTCATTGTCCCTCTATCATCATTTCTCACAATTTGCTTTTGATAATGCTTTGATAGAACTTTCTGATTACACGGACTGTGAGTATTTTATGCACTCTTGGCATAGATACAACTAGTTGTTTGTGTTTGTTCAAATCTAATTCCAAAAATTGAGTTTGCTCTACCTTATCCCTCACATATTGTCTTCTTAGAAAGCACTGCTTTAACAATCGTGAGGTTGTTATGACTCACCCTTGCTTGTGGCCTTTATTAAATATCTCCAAGGTCAACCTTGAAGCTCACTTACATTCCTCATACTGCTGTGACTATCATTGCTGCAATGTCTTCTTTAGCTCTTGAGATTCTCACACATGACAAGGAAATTTGCATTGAGTCATAATTCACATCTGCTTTGAAGCTTATACCCCTGGGAGACTTCTTGGATCAATCTCTGATGGTGACTATAGTTGCTTGATACTCTGATATGTCAACATGGCTCCTTGGAGTAGTGGTTTGTTGTTTATACCAGTGAATTGACTAATTCACCGTTGTGAACAATGAACCCCTATTTGATTGAGTTACGCTGACACATCAAAGTAACCAAAATTCCTTTTAAACATTAGATTGTAGCACGCTGAGCTCAACCCTTGTGGGAGCCCATTTCACCCCACATGCTGAAATGAATATAATCAGATCTGTAGCTGCACATAAAGCAAATATGTTAGAAATTATATGCCTATGTATGATGATTTTCTCTGATTTGATATTTCCCCTTCTGAGATTCTTCTGTGATGCTAATTATATGCATCTGATGCAATTTAAGATTTACATATACATGCATGCGTTAGTATACATGTTAGGAATGTAATCAGCCATTGCTTAGAACAAAATGTTCTAACGCATTGTATACTTCATTCATTTGCAGATACTAGAAGGAAGGCAGACGCAGACAAGGACGAAGCAGCAATACAAAGGCAAAATCAAAGCTACTCCAACCGTACCAGTCATTCAGGCAATGACTGGTTCCACTCTCAACATGCTCTCTTTTCTTTTATACTCATGTATACATGCCTATGTATTTCTTTCCTGCACCAATTGTGTATATCTAGTCTCACGGCTCTTTGTGTGAGACGCGTGTGTTTGAAAATTAATAAAAATACTTCCTTTTTTAAATGAGATGTCTCTCTCTTTTGCTGCTATGAACTAGAAGCATTGAAATGTAATCTTTAGCTTACTCCTCCTTAGTGCAGTTGGAATGCAATATAGAAGTAATATGTACTTTGTTCCATTTTTGTAAAAACAAGCATAACTTAACCTATTTTTCAGCTAGAAGCGAAAAATAGGTAACACTTGTGTCTTCTAGGAATTAATGATAAGATTTGCTTCTTATCACATATTTTATCATTGCTTATTGTCTTCTACATTATTTCAGACCTTGGGATTTTGTTCAATGCCTCCTTGGAGCCCCTCTTTTACTGTCCTAGGCCCCTTCTTTTGTTTACTAATGTAGAACCCATGACAATTTATTCAAGATGAAATTAGTATGAAACAATGCCCATGCCTTGATTTGTTGGTTTGATAGATCGTGTGTGCAAACAAGACTGACAAGGGAAGGGATACATTGATGCAAAAATGGGCTCACAAGTGAATTTCAGGTTTTGAGGACCGCATTACACGTGTAGAAAAACAAGAACATTGACTTGTAATTGTGGAGAATGGACATGCTATTTCAAATGTGTAATGGGAAAATACAAGTTTGCACTTGTAATTGGTTCCTAGAGACTCATTTTCAAGTGTTTCTGAGTGCATTTTGTGTTAGTGTAGGTTTTTATTTTCCTAGTTGGGTTTATTATTTTCCCTCTTCCTAGGTTTTTCCTACACTTTAATTAAGCTTGCTTAGGTTAATAAAGCATGTTTACTTAAGACAAGTGGGTATTGAGGTGTCACCATGCTATGAGGAGGTGCATTTACTATGTTTATACCATCATGGTGGTCTCTCCTCATTGGTCGGTATTCCCACCTCCACCTCTCACTTGAATCTATATAAACATGCTACCTTGCTTGTATTTTCACATAGTTGGAGATAGTAATTTGATGCTATTTTGCCTTGGAGCACTCCACATCAATTTTCTCTCGGTATCACTGTTATGCTATTCATTTTATTTTGCATTTACAGTTTATTTGATCTATCTCTTTCAATTCGATTATGGGTTGTAATATGTTTCTTAGATTTTAACATGGTATCAGAGCCTGTTTTGGAAGATTAGATCTTTGTACTGATCTTGTAAAACTCTGTTGTTTTTCTCTTGTGTTGCGTACGATCTAGAGAACAACATTCTGAAGGATTTTGGGAGGATTTATTTCTGTTCCATTGTGTCCAGGAGGCTCGGGAAATTGAAGATTGGTTTTCATTTCACCAAAATTAGAGATCATTTGTTGCAGCTGTGAAATGAGGGTTTGTAGCTCAGATCTGGAAGACAGCTTTCAAATGAGGCATTTTGAGGCCAAATAAACATGTCCATTTTGTCTGCAAGGCCCGAAAACCTCCATTTGCATATACAAATTTCCCATATTTGGACAATAGAGGCTCAGGCAAAAATTTATTTTCTAGAAGGGCGTTTTTATCTTCATAGCATGTTTTTTCATCAATTTTTTGATGTATTCTTGTTGCTTGCATTCTCCATTGGTTGCCTCATAGCCCTACTATGACCCAGGGATCTTTTTGCCAATATTATTGACCATTTTTGGCTGATATATGGCTCTAAAATCTAGATTTGTTTTGTCTAGGCGTGAATATTGGAGGTTTTATTTGTCTTTTTTTACCTGTCGAAGACAGAGTGATACGCAGGTTGACAGGAGGCCTATTTCCCCTCTCAAATCGCATCATTGGATTCGATATTCTCCCCCGACTCCAACGAGTGGCTAGAAGGCCATCTTTGTTATTGGCAAAGTGCAATTTTCTATTATTTAGAGTGCTGATATATTAAAATAGGCCATTTAACAAGAATTTGTTTTAGCTGTAACTTTTGATCGGTATCTCGGAATTGAGTGCCATTTTTTGCAAAAGTGCATATTATTTCATTTCCTATCTAATGGTCCTATTTTTAATGGTAAATGAACTAAATTATAAAGTGCCATTTTTGAGGGGGAGGAGTCTTTTTGATTGAGTGAAAAGGGGGGGTGTCTTGTGTCTTACGTTGATCTTTGCTCTCTCTTTTTCCGCACAACAACAATCTTACTTTTTGCATTAAAATGGATCAAAATACAATACCAATACTCACATCCTATAACTACTATGAGTGGAAGTCAAAAATGACAATCTATCTTAAGAAGTTGGGGTTGTTTAGAGTAACTATGGGTCTTGAAACTGGACCATCACTACTTGCAGAAAAGCCAAAATGGTTTAATAAATGTGATGAAGATTATGGTACTCTATGCATGTCTGTATCTCCTGATCTTCTTTTTCATGTTGAATCTGCTACAACTCCAAATGATGTATGGACAACTTTAAAAGGGTTATTTGGTAGACAAGGTGAATTAAGGGGACACCAATTGGAAAATGAGCTAACAGGGTTAAATCCATGTAATTTTGATACAATTCAAGACTTCTCCACAAAACTAAAGGCTGTAAGATTGCAATTGAAGGCGTGTGGGATAGACAAGAAAGATTCAAAATTGATTCAAAGCATTCTTTCCAAAATTGGTCCAAACTATTCAGTTTTTGTTTCTACATTCTATGCCACGAAAAGTGCCTTAGGAACCAGCTATAAAATGCCTTCTCTTGATGATTTTGCAAATGAACTCACAAAAGAATAAGACAAGCTGATTCAAATGGGCACAATTAAGCCCTCTAAATCTCATGCCTTAGCTGCAAATCAGGGCATAAAAGATCAAAAAGGGTTTTCTAAGCAAGAAAAGAACCAAGGAGAAAAGAAGCAAGAACAGAAACCAACTACACCAAAAGCAACTAATGATGCATCTTCGTCAAAAGGTGATAAGCCCAAGAAGGAGAAAACTAAGTGTTACTATTGTAAGAAGAATGGTCATGATGAACATAAATGTCTGAAGAAGCAAATTGATCACTTGTCTCATCTTCTTGAAAAGAAAAACATCAAGGGGCCTGATTCTATCAAACCAAGTTCATCACAAGAATCTTCAAAGGACACAAGGGGAAAGCAAAGGGCACGACCCTAGTTGTTGTTGCTTCACAGCCTAATTCCTGAATTATTGACTTGGGTGCTTCGCACCACATGGCTTCATCAAAAGATAGTTTTTCCTCCTTGGAGTCATGTACTATGCCATCTATTCTATTGGGCGCTGACACTCCTGTTGAAGTGCATGGGAGAGGGTCTGTTGACGTGGGCGAAGGAACATTTCAAGATGTCTTTTGTGTTCCATCTTTGTCGTTTAATCTCCTATCTGTCTATCAAATCACTCACATTGTCTCTGGCAAGCAGGTTGAGTTCATTCCAGATACTGTGGTAATCAGTGAGATGCACAATGGGTCTACAATTGCACTGGGAAAGGTACATCATCAGTCCAGACTGTATCACTTTTCTCACTTTGTTCCTAATTCTCCTTCACTTGCATTGCTCACTCACTCAGATGAGGTGATTCATTTGTGGCATCAGTGGTTTCGCCACTTGAACTACCGCTACTTGCAGCGGCTCAGTCAAAATGACATGGTTATAGGGTTGCCTTTTATTAGATTTTCTGATGGAGTTTGTCAAGCATCCTGAAGAAAAATTTGATAAAAGCAAAGCATGGAGAGACACACAACTTTTGGAGCTAGTACACAGTGATTTGGTGGGACCATTTCCACATCCTTCTTTCAATAAGGCCAAATATGTCTTGACATTCATTGATGATCTTTCCCGATACACCTTTGTATATTTTCTCAAACAAAAGTCGGAGGTCTTTGAGTCTTTTCAAGAATTCAAGGCCTTTGCAGAGAAACAATTAGGGAAAACCATCAAGGTTCTACGCACCAATAATGGGGGGGAATATGTCAACCAAAGATTTGAGCAGTTCTGTATCTCAAAAGGCATTGATCTTCAACACACAATTCCCTACACTCCACAACAAAATGGAGTTGCAAAACGTAATAATCGGTCCTTGAAAGAAATGGCTAATTGTATGATTCACTCTAGATCATTAGCACCTCAATATTGGGCAGAGGCCATCAAATGTGCATGTTATATCCAAAATCGGGTTCCTCATCGAGTTGTGAAGGGGGTAACTCCTTTTCAAGCTTGGAGTGGTTGGAAACCCACAATCAAACACTTCCAAGTGTTTGGGTCTCTTGCATGGGCCCACATTCCAATAGAGAAACGCAAGGCTATGGATCTGCAAAGCAAGCCTTGCATATTTGTTGGGTATCTAGATGGTGTCAAAGGCTACAGGCTTCTCCATCCTACCACACATGAGCTTTTCATTGAGAGGAGTGTTCATTTTGAGGAGGATACTTCCAATTCTTCTTCTACCACTTCTCCATCCTTCGTTCCTATAGAGACATTGCGACTTCATGATGATAGTTCTTCAAAAGATTTTAATCCTCCCGATCCCTCTGAGGAGCCTTCTTCCTCCACTTCAGATGATGATGATGAGGATTCATCTTCCTCCTCTCTTAGTCATCATTCAGAGGGTGATGATTTTCCTCCAGATTCTCCTCATTCTCCAACTACTGAGCCTCTTTGGGCTCGTTAGACATTAGAGTCAGCAAGTGATTGGGTCAGTGATCCTTCGGATGCGAGAAGAACAAGATCACAATTCGAGCATCCTCCATATCTCTTCTTTGCTACAGCTTCAGATCCACAATCCTTTCGAGAAGCTTCAGGTGTCCCCGAGTGGGATGCTTCTATGCAGGAGGAGTTCAATTCCTTGGAGAGGAACCATACTTGGGTTTTAGTCCCTCTTCCTAAGGGAAGAAAACTTGTTCGGTGCAAGTGTATCTACCGAACAAAATTTGCTGCAGATGGGTCAATTGATAAGTATAAGGCTCGCCTGGTCGCCAAAGGATTCTCCCAAGTTCCTAGGATTGACTACTTTGAGACTTTTGCGCCAGTTGCCAAGATGAGTTCCATCCGACTTGTTCTTGCTATTGCTGCAACTCATCGCTGGGAAGTTCATCAAATGGATGTGAAGAGTGCTTTTCTTCACGGTGACCTTCAGGCGGAAATATATATGGAGCAACCACAAGGATTTGTCTAGGATCCTTCACTTGTTAGCCGCCTTCGAAAGTCTCTCTATGGCCTTAAACAGGCCCCTCGAGCCTAGTATGCCAAGATGGACTCCTTCCTTCTGTCAGTTGGGTTCACTCGGTGCCATTCTGATCCAAACGTCTACATTTTGCAACAGGATGATACTCTCAGCTTCCTTGTTCTCTATGTTGATGACTTGTTGATTAGAGGGAGTCACTCATCTCGCATCAAGGCAGTCAAAACTGCCCTTCATGATCGTTTCTTGATGTATGACTTAGGCCTACTCCATTATTTCTTAGGGATTGAGATCACTCAGTCGCCTTTTGGTATTTTCATTGGACAACCTAAGTATTCTCTTGATATGCTCTCGATATTTCGCATGGCTAACTGTAAGCCTACATCAACTCCATTTCTATCAAGGGTCAAACTTGAGGCTTCTTGTTCTTCACCCTTGGTGGATGTTACCTTGTATCGCCAATTGGTTGGCAGCCTCATATATTTGACTCACACGAGGCCTGATATTTCATATGTTGCGAGCCTAGTCTCCAGGTTCATGCAAGAGCCACATGAGTTGCATTGGAAGGCAACTAAGTGGATTCTTCACTATGTACAGGGCACTCATAGTTATGGGATTCACTATGCAGCGGACATGGATATTGACTTGGTGGGATACATAGATTCAGATTGGGCAGGCGATTCTCGGGATCACAAGTCTACTTTAGGTTATTGCTTCTATATTGGTTCTGGTCCAGTTTCTTGATTGAGCAAGAAGCAGTCTTCTATTGCTCTTTCCTCCATCGAGGCTGAGTATTTGGCTTCAGAACATTCTCACTGAGTTTGGAATTTCCTTTCGAAAGCCTACAATCATCTTTTGTGACAACTGGAGTGACATTCAGATTTCTCACAATCCGGTCCATCATCAATGGACCAAGCACATTGAGATTGACATGCACTACATTCGAGAGCTGATTCATGAGCAAGTTCTTGATCTTCAGTACTGTCAAACATCAGATCAGACTGTAAACATCATCACCAAACCCTTCACTGAGAGCAAGTTCATTCATTTGCGAGCTTTGCTTGGGGTGCAGCAGGTGTCCTCTTTTAGGAGGACTTCTTAGTTCCTTCTTTCTTTCTCTTTGTTTTGCGAGGGGGACATACTCTCTTTTGTTGGTGGGGGGGGGGCTTCTTCTGTAGGGGGGGAATACTATGTACATGGGTACCTCATCAGGCTTAAGGGGGGTGTTAGTGTAGGTTTTTATTAAGCTTTCTTAGGTTAATAAAGCATATTTACTTAAGACAAGTGGGTATTGAGGTGTCACCATGCTAGGAGAAGGTGCATTTACTATGTTTAGACCATCGTGGTAGTCTCTCCTCTTTGGTCGGTATTGCCACCTCCACCCCTCACTTGAGTCTATATAAACATGCTACCTTGCTTGTATTTTCACATAGTTGGAGATAGTAATCTGATGTTATTTTGCCTTGGAGCACTTCACATCAGTTTTCTCTCGGTATCACTATTATGCTGTTCATTTTATTTTGCATTTACAGTTTATTTATTATGTTGTTCATTTTATTTTGCATTTACAGTTTATTTGATCTATCTCTTTCAATTCGGTTCTGGGTTGTAATTTGTCTCTCAAATTTTAACATTTTGGACCAATTTCGGGTTTTGGAAGGCTGACTGCAAGTGCAAGTATGGGGAAAGACTTTTACACAACCACTTGTAATCGGGTCTTGAAGATCCGACTACAAGTGTTCTTTATTTGCAAAGAGGGAATATTTAAAACTTGCTTATGAATGAAAGAAACTTGCAGCCGCCTTGTGGAGATCCGACCATGGAGGGAAGGGCATTAAAATCAAACTCAAATCTGCAAAAACGTGGCAATGGTAGAGCAAAAATGGGGGATTCAGTAAAGTTGTAGACCTTGCTAAGTGTTCTTCATGCCAAAAGTCTCTCCAATCGGGGTACATATGACTTATGAGCAAGAGCAAGTTAAAAATCCACAAAAATACTTGCAAAACTAATTTCGGGTTTGGGGAGACTCATCACAAGTTTAAAATAATTTGTAATACTTTACTTCAAGCAAATCGGGGTTTTTATGACCCATTACAAGTTTACTTTTTACAAATAACTTGTAATAGGGTTTTTTAAATCACTTTACAAATTTCAAATATGACTTAAAGCCAATTTCAAGTTTCTTGGAGACAAATACAAGTTGAAAGACTTGTAATTTCAATTACTTGAAATCACCTCAAAAATACCCCCACTTGACTTGTAACTTGACATTTTAAACAATGAACCCACTTGGAATCGGGTCTCAGAAGCCCGATTACAAGTAAATGCATTTACTTGCAATGACATCTAAAAGTTCCCCAACTTGAAATGACTGCTCTGAAACCCAAAATTGCACAGAAAATAACCAAAATGAAGGCAAAAACTAACAAAAACTTTCACAGAGATGGAAGACAAGCTTGTGATTGATTTATCATCAAGAAATGTGGACTTTCCAACTTGGGAAGCGTGCCCTAGAGCCTTAAAATCACAAATTTTGTATAAAAATCTTCTACTTCCAGTGACTGCTCTGAAACCCGAAATTGCACAGAAAAATAGGAAAATGAAAGCCAAAACTTGGACAACAATGGCAAACAGACCCCCTGATGATTTTATCCTATCAAATATGAGTTTTGCACCTCGTAAAACATGCCTTGGAGACAAAAACAACACATTTAAACCAAGATTTGGTAAGGGTTGTCAAATTTTTGAATTTTCAAAAAATTAATGTTATCTACCAAAGTAGCACCCTCACTTTATGACTTTGGCGTTTGCTACTGCAATTGCTCTGACTCTGTTATAGTCATATTAGTGTCATTGTAACTCATCATTTAACCCTAGTGGTTTGTTCCTTTTTTGACAATCACTACATGGTATCTCTTATGACTTAAAAAGTGTGATCCTTGTCTCTATATTTCCTTATGAAAATGACTGTCCAAAGGCTACTTATGTAACATATGCTTCTTGTATGCTCAGATCTGATATTTTAATAGTGGCTGCACTAAAGCTATATCCTTTCTGGGAATATGCATCAATAGCCATAATATATATTGAAAGACAAAACTGTTGTAACTCAATTCCTTCTCATCGAGATTTTTTGTAGTTGTATCATGCTCTTCTTGCTTTGTGTATACTGTCATTACCCTATCCTCCACTATGCATGAATGGTCTTTGCAATGACCTTAAGCTCATATGACTATTATACCCCTCATGTGGTGTATCTGAATGTTGCTCCTATTCATATAGATGCATCTTTCACTTTTATCTCAGAGTATATGGTCATATGTCGCTCTTAGATGCCTCCTTATTGCTTTAGGACTGCACCTATGACTGCATTCTATATGTTACTGTGACTGATTTATAATTCAGGACTATTGTAGGAAGACTGTCCTTCTGTTATTTGTCATGGTACTCATGCATAGACTGCCAAAATGCCTTATCATTGTATGAGCTTTTGATGCTCACTATCAATTTTCTTGACTGCCATCTTGGCGAACTTCTAAATCACTGTCTTTTGTTCACTGAGCGATGGTTACCACTATCTTGGTCTATGATATTTTGCTTGGTAATTCAAAACTATAAATGCTATAGCTTATCCTGCTCATCTAAGAGTGCTTCTCTCTAAGATTATATCTATGTTTACTTTATGACTGCTCATTAAGCCTTTGCTGTCCTACATGCACATGAAGCTTTTGTGCTTTTCCTTAAAATGCCATGAGATGCCTTATTTCTTCTCTTATCTTTGATGTGACTTGGCTGCTTGGTCTTTGATGTTTCAGCGTGGCTCTTTTGAGTACTGATTTGTTGTTTAAACCAGTGAATTGACTAATTCACTGTTGTGAATAATGAACCCCTACTTGATTGAGTTATACTGAAACAATAAGAGAATCCATATTTCCTTTTAAACATTAGATTGCAGCATGTTGAGCTCAACCCTTGTGGGAGACCATTTTACCCCACATGCTATAATGTTAAATGAAGTGATCAGCAATGAAACTTTACCTATATCTGCACATTAAACAAACATGTTAGATAAAAACAATGAATTTCAGATTTGTTCCTCTTTTCCCCTATGATGCATACAATGATTGGACTGGTATAATGCATTATAGGAGTAGATTGTGCATGTATTGACGATGTATATGCAAGGATATGGTATCCCGAGCTCTAGCACAATTCTCTTATCTCTTTACAGATGCTTGGAGTAGCAAGTAACCTCTTTGAAGGAGCTGGATATGAAGATATTCAACTGCGGGGGGTTCGTCATTACGAGGCAATGATGGATCCCTTATCTTTGTTTATACTTTCTTTTATATGCATCATTTCCTTGTATAGTGCATTATGGTAGTCATTCCCACGGCTTGTGTGGGAGCATTTCACTTGACATTTGTGAATAAAGAAAATGCCTTTTCAAATTTGCAATGTTGTATGGCTCTTGTTTGTGAACACTTGCATTTATCTGAATTTCTTTTATGGCATTCTATAATATCTCTTGGCAAAACATTCGAACAACAGACATGCACTCCTAAAACAGTAAAACTTAAACAGCTCCACTTGATTGAGCTGAAAAATAAAATGGGTAACAATTCAAAATTGAGACAACAAAACACAAAGCGATGAACGGAAGCACAAATCAATATGTTGAGTGACCGAGGTGTTCACTTATAGAAGAGCAAAGGCATTCATAAGGGAGTAAGGATATTTGAGAGGACTCAAACACTCAAGGTAGCATATGACACCTTTGTCTACACTAGGGACTTCACCATACCTATCTTGCAAGTAATGAAGACTACACCAAGACAAACATTGATAAGCTAAGGGATACTAAAAGATGGGCAATCACCTGATTTTCAATAGTGGAGTAACTTGCTTCACATGAGGAGGCTCTTATTTGAGGACATTAGCGGCGGATGCACCCAGGTGGATCAAGTAATCAATTCAATGCATGATAAGATCTTAGAAGTGGCTGAGATTATTCTTGAGAAAGAAAAGAATGAAGGAATTGACATTGTTGCCGAAGAATTATCAGAGAAAGTGAAGAGTATCTTCTTGGAACCAAATGGAGCACCTTCCAAGAAACAACTAGATGCTATCCATTCATTCACCGTACTTGCCAGCACGACAAGAGACTTTGGACCAGATTGGGAGAAAACTTTCACTTCAAGCTTGGATGAAGTCAACTACTTGGAAGAGAAATTGACGAATCTATTTGCAGTCCCAATAACTGAGATAGAATCTATGATGTACAAATTCGTTGAATTTGTAAAAAGAGAAAAGGATAAGGGAAACAATTTTCTAGAAGAAAGTTTGTTATGATCCTATGTGGCATTGAATTTTCCTATTGGAGGATTTTCCTTGTATTTTGTGCCAAATGGATGTCATATTCCCATTGGCTGTCATTTAATGCTTTGCAATAAGTTAGGTATTTTGTAATAACAAACCCTAATTAAGGTTTAGGTGGCAAAATTTGGACCCTTGATGTTGATTCAATCTTGCCCATCCATTGTAATTGAGAGCTCTATATAAGCTCAACTCGTTTCATTTGTATCGGATCAGATGTGAAAATTAGAGACTAGAAGCAGAAATTAGAGAGAAGATCAATCAAAAAACTTTGAAGAATTTTTGCTTGATGTTTCAAAAAGTAATAAAATCATTGAAGTGTTGGTGACTTATTGAGTTTTGGAGCATTTGCTTGTTTCTTCATTCCTTTTGTGAGAGCTTATAACTTAAAATAAATAAATAGAATAGAGTTTGATTTGAGTATTTAGATGAGTGAAAGATGCATGTGCATGATTGATAGTGAAACTCCATTATCCATACCACTAGCAGTTTGTTGATTGCATACTCGCCTTGGGTGGTCAACTGGAATCATTCAGCTGAACATTAACATCAATTACTATTCACCATTGATATGCTTCATTTTGAAGGTGTCTATGCTTGAGTTAGTGATTTGAAAATCATTGAGCTACCCTTAGAATATTGGACTAGCATTGTGGAGATGTTCATAAGATGTCAAAGAAAAGCTTAGTTGAGCTCACTTGAGATTGTCCATTATCTTGCATTCCTAGTTTTAGAATAGCATTCCCAAACCTTACTTTTTCACTTTTTTTTATCAACAATCACTAGAAATAGAAAGAACGATATTGGAACATCATTTGAAGAACGTCACAACTATTGTGATTGAATCAAGATACAATTTAAGTCCCCTCGCAGGTACAACAAATCACTTCATACCATTGAAGCTATCCAACACGTTAAGACCTAACATCAAGAACCTTGGAGTCATCTCAAGTGATCCTTTTAAGTAAATCTTCATCATTTGAGAGTTTTTATTCAAGAGAGGATATAGTACCTTTGGTATTCTATTTTGTGTTGCATAGTGCGTAAAAACACCATCAATAGTGCTGCACAACTTTGCACTCAATGCACCAAAGTTCATTAGTTTCTTTGTTGGTTTCATTCTCTGCCTTAAATTCTTTCATAATTCAAAGCATGTCCCTTCGGAGTGCTTGTATACATTTTATCTCCACTTTCTATGTCCATCACGTGATTGTAGGCTTTCGAATACGACAAGGGTGGTAGTACCTTCATTTTTTTTAATGATAGAAGTAAACTTTCAATGAACTATAGCTTTTTTGGACCATGTTTCAAAATTTGCTATCAATTCTTTAAGTGACTGATTATAAACCAATATGTTTTCATGCTTACCTTGTTTTGTATTATAAACTTTTGCTATTATTTCATTATCATCATGAAGAAATTTCAACTTTTCTTCAAAGGCCTTTAATCTCTCCTATGTATTTATAGAAGCTTGGGCAGTTTCTGTATTCCAGTCAATCGCTACACCTCACAAGGTGGCTGAAAAAGATCGTAGCTAAATTTCTTCATCATCTTGCCCGCTTGTTGTCTAGATCATTTCACAAGTCTTACAATGTCTAATGGTATCCTTTGATCCATTGTCTGTAAACTTGGGAAACTTATTGTTTTCTACACTAGGTCTTTCCATGGTTTTATTATGATGCAAACATAGCGCCTAGAATCTTCTATCTTGAAAGTTTTGATTTAGATATTCTGGTGCTTCTCTCACACTCTCGGCCATGTAGGAATCCTCAACTCTTCCCTTGACTTCAGCCTTCCATGCACTTGTTTTGCCTTTAGAGTTTCTTTTATACACCCTTGGCTTGACTTCTCCTTCAATTGACAACATTTCAACGCCTCGAAGGCTACTCTCGTACAATTCCATCAAGGAACGTGACTTTGTCTCCCAACTTCCCTCATTTGGAGAAGGTTGTCTTGACTTTTCAACTTAACTATATTCTCAAGAAGGTCTCTGACCTAAGAATTGTACGGTTGTATTTTCCTTGAGTATTTCTCGTAATCTTCTCCTTCATTCCCTTTGCTAGATGATCCTTAAACATTGGCTAGTCTCATAATCTTTGTTGTCGTCATTTTTGTTTCCAAAAATGAAGGACCACTACGTTGAAATTTTTGTGAAAAAATGAAAAAATTTACTCTATGGCACGCTTCCCAAGGCAGAATTTCGACTAATCCTTGGACTGGCTTAATCCTCAGTCCATTCTCGAACTACGTTTCGAATTTCGTCCAATTCTGGGTTCGTTTGCTATGTCTTTCCTTCAATTTCGGGTTTTAAAACCCCGACTGCAGGTGGAGAATTTTCTTCAAACTGCAAGTTTTAATGATATTCATTGTTTTGGTCTTTGTAGGGGAATTTTTGACTGATTACATGTGCACTTTTATTTCAAATATGTTACTTGTAATTTGTTTTAAGTTTCCCCTTTGTTGTTTTTATCTTTTTATTGTTTTTTGGTCATGTTTAGTTAAAATAGGGATTTTTTGGCTCAACTGCAAGTAAACTTGCAGTTTGGTCAAAAAACCCCTACTTTAATGGTTTTTACATGTAATAGGGATTTTAAATCCCCATTACATATGTGCAAGTGTTTCTAACTTGTTGTAGGGATTTTATTTCCCTTTTACAAGTATTTTAAACTTACAGTTTGCTCCAAAAAACCCGATTTTGCCTTGCAAGTGCATTTTTGACAATTTTAAACTTGTCATTTGTCCAAAAAAACCTGATTTTGGCTTGATAAGTGAAAAAGTAAAAAATAAAACTTGCAATTTGTCTAAAAAAACCCGATTTTGGCTTGTAAGTGGAAAAAGTGAAAATAAAACTTGTTATTTTCTCCCCAAAACCCGATTTGCATGATTTTGGGTAATTCGAACTTGTTTGTCTCCCAAAACCCGATTTGCATGAAAAATGGATTTGTTGAAGATGTCAAAGCGATTTTTTGGGGAGATTTGCTAGAGATGCAAGGCGTTTAGGATTCTATCCTATTCTCATGCATTTACAAACACATTTTTCGCCATTTAGAGTTTATTATTACTGGTTTTTGGAGCTAAATCAGCAAAAACGTGGTTCTTTCAATCCACATTTTGGGCGTTTTTTACTCCATAAATCTGCAATCTCCTAAAGCGTTTTGCCCTCTCTCACCTAGGCGTGGAGTTTGGGATAAGATTCGAGCCATTTAATGATCCATTGATGATGCATTGAATACCAAGTTTTTAGCAAAAACGTGATTCCTTTGACTGCAAATTTGAAGGGTTTAAATGCCACGAATCTTTGATAAGAGGAATCATTTTTTCTTTCCATTCTAAGGCGTTGGGATTTGAGGAAGATTTGACCTCTTCTTGTACCTCCAAGTTTGCATTTTGCTGCCATATAAGACATTCTTGCAAAAACGTGTAAAGGGTTTGGCATTGCGGTTTGGGTTTGTTGACCGGTTTTGCTTCTTCATTCCAAGAATTGTTGCATTATTGGAGAAGCATTTGCATTTTTAAGAAAGGTATGTTCTCTTTCCATTCTTTCCTTCATTTTATTTTTTTCTTGTTTTCTTTATTTTCGTTCTTAGTTGCATTTTTGGCATGTGTTCTTCTTCCCCCAAAAATTGGTTTTTGTGAAAGAAATCTTCCCCTTGGTATGCAATTGTTGAATTGCATTGTTCTTCCCAAAATTCCCTCTTTACTTGTATTCGGGATTTTTAATCTCGATTACAAGTTCGCTGGAAATTCTTGTTCTTCCCCTACGGTTAAGGAATTTAACCATTTTTGGTTAAAATTCTAAGTTGAAAAGTGTGAAATACCCCTCCCTTGCAAATTCAGGTTTTAAAAACCGGATTACATTTTAAAGAGTTCTTCCCATTTTCATGAAAATGACTTTCCCGGATTTTCCTATTTCTATCCATTCATGTACCCCATATCCGTGCTTTCCATTTCCATCATTTCCCGCAAGTCAAAATCTCATTTTTCGTCCATTTCTCCATTTTCAAATTTACAAGTGTACTTGTATTCAGGTTTTAAAACCCCGATTGCATGTATGTCCTTTCCAACTTGTATACTTGCGAAAATTCTCCCAAGATCCGAAATTGGTCAAAGTCAAGATTTTCCCATTTCTACATATTTTCCCTCTTCCTTTCACAAAATCGTGAAATTCAAGAATCAAAGTTTTAACCATTTGAAGAAAGAAGAATGATATTTGCAGCTGACTATGATGTTGCCTTAACTTTTTTAAGTCTTCATCACAGCATTCCAGGTTCACAATCAATGTCAGATTTGCCGGCATCTCCAACTCCAAAGAAAATGAAATACAAATATGACAAATATCAGAATGAGGTTGCACCTTCCCAGGTTTCTTCTCCTTTGGATCGCATCAAAGACACGGAGATAGGGCACGTTGATATGGCAGAATTCATCAACAGGGTAGAAGATCCATAGGATAACAACTTGCAGCGGCTGTTGGACAGCCATATCCATCATGCATCTTCCTTCCCAGTGGCTGCCCTAGAACCTGAGTTCGTTCTTGCATGCGCTCATCATTTTGACAAGGAATCAAGAGTCATTAAAAATGATGACGGTGAACCTATAATTCGCCTTGATGCGGATACAATCGAGAAGGTTTTCAGAATACCTCCTACACCTGTTTATATGGAAATCACCAAAGAAAGCGCAGCAGAGTATTATGTGAAAAGGGAAAAAGATTGCAAGCGACACATCAATAGGTGGATCCAAGAGCCACAACCTTCCTTCTCAAGGTGGGCAAAGTTGTACCGTTGTGATTTCAAATGGGAGATAGGAGACACCATCACTCTTCTCAGCAGGATGATGGGCCTTGAGCATTCCAATGTCTTTGAGCCATGGATGTATCAATTCATTATGTTCATACGGCAATCACATCACATTTCATGGGGTGAAGTCATCAGCGATGCCTTGTGCGAACAACTTGCAGCAGTTCCTACCACCATGACCTTCTTCATGAATTCTTATTTGGTATATTTACCAGCATCACTTAGACACTTTCCAGGTCTTTCTACCAAGGGTGATCGCTCGCTTATACCAGTTTGGGAATATTATGACCAGTTGCCATTGAAACCCAGCAGACTGCGTTTTAGAAGGGTCCAAGATGCATTCTTCGGATATTTCATGTGTCAGTTTGACATAGATCTCAGGAACAAAAGAGTATCAGATGAAGCATGGGTCAAGGTGTCTGAGTATGGGTGTTTGTTCCTACAATTTCCCAACTTCACCTATATGAGGATTGGATGCTATGATGGTCAGCCATACATGCTTCCAAGATACCCAACCGATAAGATAATTCTTATGGAGTTGAGAAGACAGATCATAGCTGTTCATACTTTTCAGTCTGCTAGACACAAGGTTGGAATGGGGATCTCTACCACAAACCCATTGAAAATTGGTCGATACTCCCTCGTCACATCTGTGAAGGCTAAGGCCATGGAGGCTGAATTGCAGGAAATCAAGCTTAAGAGGTTCAAACCTAGAGCTGATTTTGATTATAGAGGTATGAAGGAGAAGATCAAGAAATCCTTTGTGCATGTTCATCGCATTGAAGACATTTGGGTAGATCTCCGCACAGAAGCCGAAATTCTGAAGATGGATTACTGCAGGCTCACTGTTGAGCAAATTGTTGACTTGAACTTGGCAGATATCCCACAAGGGATGATTGATGACGGGCATATACTTGATCCTGCATACATTTCACGGAGGGTTGAGGAAGCTCCACTTCCTTTGATCCAATGGTCACACAAGGAATGCGTCTCCATCCTTGACAGATTTCAGCCTATCTTGACCAACACTAACGCATGGCTGAAAAGTAATGCTGTTAGACTTATCAAAATTAAGGTTGGTAAAGAAGATGATTCTACGGGGCCTCTTGGACGAAAGTCTGAGATTCAGATTGATAACAAGGAGGGTGCTTCATCTTTGGGCACAAGGATCAAGTTACTAGTCAATCGTGCAGTAGTGCTTCCTCCTGAGGAGATGACTATTCGTGGGAAGGAGAAATCACGGTTCCATGTTCAGGTGATCGATCTGGATAATCCAGAAAAGGGGTAGCAATGTGACGATGCTCCTAAGTCTCCAGTTTCAGACTCGCCTCACGAGGTCATTCCTCCAATTTCCATTGAGACGCCTCTTTCTCCTCCTTATTTGCTCGTAGATGAGTCTCCTCAGAATGCAGCTCCCATTTCAGCATATGAGCCTTCTCCTGATCGACGACAAGAAAGTGTGTTGAAAGTTTCTGAAGATAATCCCACTTGCATTCAGTTATCAGAAATTGATACTTCCACTTCTGGTTTTGAAGAATTCATGAGGCAATCTTCATGTCCATTGGTAACTGAGCAAACCGTGGTCGCTGTCCAAACAGATAATCCTCCCAGGGTGACCATGGTAATTCAAACAGAAACTGCTTCTCCTTTGCCTACGGCTACTACTGGAAATGAGTTGATGACTTTGCCTCCATGGCTTAGTTCTTTCACCCCGAAAAGGAAGAAGCAAGAGATCTCACCTGATGCCTTTGACTACCAGTAACTCAAACAGTCCAGATCCAAAGTTGCTAAGAAGGCCAAGACTATCTCTAGGGTAACTGTTGATAGTAACAAGATGAAAGTAGCTAAAATTGTGGAACCTATTGCAGATAAGCCACTTGATGAAATGTCAGCTGCTGATTATAAGGTTACAAGGATAGAATTGGGAAAGCAAACACATGAAGTCATTAAACATGATGCTCAGTTTTCTATTTCTTCACTGGTGCAAAGGTGTGACGATCTTCTTGCAAAGAAAGACAAGCTAGAAGAGGAAAATCGACAGCTTATGGCAGCCATTCATAAAAACACAAAACCTGTTGCTGAAGGGAGTAACTCCATAGGTTCTTCTGGTTCCCAAGAATCGATTCGTGGAGTGGAAAGGGCTACTCAGAAAGTACAAGCACTGGATTCCTGGGTTGATCAGCTTCATGATCAATGTGTACAAGTAGTGAAAGACATTTTTCAAATAATGTCTAAGTTGGAAACCATTGAGGAGAAACTGGATCAGACTTCCAACACTTTCAAAAAGAATCTGGAAAGTGTTGAGAAAAGTCTGGCAATCTGGCGTACCATGCCCCAACAACAGCTGAGTATTTTGCAGGAGCACGCCATCATCTCTTCCAAGGTCATGTACTTGGAATTTGAAGAACTCATGGAAAACAAGACCCTTGTTCTTAAATCCTTCATTGAGGAGATCCGTGATGCAAGGAGATTCCGGGATGAAGTTTATCGAGGTATCGTCTCACATTGTGAATTGCAATATAGTAAGTCAGGATGGAGAGCTGATTCCAGAAGAAGAAGTTCTTGCTGATTTACAGATGAGGATTCATAATGAATGGAGGAGCGAACAATTCTCGACAGCTTCAATTCAAGCATTGACGAAACACCAAACCTTTTTGCATGAAATCCAGTCTATCCTGGATAAAAACAATTCCGCGCTCCTCCGTTGTCACGACACTATTGTGAAGACTATGGTTGTTGCCAAGAACACCCATGAACCGAATCCCGAGGAACTACAAGCGAGCATCCGAAAATTTCAAAGATTCATGTCTTCACAAAACGCAACTTAAGTGTCTTTCAACACTTTTGAATTTTCCCTCTTTTGTAATCTTTAGTTGTAATTTTGTTTTGACAAGTTACATGTAAAAGTATTTTTTGTAAAATGCAAGTTACACATTACTTGCACTTTTGTAATTACATGTAAGACAACTACAAGTTGTGTCCGATTAGGACTGTAGTTGGAATAAGTCTTAGTTAATTGGAGTAACTCTTAGTTAGTTAATGAAGTCTCAGTTAGTTATTGAATGAGTCTTAGCGGTTGAGAGAATCTCTCAAGTTAGTTAGGATCCTCCCACCTTTTTCTCAAGGTTCCTCTTCTATAAATACTTGAGGGCTCTATTGTAATTTTTATCTTGTGGAAAACAAGCAAAAACTCTGCCAAATTTACAGCAAGAAGTCTTTGAGCTTATGTATGTGAATTGAAGGTTTTGAAGAATAATAAAGAAGGATTACTCAAGTTTTGAGTCTTTGAGCTACAAGTTTGAGTTTGACTCTTTTTATTTATTCTATACAAAGTGTTTCTAAAGGAGCTTAGTCCAATCTGATTTGAAGTCTTTGAGCTGCAAGTAGAGAAGATTAATTAAAATAGGAAATCTCTAGAAGGAGCAGCAAGTCTTTGAGCTTGCGTCTATTCTTGAGGAAAAATTATTGTTTGATAAGAAATAGCAGCAAGTCTTTGAGCTTGCATTAATTTTTGTCTTTGTGTTAAAAGAATAAATCATTCCAGTCTTTGAGTTGTTGTCTTTTATTCATTGTAAAATTTAGTATAGCAAAGGGTAGATAGGACTTCCAATAGTCAAGTCTTTGAGCTTGATATTGTTGTCCCGTCCTGAAGGAAGTGACGGAAGTCTTTGCGCTTTCAAGAAACTTCATTTCCTTTCTCTCATTTTACTTAAAAGTGGTTATTACTGTTCATATTCAATCGCTATCCTTTTCTGTGAAGAGAAAAGAATATTGTCTTTCTTGAAGAAAGAAGGAAGACTGTTGTACCATCCTGTTTTTATTTCAATTTTAGTTAGATAGGGGGAGCCTTCCCTTAATTAGGAGAGTTTTTACTCGTGTGCTGTGGTTGAAACCACAATTTTGTATATTTCCCCAAGTGTACAAAATTTTTAACCAACAATCTTGACCACCTTGTGGTCTCTTCTCACCTTTATTGGGATATAAGGGCATGAATCGCTCAAATTTGACCCAATTTCTTTAAGGCAACAACAACAAATGTTGACTGTTCTATCTAATAAAATAAATACATGAATTAATAAATAATAATAGAGATTGCAATGCATACTAGATACAAGAGAAAAATATATCTTTATTTATACATGAAATTATTATAGAGAAAAACCAAAGATGGTCAACTAGGGATCGAAGTTGATCTGACCAGATCATATTACCTTCCTTAACAACACACTATATTCAAAGGACCCAACGATTGCCAAGAGGAACATAACCATCAACCAACTAATGCTTATAACTACTCGAAGCTAACAAACACTTGATACAAACAATTAATACATAGTTGGATAACCAATATTATCAAAACTTAATAATAGACATTGTATGTTGACTACAAAGTTCAAATTTTAAACAATAATAACTTTTTTTTTAATTTATAGTTGTACTATAATGATGGTTTGTAATGTCCCCTTCCTAAGTAATTGACTGTTGGAGACAACATATTCCTTGAGTTCCACGTAGGCTAATGTGGTTTGGTTAGGGGACTCCATAGATCTTGGAGATTGTGTTGTTCAGCCTCTTTGGCATTTCTAATTGTTGTGGTGAGTTCAATGTGTCAGGAGATTCCAACCAAAACTTTTTGGAGTGTTTTCGATCACTTCAACAATTTTTACTATTTTTTTTAAGTGTCAACTAGGGCACTTATTTGGTCAATTGGCGATGTTTTCATGTTGGGATAGTTTGTGGATGGATTTAATATCGAGTTGGTAATATTTTTTAATCAGATGGTAATATTTTATTTAATAACATTAAAGCTATAAATTTAAATTATATATTTAACTTAACATTATTAAATATTAAAAAGTAACTTACATAAGGCATATTAAAAAGTGCATTAATGTTTTTTCTTAAAAGGGTGTCTAATGTGGGAGAACTGAGGATTTAAAATTTAATAAAGTTTTAAATTCCCGTGAGGGTAGTAGGATTTGGAAGAGGGGAACTAAAAGAGATGTGGGAGCTCATTTGCAACTTATGCTTGATAAATTCATTAATAAAAATTTCAAATTGAACAATGTTCTTCCAAGGCTTTGCGAGGACGAAAACCTTCATAGAGAGCATCCATTTCAAAAGTGAAAGATCTTTCCTAGCAGATTACTAGTGGTTTCACACAAGAATCATATAGGAGCTTCATTTGAGAGGATTTTTAGATTGCTTCTTCTAGTTTGAAAGAGAAATAATTGAGCATATTTGTGAAGACAAAAAGACCAAATTGGAGAGTCAAAATCAATCTATATCCAACTCCTTATGATGTCTGCACCATTCCCAAGGTAGGTCATTGTTGTGACCTTTTCCACACATCGCCCCATTGCAAATGGGGATGCCCTGTTTTTTGTTTTTGCTTTCTAGGATTTTGCCCTGGCGTCGCAACTACTAATCACCTGTCTTTTTACAATGAGGAGTTACAATTTTTGAGAAGTCATCCAAGTCAAATAGAGAAATCATGCTCAAAACAATGTCTGGACACTATCAAAGCACTCAGAAGGCCCGAAGGACGAAAATCACAATTGCTTAGGCTCAATTTTGACAACTTCCTATTTTTTACGGATTCTGCTTTTTACTTTTTTTATTTTTGGCACTTTGGGACCAATCCGGGAAGCAGAGTTTTTGGCCTGCTTTTTGTTTTTTTTTTGCTTTTTTGCTTTTTTGCTTTTTTCAATTTTTTTGAAAGTTGACCTAGGATTGGGTCTCTCAGGTCATGGAATCAACATTCCCATCTTCAAAATCAAAAATTTGTCTCCAAGTGTAAAAAGAAGGGTGAAATCTCCGGACGAGGTTTTGTTCCAGATGTTCTAGATAAACATGCATAATAGCAAACCAAACATAAAATTCGTCATGTCAAAGGTAAAGATGGCACATGAAGAGCAAAGTTCGTCCAACAAGATGGCATAAAGATATCCAAGTCCGACCATCTCTTGGCGTGTGTTGTGCGTTGCACACGCTCCTTGTCGCCGACAGGGTCCCCCTTCCTGTTTTGAGCTTTTCGTCTTTGCCCTGCTGAGTTTCGCGCAGAGTGTCTCGCATCTTTTTGAGCGAGTCCGCAACTGGTCCATAAAGTGATGATGTCAGAGAAATGAGCCGATGAATCCTCTCGGCTAGTCTAGCCCTCGAGCGTGAGTGTCGAGAGTTTGTTCGAAGTTTTAAAAATCGCCTTGGGTAGGCATAAGGTAGTAGGAATTGACGAAGCCCGCCAAGCAGGAGCAGTGCGTCTAAAGGTCACACGAAGACCAAAGTCGCCGTTTCTTCGCACAAAGAGCTATGAAGCAGACTGCATAAGGTTTGTCGCCGCGATGTTTGTAGGATTTGAATGAAGGATGATTTTCACCTATTGATGAATGATCAAATTGCCTGGCCAAAATGCCTTAGAATTCTGAAGCCTCCGAAATCTAAATCTATAGGACCTGGCGAAAACTGGTCTGGAGTCTGAAATTTTGCTTAAAGTTCCCAAAATCGCCTTTTGAACTGAATTTCTCCCCAGCGGCCACAAGTTAAAATCTGACTAGGTTTAAAAGGTTGCTAAAATCGCCCAGGGGGCCGAATTTCAGACCCTAGGGCGAAAGTTTCAAAATTCAAAATCTATTATTTGGTCCGAAACTCACGTGAAATGCTCAAATTCAGACCTTGGAGTGCAAACTGGAGAATGCGAAAAGGGTGAAATCTTGCAAAAGATCTTCAAGCTCCGAAAACACTTTAAGTTCTTATTTTTGGACCCTAGGGGCAAAATTTGAGAAATGCTGAGACTTGCGAAAACCTCCTCCAGGTCCGAAAAATCACTTAGGCGTCCATTTTCGGACCCTGGGGGGCAAATGGAGAGTGTGTAAAATTTAAAAAGAACGCGTTTGAGGTCCGAAATTCACCAAAAGCGCTTCAATCCCCAAAAAATCAGTTAGGCGTCCATTTTCGAACCCTGGGGGGGCAAAACTAAAAAACGTAAAAGTTGCGAAATGACGTTTAGGTCCGAAGTTTTTTTAAAAAATTCGCAAAATGTGTTTTAAGCTCCGAAAAGCACTTGGGCGTCCATTTTCAGACCCTAGGGCGAAAAGTAAAGGTGCAAAATGTTGCAAAAGTGGGCTCAAGGTCCGAAATCACTTCAAATCCTTATTTTCGGACCTTGGAGCGAATATTTGAAAATATAAAAGACGTGAAATCTCACAAAAGGGCCCTCTAGGTCCGAACTTCGCATTGAATCCTTATTTTTGAACCCTGGAGCCGAAATTAAAAGGCGACGAAATTGGCGAAACATCCAATAGCCCCAAGATTTGCCAAAGCGCCCTTTTGGTCCGAAGTTGGTGCGAGTTTGTAAAGGGCGCGTTTTGATCCAAAGTTTTTGCGAAGGGCATTTAGGTCTGAAAAACCCCTCCTTTTTAGATAGCGAAAACATCTAACGTAAAAGTTGCATATAGCGTTGAGGTCCGAAGTTGGTGCGGACGGCAACATAGCGCTTGGGGTCCAAAGTTTTCCATAGGCGTCGAGCTCCGAAGTTTTGTCTCAAAATTGCGAAGTGCATTCCAAACGCCTGAAGCTGCAGAAGGTTAAAATCGCGGAGTATGCCTTAAGGCCCGAAAATTCCAAAAATCTCCTAAATCGCAGGAGGTGTTAAAGCTTCGAAGTTCACGCAGGCTGGGTAAGGCCAGGTTCAAATTTCGAAGGGCCTCTAAATCCGTCGAAGAGTCCAAGGTTGGGAGAGAAAATGTGGTTTAAAATTTGCAAACTCTCCAAGGTGTGAAAATAAGAAGGTAAAACGCTGCATTAACTCTTCCCGATCATTCAAATTTAAATTGCCAATTGCCCAAGGTAAAAACCATTTAAAATGATAAATTCCCTTTCGTCTAACAACAGCGAAAAAATTTGAACTAAAGAGATAACCGTTGGAATTCAAAACTTTGCAGGATCATCCGTTCATTTCACGCGGCAAGGTCGGGCAATCTCTCGCCATCCGCTCTCATCAGGTAAGTACGCTTTGTCTCATATGATCATCTGAAAATGCTTAAATCGAATAGACAAATGCGTGAAATTTGATCAAAATGCTTGAATTCTTGAAATCTGCATCTCTTTCACTCATAAAACATTGTTCAAAGTAGTCAAAATTTAGAATTCACTCCTAAGGTTTAGCCAGAAATCGCATTTTCAAACTTGAGAAAATTTTCATGCTTTGTCTCTGTTGAAAACTGGTCTAAAATCCATAAAATGTTAAGTATAAATGCGCGATCAAAAATCTTCATGAATGCTGTGGTTAAAATTGATCAAGCCCTTTTTAGCTAGAAACGTCGCCCCATGTCCAATCTAAATTTTAAATTAATCCCGGCATGCTGGAGCATTTTGCTATCTAACCCGCATTACTTTTCTTGTATCGCCTCGTAATCCGCGTCCGGTTGTGCAGGATAAATGCCTAAATCGGCGGTGGAATCATTAAAAACGCCTACTGCAGCCGAGACCTCACGAGCATCCAAATCAGATATCCCGCGAAGGTTGAAAGGATGAAGTATCAATATCAGAGGGGAGGATTGAGGGAGTCGAAGGTTCAGAGCGTCTGGGACAACATTGGTGATACCAACCTTGGCCATATCGATATTCAGGACTTCAGGAATCGGGTCTTTTCACCCAACACATATGGCAGGCCTAGGCAGATGGTGGAAAGTGGCATCGCCCAAGCGGCGAGATTTCCTCCAGCAATACAAAACTATGATTTAATAGTAGAGACTGCCTGGCATTATGAACCGAATTCCAGACTAGTGCTCCTCGAGAATATGACCATCACCGACTTCTCCCCTGAGGCCATTGGTGATGCATTTGACATCCCCTTTCCAGAAAATCCCACAGCTACAACCATAGATGAAGCACAAGGGGCATATGATATGAATCTGGCTCGATGCAAGGCACTGATCGACAAAGAATGGTTCAAGGAGAAAAGACCTTCAAGTGCCAGAATTGTGAAAAAGACCCCCAGGAGTGATTTTCAAAATGAACATGGGGATATGGTCACCTTACTCAGCCGAGTCATGGGACTTCCTAAGTCCAGCTACTTTGAAGAATGGATGTTCTATTTTACAGAGCAGGTCTTCGCCGAAAAGTCTAAGTTTGACTGGGCCCAGATCATAAGCGATAACATCCACACTCAGCTGATTGAGCTCGAAACGAAGAAGTACTTCACCATGACCTCTTATTTGGTCTATATGTTCGCCAAGAACCAGCCGCTGCCAGGATTGATAATGAAAGGTGAAATCAGGAATGGGCCCGGTCAGGTGAAAGTCTATGATTGTTACCCGCAGCTGCACTACCAAGATATAGCTCAGAGGGAAAAGAACAGCCTGACTTATGCAGTTGGTCAGTATGAACGCGTCAATGACACCTTCACAATGCGCCTGGTCAGGCTAATGCAAGGAGGGTTACACATAAGGCTCTCGGAGCAAGCCACTACTTTAGTATAGAGGTATGGAGCCTGGTTCATTCAGTTCCCAAGGTTTTCCTACATCCGAATAGCTGGCTTCGATGGTGCCCCTCTCCGACTTCCACGGTACCCAACCGACAAAGTGATTCTTATGGAGGTTGCAAGGCAGTCACGCCCGGCCGGCATCTTACTCCGAGAAAGCAAGCAGGCTGGATTCACATTTCCTATGATCATAGGCAACCATGATGTCCACTTGAAGACCCCTACCCTAGCAGAGGAGTCCATTGCAGAGCTGGCCTCTTATGGCCTACAGGACCATTTTCCAAGAAAATATTCCGATCATGATAATCTGGCAAAAAGAGCCTATGGAAGAAGATACAGAGCAAAGGAATCAGTTGAAGACTATTGGAAGAATTGCTCTGATGACTATGAGGTCAGGCGACGAGAATATTCTAGACTGAGTGTGCAGCAGATGCGACTCTTTGAATACCGTCGGGTCCCAGATCAGCTCACGGATTCAGGGAATTGCCTCCAGGTCCGAGAATTTGAAGCAGTAAGGCATCTCTTGCCAGGCGTTGATTGGTCCCAGGACCCAATCATTGATTTTGAGGCAGTCATGGCAGCCCCAGCAAGGTACACAGATCAGTGGTTGCATCAGCAGATCGAAAGGCTAGTCCATGAGGGAGTCCAGTTCACTTACCACTTAATGGGCAGCCTCAATTCTCAGTCTTCAGAAGATGAAGGAACATCTAGTGCACCCCGGGAAGGAACTGAGAAACCAGAGAAAAGGAAGAAGGCTAAGGCTTGCAGAGGGACTCGGACGTCCAAAAGAACAAGAAGGGAAAAGATTCCTATAAAGAGGCCAGAGGTCACTTCATCTTCAAAAGATCCCAGTTCGTCCGACGATGCTGTAGAATTGGATTGTATACCTGCTTCGCCTTCCCAAAGCGACATCGATGCATTTGAAACCAATGATCCTCCTGCGCCCGATGTGCTGGACACTGAGCTAAGAGCCCTCGAATTGACCGAACTGGGTAACCAAATAGAAGAAGGAGAAATTCCATCCACCCAGGGAGTCAAAGTGCATGAACCTACTCAACAGAGCCGTCACGAGTTGCTGCTCCAACATACAGCCAAAGATGACTCCACCGTCGAAGGAGAACAAAGGATAGATGAGACTCATGAGCTCGAAAGAGCTGAAGAACGACCATCACATGAAGATGTCAGGGAGTTGTTCAACGAAATAGGGGAGAATTCAGCTGCAAGCAAAGGGCTTCACACCTCTTTCACTCCTCCGATGGCAGGGCAGCTGCGAATCTGTGGTCAGTCAGTTGAGAACGTTAGAGAACAAAATGCTGACTTGACCTTATCATCAACCCAAATAGTGCCTCAAGAATGGTTGATTGCCAGAGCCCAACGCAAGGCCGCCACCAAACCGCCCATTGATCTAGAGGATATCTTCTCGCGTATGGATCAAGCAAAAGCTAAGGGGAAGAAAAAGCCCAAGGCATATTCTAGAGTGACCAAAGATGAACAAAGGAACCGCACTCTTCATATTGCCACCCCACCCGTAGACAAGCCAGCAGATCAGATAACACTAGCAGATTATAGTATCACAATTGTCCCCATCGGACGAGCTACCAAAGAGCAAGAAAAGGAAGAATTTAAGGATTCGGTGCAGAATATACTCAGGCAGCTCGAAGAGATCATAGCTGAAAAGGACATGTATTGGGCCCGTGCTGAGCAAGCCAAAGGATACATCAATCAACTGCTAAGGCCATTGCACAATCCCTCCGAATCCCATATTCCCCCGACAACATTGGTGCAAAGGACCACAACTGAATTTGAAGGAGTGCGGGACACCGCAAAGGCCGTCAAGGAATGGATGCAAGACATCAAGAAAAAGGGAGAGCAGATCCTTAAAGAAGTAAAAGAAATGGCCCTCCATCAAGAGCTCACTCTAGTCAAGTTATTGGAGGTAAAGAAGGAATCCCTTCACATGCACAAAGTGGCAGCCACTACCCTTCCCCTCATGAGAGCTCTTTTCTGGACACACGCGCAAATTCCTACATTATCCGCCATCCTAGATCCTCATAGCATCAGTGTTCTTAAGGAGTGGTACTGGACCATCACCATGAAGAACGACACCAAAGAAATTATTGATAAAGAAAGTGACGCATGTGAAGTGATTCTCGGAAACATGCAAGAACTAGGTAAGACCATCCTCCGATCAATGGTTTCAAGATGGATAAACGACTTGTCCGATAATGCAATCCAGCCGGACTGGGAAGAAAGATTGAGGACGGATAAGATTTCCTATTCCACTAAGGACTTGAGTTTTGTTGGTCAGTTCCATTCAGACATATTATGCTTTGAGCGTAATCGCTCCAGCTAGAAGGACGGTTTAAAGCACGTAGACCAGTATCTCGAGGGCATGCAATACAAAATTCGCCATCCTCCCATGCCTCCATTCAGTCTGCTCTTCCAGTTGTGTATCAAGTTCCAGGAATACGTTCGCGAGGAACGGGCAACAGGTCGTGATTTATGGCGGGAATACCTGCATGGCGAGGACCAATTTCTAGAAAAGGAGTGAGACCGAAATAGAGAAAGTAATTTCTCAAAAGTGTTTTTTTCCCTCTAAATCTTAAAAGTGCACTTTTGCACACAAAGGTGACAGTTGACTTTTGGTCAACAAATGTAAAGCTTTATTTGATGCACCTTTTTGATTATTTCAAATTGTTGTAATTATCGCTTTTTGGGTAGTTATTGCCCATTTTGGGGTGGTTGTTGATATTTGCCTCCCATTTATGGATATAGGCAGCCATGCTTTATGGATGAATCTGGGCCACTTGTTTAGATTAAATCTAGGCCATTCATCCTTTTTGAAGCCTATTTAAGGGACTGGTTTTCCCTCTTTTTGTAAGAAGTTCTTGGATTGTTGCGAAAGCTCTGGAGAAATTCACAGGAATTAATGCAAAGAATTAAGACTATTTTCAAGTTTCCTTGTGAGTGCATGGTCTCCTTCTTCACTTAACTTAGAAATCTTTCAGTTATGTCTATTTATTTTACATAGCGTTTTTCAATCAAGCATCTGATAGAATCCTTGTAGTCCACACCGTTAGGGAACGGCTGATTGCCTTTCTTTCCGCATGGTTAATTTGGACCTTTCATGCTTAGTTCGGTTATCAAATACATACTATGAATGTAGAAATTCTAATATCGTACTTGATAATATGAAAATCTAGTTTCTCCTTTGAAGATTGCACTGGATTTATGCAAACATTGTGCTCGAGCAGCTGGTGATGTTTAATCTAGTTTTCTGGAGGTGTCTGTCTGCTTGACTGAATTCGCTATTTTAGTTAGAATTTACATTTCATGTCTCTCTCTCTCTCCATCCTTCCCCCCCTTTTCCCCTTTTTTATTCAGAAAATCTGCAGTCTTATTAAAATAGTATCAACTTAACCGAAATCATCCGATAGAAAGATCATAAAAGTTCCAAGGAACTTATCTATAAATTACCAGTTTAACGTAAGTCCCCCTTGTGTTTCCAACATAAACACATCAAGCCACTGAAAAATCCCGCAATCAAGACCTGACAAAAGAAACCTTGAGGTAGTCTCCTTTGATCAAACTTAGAAAACAGCATTAGAGACTTCCTTATCTCAAGAGAGAGTAGGATAATCAGTTGGCTATTCTATTCTGCGTTGGCCGTATGGAGTTTGCAGTAATGCAATTTCAAACACGTCAACAGCGTGCAAGCTATAAGATCCCTCCAAAGAGCCTAAAGTTCACCATAAGCAAAAATAACTATCAATTTCGCCCAGAGATAGCATGGCACAAAGACCAATGAAGTCCGCCCAAGGAAGAGTGTGGAGTTGACTAGATAGTCATGAAGTCCGCCCTCCTTAGCAAGATACGTCCGCCCTCCTTAGCAAGATACGTCCAATCAACATCCAAGTCCGCCCAAGAGGGATGGCAAATGAAGAGTGAACTCCCCCTAGCACTTGGCTTGCCAAGCACAAAGTCCGCCCTACCCAAGTTGGATATGTCCAAGAAGTGTTGAAGTCCACCTAGGTCAAGTGGCATGAAAACATCAAACTCTGCCCTAACATATGCACAATGACTTGACAATTACAAAGCCCGCCCTAGCATAATCAAGTGCACAACATTGTTCAATCCCGCTATGCTAAGTTGAAGGATGGCTGGTCAGCTTGAAGTCCACCAAGGTAAAATGCAATACAAGTGCCAAGTCCGCCATGCACTAAAACAAAGTGGCATGAGAGACTTAAACTCCGCCCAGCTAGAAAGGAGAAATGGCAAAGAATTCTTCAAGTCTGCCACCTCTAAAGCACAAAAAGGCTAAACAAGTGCCAAGTCCGCCCACCTTTTCGCAAGATAAACATGAAGTCCACCCAAGAACAAGTGAATGTGGCATGAAAGTCTTGAAGTCCGCCATGCACAATGGCCAAACAAGTATTAATTCCACCCTCCATTTGGCATGGAACATGCAAAGTCTACTCAAGCATAATAGAAGGATGACCGCCATGACACTTAGATAAAATTGGCATGATGAAAGGGTAGAAAATTTGCCAAGAGGAAACAAAAAATGGCTGTGTGGAATTTTTCACAACAATAAAGAGGAAAAAATGAAGAAGAACAAAGAGGAAAAGTAAAGAGGAAATGGATAAAAATCCTTGTCCAAAGGATGGAGTCTACCTTACTTAGAACAAGCCAAAGAATTGAAGGCAAATCCACAAGCAAAGTTCGTCCGGGCATAGAGATGGCCAAAATATTAGCTAAAGTTGAAAGGTCCGCATGAAGGTGTTACAAAATGAAATTGAATAGCCAAAATTTGGCTGTAAGGGAAACACTTCATAGGGAAAATTCCAATTTCCTCCATTTGTGGCGAAAGCACGGAGGAATTCTTCTCAAAATTCAAGGCACTTGAAAGAATTTCAGGGTATCAAGAAAGAGAAGTCCTCAAACTTAGTGAAAATATAGGAAAGAATTTCAGACTTCTTGGGGGATTTCACCTATAATCCCAAACCTATTGAAGCAATTTGGGCAACTTCTTGAAGGATTTCATCTCCTGAGGAATTGAAGACAAGCTCCCAATCAAAATCAAATGGAGACTAGAGGAGTATTCCAAACAAATTTCCATACTTAGACAATTCCTTGACACAAATTGGAGGAAATCCAAAGGAATAACATCAATCCAGTTCAAGTAGAAGGAATTTCAAAGCAATCAAGAAAAGGAAATTTTAAATAACTTCAAGTCCAAACATTTGTTCCAAGGGGAGATTTCAAATCTCAAAGGTTCAAATGCAAGCGAGAAGAAAAGATCAAAATCTTGAAAGCGAGGAAGAAGAAAGCGCAAAAGACAGTCATTAGCAAGGAAAGATATTCTAAGGCAAGCACGTCGAAGAAAAAAAAGTGATCAAGGACAACATCAACACGCTGAGGTGGTGCCTTTTCATCTTCCAACCAATCAGATTGTTACAAGTCAACAAGTCCAAGTTCAATGAACCTGATTTATCCACAAAAGCTTCTAGAAGGCATACATCACAATGCAACGACTTTCCTTTTTATTATTGGTTTATATTTAGCAGAAGGACAAGTGTTCCCAAATGTAATTTTCTTATTGGTCGAGAGGCAGTTAGTTGTAACAAACCCTAATTAGGGTTTTATTTTGTAATCTAGACCGTTGATTCAAAATCAATCCTGGCCATTGAATTGTAATTGAAGAGCCTAATTGAGCTCACCCCTCATTCCTAAAACATGGGAGCATATTGCAAAACATGTTGAGATAAGCAAATTGTTTTTTTTTACTACCAAAGCAATAACTAATGTATTGTTCAAATTGATGGTGATTACTTCTCTTATTTTGGAGTTTGCATGGTTCTTATCCCTCATCATAGTTTAGATTTTATTTCGTGTATGTTAGACAAATGCAAGATCTGATAAGTATTGATTTATGGTGAATCTTCCACTCATACTTTTGATGAACAGATGATTTTTGTTCATTGTGTAAAGTTAGTCTGAGCTTACTTTGTGGATGCTTAACTTCTGTATTGATAAATATTGTTCGATTGATGGTAGTTATTCATGATGTGAAAATCATAAGCACATCCCTTGAAGATTGCACCCACTTTGTGTAGTTGTCCTAGTGTGGCGAAGCAAAGCGTGGTTATTGGTTTCACCTAGTCAATACCATCTCTGGAATTCTTAGGAATAGATTAGAACTTCTAAATCCTTTTTAGTTTCTTGAAGTCCATGATCCAAGACCCAAACGATAGAGCTTCATTGCCTAGACCTTCATTGTGAATTGAACGAGCCAAGCGTAAGTCCCTTTGTCTATTACCAGCATATCACAACGCCCATTGAGCTTATCCACATGTCAAGACCTGACAAAAGAAACCTTAAAATCGCCATATGATCTTCTCGCAATCTTAGCATATGTGGTGATTTTGTTCAAGAGAGGATAGAGTGTCTTTGGCATTTTATTCTAATGTTCGGTGAATGATAAAACGTACAACAACAGTCATACAAATACAAAAGGGATGTGGGATTTGAGGAAGTGAGACACCAAGGGTTTGAGTGGGTTATTTGTTGGAAAGGAGGTGCCTAGGTGTGCTAAACAAAAAGAAATAATTGCCAATTGAAAAAGTGCAGGTTTGGAGAGGTTTTGGAGGCATTGTCAAAACCCTAGCCTGCTGGTCCATACTCTATAATAAATCTCAAAGTGATGTCCAGCTTGTGCATATTTCAAAATTTTGAATATATGGGTGTTTATTTCCTCTAAGCATCATTGCAGAGATTACCACTATTGCATCATTCTATAGTCTTTGAAAACCACAAATTTCAGCATTCAAAAAACAAAGCAAAAAAAATATAGAGTGCATAGTACATTCGTATCAGAGCTAGTTTTTCATGCTAATTTGTGTTTCCTATAAGTGAAAAAGAACAAGGGTACTTTAACAATGGCAGATCCCTCAAGTTGTAGAGGGAGAAATTATTTGGGTATCCTTGGATTACATCGGGATTTGTCCACAAGCAAGGAACAAGTGATATTGATCCTTTAGTAGTAGGTGTTGAACAGGATGAAATAAACATGGGTGAAAGAGAACACAGAGATAAAAAGAGATAATGAAAAACCAAGCATGGGGGATATTTTTAATGATTTGGCTAGACCACAGCGTGAACTATAGCAAAGTATTGCTCAGATCTTAGATGTGAACATGACGGCACAACATATATTGGGCAACAATAACAATAACAACGGAGGTGACAATGGGGCTAACAATAGGCAAGACAAGAACAACGGAAATGGGGATTGTTCAAACTTCAACTAATGATAAGGTAGTTAATCAACGAGCCAAGCATGGATCAGCTAGCTCAAGACACTTAATGCTTTATTTCCCACCAAGGAATAACCCCCAAGCTAATAATGAACCAACACAACAAGAGTTACAAGATCAAATCTTACAAGATTGGAGGGATCCCAATCTTGAATTCCAAGCCAAAATGTCCTTCCATGACTACATGGATCTTAGAATGAGACATAGACCCCATAGAGGAAGTAGACAACATAACTAGGACTTGCAGGGGAAGGTGGGCAAATTATTAATTCCTTACTATGATGGCTCTAGGAAGACTAAGCTAAAGTATGGGTTCAAAAACTTGACACTTTCAGCTCAACCCAATGCCAAAAGTTGAGGCTATTAGTATGCTTCTATACACTTAGAAGTTCTCATGAGTGTTGGCATCACGGAATGATTACTGATGAGAAGAAAACAGACCGGAATGAGGTGACCTTGAACCAACCACTCACTAAGGCTCACGGACTCAACCGGTGATCCTTGTTTCCAATGATCCTTACAAAATCTCCAAGTCAAACAATGGCTCAATGACACCAAACAACACCTTGCAAAACCCCAAGGCTCCACTATGTCCACTTACAGACAAATAACACTTCTCAAATTCTTGTGTGACTACACACACCTTTGCTTACATAAGTGGGCTACTACTAGACTTTAGGGATTGAATGGCCCACTTGACCAATTCAATACAACAATCCTTCAAGCGGTGTTCTCACAACACCTTAACACAAATGAAATAGGATTTCATGGTTTGGATCCACCGGAACATCAATTTTCACTCACTCGCCCACAAACCTGAACCGGTTGCTATTAGGTCTCCTTTTGAAGGAATCGGGTGATAACTTATATCAGTTTCCGATACCGGGTCAACTTGGAAATATCCCAACCGGTACTACACTACCAGTCCTAATAGGGCTATTAGGCCTATTGACTGAACGCCTTCCACAAACTGGTTAGACTCTCCTAAAGGATGACCACCACTGACCATGAAATATTATGTAAATCTCCAAAATACTCTTCTAACACATTCAAACCCTTTCCCAGTGCTCTACCTCTCAATTCTCACGCACTACACTCATCAAACCGGTCTGTCACATAGAGATGTCAGACTTAGGGTTAGTTCTCCATCCTCTTCACCCTGTTGTATCCTCATAATGGATTTGGGTACTGACATATAATACAGTGGCCTATCATCTCCAATAACGGGAGAGAGTTCAGTTAAGGATTGATAGGTCAAAACCCATTATTCCAATCAAACCCTAGGGGTTTAAGGGTTTTAGGCTACCCGGTAAAGATCTGCTTGTAAAATGGGGCAGCGATCACTTTAAGACTCCACATTGAATGCAAAACAAAGGTAAAACAATCTAATTGCAGTATCTATGTCCTGAGTATTCTTACCAATCCACCTTCAGTATGCAATCAATAGAAATCAAACGATTTTTCGAGTTTCCAACAGTTCTTGATGCTTCAAATTCCTTTCCCAAATCAACCAACATAACCAACATACATTCTTCAGTGTTTGGGGCCTTTAAAGGTGTTTCCCAAACAACCTCAACCTCCTCCAACTTTTTGTCAAACCGACTAACCATTGGAGAATCACAACTTACAAAAAGTGCAAAATTGTCATGACAACAAATTGACAATATGACAACTTTTGCATAATTCGACCAACTTAGACTCTAGACTATCATAGTCCCCCAAAATGATTACAATTGATTCTAAAACATACTCAAATAGTCTTGTGGTCACTTGATCCCTCAATTTAGACCATTGTGACCCTTATTGACTCAATTTGCTCTACCAGACCCTAGATGACAATGTGACCCAAACTTGGACAAACTTGTCACATTCCTAGGACATTGAATTACAAAAGGTACCCATAGGGTCTTATTACATTGCTTCTAGCTAATAGAAAATCATCTTATTCTTGGCTCATGTCTTCATAGGTAGGTGCTCCTGCACCATACTCCCCGGTTGAAATTTGTCTCAAGTTCTCTTAGAGACCAACTACTGCAAATCACCACCCTTCTTTTTGATATCAAAATAGGTCTCGTGCCTTGTTTTCTTGGCTTCCCTACTATCCAAAATGCACTCCATCTTACGCGGTTCCTTAGGTGGTAAATGTTTTATCCACTCCTCACTTTCCTGAACAAATTCACCTGCACTTTCCCCTGCAGTAAAATTCCTATACAATGTGAGATCAGAAACATTAAATATAGGTGAAATAGCAATATCATCAAGGAGTTCAATTTTGTAAGCATGAGGACCATATTTAGCCAAAGTTTTACATGGTCCAATTCTTCTCATCATTAACTTTCTATGGCTTCCCTTGGGCAACCTGTCCTTGCTAAGATGAACCATGACCATGTCACCCACTTGGTACTGCACATCTCTCCTTCGTTGATCCACTCTTGCCTTAACCTTTTGACTGTTCTGTTGTAAGGTATCTTTGACTTGTTGATGCACCTCTTTCATAGCCTTTGCAAATTCATCGGGATGTCCACTCCTTTTGTCCAACCCCTGGACATCTCTCAATTCAAAAACTCCTCTTGGATGACTCCCATACACAATCTCAAAAGGACTCAAACCCATACTCCTTTTTGTTGAATCATTATAGGCATACTCTGCCTAAGGTATCACCACATCCCAACTACTATCATGCTCCTTTGTCAAACACCTAAGAAGATTTCCCAATGACCTATTCACAACTTCAGTTTGGCCATTGGTCTGAGGGTGATAGGCTGAGCTAAAAGACAAATTTGTACCAAACCTTTTCCACAAGGTTCTCCAAAAATGCCCTACAAACTTACTGTCCCAGTCAGATACAATACTCAAAGGCAACCCATGGATTCTAACAATCTCTCTGAAAAACAATCCTACAATATAACTAGCATCATTTGTGGTTTTACAAGGAATAAAGTGAGCCATTTTGCGGAACCTGTCTACCACAACAAACACACTGTCATGACCTGTCTTTGTCTTGGGTAATCCCATCACAAAGTCCATACTCAAAATTTCCCATGGTCTATTTGTATAGGCAAAGGTTGATACAATCCTGCATTGGTTGAGACCCCCTTTGCTCTCTGACACACAATACAACTCTCCACAAACTTTCTGATATCAGTCTGGATCTTTGGCCAAAAGTAAAATCTCCTAACTAGGTCCAAAGTCTTATTTATCCCAAAGTGACCTCCTAAACCACCACTATGTTTCTCCTTTACTACATTGTCCCTCATTGAACACCTAGGAATACATAACTGACACCCTTTGAACAAAAGACCATCCTGCAAGGTGTAGTCAAAAAATTCTCCATGAAAAGCATTTGCAAACTCACAGTATACCTTATACATTTCCTTGAAATCTTGGTCCTCTTCATACAATCCTTTGAGTGCTTCAACACCCATACTCTGCAATTGTACTTCTTGCACTGTCAAAACCCTCCTGCTTAGAGCATCTGCAACCTTATTGGCTACCCCTTTCTTGTGCTTAATGATGAAGGCGTATGCATGAAGACTTTCAACCCATTTCAATTGTCTATGACTGAATTTCTCCTGTCCATTCAAAAAACTAAGAGCATGATTGTTAGTATACACAATAAATTCTTTAGGAAGCAAGTAATGCCTCCACTTTTTTAGAGCTCGTACCATGGCATACAACTCTAAATCATATGAGGAATACTTCCTCTTTGCTTCATTTAGTTTTTCACTGAAAAAGGTCACGGGTCTCCCCTCTTGGCTCAATACTGCTTCTATAGCCAAACCACTTACATCACATTCAATGGTGAAGACCTTACTAAAATCAAGCAATACTAGGACTGGGTACTTGGCAACCTTTTGTTTTAAACACTCAAAACTCTTATTTGCTTCTTTGGTCCACACAAACTTCACCTTACCACCACCCTTGATGGTTTCTAACATAGATGCACAAATATCATTGTAATTTCTAATGAATTTCCTATAAAATGTTGCCAAACCATGAAAACTTCTTACCTCTCCTGCTGTCTTAGGTGTAGACCAGTTCAAAATAGCCTCTACCTTCGAAGAATCCATCTTCAAGTCACCCTTAGAGATGACAAAACCTAAGTATACCAACTCCTGCTTCATGAAGTCACACTTTTCTAAATTTATCATCAACTTCTGCTCCTGCAGCTGCTTCAAGACTACCTCCAAGTGTTTCAAGTGCTCCTCCTTACTCTTGTTGAACACCAATATGTCATCAAGGTAGACTACCACAAACTTCCCTATAAACTTTTGCAACACTTCATTCATTAGTCTCATAAAGGTGCTAGCGGTATTGGAAAGACCAAAAGGCATCACAAGCCACTCATACAACCCTTCATTGGTTTTAAATGCAGTTTTCCATTCATCCCCCTCTCTTATCCTTATCTGATGGTACCCACTCTTGAGATCAATTTTAGAGAAATAGGTAGCTCTCCCTAAATAATCCATTAGGTCCTCTATCCTTGGAATAGGAAACCTATATCTGATGGTTATCCTATTGATATCCCTAGAGTCAGTACAAAGCCTCCATTTCCCATCCTTATTTGGGGCTAAAATAGTAAGCACTGCACATGGGCTAAGGCTCTTTCTTATCACCCCTTTATCTAGGAGCTCTTGAATTTGCCTTGCTATCTCTTCATTCTGTTGTGGGATCATTTTATATGCTGCCTTGTTAGGAAGTACTTCTCCAAGTATGAGATCAATCTGATGACTAATATCTTTGATACGCGGCAAGGAATCAGGTATACCTTCCGCAACCACTCCTTTATACCGGTCTAGCAGTTCCCTGACCTCCTTAGGTCCTACCTCACTCACACCCTTCTTCCTTTCTTCCTTGGGCTTCACAATCAAAGAAAAACCTACTCCACCTTCCTCCTTTACTGTATCAAGGAATTCTTTTTCTCCTACCATCATCACACTAGATCCTACATGTTGTGGATCCCCTTCTACCACTGATTGTATCCTAAAGGTCACACCATCCTCTTGGAAAGAGTAAGCATTATTTTCTCCATCATGATGAGCCTTTCTGTCAAACCGCCATGGTCTGCCAAGCAAAAGATGGCAAGCATCCATTGGAAGCATGTCACACAAAATTTTATCCTTGTACCCCCCATTACTGAACTCTACCCATGCTTGTCCATTGATGAGTATGTGTTGCCCCTTGTTCAACCAACTGACCCTATATGGACAACTATGGGGTATTCTCCCCAAGTTGAACTTGTTTAGTGCTTCCAAAGATACAATGTTATCAATAGACCCTGAATCTATGACAACTTTACAAACCTTACCTTGAATCTTGCAATTGACTCTGAACAAAGCCTTTCTTTGGGGTGGCTTAGTCTTCACTGGTTCCTTGAGCAATGTCCTCTTGATCATCAAGTTCTCTCCCATTTCTGATGTCAAATTCACTTTAGGAGATGTCACACTCCTTGCATCTTCTTGAGTCAAGGTGGTTCTCCTCTCACCACCATGAGAAGTTGAGGCCTTCTCTGGACACTTGTAGGTCAGGTGCCCTATCTGATTGCAGTTGTAGCATCTCATACTGGACAACTTGGATCCTCTCCCTAATCCATTTGTCCCACCTCTTCCATTAGGTCTTCTCCCACGGTAGCCTCCTCTACTACTTGAGTCCCCAACTTGCTCTCCTTGGCTAGACTCACCACTAGACCTTCGGTTAGGACTTCTTCCTCCAAAACTACCTCTGCCTCTGAAACTTCTCCCTCCTTTACCTCTATTGCTCTACTCACTTCTTCTTTTTAGTTTCTCTTTTGCCCTCAGGGCCAATTGAAAACACTTGTTCACTGTCTCCGGTGCCAAGATGTTGATCTCATCTTGGATGTTCATCCTTAGGTCGTTCAAGTACCTGGCCACTTTCTCTGACTCCTCTTCTTGTCTCTTTGATCTGAGACTGAGTTTATGAAACTCCTCCGTATATGCATTCACATCAATGTCTCTCTGTCTGAGGTTCTGCAATTTTCTATACATCTGCACTTCATAATCAATAGGCATGAATTGTGCCTTGACTTTAGCCTTCATCCGTTCCCAGGAGGTTATCATACTTTTTCCCTCCTTAACTCTCTCCCCTTGTATATAGTTCCACCATGTAAGAGCATACCCTTTCAACCTTGCTTTTTCCAACTTAACTCTCTTATCCTCAGGGATTTCTTTGTACTCAAAATGACTGGTCAATGCCTCAATCCAATCTATCACCTCTTTTGCTTCCATACTTCCACTATATATACGCAACCCATCAATGGTGTCCCTATTGACTGACCTCAAGGCATCTACAAATGCCCTCTGATCTGTAGGTATCTCCTCTTCCTTATCCTTAGTCTTTTTCAGTTCTTCAAGCTTGGACTCAAGCATCTCTTCAATCAACTTCTTCACTGCATCTTGCGACATACTGTTAGGAGGCATTCTCTTAGCACCTCTTTCAATCTACTCCTCTGACATAAACAAAGACCAGACCACCCAAGTGATCTTCAAAATCCTTCTCTGATATCAATATGGTGAGGAGGCAACAAACCGGAAGGAGGTGACCTTGAACTAACCACTCACTAAGGCTCACGGACTCAACCGGTGATCCCTGTTTCCAATGATCCTTACACAATCTCCAAGTCAAACAATGGCTCAATGACACCAAACAACACCTTGGAAAACCCCAAGGCTCCACTATGTCCACTTAAAGTTAACTAACACTTCTCAAGTTCTTGTGTGACCAAACACACCTTTGCTTACATGAGTGGGCTACTACTAGACTTTAGGGTTTGAATGGCCCACTTGACCAATTCAATACAACAATCCTTGAAGGGGTGTTCTCACAACACCTTAACACAAATGAAACAGGATTTCATGGTTTAGATCCACTGGAACATCAATTTTGACTCACTCGCCCACAAACCTGAACCGGTTGCTATTAGGTCTCCTTTTGAAAGAATCTGATGATAACTTTTGACACCCCGAGGATCTAGACAAACAAATTATGTTTTCAAATACCCTTTTGGGAGTTCTAAACCATAACTCGGTTTCCGGTACCGGGTGAACTTGTAGATATCCCAACTTGTACTACACTAACAGTCCTAATAGGGCTATTAGGCCTATTGACTGAATGCCTTCCACAAACTAGTTAGACTCTCCTAAAGGATGACCACCACTGACCATGAAATATTATGCAAACCTCCAAAATACTCTTACACCACATTCAAACCCTTTCCCAGTGGTCTACCTCTCAATTCTCACACACTACACTCATCAAACCGGTCTGTCACATAAAGATGCCAGACCTAGGTTAATTCTCCATCCTCTTCGCCCTGTTGTATCCTCTTAATGGATTTGGGTACTGACATATAATACAGTGGCCTATCATCTCCAATAACAGCAGAGTGTTCAATTAAAGATTGATAGGCCAAAACCGATTATTGCAGTCAAACCCTAGGGGTTTATGGGTTTTCGGCTACCCGGTAAAGATCTGCTTGTAAAATGGGGCAGTGATCACTTTAAGACTCCACACTGAATGCAAAACAAAGGTAAAACAATCTAATTGCAGGATCTATGTCATGAACATTCTTACCAATCCACCTTCAGTATGCGATCAATAGAAATCAGACGATTTTTCGAGTTTCCAAGAGTTCTTGATGCTTCAAATTCCTTTCCCAAATCAAGCAACATAACCAACATACATTCTTCAGTGTTTGGGGCCTTTAAAGGTGTTTCCCAAATGACCTCAACCTCCTCCATCTTTTTTTCAAACCGACTAACCGTTGGAGAATCACAACTTACAAAAAGTGCAAAATTGTCATGATAACAAATTGACAATATGACAACTTTTGCATAATTCGACCAACTTAGACTCTAGACTATCATAGTCCCCCAAAATGATTACAATTGATTATAAAACATCAAAAACGACTCTAATAGTCTTGTGGTCACTTGATCCCTCAATTTAGACCATTGTGACTCTTATTGACTCAATTTGCTCTACCAGACCCTAGATGACAATTTGACCCAAACTTGGACAAACTTGTCACATTCCTAGGACATTAAATTACAAAAAGTTCCCATAGGGTCTTATTACATTGCTTCTAGCTAATAGAAAATCATCTTATTCTTGGTTCATGTCTTCATAGGTAGGTGCTCCTGCACCATACTTCCCGGTTGAAATCTGTCTCAAGTTCTCTTAGAGACCAACTGCTGCAAATCACCACCCTGCTTTTTGATATCTTCAGGATGAATAGCCCTTTAGCTTCAGGATGAATAGCCCACCTATGCCTCCTCTTCACGAAATAAGCTCCATCTGCATAAAATTCCAAGATCATGTTCGGGCAGAGCGTGCAGCAAGCAAGGATATCTGGATGTACTTAAATGGAGAAAATAACTTTTTATTGTAAAAGGGGAAAATATCTATCTTGAGATGGTAAAAAGTGCATTCCCAAGGTTAGTTATTTCTCCCCAACTATCCAAGTACACTCTTCAGATTTTGAGCTCCGTGCAAGTGCAGTTTTTGGGAGACAACTTTATGGTTGGTAGTTGATAGTTAGTTGATAGTTGGTAGGGAGGTATGTTCCCTATCTACTAGGTATGGGCAGCCATTCCTTTTGGGATGAATCTGGACCACTTGTATGATTAAATCTGGGCCATTCATCCAATTTTGAAAATCTATTTAAAGGGGATTGGTTTTCCCTTATTTTGTAAGAAGTTCTTGGATTGTTGCAAAAACGCTGTCGAAATATACACAGAATTAATGGAGTTTAAAGTTGTTGTTTACTCTTGTGAGTGCATAGTTCTCTTCACCATTTAATTTATGTTATGCATTTTACTTTCAACTAGTATATTTGGGTTTATATTTGATAGAGGTCTTAAGTTCATACCATTAAGGATTGGTTGATTGTCAATCCCTCTGTGTGGTTAGTCTGAACTTGCTCATATACTTAGTTCGATTGTTAAATGCAAGATGGGTGAATGTTTAAATTCAGCGCTAGTGTCTAAAAACTTGAAAATCTATTTCTACCTTTGAAGATTGCACTAAGTTTTATTTAGTTGTGTTGTAACTGGCAAAGTAAAACATGGTTATTTTGAGATCTCAGTTTATTTATCCAAATATGTTATTTTAGATAGAGTAATTAGTATTCCTTTCTTTCTCTCTCTCTCTTTTTCCCTTTTTTAGAAAATCTGAAAGTTGCAAACTGTAAAAATAGCATCATGCCTATGAGTTATCTGATGAAATCAAGACCTGTAGAGTCTTAGGGACCTTGCATAAACCAAAAATCATATTATATCCAATAATGTAAGTCCCCTTGTGTCTACCAAGAAGATACATTGACCATTGAGCCATCCCGTAGTCAAGACCTGACAAAGTGAACCTTGAGGTTGTTTCGTAGTGATCGTTTTAGTAGCACTGGAACTTCCTTATGCAAGAGAGAATGGGATTGCTCACAAATTCTATTATGTTTTGACCCAAAGGAGTTGGTAATACGACTTTAGCCACGTCAACAAAACACGATCATAATACTTACACAATTGGTACAAGCCTTGTTTTCTTCCACCTAATATTCTACATGGAAAAATATAAAATTATTAGATTTGATGTGAAATTATGCCATTTTTTAAAAAATAGTTGGAATGCAAGTTTGTCATAATTACAAGTCTATTTGGAAGGTTTGTTATGCAAACAAAATTCATGAACCATAACAAACTAGCAAAGTTTCATTTGATAGAGTTTCAAAACAAAATGTCTATGACAAAGTAATTCTACTATCGAAAAAAAATTAATTCAATAAACTAAGAGAACATCAAAGGCTCTAGTATAAATTTTAAGTTTCATATTCATAAAAAATGGAAGGCACAAAAAATTAAAAAATGATATTGGACAACTATTCCAAGAATAGAGAAAATTTGCAAATTTGTAGACCAATCTTAAACAAATAGGGTGGATATATAGCCTCACGAGTTAAAAATGATTGAAGTTTGCTCCAAAAAGTACGTTGACACTAGCCAAACAAATGTTTATGCCGCCTCAAAGAATCATGTCCCACGCGATTGCAAATACTGGCAACATTTTCCTTGTTGCAACATTGTTCTTCCTTGTCATGGCATTGTTCTTCCTAGTCATGGCATTCTCTTCCTTCCCGCAGAATTCTCTTTTCTTTCCATGGTGTCCTTTTTCTCTTTCATCGACATCTTTCTCTTTTTGGCGTGTAAATTTTCGATTTTTTGTTTGGCTTGGAGACATCAAAAGATGTGTGGAGACTGTGGTAGACCTTCTCCTACATGTAGGGATGTCCCCAACCACATACTGAGTGTTGTAGATGTGTCTCAATCCCCAAGACACATCCCAAGGGGCGGAAGATGTGTCTCACTGCAACCCTGCAAGATACTAATTTCAAATCTATAACTATTGATAATTTGATAAAAATATGTTTTGAATTTTCTTTCTAACTCTTCAATATTTTATTTTGTAGAGTCGTGGTAGACAAATTGGGGTGTAAATACCCCAAATCTCCAAAGATTAGCCCTCCACATTTTGTGCCAACCTTATAGTGTATCCAGCTATGAACACAATTGGAGCTTGTTTGAGGCCATCCAGATGAAGAAGAGGAATAAATTACCTCAAAAACACCTCAATGATCTTGTCTTTGTATAATACAACCTTTTGGTACGCACAAGGGTAGACAACAAATTAGATGACCCCATTGATTTGGACGAGATAGATCCTTATAGCATTTGGACAAGACAAGATGAGCAACCTCCATTGTTTACTAAAGATGAGATTCTTGATATTGAGAGGCAAACATTGGAAGAGGTGGGTGCAACACGAGATGTAGGATCGGATAACATTGATGAGGCTGAGAATGAGTCATTAGTATCGGCATCTACTACCAAGTTGGAGAGTGAGCTACTGCCTTTCATGCCAAGCAAGTAGCCACAACAAACTCCAAGGACTAGACCCTCTAGTTCTACCTTACCTTTAGTTTTCAATAGATTAGGGAAGACGAAGATGTAAAATGTTGTATTTACATTTAATTTTGCTAATATCATTTTCTCAGCTATCTATTGTATCAAGCTATCAACCATCGAGATTCTGCATGAGGATACAATTTTGTACTCAATTTGCATTCAAATCAATCAAATTTAATAGAAAACATGGTTTTCAAGTAGGAGAGATAGTGAAGGCCCTTTGTACTCATTTATGGACTCATTGGATAAAATTTGTTATTGAATTGTTAAAAAACATGTGTTTCTAATGGAATTCAAGCAAATTTTTTAAGTTGCCAAGTTTTTGCCATGTTGAGTTAATTGGTCTTGGTGAGTTTTTGTCAAGTTTGAGTTTTCCAACTATGTTCGACACATATACCTACCTTTAATGCAAAGTGAAGTGAATATTGAAACAAGGCCTGAATTCATTTTTGAAACGATATAATGTTTTTCTACTACTCATTTCTATATTGAGAAAGAATACATTTTCATATATTCATGGCAATAGTGCTAGAAGAATCATTTTTCAAAAACTGCATGTATATTTGAGCATTGATACACAATGATGACCTGCATAAATCATGACCGTCTATAGCTACAAATAATACATCAAAATTATAAATAACCATCATGGACTATGTAGATATAAATTATCACATCTAGATAAACATAAAATGAGATATAGTTCTTTATGAACATACAAAGCATAGTTGAACATCCTTAGATAGTCCATGTTTCTCAAGGGTGTCAATATATGATTTTTTGTGTTCAGGTAGAACCACTGGAACAAAGAAATGCATCAACCTATAACACAAACCAAAAAATATAAGAACATATACGTTGGAGAAAGCAATATAGTAAGCTTCAACTTAATCTTGTGCTTCATACTTTTTGTTTTTCATTTTTTTAAGAAATATTTATTTAATCTCAAACCTAGTTGCCTATACCATACATGCTTCATCTATTATATCTATGAATTAGCAAGACAAAGGTTAACTTATTCTAATATGTCTACTCAAATGACTTTTACTGACCAGTAAATTGATTCACCCTTTTGCACATTAGCCTGAAATAAGTAAAAAAATAACTCAACTAGGACTCGTTTATTATTTCCAACTCAAAAAATTGCCCATCTACTTTATTAAAAATGTCCAGCCTCAAATCTCAATCTTAAGTAGTCAACTTCATAAGAAAAATCTTATGAATCCTTCTCAACCTTTGTTCCATGTCATTTCATTTCAGGGATGGGGATGGCAATGGAGGAACGGAAGTCCAAGGGCCAATTCTCTCTCTCTCTCTCTCTCTCTCTCTCTCTCTCTCTCTCTCTCTCTCTCTCTCGCAAAAAAAAAAAAAATTGAAGTTTGAGATTTTAAGTTAAGTTTGAACAATGAAATCAGAAATTTAAATTATTGCTGTTAGTGTTAACTTTTATATAACTTATATCATTAGCTATGAATCTAAATCATGATATATTCATTTTTGTTATACTATTTTTTTTATGTCGAGAATGATTTTTACCATAGATGAAAAAATCGGCTAAATATCATCCAAATCGCGATTTATTAGGAGTCATTCATCCCAACGATTTAATCTGGCAAAAAATCACGCACAATATTTCCTAAAAAGTCATGATGTTTGCAGAGAAAAAATCGCTATAATATCACAAATAAAATTTTAAAAAATCACATTTTAAAAGTTAGGGTTTTTAACGCAAATCGTCCATAATGCAAGTAAATGAACACATATTTTATAGGTTAGGGTTTTTCTTTTTTTTTTGACCTTTTTCAATGCGATGTTGGGAAAGAAAGACACAGGTGAGCACGAAATAGGTTGTAGATTTTCCATTTCGCATTTCAGCAGTCTTTCCGACCACATACCAACACGGATTCGGAAGCCCTTCCTCCTATCGCAAGTTGCCCATAGATGTGAGAAATGAGGAGAGGGATGGATCCACATGAGCAACATTCATTAATTCATTCATCATCAATTGGGTGCAGCACAACCATAACCCTGCCATTTCCATTTTTCTGGGTTACAAATTATTATACTATTTAATTGTTTAGTGTTTTATTTCAAACTAGGTAAGAAAATGATATATATTTTGTCCAAATCGAAGTCTCATTTTTCTTGGATTTTCTTAAACTATATTTTAACAAGTATAATATGATTATAAATTAAGAATAATATAAAATTTAATAATTACAAATTAAAAACTTGTATATTTATATATATTATAACATTATTAAAATATAAATATACTTATTTTTTATAAATGTATAACGTGTATATTAATTTAAATATATTAAAGGTATTGCGAGGGCAAATGGACAAACATAATGTCACATTAGATGTATGCAAAGTCAATGATAAATGTATAATGCATATATTAAATATACATTAGAATATTTTTAAAAATTATATATTTTCAAACGTTTGATAAATTTGTCGATTTATTGCTGATTTTTTCCGGAGTCCCGATTTTTTTTAAATTTTGGGCCAAAAGATTTATTGTCAATTAAGAGTTTTTCATCTTTAATTTTTACTTTTAAAACTATAAAAAAAAAGATAAAATTTGCCTTGCTATCGAGGACATCTGGCTATATCCAAAACGATCAAATGGAATCTGTAATGTCCCCTTCTCAATGAGGAGTAGTTCAGTGAGCCATTAGCCTATTCTAGAGGCCCGTAGGCTAACTGGAAGCAGAAATTAGGGTTTCCTATTTTCTAGGACTCCTCGTAGTTTTCAGGGATGTTCTGGTTGGAGTTTGGCAGAATGAATCGAGGTTTCCTTCTGGGATTTTTGTAAACTACGCAATGGTATGACATGCAATCAGTTCACGGGAGTTTGCAAAACTTACTATTTTTAGTAAGTTGGTGTTAGTCATCATGATTATTGGGTTTTTCTGGGTTTCTCGTGCTGAGCTACAGGGTTCGAAGAACAGTCTCTTTGGAGTTGCTCCCGGTACTTACTATTTTTAGTAAGTGTCATTTCAGGCAATGCTATTTTTAGCAGCTCAGTGCAAAGCCCAACCTAGTTCAGCTTGACAGTTTTCAACACTTAGTTTCCGGCTCATTTGGTTCTGATCAGTCTTTGATTTTAAGATGATTTATTTAAATATTAATACTCCATTCTAAGGTTAATATTTAAATTATTTGATGGTCGACTTAGGAAAGGGGAAAGCATATTTTATTCAAAAGATTTTATTAATTCTCCTAAGTCAAGCGCCAATGTTGAAAAAGTGTTTTAAGTTATTATGTTTTTCATGTTGCAAAGTTGTATACCAAGGAAAAGTTTGAACTTGTCTAGAGGAAGGGGACTTTCATTTTGGATGCCACATGATTGGGAAATGCAATGAAATGCAACACTAATGTGGGAGTAATGAAATGACATTTGATTTCGGCGTATTTGGTGTGCATTTGCATTTGAATTTGGTTGGGCAAAATTTATAAATAAGAACCTTGGGCTCTCATTTTTGTATCCATGAAATTTGTATAACGAAGTGCTACCGAAATTGTGCCAGACTTGTGCTTTGAAGTTGCGAGCTTCCTAGCCTATGTCAGTTTCATGCTTGAGATATAGCACCTAGCTGTGGAGAGACTATTTCTCACTCAAAGGAATAAATACAGCATATTGAGAATGGATTGCATTAGTTCATTTTCTGTTTTTTGGTGTGAGTTTGTGTGTTTCCTGGTTGCTAGATGGCGTCATGGATGAAGCATATTTTCACTCCTAAGTCTCTGTGCGAGCTCCTGTTGATTTTGGGTATTGGCTCTAAATATTTCTATGCATCAGGCGATAAGATCTATTGGGCTATCGGTGATCAAAAAGTGGAAGGGTTACTTTCAGCAGCATTTGGTTTTCATTTCCTAACCTTAACGAGTGTTGTGTTGATTGTAATTTGGAAAAATCAAAAAAAAATTAAGGGGGATCTTTACAGTGGTATCAGAGTTGGTTTTCCTACAAGCCTGTGAGTTCAGATTGATCAGAGGTCTCCATGAGTGACAGAGACATCCGATACTACAACAGAGAACAAAGAAGACAGTAGTATCAGATTCCCGCAGTGCTAGTTGAAGAGACTTTTTCAGAGGTAGCCGTTGATTCAGTTAATTCTATGGCAGAGAGAACAACAACAAAAAAAAAAAAAAACCCTGATGCCAAAGCAAAAAGAAAGTTTGATGCCATGATGGATATGATGTCACAGTTGTTGGCCAAACTTAATCAGAATCATGGTGGGACTCCTAATCAAACCACTAATGGACCTGAAGCTAGCACTTATAATAACCCTGGAGGAAATGGAAACAAGAGTAACCATGGAAACAACAATGGAGGAACACTTGGAGGGTCAATATCAAAACCTTTGCAATCCGTCTTCCTACCCAAGGAAGTGCCTCAAGCTGAAATTGAGATACCAACAGTGGATGAAATAAGGAATTGTTACATGGAATATGCTTCTCTCCCTACAGAGATCTAGAATATCCTCACCTTGGACCAGTTTATGAACCAAAAGAAGAAGAGAGGTGGAAGATATGATAACCACCCTTATGCTCTAGGAGATCATCAGCAAGCCCTTGGAAAGGTTACTCTAGCCCACTTTGACGAGAGTGATAAGTGTTCTGCTAGATCGTGGGTTCAGAAGTTGGACAATTATTTGTCCTTGAGACCAATGTCAGAAGAAGATGAAAAAACAGTAATTGAGATTGTGCATGATGAATCTCTTAATGTTTCTTATGGAGCTAGTGACAGTGTTGAATGCACTCATGTTCTTCTAGAGGAAGAGCAGATGAAAATTGAAGATGTTAAACAAGAGGAAAAAGATAGAAATTCAGATTGCTTTGGGGATGTCTCCAATGAAGTTCATGTAACTTCATATGATGAGGAAATGGATACATCTAAGGTGCCGACATGGTAAATTTAGAAATGGAAAAGGTTAACAGGTTGTTGAATGGAGATTCATGTTATGAAGTTCCTAATGACCAAGAGGCTGTCCTATTCTGTGAGTTTAAAATTTACCAAGATGATGACATTCAAGGGGCAGATTTAGAGGACCAATCAGAAATTGCATTTCAAAATAATGGTGTTGAGACTCATATTTGAAGAATGAGCTTGAACAAATTCTAAAAGTCTTTGACTTGGAGCAGTGTCCTAAATCGAAATTTTTAGATTTAGGACAGCAGGATAGTTGGTCTAAGTTGGAGAAAGAAAATACTCTCCAGATTGTTGATAACCCTCTTTTTGTGATGAGTGTTGATGTGACCTTAGATAATCCACTCTTTCAATTGGATGATGGGATGGCTCTTAACCCTAATGACATGAATAAGATATGGGATCCAAGTGTGGTATGTAATTGTGAAGTAGAACAGGTCAAGTTGTCTATTGGGCCATCCACGTTTATTGGTGACTTACTCTCTACAGAGGGCCATGATGGTGTAGATTGCCATGATTTGATGGCTAACCTTGGAAGCCTACAGTTTGACGAGTATTGCATTGGTGATGAATCTACAAGAATCATTGAATCTTAGGAGTGCAGCAACAACATGGCAGAACCACTCTTGGGGTTGATATCTATGCACCAAACCCTTTTCAAGGATTGTTGGTGACGAAAGACGATGGAAGAAGTATACCATGGAGTGCTGCGAATCTCAAAGGTGATTTTACTACTACTGTTACCTCATATTTATGTGACCAAATGAGCAGTGCTGCGAATCTCAAAGGTGATTTTACTACTACTGTTACCTCATATTTATGTGACCAAATGAGCCCATTTGAGTTCTTGCAAATGGAATGGAAAGAGATTATGAGTAAAACTTGGTTTCCCACCAAGTTGGTGATTCTTGGGAAGTCACTTCTAGCACATGGTTTGAAAAGAAAATTGATTTTGGCTGAAGTTACTCAGTATTGCAGCGATGGTTCTTTAATGCAAAGGTTATATATTGAAAAATCAGATTTTCTCAACTGCAGATTCGAACAATTTCAGTCCAATCAGCTTATTGTCAGGATTAATTTTGGGTTGCATATAGATTGGATGTCTGTTTGGGCTAACCAGTTTGGGTTTTGGTTGAACATCCGAGCACCAGATTATTGATATTGCTTACACTCGGCTTGTATTTGCATTTGGGACAACAGATTTGATCTTAGAGATAGTTTCTATGACAGAGTGCAAGGAGTGGGGAAGAAAATCATTGTGGCTGATGCTTTGTCAAGAAGGCCGCATTTGAGTTCGTTGGTTGAGATTACTGCTTATTGCATGATGGAAGGTATAAGATGGATGATGATTTGATACTCTATAAAGGTAGAATCTTCCTAGTACCTGATTCCAGGTTCAAGAAGAAGATTCTTCAATCATTTCATGACATCCACTTGGTTGGTCACCTCATGTACAAGGACCTGCCATTTTGACAATAAGTCAAAAATACAATTATCATAAAGTTGAACTATTGCAGTCTCTCCAATGATGACTAACATATTTCTATAGTGACTGAAAACTCGTATCCATTTTTTTGCCATTCTTCCAAGTGCAGCCAAAGAACCCTATGTTCTTATTCTATGAAAAATTTTCAATTTGTACCTATGAACAAACAATTCCTAGTGAAACAATAGAAGAACTAAAGAAAATTGAAAATTGAAAAAAGTAACCTATCTACTCAAAATATTGAAACACCAATTATCAATTGTGCCACACAATATTGCCCAAATCACTATTCAACTAACACTTGTAATGAAATTAGTTTATGTCAAAAGAAAAATAGCATCAATATATTGCAAATCCACAAGATAAAAAAAGCAGCATAACATAATGAATGCACAAACAAGAGCATAAGAGAGCACATTCACACAACATGAGCAAAATGAAACCAAAATACGTACTAATAGACTAAAACATTTTGGGGGCACAACCCGCAAAGTCTTACGATTAGAACAAAAATCACAATATGAATGTGCAACATATAACCAATGCCTCCTATATATAGCATAATCAAGGTACGCCAATCACATGATCCCAATTAGGCTGACTATTACTATAATTATCAAATCTAGGAACTATCAAATGATCAAGTCAAAGTTTATACATGCCACATGTTGGCAACCACATAGCTAGATATATCCAATGACCTAAGGGCGCAAGAAAGATTTCCCCATTGGTTGTTACCAATTATACATGCTAAATTTTTCTTACCATTGATATGATATTTGTAAAAATGAGAAGGCATCCTGATGATGAATAAGCAATTGCATAGTTGACATGGAAATGAAGACCAAGAATTTTAGGAGTAACATTGTAAACATAAAGGAAAAATAAGAGGGCTTTTTCACTACTCCTATATATTGTTTTAATTTTCCATCCCCTCAACTTTTGACCTTGTGACAAAGCACATGGCTAAAAGGGGCAAATTCAAACTAACTATACCACATATACGCACGTTTAAAAATGTTTAGTGATACATGTATGTATGCAGATTATTAAATATCAAGTACAAAAAACCATTCATTATGAATTAAATAATAAGTTTTCCTACATAAATACCTAACAATGAAAATATCATGGTGTATGTACCGAACAACATAAGGAAAAATAAAAGGAACAACTTTTTCTTCACCTTCTATCAGTTTTAGAAACATTGGAGATATACTTCGCAGCTGAAGCAATCAGTGGCCAAACATGCCTCAATTCTTGTTCTCGTGAAGCTGGAATCAATGCAATAACAAGCTCATCTACTTGAACTCCAAGGTTTGATCTGGCCTGGCAATCTCAAGGCAAATTAAGGGCATAGTCACTTATGGTATATAAAATAAATAATTCCTTTTCACAAAAAAATCTTGCATTCTGTCAAGAATGACTTCCACATCACAAATATGATATTTTCTATATTTATCCAATTTAGTTTTACATAAGCAATTTTCAATAATGTTTTTATTTATTCTCTTAAAAATGACAAAAGAAAACATGTTGATGAGAGAAATTCACTTGCAATTGTTGAATCCTCAGTACTTAAATCGCATACAACCAAATAACATAATAAAGTCTTTAAGCTACTAGTTAAGAACATTATTGCTTAGACAATAATATAAATTGGAAAATACTTAAATATCTGAAGTCACAAACTATTCATAATTGCTGAATATAGAAATTTAAATGAATGTCCTAAAAGCACAAACTAGACCAGCCTCAAATCTTGCAAAATTTGATAGCCATTATAAATAACCCTTGTTACGGTTATCTATTTCTGATGAGCTTGGTCCCAAAATTTCAGAATGCCACTTCCATTGGTGATCAAAGTCATCCTAGAAAACATCAAAAATCATTGTTGTGAAGTAATTTCAGTTGGCTGATGATTTTGAATTTTTAAGAAATATGTGGACATAATTTTTTAAGTAAATCTTTGTTGGTTTTGGAATCTTTCTCAAGTTCAAAGAATCAATTGAAAATTAAAAGGGTAAGATTTACAAAAAATGAAGATCCTAAGGTCCAATAATGAAGCAAGTTCACTTCCAAGTTATTTCATAACTACTGCGAAAAGGAAGGTAATCAAAGATAAATTGATAGTTCCATACAACCCTCAACCAGATGAGGAGATAGAGAGGAGAAACAAAACTATCATGGGGACAGCTTGGTGCTTGATCCATAGTAGAGACATGGTGTACAAATGTTGGAGCAAAGGAATGAATGTGATACTTATATGTAATATACTTTCTATACAAATGAAATTAACTATGAAGAATTCCTTATTTTGTATTCCAATACTAAATACCCTCCTAATATAAGATACTTAGAATTGCTATAGTAAGTCCCTACTAGCAACCATGAATCTCAATGACTTATGAGTTACCAATGTTAGGTCCAAATACATCCCCTAGTATTGGATACTAGTATTAAGACATCTACCAATACTAGGAAACTTCATTTCAAGTCTTCATGTCCTCTGTTTAATCTCCAAACATGAACTGCAACCTCCTATCAAAAAATGAAAAGGGAAAACAATTCCAAATAGGGCAAAGAAGCTGAAAAAAATTAGTATTTTATGTTTTTGTTCATTATTTATCTTAATTTGCTTATGCATAGTATACAAATCCTTTTCACTATTATTTTGAAAAATGACCTACCAATACCCATCCTTGTCTTATGTACCATGTACTATACAGTTTTTTTTTTGCCGTGTGTTTTGCAGTGTCTTTCAATCACAAATATAGTGCAGATTTATATAGTACTTTGCTACACTTAAATTGAAAGAAATATTCAAATAACTTCAGAAATAACACTACTGAAAAATTCCAGATTTTAACTCCGACGAGAAAATTCATTTTTTCTTTGAAATAATGACAACCCAGATCACAAAATATCATTTATTATTTAAAGAGCACATGCCCACAAAATGCAGCAATGATAATGTCCTTGTTGTTCACAAAATCTGCATTAAACAAGCTCCAAACCCTAGGTGTCTTCTTCAAAATGTCTTCAAAATGGTACGGCTCGCTGGGATAGTCTTCAAACAGCAAAACATTAATCTTTATGAGAGTCATTTCTGCCTCCGAAACCTTAGTCAGCCCTTGTTAAATTCTAACGTCCAGCTCCCAGCTTGAAATCAGCAACCAAACATGGTATGACCTGGCCAAAAATGGGACAACCAGCAATATAAGAACAATAGCTAACAATCTCTGTGAAATGTCTCTTCAAGTCGACCTCCTCCTTGGCTGATAATACAGAGCAAACTCCTTTAAACATGAACTCTGAATGATCAAAATTTGCAGTTGAACTTTCTGTATGAAAGCACCAAGTGATTATCCAGACTGCATCTTTCAACAACGTGAAGAATGTTGCTCATGAGGAATTTCATCCTCACAAACCTCTGAGAAATAATCTTCAACAAATAAACTCTAAAAATCTCCAACAAAAAAAACATGAGAAATGAGCTCCACAACATTGCTCTTATATCATTCCCAAGAAGTTCAACTCTCTTCACCAAGCAATATGGGATTAAGTTAAATCACTTTTTAGTTTCCCAATGTGGAGTCCAAAATATTAAAGGCCTCATTCTTTTAAAATAAAAAATCTTGCACTTTAATACTAGCCCTTATAATCCCTTTATTAAAATAACGATAAAGTTAAATCTTTAATTTAATTTTATTAAATAATTACTAACTATTATTTTATTCTTGACTATATGAAGTGCAAAGATAGTCATCAAAAACTAAATCCACCGACAAGATCACCAATAATGAGTCCACCAACAGACTTGGCCTGACCTCCACTGGCTTACTAAAAATAGTAAATGTCCAAAAACTACTTGAAACTAAATGCAACTGAAAACGACTAGGTCAAATGTCACCAAAGCCCCTATAAAACCGTTGTTAGCCTACAAGACCATAGCAAATAAGCTAACGGCAACACTGCTATGAACAAGTTAGAAAGGGGACATTACATACCAAAATTTGCAGTTGAACTTTCTGTATGAAAGCACCAAGTGATTATCCAGACTACATCTTTCAACAACGTGAAGAATGTTGCTCATGAGGAATTTCGTCCTCACAAACCTTTGAGAAATAATCTTCAACAAATAAACTCTAAAAATCTCCAACAAAAAAAACATGAGAAATGAGCTCCACAACATTGCTTTTATATCATTCCCAAGAAGTTCAACCCCCTTCACCAAGCAATATGGGATTAAATAAAATCACTTTTTAGTTTCCCAATGTGGGTCCAAAATATTAAAGGCCTCATTCTTTTACAATAAAAAATCTTGCACTTTAATACTAGCCCTTATAATCCCTTTATTAAAATAACGATAAAGTTAAATCTTTAATTTAATTTTATTAAATAATTACTAACTATTATTTTATTCTTGACTATATGAAGTGCAAAGATAGTCATCAAAAACTAAATCCACCGACAAGATCACCAATAATGAGTCCACCGATAGACCTGGCCTGACCCCCATTGGCTTACTAAAAATAGTAAATGTCGAAAAACTACTTGAAACTAAATGCAACTGAAAACAACTAGGTCAAATGTCACCAAAGCCCCTATAAAACCGTTGTTAGCCTACAAGACCATAGCAAAATAAGCTAACGCCAACACTGCTATGAACGAGTTAGAAAGGGGACATTACATACCAATACTCATCCCTATACCCTAGTACTACCTTAACTTGCTTAGTTAAACATAACTATAGTACCCTAATAGAATATATCTAGGCATGACCAAAACTCCAAGACTCAGGCACGGGAAACAGAAAATTGCCCACTAAGTTACCAAAACCCTAACCTAAACACGCGGAAAGCAAGAAAAGAGGGGGTCCCCGTTAGCAATGGGGTGATGTGTGAAAAGGTCACAACATCTGGCGACTCCACGAAGGAAATGTTCTAGAACATTTCAAAAACAAAGCTCAATCCGACTCTTAGAATCTTCAATTAATCCTTGCATAACATAGCAAAAGGTTAGAAAACACATTTGAAAGGATGGAATCCAAGAATTGTATCAAGTTACTTAGTCATTTATTATCCACGTGTGTGCAATTGCATTCATTACCTTCACGAGGATATTGTAAAGTCAAAGGATCCAGTGAGAGTAGATACGTAAGATGTCCATACTTCGTAAGTGGCCTACTACAACCTCAAGAATATTGATCCACTGTCGGCCAGGCATCTATAGCCCTGGTGAAGTTACTCGCATGTTCCCATTAGCCAATTTAGATATTTCATTTCTTTGCATTTCTTTCTTTCTTTCTTTCTTTCTTTGATGATATTTCCTTTCATGTACTTTTCATATTCCATCAATTCCTTTGGCTCGTAAGCAATGAAGCTTACTAGGGTTCGAGAATTACAATGGTACTGAAGCAGGATATAAGATTTTTCACTAGTCACAGCTTCACCTGAAAATCTACAATAACTCAGACAAAATTAATGTGTAAAATATAATAATCAAATGATGTCAGCGTCAAGGTACAATAAAAGTTTTCCAATCCTGTCAAATACAGATTCAACCTATGATACACTATACAAAAACAATCTCCAGTTCAAAGAACTTCATGAGGTATCATTCAAGAAATGGACCGAACAAAACCTGCTGAAACGCAGAGTGTGTCTCAACAACAACTCCACATCACAAGCGAATATCCCTCGGAACTAACACCTAAGCAAACCGACCTAAAACCTAAAGCATAACCGGGAGCAGACCTAAACTAAGGCAAACCAAAGAAGACCTATTCTAACTATGATACAATGGGTACGCTTCAGAAGAAGCCTAAGGTTGGAAGTAATGATTGAGGAATTGTCCATTGACGGGCAACGGGACATCCTCACCAGTTAAGGTTCTTAGCTTGAATACATTTTCTCCCAGTATCTTAGCAATCTGATAGGGGCCTTTCCATAATTTGTCAAATTTGTCGTGATCTCCCCTTATCTCATGGGCTTTGTCCCAATACAGCACCAGGTCAAAAATCCTAAAGGCTTTTACCCGTGCTTGTCTGTCAAACCATCTCTTAACTACACCCTGATGTTTGGCGAAGTTCTCTAATGCTTTATCTCTCTTTTCTTCTAAGTTGTCAATCTCGTTTGCACTCTGGCTTCGCCTTCCATGTAATCTTGGATAAATCTCACAATAGGAATTCTCAGTTGTACGGGGAAGACAGGCTCTTGGCCATATACCAGAAAATATGGGGAAGTCCCCAATGAATTCTTCACTCTCGTTCTATCTGCCCAAAGGGCGAATCTCAATTGCATGTGCCAGTCTTTTGGATTTTTCTCTAGTAACATTTTGATCACACTTAGCAAATTCTTATTTGTTGATTCGGCTAACCCATTACCCTGAGGATAATAATTCGATGAAAACTTAAGGGTTTATACCATATTCAAAAGCCCAATTCGAAAATCTCAATGACGTAAAGGCAGAACCATTATCACTCACAATAGCATGTGGACAACCAAACCTGGTAATGATGTTCTCCTCTAAAAATTTAATCACAGTGTTAGTTGTACATAACTTCAAAGATTGAGCTTCTGACCATCGAGTACAGTAATCAGTCGCGGTTAGAATGTACCTGTGTTGCGCAAAGGAAGGTGGATTGGTCATACCAATGAAGTCGATACCCCACATAGTGAAAGGTCTTTACTTGATCACGAGTTGCAGCGGCATAGCTGGATTCTTCTCTCGAACGGCAGCAACCTGGCATGTGTGACACGTCTTCACATGTTCATGAGTATCTCGGAACAAAGTAGGCCAGTAATAGCCTGCTCTCAAAATTTGGTGCGCAGTAGCCAACCTTGCACCATGACCTATCCCAAATCTATTGTGAAAATGTTCCACAATATGTTTCGATTCATCTTTGCCAACACATCTCAAATATATTCCTTCATGATTTCTTCAGTATAAAACCGAACCTTGTAACATAAAATGTTGACACTTCAATCTCAATGCTCTCTTCTGAGCAGGGCTCATACGCACGAGGCATTTCTAGTTTAATAAATAGCAAACAATATCTCTATACCATTCATCTAGAGTGACATCCTCAATTGCATAGACTTGTTGGACCAATCCGGGTCCATCAACTGCTAAAGTATGCGCTAAGGTTTAACCTCTAACAAGTCTCATTGGTTTGATCTCGATGTCATACTCTTGGATAGTGGCGACCCACTTTCCTCTCCTTTCTCCTAATTCATTCTGCATAAGGAGCGTCTTAACTGCTGCATCTGGGACAATGGCATAAACTTTTGTCCTCAAAATGTAATGTCTGAATTTCTTTATTGCTTTCACTAAAGAATAAGCTTGTTTCTCTACATTTGGATATCTTAGTTCCGCATCTTTCAACGGCGCACTCATAAGTGCTATGGGATGTTCATCTTTATCTTCATTCTTTTGTGTAAGAACTACAGCACAAGTATGTTCTTAGGCGAAAGGATACACATAAAAAGGTCTTGCATAATCAGGACTGACCAAAATAGAAGCCTCAAAGATAGTGGACTTGATTTCTTCAAACGCTTTCTTTGCTTCTGTCGTCCATTCCATCTTGGCTTCTTTCTTCAACATTTCATTCAATGGTCATATTATCTCAGCAAATCCAGACAAAAATTTCCTCACAAAATTAATTTTACCAAAGGACTTCAGTTCTTTCTTACTGCATGGGAGGCTTATCTTGGATATAGCTTTAACTCTTTCTAGATCAATGGAAATTCCTTTCTCTAAGATAATATGTCCTAACAATTTACCTTTTGTAACCCGAATATGCATTTCTTGGGATTAAGAGATATCCCGTACTTTTTGCATCTTTGAAATACCTTTCTCAAATCTTTAATGCGATCTTCTCTTTTCCTTGAAAAAATTGTAATGTCATCCATGTAAATAATGATGCATTTTCCAATCAAATCTTGAAATGCAATATCTATAGCTCTCTGGAACGTGGCTCTAACATTGATTAAGCCAAACGGCATCCTTCTATATGCAAATGTACCCCATGTTGTGGTGAAGGTTGTCTTCAATCTATCTTTATATTCTATCATCACCTGATTGTATCCTGAATATCTGTCCAAATAGGACATCATCTGCGATCCATTCACCATCTATAAACCTCGTCTAATGACGGAAGCGGGTAGTTATCTTTCTTTGATGCTCTATTCACATTTCTAAAATCAACACAAAGCCTTATCTCTCAACTCTTTTTTCTAACTGGGACCAAATTGGTGACCCACATTGAGTTTCGCACGGGAAAGATAATCCTTGCTGACAACAAATTCTTCACTTCTTGATATATGAGAGGCTCCAGCAAAGGGTTCATTGGCCTCTATCTCTGTCTAAATGGCTTACTGTCTGGTTTCAAGGGAATAGTGTGTGTAATGATTGATGTATCATATGTCTTCAAATCATCATATCCCCATGCAATCACATCGAGAAAGTCTCTCATATTCTTCAATATGCCTTCCCTTTCACCGAGCGTGCATGCTTTCCCTATGAATACATTCTTAACTTCTTCGTCATTTCCCAAATTCACCGTTTCACAGGCACTTCCACTTGAGTCATGCGGTCTTTCTACTTTCATTTTATCTCGATCAAATATTCTTTCTAGCTCCATCATTCCCTTAGGAATGAAGTTTGTCTTCAAATCTAGGATACCATTTGAATCATAATCTGCTTCTTCGGCTTACTCTTCATCAATAAATTGACTCAAGAAAATATCTATATTTGTTAGAAAATCCAATATATGCTTATCATCTTCAAAAACTTGGAAATTGGTGACATTATCCAGTACGGATGGAACTGATGCGAGTTCCACTGTAAATTTCTTCCATCCTTCCATGGCGATGGGTGCTAGGGAACTAGCAGCCTATGCAAGTGTATTTGCCACTTGGTTATGCAATCTATATATTGACTTGATATTGAAAGCATCAAATCTTTCGATGAGATCCCATACTCTATTGCGGTATTTTGTCAATCTTTTGTCATGGCAGACATTTTGTTTCCACACTTGTCTCACTACAATCTCTGAATCTCCATACAAACGTAAAATTTTCACTTTCATCTGAATGGCTAACAACAACCCATGAACTAAGGATTCCTACTCAGAACATTGTTCATACATGGAAACTGTAATCTATGAGAGGCCAAATAAGTTTCCCCTGAGGGACTGATCAATTCAAATCCGGCTCCTGATCCTCTCTTTGACTTTGAACCATCAAATCTCAATCTCCAAACTTGATCTTTCTCATGAATTTCTTCTTCAGTTTTATCTTCAATTTTATCTGCAATTTCCTCATTTGGCTTAGGAGAGGCCTCTTTAATTTCATCAAGTGTCAATCTCAGGAATTCTCTTGTGTATCTGATTCAAAGCTATCTTGCACATCGCACGAGAGAATTCATAATGACCAGCATTGTGAACTCAGCACCAATTAGGCAACAATAAATCTTGAATGCAAGCACGGTTGCCTAACTCAACTCCTTGCTGAATATTCTTGAATACAAATCTTCTGAAACTTTCAAACATATCAACTTCTTCATCTGTATCATGATCACTCTCTACTACAACTTCTGTGGTATTCACAATCTAATGATTTTCTTCTATTTCTTCAACTGGGTTTCGAAGCATCAAAACCTCTACAGCTTTCGGTTTGTAATTTCCCAGATCAGTTTCTAGGAAAAGAATTTCATTGTTTTCCCCATATTCTGTTATCATCAATCTCAATCTTGGGGTACTATCAATCTTGATCTGGTTGGGTACACCTCTCCATGGCAGCCACATGTGAGAGAAATCGGCCGAAAAGTAACCATTCAATCTCCTTGACCAATCTCGACTCAGAAGAATGCCATATCCGTCTGGAATGTCTACAACTGATATATCTATGAAGTGTTGGACTCTTGGATCTGCAGCCAACTGCATATGAATATTGTTTAACTCTCCAATCACAGGTACCTCTTCTTATCTAACTGTGTAACTCTTTTACTAGTTTGTATGGGAATGAGACCCAATTTCTCGCATATAGCCTTCGGCATTACATTACTTGAAGCTCCGGAATCTACCAGACAATTGTGTAGAAGCTTACCGAAGATTCTTACTGAAAGCAAGAACGGGGTTGGCTCATCTTGATAGTTTACTGCTAGCTTATCCCTATGGACTTGCAAGTTCTCTTCTTTTTTCACACTTTCTTAAAAAACTTCATCATTTTTGACCGCATCTTCAACAGAAGCAACCTCACTCTTAGGAAGGACTTCACCCTTAGTGGAATTTTCAGTCACAACTGGTGAATCATTAACTCTCTTGTGAGAAAAGCTTTGCCTTCTAACATATCTTCTTTCTTTGGCACATTTGCTATCTTCGTTAACTCTTCTTTGTTGGGCATATTAGATGAATCTTGAACTACACATGCCTCTTCTGACGCTTGATGGACATTTGGTTCATCCTGAACCTCTCTGAATGTTGGAACTGGTTTGAGTTGTAGCTCTCCCCACAGTATTCTCATTTAATACATTCATTAATGTATCTCTGATCTCAGGTACCTTCATTAGTTCAAACAATGGCACGCTCACCTTGACTTTCTTGAATTCTTCTAACACACACAGACTCAGCCGCTTCAACTCTTCTCTTGGAGGAGTATTCTTTTGTCTATACTCAGGTGAATCTTGTGGATAGCTTGGTGTATTGCTAGCATTCGGATTTGGTGGTGAAGCATAATTGTTCGAAGGAATGGAAGTAGTTAAAGGCTCTTGATTCCTTTGATTCCTTTGATAATCTCTGGGTCCAGTGTTTCCTGACGACAGGTGAAACACTTCCTTAATTCCTTCAACCAAAACACTATTATTCAATGGTGGGAAATAGTAGTCTAAATCTTCAATAGGCCCATTGGCTAAAGCAGGTGGGAACTGAGAACCAAACTAAACCATAGGTCCATTCGCCAATTCTGGAGGGAATCTCCCACTTTGTTCACACATTAAACTCTCTGCATAAACTGGAGGAAATTTGAAATCCTCAATGATTAATGCTTGATCATATCTCGTAGTGGGGACAATTTCATATCCCATTATTGGAGTGCTCTCTGATGCTTCATTATTTCGCACTTCATGTTGGAAAATATCAGCAGCAACCTTGAATTCGGGACAATGCAACTCTGAATGCTTACTAGTGTTGTGTAATCTGCACCAATTTGATAAAGCAGCCTCCGCAAGGAAGACTCTGTCAGTCGGTCGACTCTCCAAAGCTGCCGGATTGTCAAGGGGTGATGGCACATTTCCATTGTTGGGCGCAGTATTCCATGTTCTCTTCTGATAGTTCTGATTATTGCCACGATATCCTTGGTTATTCTAATTGTTGCTCTGATAATTTTGATTGTTACTTTGGTAACCCTGATTGTTATTTTGATTACCACCTTGATAATTTATATGCATACTGTAGAGCTGATTGTTTTGATTTCTCAAATGAGTAACCTTTGTAGATAATTTCTTTACTTGGTCTATCAACTCTTTCATTTCTTCCTGTGTCCTCGTGGATGTCACAACATTTTGCAGGTACACTAGATGCGTCTGCGGAGCTTGAGAAATGGGTTCTCCAGGATGGAGTACCAATTGATTTGACGGCTGAGCAATTGGATACATCGGTTGTGGAACTTGATTCATTATTGGCGTATGATGCACCAAAGCTTGGCTTAAATTCTGAGTTTGATTTGCGGTCGCGAGCGACCCCAAATTGAGCAAAGGCCCACTAAGGTTCTGACGCAATATTTTACTGACTTCTATTGCCTTTGCATATGCTTCATTCAAATTTGCTAGAGAGGGATTAGTTCGCACAAACATTGTTGTAAGTGGATCTAGAGCATGATAGTATATCTCTCGAGCATCTGGAATAAGATAAGGAGTCTGCAATTTTGTATAAGCCTTCTAAAATAGGTTGTTGAATGAAGTAATAGGTTCACTCTCGTCTTCTACATTCAACGAACTGTCTATGCAACTCCGATGGGGAAATCTGGATACCGAACTTTCCAATCAATGCATCCTTCAATTCTGCCCATGAGGTTATGGATTCTGCAGGTAAATGGATGAACCAATGATACACCTCTTCTCCCAAGGAATAGGAAAAAAGTCTGCAAGCCACATCTCCATACTCAATTGGTTTGTTTCTCAAATGGTCTTCAAACATCTTGATATGATCTTTCGTCGTCTAACTCGAGTCACTAGCATTGTACTTCGAACAAAAATTCTTCGGCATCACATGAATGTCATAGAAAGCAAGCGATGACGGGTTGGTAACCAACCAGGTAGCACCGTTTGGAGGTGGACCCTGATTCTGAGCCATCTCTTGGTCTTCCTCTTGAAACTAATGAGCTTCTTCTTGATTTGGATCTTGATCTTGAAATGGAGGGTCTTGAAGAATATTATCTCCTCTCAGCACGTCCCTTTGATTGAATGATCTATCTCTATCTGCTATATCTGAACTCGGTGAAGCCTCTCGGCTTCCAAATCTGGATCTACAAGGAGTCCTCAACTCACAATGTCTTCGTTCTCCAGGAGCTGATCTTAGAATTCTCTGAAGTCTCTCAGGTGAAAAGGAATTGTTGTAATCTTTGAACAAGTAGATCCCTTTCAATCTGTTCCTCAATTTGTGCATCAATTTGTTCAGCTATCTCTTCTTCTTCGTCTAGCACAAAAGAAACTCCAATGAATTGTGGTGCACTTGTTTTCACTTCCCAGGAAAGGTTGTTCAAACTAGATATAACCTTTCTTTCGTCTCCCAGGTTCGGTTGCTCAAGCTCGAGTTCGTCCAAGTCAAGCTCGTTCATTCTATCAGGATCAGGCAGCACTATTGTATCTCATACTAACTTGAAAATCTTCAACTGGTTCAATTTCTTCTTGGCTGATTGGTATGCTAGCTCTAACGATCAACTGCTCCAGGAACAACGCTAATCGGAGGCAAGTTTCCCGACTGTTCTTCTTTGTTTATCACTGCTCTCACTCGTCAGAATTCAGCGTGACTATTTTGGTTTCTCCAAGCAAGAGTGCTGAATTGTGAAATGATATCTCTTTGTTCACCTTGGAAAAGTTCTTCCTCAGGCAACACCATTCCGGAACATAATCTTCAAAGATGATTGCAAAAGGGCCCTCCTTCTAGCGCCAAAAGAATGTTGATGTGTGTTTTATGCTCATAATATTTCAGAATAAAATACCAAGGTAATTTACCCTCTCTTGAACAAAATCACCTTAGATGCTAAGGGTAAGATCAGAGTTCCGTGACTCACCGTGACTCGCCAAAACTCGGCAAGTCACGGGTCGAGTCACCCTCAGCGAGTCCTAGGTGGCTCGGACCCAGACTCGGTGAGTTTTGGCCGAGTCAGGAGAGTCACGTGACTCGGTGGCTCGGCTTGGACCCGGCGAGTCTCGAGCCCATAACTCGGTCGACATAAACAGCCAAAAAAGAAAAAATAAAACATGTTAAAAAATGGTTTTACTTGCTTTTTTTTTCATTTATATTTTATGCTAAGTTGTAAAAGGCATCTCATTTCATTCTATTGAAAAAATAGGAGAAGAGTGAGTTGTGAGGAAAAAGAAGAGAGCATAGTAGGGCAACCAGCAAGGAGGAGTAGAATTTCTTCAAAAAATCACATTGGGGCAATGTAATACTTGCATTTGATGCATCAAAAGCTTGTTAGAGAGGATTGCAAAGAGGTTGCATTTCATTTCAACCTTCTTATAAGAGGTAAGATTTATATTTTTTGGTTTTTTTGGTGTTTTATAAGCAAAATTTACATTTTGTTTTTAAACATTTGTAATATGTATTCATTTCTTTCAAATAAATCAGCAAACCCTACCATGTAGATTTTTTTTGTTTTCTCAAAACTTAAAGAAATCAGCAAACCCTACAATGTACATTTTTTTTGTTTAAAAATGTACATTGTAGGGTTTGTTGTTTTCTTTATGTTTTGAAATGAAAAAACAATCTACATGGTAGGTTTGCTAATTTCTTTGAAAAAAAAGAATACAAATTCTATTACATTGATTTTTGTATCAAAATCAAAACATTGCTATTATATTTTTTTTTGTATTAATTTATAATTTAACAATGGACAAATATTCATTTTTTTTGTAATTGTGTCTTATTCCAGCAACCTTCAACTTTTGAAAACAATGTCTAGTTCAAGTCCTCCTCAAAGAGCAATCCTGGGTAGAAAAGATCCAGCTTGGAAATATACAGAACCTTTTCCCGAGCAAAAAAGAGGAGAGGCAAAATGTAAATTTTGCAAAACAATCTTTCATGGAAGCACAAATAGATTGAAATACTACCTTGTCGGCATACGTGGCCATGATGCAGAGCCTTGCACAAAAGCACTTCGTGAGTGGCAAGTGCTTTTAGAGAGATTTGAGACTCGAAAATAAATAAAGAAGAGGCAAAGGGAGGAGTTGGCTAAGACTAGCATTGGTTGTGTTGGAGAGGCCTCTTCCATTCCTCCCTCCATATTGTCCTAGTGAGAGTGCTAGTGCTTTTGTTGCCGGTAGTGTCAATGCTAGTGGGAGTATCAGTACAACTCCAACCATTGGTCCTAGAGTTCGTAAATCTAGGATGGATTCATATTTTGAGCCACGCACTACTCCTGGTGCCCAACCTTCACTTGAGAGCATGGCTTGGAACAAAGAGGTACACAATAAGGCTAAAGGTGCAATTGGAAGATTTTGGTTTTATTGCAATATTTCATTCTTCGCAGCCAGGTAATTCCTTTTAGTTTTTATTTGATTGTTTTAAGTTTTTAAGTTGTTAATATTTTTAGTTTGTTTTGTGACTTTGTCTTAGACTCTAATATTTATTATTTTATACTTATCTTATTTAATTTATTTGTGATAGGTATCCTTATTGGCAGAACATGGTTGATGCCATTGCTATTTGTGGGGCAGGTTTCAAAGCCCCTTCTGAATTTGAGTTAAGTGGCCCAATTTTGATAGAATCGGTGCCTGATGTAAAAGCCACATTAGAGGAACAGCGAGAGATATGGAAGAAGAAGGGTTGCACCATCATGACCGATGGTTAGACTGATAGGAGAAATCGTACGCTCCTAAATTTTCTTGTTTCTTCTGCAGGTAATTGAATAACTTGAATTATTTAATGATTCGTATTTTATTTTTGGGTTGAGATTTATTGAATGATCATTGATCACTGTTTTTGCTTTGTTTTCAAATTTCAGGTGGCACCATGTTCATGAAGTCCATTGATGCTTCCGCACATTCTAAAAATGCCACTTACCTATGTGAGGTTATAGAGGAGGTCATATATGAAGTGGGTGAGGAGAATGTGATACAAGTGGTGACCGATAATGCAGCAAATTATGTTGTTGTAGGTAAATTTTTGATGGAGAGGCACCCATCCATATTTTGGTCTCCATGTGCCGCCCATTGCATTGACCTCATGTTGGAGGACATTGGTAAGATTGCATGGATCGGGACATGTGTAGAGAAGGCAAAAAATATTTGCAAATTTGTATACAATCATGCATGGGTCCTTAACTTAATGAAGCAATACACGGGGAAAAAGGAGTCGGCTCGTCCTGGAATCACTAGATTTGCCACTAACTTCATCACACTGCAATCTTTGATTCGCAGTAAGGCAGCTTTGAGACGTATGTTTGTTGGTGAGGAGTGGACTTCCTCATCCTATGCTACGAGTGTTGCAAGAGTTGATGTTGCAGATTACATTTTTTATGAGCCAGGCTTTTGGACCCCTTGTGTTGAGATTGTTAAGGTAAAATTTTTAAGCATTCTAATTTCTACCTTATGTTTTAAGTTTTAAGTTTTTATTTTTATTCGTATTTTTCTTTTATTTGCTTATTTTCATTCACAATTTCACACTTACATTAACTGATATTACATATTGTTTCACAATATTTGTAGTTCATTGAGCCCTTGGTAGTTCTCCTACGTGTTGCTAACAGGGAGAAGCCCGCAATGGGCTACATATACGAGGGCATGGATAGGGCCAAGGAGGGCATCAAATCTGCCTATGAAGGGGATGAGAGTAAGTATCGTTCCATTTGGGATATCATTGACAGGAGATGGCAAACCCAGCTTCACAGGCCCCTTCATGCAGCTACTTATTACCTCAATCCGGCATTCCATTTCCGCCCTGATTTCAAGGCGGATGAGGAGGTTCTTAGTGGGCTCTACTCAGTGATAGAGCGAATGTTGCCTGGTCATAGCAGCAGTATAGTCCAGGAGCTAGAGGCTTTTTCTAATGCTAAAGGGGAGGTCTTCCCTCGTCTGCTTTGCAAAGAAAATCGGACAAAAATGCAGCCAGGTAAAATGTATATTTTAAATATTAAGAGCATAATTTTAATTATATGTTATTCAATTTGTTATTAATTATTAAATGAGGCTGATTTTCTTTTTCCTTTTTCTCATCTCATATAGGTGGTGGCAGATGTTTGGTCCTAAAACACCAAATCTTCAACAGGTAGCCATTCGTATTTAGAGCCAGCCATGCAGTGCTTCCGGTTGTGAGCACAATTGGAGTATGTTTGAGCACATACACTCCAAGAGGCGCAATAGATTGTCTGTGGAGAGGTTGAATGATCTAGTCTTTGTTCATTACAACCTCCGTCTTAGACACAAACAGGTTATGGACCATGACAGCACACGCTAGAGGAGGTTGATCCAGAATCTAAGTGGATCAGTGAGGCTACAGATCCTATTTTTGGTGATAAGGACTTAGATTGGATTGACCAAGTAGATAGAGAGGCTGAGGTTGTAGCCATGGCAGAGGAGGAGGTTAGAGCGCGAGGACAGCCAGAGCTAGAGCCAGAGCCAGAGCCAGAGCCAGAGCCAGACAAAGCTGATGTTGGTGAGGATAGAATGGAGTCACGGGCAGAGAGTATGGTTGTTGATGCATCCAGGACCTACCTTAGGGTTAGACGCCTTCATAGGAAGGACCCAGGCTCCTTTGAGCCCTAGACTTGTAGTTGTTTTACTATTGATAAATGTGTGGAACTGGAACATTTGAATTTTGATGTCATGGATTTCATATTCCATGAGTTTTGTAATATTTTTACATTTGACACTATTTATATATCTATGGTTATTGGTTGCTATTTCCTTCAACTGCAATTTGCGTTTATACTAATCATAATGTGATCAATGTATACTTGACACTTGTGTATGTGATCAAATTAACTTCTATTTGATGATGTTATTGTGTATTTAAGGTTTGTTTAATAACGGGTGCATGAAACAAGTTTTAAATTCTTAAAAATCGCTAAATTTCTTGGATTTTTCACTTTGCCCAGTCCTGTCGAGTCCTGGCCGATCCGAGTCCCGAGTCCCAAGTCGAGTCACCCTTGTGGAGTCCGCGCCGAGTCTGAGTCCCGTTTCTTTGGGTAAGATCAACTAAAATGATTCCAAGGTTTCTACATGTCAGATCTTGACGAGTGGGTAACTCAATGGTCGATGTGAATTGTTGTGTTCACTTGGGAACTTACACAAATGGTCGAATTATCTTCTTTGATCATGAAATATGAGGAATAGGTGTGCTGAAAACTTAGGATTTAGCAATGTAGCTCCGGACTTAATTCTTACTAAAAAATGGGCAAAAGGAATAGGGTTCAGGAAATCTATTCTAAGCCTAGGAATGTACGAAATGATGAACAAATTTAGTGGAATCGAACTAGGCAAGGTCTCACAAACAGGTATTGACACAAGCTTAGTGCAATCATCTAAGGTATACTTATGAATTTTCAAACCATTACCATCAAACGTTGACACCATCCAAGTTGATGCTTGTCAAGGGATGCATAATAATTGAAGTTAAGCTTACTCAAATTTCCAGTTGACCACACAAGGTGCACTTACCAACGGCAAGAGGCTAGTGGTATGGATTAAGCATTTAACACAAATACATTCGACAAATCTTTCATTCAATCTAACAAACATGAAAACAAATTCTAATCTAGCTTGGAGGAATTGAAAACCATGAATGCAAAGACAACATTTGAAGAGAAAAATCACCAACAAATTGAACAATGATTTAGATTCAAATAGTTGTAGCATATACCAACAATTCTACAAAAAAACTCTCTTACAAATGAGAGACAATGAGGTATATATAGAGTCTCATACAAAATGGATGGCCAAGAGTAAAACTAAATCAAGGGCCAAGATCATGCCAACAAAACCCTAGAATTTCCCTAATTAGGGTTTACATAAAAAATGGTGCCACCAACATATGGCTCAATAAAAAGATACCTAGTCATCAAATAGGGAATCTTCTAGAAGATTCCTCCCTACATCTCTCTCTCTCCCAGCATACTCCAAGAATCTAGCCAATACAGAATTTAACTCCTCCATGGAAATGCTAGGTAAGGTATCTTGCTATAAATCAATCACGTCCAATGTGTCCGAGCAAGCATCCAAAGTGTTCTCCCAATCTGGCATGAGCTTCTACGAACTATGAACATGAATCACCAAAGAGACCAAATCATCCATCTGACTCTTCTTCAAAGAGTCCAACTGACAAAAATACATAAGTTTCTTCTTGTCTCTTAATTCGGCTAAATGTAAACCACTAGTATCACGAACATCAACACCCAATAACTCCTCAATTGAGGCAAGGATCTTCAACTGAATATTCTGAATTGATCCTTCCATCTCTGTACAACTCAGTTGGGTGTTCTCATAAGTCAATTTCTTCATGGCCAATGAACAATACCAGCCATGGAAATCGTATATGTCTCCATTGTGCACAATATTCTCCCTTATCAATGTGGACTTGGGAATCTTCTTCAAAACTCTAAGGCGTGGAATAGTCCTCTCTTGGATAGGACAGAATTCTTCCCAAACTCCCTCCAAACACTGGATTCTAAACATGAGCCCTGTTGTCCTATCATATGCCTGGACAAACTAAGGAAATCATCCGCCTATTTTCTTGCACTTTCAGTCCATTTCTCCACCACCGAGACTGTATCTCTCGTTGCCTCGTAGTGTGAATGTAGTCCATGATCAACTACAATAGGGGAAATAAGGGTGGGATTCTCATGCCTTATCCCTGCAATGTACTCTCTAAGTCTAATATTCTCTTCCTTGTACTTCTTCTCTTCAATCTCTCTATCCAATCTTGCGCTGATCGCCCTAAGGTTATCACCAACCTCCTGAAATTCTTGCTCTCTTGTAGTACGGCCAAGGGAAACTGAAGTAATCTGGAAATCCATAGGAGTACTAATGTCCGTCGTCACACCTCCAATAGGATCAGCCACGTATACAATGCACATTCCTGTCTCATCTCTAGCTATGTGTGACAAGATCTCAGCTCTCTTAGGTTGTTTCTCCTTATTGCTCCAATCTAAGTAGTCATCAATCTTATCAATAGGTTGTACCTCTATCATTTTCTTACTCTTTTCCATACTCTTCCTCAGCCAATCAGGAATAGCGGCCATCTCCATAACATCATCGAGACACATATCTCGATCAAGCCCTCTCAATGCCGAGATAACATCATCATCATCATCAAGATTGCTCCTAGTCAAATCATATACCTCATTTCCCAAACTAACTTCCAAAAAGACAGTAGGGGATCCCGACTGATCATCATTCTCGTTCAGTGGAGCAGATGTTGTGGCATATAAATCCTTAATATTCTCTGGTAGTATCACTGTGTTGGAACATTGCTAGGTCTCCTTGTTTTGTTCTGTCATTTCAACTTCCTTGATTGATGAGACACTGAGAGGGGGTGAAGGAATGATAGTCTTTTGTTTCTTCTTCTTGACCTCCTCAATCTTCTTCCCTCCAGCCTTGACTTCTCCTGGTGTGTTCTTCCGTCTCTTTGGAGCTTGGCTCTCCTCATCCGCGTGAATCCTGACATCACTGATAGTCCTCTGATCATCCTCGGAAGCAGATTCTTCCGGCTTCATCTTTTCATAAGTGAAGGAAACACCCATATCAACTAACTTATTCATCTGAATATCGACCCACACACGGGAGAAACTCAAGACCTCTCTCATCAATATCTTCAAATCTATCTCTTCTAACTCTAACCAATTAAGCAATAAGATCGCCTTCTTCATTACATTTTCATACTGTGGATGTGTATGATCTCTGCCATCTAACGCCTAATCAGGAATGAGGAAAAGTCCACACTTCCTCATGAAATCCACTGACATCCTAGACCAAATTCGTCTCTTCATTGCCTGCTCGTGAAGATCCCTGATGGATCCCTTTGCTGATCCGCTGTAATTTTTAAAATAATAAACTATATTTTTACAGTGATTTTGCTGATGGTCTTACAGAATAGAGAGAAGTTGCAGAAGGTTTGGATTCTTTTTGTATTTTTTTGAATATATAAGCAAGTAATGAATAAAGAACAGCAAATATTGAAGGAAGCTGAAACAAGTAAGAACATACAATTAAATCAGAATTGATACAAATTGTACCAGGCAGATTTCTGATTTATAATATCCAGATTATTCCCTATGTACTGGGGATGTGCTTACATCCAATAATGGCGCCAACTGAAGGGTAGATGATGAACACAAACCAAGAACACCAGCTATGGCCGAATGAAAGTCTTCACCACTTCCAGCATAAAGTGTACCTGCTGTAATGGTGGCATCAAGCTGAAACAATCATGCCCCAGCTGGGAAATTCAACCACCTTGCTGAAACCCTCACCAAGCAATTTGAATCTCCACAAGGAATAGCGCATACACTCTGACCAATAATGCCAATGCCAAAAGAATCCACTGCCAATCAATAGCTGAGGGCTACGTCCCAGCCAATACCAATCGTGGGGTTTAAGTCCCAGATTGAAGAATTGCTCTACCAGAGCAATATCGCACCAAACAAGTTTTCAATATGTAAAAGATAATGAGAAATTAGGTTTCCTTCTCCATATATCTCTTTCCTTCCAAATCGAACCCTAAAGATATATGAAAAGTGCGCTTTAATATAAAGTCATATTTCCCAATATCGGGCGCCCAAGTATAGAAAAAACACCACTTTTTCAATATAAAATAACTCCAAGCGCCAAAAGGACCTTGGCAAGTGAAAATCATTTAGAAAAGTTCAAAACCTTTCCAACGAGCTATAACACATGGGCATACGAATCCAGATGAAGCCAAAAACCCCTTATTACTCCGAAATGGCTATAGACATAGCCTTATTTAAAATATTAAAACGCTAACTTAGGAAATATTTAAATATATTAAAAATATAACCCAAATAGCTACAGAAAGCTCGAAACACACCAAAAGCCTGAAACTGAACCTGTCACCTGTCACCTGTCTGTGACTGATGTCGAAAATCATGGATCAACTGGCAGTCTCATCCCTAAAATCTAGGGATGCTCCTAGAAACTAGGAAACACACCCAAATCTCCTGAAACTGAAACCATCTGAAAGGTCATGAATAACCTCATGACTGGCAACTGTCACGACCTCCTATAAAAATCTAGGAACTGCTATAAACTGGCTCCAAACTGCCTGTAAAGCCAAAATCCAATCACTATATGCACTGAATGAGTCCCAATCAACCTCTGCTAGCCTACGAGACTCCAATGATAGGCCAACTCCTCCGTCTCTGATGTCCACTCTAGAAAGGGAACATGACAATCCTCCCCTCTCGGAGTTGCTTGCCCACAAGAAACTGAAACACCAATCCTCCACCATCCCAAATAAGATGTAAACAAATCATTGCATGTAACTGTTGCTCAACTCTGATATAAACAACATGCAATACCCCGGTCTGGAATGGCTACTCAAAACGCTGAAGCACCTGTGCTGTCAAATCAACACTACCTGGGTCCCAGAGCGAAGCATAGCTCCCGCTAAATACCTCAAGTGAGCAATGGAAAACTATATCATCTCCATAGATCAAATATCCATAAATGCCAAGATCACTAGTGTGTCTGTGATCGCCAACATGCATAACATTTGTCATAATATCCAATGAATGCCAATCCATGGAAGACCCTCTGTGATCTAACCCCATCTGACACAAGTGACACACAACTGCCACACACTACTGCTGATGTGCTGGAAGATCTAACGCCAACTCACTAGACAATATATAATACTGACTAAAATCATCACTGTCCAGGCTGGCATCTAAAAATATGTAATCACCAACCAACAATGAAACAATCACCCTATCTAGAGAATCAGGTGAAACTGCCACATCAACTAGCACAAAGTACTCACTAGGAGTAACATCACATAACTCATCCACGTCAGCTATCTGATGACAATCAACCTGTGGATCAACTGTTGTCCCACTCTGCTCGATAAACTGAGATGGATAGTGGGTAAACTCCAACTTCATCCTCGTGAAATTCCGAACATACCGTCCAAGTGTCAACAACCACTATACACCCACGACTACATCTATACATCTGAAGTGAAGCAACCCATGTAGGATCCACGAAAGAAAGGTACTACACATGTCTATACCATGATCCCACACAAACCACCTGTAGGACATAAACTACTCCTGCTGCTCTCCTCTGATATAAGTGCCATATAATCTTAATATCTGGAGCAACATACTATAATCCCTATAAGATGCTGTATCAAATGAATCAACACCTGGATCCCAAATAAAACTAAATCCACATCCATCTGTCATGAAGAGACAATGATAATAAGAGGCATCCTCGATACCGTGTCTCTCTACAGCCACTGTGAAACTATCACACCTGTGATAACCATCCACAACAACACACCTGCTAATACATGCATCATCCTTCCCCCATGATCCTGGGTGAAGTCTCTGTGTCAAGGAGATGAAAAACTCTGACGGTCGCTGCTCATCATAACGGTTGATTGTTTGCTGATCCCGCAAACAATCCATCCCAAACTGCTGGATCAGGTGCCTGCAATCAATAACTCTATCCTGTGAAGATGGGAGAGCACTATCGCAACACGGATAGTATAAGTCCCGAACCAACTCACATCTGCGAGCCATCCAATCATCTACAATCGGACTAAAAGAGAAATGAAGTGCACTCCTCACGAGGTAATCTAAATGGACTCTCGTAGGCTCACTCAATGGCTCTGTGTCATAATCTTGTCCATCAAACTCATCATCACTCCCACTGCTCTCAAACCATGAATCCGAAGACAACTCATATGTAACTCACATCTGCGAGCCATCCAATCATCTACAATCGGACTAAAAGAGAAATGAAGTGCACTCCTCACGAGGTAATCTAAATGGACTCTCGTAGGCTCACTCAATGGCTCTGTGTCATAATCTTGTCCATCAAACTCATCATCACTCCCACTGCTCTCAAACCATGAATCCGAAGACAACTCATATGTCTGAGATCCAAAATCCAAAATACATCTCAACTGAGCACTGTGGCTCTGTGGTGAAACATACTGGTTTCCCTCGTCAGTTGTAAGAGGTGTAAAAGAAGATTTGTTTTCCAAAGAAGGAAACAAGTCAACAGGAGTATCATACTCCCAACCAGCAGACAAACTGCTAGTCGCCTGTGAAAACAATGATGGAGTAATATCGTGAGTCAAATCACAACTCTCTGGTGAATCTCGCAGTGTCACAGCAGAACACTGTACTGTATCTGTCGCTGATGATGTCTATGCCACTCTCAATCTATCAGAAAGCTCCTCCAATCTGGAGTTCGCTTCCTGAAGGGACAACTGGGTATCCTCCCATGCAACAACAGTCGCCTCAAGCTCCTGAGAGAGGATATCAACTTCCTCCTCTTCCCTCAACAAAGTACCATAACTAATAAAATCCCTCTGAAGGAGATAATCTCGGTCAGCCACTAACTGTAAATACTCATGCTTCAGTATCCCAATGGCTCCATAAAGAGCATGAAACTCTGGTAAGGAAAAATCAGAGCTGCCCTGTTCATCAATCATGAGGGTGCTCCAACTATGTGTAGCCAACAACTGGCGAGCGACATCAAAATGCTCAATAACTGTGTCTATACTCCTGTCATCAACCTTGAGTTGTCCAATCAGGTGATGAGGAGTCCGAGAATGTTGGCTCTCCTGTAACTGTACAAACTCAAAATCTACATTGTGGAAAGAAGTTGTATCTGTATCCTATACCTCTCTGTAGTCAACATCGTGTATGCACTCGGCCATGGATACAACCTCATCCAAAGTACTGCTGCTTTGTGCCTCTGAGAACACCACATCCGTCAATGATGATACTGCTGAAAATGCACTATCATCACTCTCTTCTGCATCCCATGTGTCCGCACAACCCACTGGTTCACGATCCTGGGGTCCAGTGCTACTAAGAGAACATACTGGGCTGGATTCTAAGGTCTAATCTATAAAATCAGAATCATCATGATATGAGTTCTCAACATTCAAAGCATCATTGGTACCCGAATTTTGAATACCTTCATGTGACAACCCATTGGCACCATCTTGTACAAGTGTAGACATTGATACCTCAAGCTAATGCAAAGGTACATCACTGCTGTCATGAAAATCAAAATTGCTAACCTCTAAATCAGTTGCCTCTTGGGAAATCCCCTGCACGGAAGGTGAGGACAATTCATTATCCAAAGCTGTCCTAATGTCTCCTTGAGTTGAATCCACATGTCTAACAAAACCATCACATAAATTCTTGTCCCACTCATCAGAACTTGAGGGCACCAAAACATTCTTATGTAGAGGTATATTACCCCTAAATGAAAGTTCTCTGTCCATTCTTGATTCCTGCACCCTTGATTCTTCTTTCCTTCTTTGCCATTGATATGAACTTGTAGCTACCAAGTTATCTTCGTCTACTCCGGGTACACCCATAAATTGTGTGAAGGAAAGGAGCTCACGTATCATCTTAGGAAGAGAACAATACTGATGATAGCTGCTCATAATTGTATCATTAAATATCTTGGCAAGAGGCATCCTAGTTTTACGTGTTGGAGAAGATGAAACTTTTGAGTGCCCAATTTTAGTTTTAGCCATGGTATTTACCTGTAACTAACCTGATATCCCAACGGACCCCGGAGGTCGAAATAAAGTTTTTTCTCCACAACTTTGGGACTTTGGCCAACGTATTGTCTTACCAGTTGTCAACTGTAAGCATAAATGTGTAGGCTGACAACTACCCAGTTGCTGATATGAATTATCAAATACCCAGATGCTGGAATGAATTATCAAAACTTTTTATCAACTACCCAGATGCCGAAATGAATTATCAAAACCTTTTATCCAATACCCAAATGCTGAAATGAATCATCAAAACTTTTTATCCAGTACCTAGATGTGACAATTTCTCATAAACCCTACAGGCTGGCAGGATGTAGGCTCTTATACCACTGAAAGATCCCTGATGGATCCCCTTGCTGATCTGCTGTAATTTATAAAATAATAAACTATATTTTTCTTGTGATTTTGTTGATGGTCTTACAGAATAGAGAGAAGTTGCAGAATGTTTGGTTTCTTTTTGTATTTTTTTGAATATATAAGCAAGTAATGAATAAAGAACAGCAAATAAGGAAGGAAGTTGAAACAAGTAAGAACATTCAATTAAATCAGAATTGATACAAATCATACCAGGCAGATTTCTTTATATAATATCCAGATTATTCCCTACATACTGGGGATGTGCTTACATCCAATAATGGTGCCAACTGAAGGGTAGATGATGAACACAAACCAAGAACACCAGCTATGGCTGAATGAAAGTCTTCACCACTTCCAACGTAAAGTGTACCTGTTGTAATGGTGGCATCAAGCTGAAACAATCACGCCCTAGCTGGGAAATTCAACCACCTTGCTGAAACCCTCACCAAGCAATCTAAATCTCCACAAGGAATAGCACATACACTCTGACCAATAATGCCAATGCCAAAAGAATCCACTACCAATTAATAGCTAAGGGCTATGTCCCAGCCAGTACCAATCATGGGGTTTGCGTCCCAGATTGAAGAATTGCTCTACCAGAGCAATATCGCACCCAACAAGTTTTCAATATGTAAAAGATAATGAGAAATTAGGTTTCCTTCTCCTTATATCTTTTTCCTTCCAAATCGAACCCTAAAGATATATGAAAAGTGCGCTTTAATATAAAGTCATATTTCCCAATATTGGGCGCCCAAGTATAGAAAAAACACCACTTTTTCAATATAAAATAACTCCAAGCGCCAAAAGGACCCTGGCAAGTAAAAATCATTTAGAAAAGTTCAAGACCTTTCCAACGAGCTATAACACATGGGCATACGAATCCAGATGAAGCCAAAAACCCCTTATTACTCCGAAATGGCTATAGACATAGCCTTATTTAAAATATTAAAACGCTAACTTAGGAAATATTTAAATATATTAAAAATATAACCCAAATAGCTACAGAAAGCTCGAAACACACCAAAAGCCTGAAACTGAACCTGTCACCTGTCACCTGTCTGTGACTGATGTCGAAAATCATGGATCAACTGGCAGTCTCATCCCTAAAATCTAGGGATGCTCCTAGAAACTAGGAAACACACCCAAATCTCTTGAAACTGAAACCATCTGAAAGGTCATGAATAACCTCACGACCTCCTAAAATTTAGGGATATCCCCTAAAATCTAGGAACTGCTCCAAACTGGCTCCAAACAACCTGTAAAGCCAAAATCCAGTCACTATATGCACTGAATGAGTCCCAATCAACCTCTGCTAGCCTACGAGACTCCAATGATAGGCCAACTCCTCCGTCTCTGATGTCCACTCTAGAAAGGGAACATGACAGCTCGTCCATCAGGTTGGCCCAATAATCCTTCCAACTTTCTTATCTGGATCAAATATTTCTATTTCTCTTTTCTTGAAGGTTGCAAATTGATAGAATGCAAGCTCTTCACTCGCAGTGCTGGCGGCTAAGGCAGATTGGCAAACCTCCAACGTCTTCCCAACTGAAATAGGCACTGTCATGCATGTCTTGTGCTTCTCTTTCTGAATGGAATCAAACTCTAGAAGTTGTCTCACCACTTCCAACAAGATCATTATGTGGGAAGGATACCTAGGAAAGTCTGTAGGGTTCGGGTTGAAACCCATGAATCCTATGGTACGTGAAAGTGGGAAACTGTATATACCACAATCCATATTTCTCTATCAGCTCCATTGCCCCCTTGGACAACCTCCTATGGATTCCGCCTTGCGGCATCCGCGTGATGTACATTGTGAATAGATCATTCACTCTCTTATAATCTCCAATTCTATACATGTTCAGCTGTGGATAGCACTCATAACTTCTGAGTTGTCCTTGCTCATTCCCGACTTCACCTCTGCATATCAATCCTTTGTATGTAACAAACCGTGCAAGAAGGTAGACCAAATAGGAAGTCATGGAGAATGACTTGAACCGCTCTACATTCCTCAGCTGAAAGTCCAGATTGTCACTTATGATTCTAGACCAATTTATCAACGTCCCTCTAAGACAATCCTAGATGAAATCGAACATCCATCCATCGTATATTACACCCTGCGGCATCCCAATCACTCAGTTAAGAAGGAATACTAAATTACTATATTCCTCTTTGAAATCTATGCACATGAATGTCTTGGGAGCCTTGGAATGATTAGGCCTAGGCTCAATCATCCACTCCTTATTCACTATGGTTTTACAGGCATCCATCCTCTTCTTATATCGATCTTCATATTCATCTTTAGTTGCATCCTTCATGTCTGCTCCACGTGGAATTTCAAACACTTCAGCAATCGCATCCTCAGCAAGGTAGGCAATGACAACGCCCTTAGGAGTCTTGATCATTCGGGAGTGAGGATCATAACATCGTGCACACTCCAGGATAAGCTCATTGCACTGTATGGACTGTGGAAATCCAACGGCTTGAAAAATACCACTCTTCATAATGTTCACATATGCTGGGGAAGGAATCTGGCTTCCAACTCCGAACATCTGCTGTCGCATCTGGTTCAGGTTCAAGAAATGCATGTTCGTGTCTCTTATCTCCTTCCATCTGGATGACATCCTAGATTCTAGATAGAATCCAGTCTCAAGTATCTTCTGTTGTTCTCTCCTTTCCTTAAGTCCGGACTTCGACATCGCACCTGTACGAAGCTTGAAGTTTGAACTTAGGAAAATATAAATATTCTTAATAAAATTCTTGACCTCTTAATGATTTAGACTAATTAGGGTATGGAAATCAGGAAAATAATCCACTCTAGATAGATTTCAACAATTTAAATACAAAATGTGACAAGGTTAGGGTATGAAACCCTCATGAAATCAACAATTAAAGTGCAAAGGAGTATACCGGATCAACAATGACTAAGGAAGATGTGAAAGGTTGTGCTTTCACACAAAATTATGTCTGAGGACACCTTCCGAAGTCAACAATGGTTGCCAACAAATCTGAAGACACCCTGCAACTATACAAATTAGCCTCTCAAAACATGTTGCAATCATTCAAAATATGCACAAATTTGATAAAAATCAATCATGATGGCGAAAGAAACCAAACTCGGGAACATAGGTATGGCTGGTATAAGATAAGTTTTCTGAGGACAAGCAGCCAAAACGAAGTTGCAGACCTGTGACAGCTCTCAAATGGTCTGAGGATTGACTGAAAACTAATCCCCAAAATGCCTCCAAGTGTAAATCGTTGAAGTTGTGGTTGGCTGGGCAATAAAGTATAAGTCTGAAAATTGATGATTAGCCAACAATGGAGGTCGCATCAACTGTAACAATGGCGTCAAGACTCATATCTGCAATGATCACAGCAAGTAGGAACGATGGCAGCCACCAAACATGAAGGAAATCCAACAAAAAATGGCACCAAACACTTGCAAAACCAAAATCGAAATTTTCCAGCTATGGTGTCAAACACACAAGTCTGAAAATGTCTTCAAAGTACACTCCAATCTGCCAAATCAAGTCTGATAACAGCAAGCAAGGATGGCGGCTTCAAGGAAAATCACCCAAGTTGGAGGTAGAAACCCCAAACTCAAAAATCGCCTTCCTTAGCAAAATCGCTACCTCACCAAAAATGGCGATACCTCTCCAAAAATCGTGGCACAAAGATATCAATGGCAGCCACCAAAAGTTGCCAAGCTGGAAAAAATAAATGGCAATGAGGAAACAATGGCAGCAAGAATAGTCTTCAATCAATCACTTCACTTGATCACTCCCTCCAAAATCGCCAACTAGAGAGAAAATCGCCCAAGTATGGATATACTTGGCAAACTCAATAATAAAATAATGTTGCATCTCTCTCTATTTGAACTCACTTTCATCATCAACTCTCACCACACAAGCAATGTGGGGTAAAACACTTGTTCTTATACTTGCTTCGTAGAAACCGATTTGCTTCTAGAAGGACGAAAACATTAAATGCTTATTGCAAATCATTAATTGTTTTTTTTATTTTTAAATAATCGTTGCCTTTCATTAAAAAACAATTAAATGGGGCTCACTTTATTAAAATATTTCAATTTAAATCCAAAATGGACCAATTGGGGAAAATCGATCTAAGTAGGGATTGAAAAATCCCATTGAAATTATTTAAAATCGTCAAAATATCCCCTCCAGGGGGAAATCGATCCCGGTAGGGATAAAAAAATCCCATTGAAAATCATCAAATGTGCACAAAATGGGGTCTAGGGGAAAATCGATCTAGGTATGGAATGAAAATTCCATCCAAAATTACGTCATTCACACAAAAATACCCCTCTGGTGGAAAATCGACCCTAGTCTGGATGAAAATCCGGACTCAAAACATTGAAAATCTCTCTCAGTGGAAAAGTGACTTGAGTCAGGACTGAGTGTCTGCACAAAAATCCTCAAAACTTGTCACAAAAGACCTGGTGGAAAATCGACCCAAGTGTGGGTTCAAAACAAACGTCATTCGCAATCCTATTCATACTCCCTAGTGGAAAAACGTGGGTAGTCAGGATAAATCCTAACACTTAGTCAAAATTTAATGCATCCAGGGGAAAATCAATCCTAGTATGGATTCACAGGGCGGAAAAATGAGGCAAGTATGGATTCCAAGGGAAATCCATGTCCAATTTGGATTTTGAGTGGGGAAAACCATGGGTAGTCAGGAATATGAGGGGAAAAGCACCTCTAGTATGGAATTTTGACCTTTTAACCCTTAGAATATGGATTTTCATCCGGAAAATGATGATTTTTCCACTCAAAACCACTAGGAAACTTCAAAACTCAATAAAACTCAACTGGATTAGGCAAATTCATCAAAAATTGGAGCATAACACAAGGAAATCTATCGGGATAAAGTGCGAAATCAATCTAAATTACTTCCTAGGAGCGAGAAAATAACTCCAAAAGGTCTAAAAACACCTTAACACTTAAAATCACCGACGTGGACGTTCAAAACATGTTACTGCTTGAAAGGTCTACACTTAGACAAAACTGGGATCATTAAAAAACTCATTTTTCACATGCTTGATCCTATAACCTCAAAAACTCTAAACGACACTAGGCATGACCAAAACTCCGAGACTCGGGCACGGGAAACAGGAAATTGTCCACTAAGCTGCCAAAACCCTAACCTAAACACGCGAAAAGCAGGAAAAGAGGGGGTCCCCGTTAACAGTGGGGCGATGTGTGAAAAGGTCACAACAAGTTCATAAGCCTAATAAGTCACATACACTGGTGAACCAATTGAAGGTCAATGAGAATAAGATTGTTGCAGCATTATCACATTTTGATAACACTCATAAGATGGCTGAAGATCACCTTCGGAAGATCCAACTTAAGAGAAGACGAAAGGGACTTGAAGAAGAACCTTCTCACTTACAAGTGATCAAGGAAGCTATGAAGAAAATATAATCAGACCATTTACTTCTTCTCTCAAATCGAGACCATCTCCTCAATCTCACTGAAATAGTTTCTGATGCATTGGAAAGGAAAGGAGAAGAAGTTGACAATCTTACCTATGAGCTTATGAATACAAAGAATTCCTTGGAGATTACTCAAGTGGCCCTACAAGAAGCAAAAAATCAGATCGATAAAATTTGTTTGGAATTGAGTTTGGCAATTTCTTCATCATCTAAATCAGAAAATCAGTCCTCTATAGCCACCACTTCTATGGTGCAAAATGACAATGCAAGAGGCATAGAAATTGAAAAAGTTACTGAAAGGATAGAAGAGCTTCACAAGGAAATACCTCGCAATTTTGTGACATCATTTGAAGAAAAATTATTTGAGACACTAACACCTCTAATCACATGGGAAGGACATGAGACAAGTCAAGATTTGGTGATGTATGATGATTCCAGCAGAAGCAAAAAAGAGGATCCCAAAAGTCTGATTTGGGACAGCAATAGTCTACATCCTCCTTCTCTTGATATTGTAGCTCTTACACTTGGGAATACTCATAAAGACAAGGTTACAAGTGTCAGTCATGAAATTTGCAATGATGATGCACTTAAAGGGGTCAAAAACATGACTCAACACGACAAAATTCTGATTTGAATGACAGCAGCTATACTTTCTTCCTTCATCAAGAGGCAACAACTTTGTTACATGGGGTGGATAGCATTATGGAATCTTCCTATGATGGTACCCAAATTGTGTGTGATAACTATGGGAAATATAAGGTGGATTCAAGCCACAATGGTATGGAAATTTCTCATCATTCCAAGGAAGATCTCATAAACAAGGACACAAAAGTTGAAATTAGTTTTAATTTTCAGTTTGAGAACAGCAGTACTTCACCTTTCTCATAATGTTGCCACTAACAATCATGAAGAAAGTAATGGTGCACTTTCTACTATTGATGGACTCCAAGAGGCAAGAATGGTACATGGTAATTTTGATGATGTCCCTTGTCGTAGGACTGAGTTTATACATTTTGTTACAGCTGATATAGAACATGCCCAAGTTTTGAAAGAAGAATGGTTAGAAAAAGCTAAATAAGTTAAGCTTCACCTTCAACATATCCGTGATATTCTCCATTCTTTTGATGATGAGAGACATGAGTTTCCTAATCCAGAGTTTCCAGTTGAGATAGTTGATCATTCTCATGACGGTGATAGTGGTTTGGTTGATGACTCTATTAGTGGGCCAGCCACTCAAGAGTTGTTTGTGTTGCATAGTGATGGCATACATACTTCATTTTTGAGTTTGTCAGCTATTTCTCCTGATATGGCAGCGATATCTTTGTTGATTGGAGACTTCATATTCTTTGATTCCTTATGGAGTAGTGGCTGTCCTAGTTGGAATCATATAGCACTTCCTGATTTGGCATTGACTACATCAGCGATTCAGCAGTATGGGAATATTAAGGGGTATTTCTTTTGGATAGAGATGGAATGTGGAGTGATTTTCTTTGATTGGCATTGGTTTGATGACATGTTTGATATCATCTATGTTGCTGATCAGAGTTATGACAGCAAGGTTTGGTGGCCATTTGTGTTGGTTTATTGGCATATGGGAGTTCATCTTCACATTGTCTGTCATGTCCCCACATTTATAGTAGAAATAACTAATATATTTTTACCATATAATATGTAAGATCATATTAAGACAATGTAAACAATGCACAAAAAATATACATTAAAAAATACAAATATTAATAATATACCATAATAATGGTTGTTCGATTTTCCAATGGCTAATGACTATTCAGAAGGGGTAACAACCCCTCATAAAGCACTACAAAGGGAACCGACGTGACCTTCCACCATACGGTTTTTTATATGCAGGAAAACAGTAAACAGAGGTATTCCCATAAACTTAATTTACTTATTTCAGATTTGGGTAAATTTGGGTTGATTTTAGAGGCATAACTAACTAGGGGACATTACATTGTCTTGATGTCCAACATGCATGGATGGTTACTTCAGGGTGATTAGTTGAAAAACTTCTTCTTCATCTCTTACAGTGGGTTCTACATTTTGATATGGGAAGCCAGGGACTCTAAAATCAATATTGTTGTTGCTGCTACCTCTTCTTTCAGAATTCATAGAAGCCCGCAGATGGATTGGGGGGAGATTATGAATAGGATTTGGTTTTCTATTGAGCTAGTAACCTTCGGAAAGACACTTTTAGCCAGGAGTACAAGCAAAAATTTAATTTGGGCCAAGTTTTCTCAGTCCTGCAGTGATAGTTTCTCTTTGCAAATGTTGCAATTTGAAAATTCGGAATCGCACAGCTGCATATTCGAGCACTTTCAGTCCAATCAGCTTAATAACTCAACTAGCATAAAATTTGATTTGCAAGTTAAAAACTTGGACTCAATAGAATCTCAAAAACAATGTAAAAAATTGAATTTAGAGAACCAATACGTAATTTTTCATTCATTTATAGATTAATAAAATTGTTTGATACACGTCAATGTCATATAACCATAAACAACAAATCCATATCATTTTGAGTAGCGATTATTGCTTTAAGGCAAAATTCAAGAAAACCCTAAAAAGGGACATTACAAATTTCTTCTACAAGCAAATATTTTAAGTAGTTATGTGGGTTCCCTCAAGTGATTGGCAGTGATTCTTCTTGAAGAAGAATATCCTCCTTAGGCATACATAGTTGAATCTAATGAAGCTATAACTAATGCATCCCCTCCTACCTCCTCTTATTTCCCTACATCCACCACCGATTCTACACTTTTTCATCCTATGAAGAAGGGTAAGCATTAATCTCTTATATGACCTCGAGCTACACTTTATCACATCTCTTTTAAGGATCCTTGCAAGATGATATTTGAGCAAGTTATCCCTCCTATCATCTCCATCCCACAAAAATTACACACTACTAGTCATTTTTGTCCCCCTATGGTTCCACACTTCCAAGTAGGGTCTCTAGGATTGTGTCATGTCCTCTTTACAAAACTAAAAGAAATAATTGAATACTTGTAGCCTCTTTTATTATTTTGCTAAGAAATAAAATAAGGAAAATAATAATTATATTTTAAGTAGGCCCAATCACTTTACTTTCAAAAGGGCAACTTAAATATAATTATAAGGCCTAATAAATTCAATTCAAAAAGAATTTTTTGTAATTTAAAAAGCATTTTTAAATAGCTGGATGGAAAAAGTAAATTCAAAGAGAGATCTTAAAAAGAAACTATAAAAGAAAGACATTGCTCAAGGAAAATCATATAATTTTGTCATTTTACTATTCCATCCAATTTGAAGTTGGAAGCATTCAAGAACGAAAACCCTTGGTGTGGGAGACCTGGTGACATAAAACCCTCTTGGTTTCCATATTTGGATTTGAAAAAACTCTTATCTATAGAGGTAATTCCAATCTAGGGATCAAAATTGTGATAATTAGTTGAAGATTGAGTGACGATTTGAAGTCATTTTCAGTTGCTATAGTGCTACTACAGTTGAAAGGGTTAGATTTGATTATTTTGAAGGTCTGAAGTGTATTTGCAATTTGCAATTAGTGTGAATCTTCCAGTATGGTATGTTATTTGAGCTTGTTTCCATGGTTTTAGTTTGTATTGTGGATTGCAGTTTGTTGTTGTTGTTGGCTTTGCAAGGTGTTTCAGATCTACATCCAGTGGCTCAACCACCCACTGAAACACTTTTGATATTATTTCATATATTTCATGTGGTACAACTAACATTCTGTTAGCCCCATTTTTGAACTGGTCAAAATTTAAACCTTTTAAGTCAAAATGATGAATATTGTTGATCATTAAAAACTTTCACAAGTCAATTATAGTTGTCAAAAGATATTCGCACATGTTTCACATGGTTTTCATTGTCTTCATGAATATTTAGATGGACACAATTGGTTGAATTCACTTTAAAAGGTACAACAGTTTGAGGAAGGGCCATTCTTCATTCTAGTCGCAAACCTAAGAGCGATCAAAATTTGGCATTACAGTTTATTGTGTAATAAGGGTTTTGGATGGTTGGGAAGTGCATTTATGAAGTCATTTCTCGAGATAACATCTCGTCAAAAGTTGACGTGTCAAGGAAATTAGATGACTACCAAGACTCTTTTACTAGTCGACAAGTCTTCTTCAAGCACCGAAAGCAAGCAAGTTATGTTATCGAGCTTTCTTCCTTATTTCACTACCTCCCAACAACACCAATGATGAAGGCAAGCAAAGAAACACATAAACGTCTTTGTTAACATAAGTTAGTAAATTATGTAACGGCCAATGTTGGGGAAGGAAAATTAGTTTAATCTATATCTTCACTCAAGTTCACAAGCTTCTAAAGTCGCCTGCACAAGTTCAAATGCACAATAATATGGTTGAGCGGCCACCTCACTAAGTTGAGCAAATCACTAAAAAAAATGATGATAAGCACAAATGCAGTTATGCAAAACATGGGCAGTAGGAGACTTATCGGCAAGTTTGTGTATTTTCAAAAGTAACCGAAAAGGCTACATAGGCTTTGTCGGCAAGTTTGTATAAGTTCACAAGTTGCCAAACTTGTGACACTCACCAAATAAAGAGTTTTTAGTGCCAAATATAATTGTCATCGACGATCCAAATCACCACTGACAAATTCGCCAACTTTGTAAACTACAGCAAAATGTCGATGCATTCTCACTCATTAAAGAGATAATTATTATAACTCATACGTTGGGGATTTGAGCAAGTTGCCTAAGTTTAGCAAAACACTGACACATTCAATAAAGAAAAAGTTAGTTATGATAACTAACTAATACACTTCTACTCACTCGTTCCATACAATGTTTGCAATGATTCACAAATAATTGATTTGGTGAGATGAGTTTAGGAACTGCCCAGAGGATATCACACATACAAAGCATCTCTATTGTTTTACAAGCCGGTTCAAAGAGGATTTTCTCCCATCGAACGGAATGATGGCAAAATTCACAACAGACAAGTTCGTTGAAAAGGTCAAGAAACCTCCGACCTAACGTAATTAGCAGGAGTAAAATCAAATTCCATAGACCTTTGTGAGCATCCTCCCTGCCAACACGAAACGGACATTTCATACAGATTATGATTATGCATGCAAAATGTACAAGGCACGTGAGGTGTTGGACAGATTGCTTCGACGAAAAAAGGTCTCATCGATGCCACAATTACAGTCTGCACAACATGACCGCACATGAAGTACACTTCGAGAGAATATGTTGCAGAAATGTTATCTCATGAAATGCAATTGTGCGGGTAGACATAAACACTCGAATTGTTTGACAGAACGTAATAAAGAGATGTGTTCTCCTAGAAAGTTGAGATTGCAGCTATGTACCAAATATATATATTTTTTGAAAGTTCTTTTAGAACTTCAAATCAAAATGCAATTCAAAGGTATAGACCCCGGCTCCACAACCCGCATTATACTCCCTCATATGCGGCTCGCGCATGTAGAAGATGTGAAACATTTTCATCACTTCAAACATGAATAATGTTCTTTGGCAATTACTGGTGATGTAAAATGAAACAATCTGAAACAGAGACTCGCATCATGCCAATGTGCCTCGTATTGGTATCCAACAACAATTGGCTCTGGCAACTAATACTTCAATGTCGATGAGAAAATGCTCTAGTAGACAAGCATGCGAAAAGTGCAAGCATAGAAAAGGAACCAGAACTATTTTAGAACGTCTCAAGAAAATGTGGTCGCACACCGTGCACAATAATTGCAGTATAAAATGGATTTGTTGGAAATGCTTAAAAAAGATCCAAGGAAATGGAAGCGGTAGGCATAATGTTGGATTCTACAACCTTTTTCTATATTTTCCCTTGTCTGTAAATATGTAGAGCATTGAAACAAGTTATCGACATCTACCAAAGCATAATGGTGGGAGATTTCAGTCAGATATTATAGTTGGAAATGCTCTGGTAGATATGAATGGTAAATGTGGAATCATCGACAACTTACTCAAACGGTTTTCCAGAATGCCTGAAGTAGATGTTATCGCATGGAATGCAATACTACAGTAGACATGCATTCAAAATGTGTATCATAACAGCACACCCTTAAATTGTTTGGAAGTATACCTCAAAGAGATGTCGTCTCAAGGATTGAAATGAAACGATTGCAATATGAATGCAAAATGGATTGCACAAGGAAGCTCTCAAAATTTTCGATCTAATAAAGCTCTCTCGAACACATCCTTACATCATGTAGCTGCAGTGGAAAAGTTGACAAGAATGCCTAAAGAAATGCAGTCTCATGGAATTCAAAAATTATAGGATATGCGCGTACTATATTTAGTGATTTACAAACTTTCAAGCAAATGCAATCGGCTGGTGATAAAGCTAAAATTTGCAGCCTTCAATAGCATCCTTTCCACCTGTGTCAAAATGGGAGCTCTGGTACAAGGCGTGGATCCATCAAAGCATAGGTAGTAGATGATTTTTGTCAAGAATTAAAGTTGGGAATGTGCATTTATAAACATAGGCAAAGTGTGGAAGCAAATACAGCTCACATAAAATTGTTTGACATTGTGACTATCTAGTTAAAGTGTATGCAAAATGTAAAAGTACAAGCAACATTCCAAGACATTAAAGGGTGTGAAAAGGAAATTGTCACAACTACCTAAACAATTTGTATCTTGGTCAAGGATGTTTGGGTTGTGAAGATGCAAGAAATGCTTATATCATGGGGACATCAGATGAGCAAGCTAAAGGATCTTGTCGAAAAGCAATGAGGAGGATAAATTTTGACATCAATTCATCACGGATAGCATCTATTTTATTTTCAAAGGTTTTAATCTTCAAGACGTTACAAAGGGTCTTTATGAAAGATGTGTGTTCTTTATAGCGGATATGAAAGTATATCAAACGAAACATTAGACTTGGGAAACATATGCCTCATATCATTAGAAGGTGGCAACAAGGGATGCCTAGCAAACGTTGTCCTTGAAAGAGAGATATGGTTACGAGTACAAATGAAGTGGATGAAGATGGAGAACTGTAATGTCCCCTTTTGGATTAAGTTCTAATTAAATAATTAAAAGCATGTTTAATTATTTAAGAAGCCATTAGAGTAATTATGTAATATTATTCCTTTCAAAAAGTACATCATAAGGATGATATTATATAATTACTTAGGTGACTTGATAAATTAGGAAATCAAATAAGTCACCTTTAATTCAAAAAGTGAAACAAAAGAAAAGAAAATGAAAAGACAAGAAGAAATGGAAGGCCAAGGGACATTCAGAAAGTTATAAACGAGCATTGAGAAAATTGATTGAACAGGTTGGGTTTATTCATTTCTTGGTTTAACCCTGCGAGGGTCTGGAGATTTGGATTTGGTCCATATTAGCCTTCTTGAGGACGAAATCCCTCTTGAAGAAGACTAGCTACGGTGGTGAAAGATCTACTCTGGCTGGTGTTTGTTGAAGATATCAAACATATCTGTTGTCGGTATATGGATTTCCAATCCTTCTGTACATCTTGTATTTGTGATTGGGAAGTTTTTGATACATCCAATCGTTTTGTAAGTCCTATGGCTACAATTGGAAAGTTAATCCTGTTCAATATGGATGTTGAGTTTCGATTGTTGTTTGGATTGTTGTTAAAAGAACACTTGCACCTACTCATATGTACAAAATCTACATAACAATGATGTACATAAAAAGGTATATAGATTTGTTACAAAATGAAAATATAATTATTCTGTGTGTCTTTCATGGCGGTTCAATATGGATGTTGAGGTTTGATTGTTGTTTGGATTGTTGTTAAAAGAACACTCGCACCTACTCATATGTACGAAATCTAGGTAACATTTTTGTACATAAAAAGGAATATAGATTTGTTACAAAATAAAAATATAATACTGCAACAAAGAGAAGTTCACTATTACACTACTACTTGCTACATATCCAGTTCTTTTGCTTCATTAGCACTTTCATTCCAAATATAAAGAGAACGAATATTTATAAGAGTTTCAAAGAACCTCCTCTCGAGATAAATGCTTGTATTTGTCTATTAGTGGGTGACCAACATTTATCACATTTGCTCCTGCCTGTTTGTAGTATAACGTCTGCATAGAAATTTCAAAAAGCACGTTCTCACATAAAACCATCAATTAGAATTAAACAAAATTATCAAGAACACAAGCTAAACAATTTCACTTGAAATACCATGAACAGTTCTCTCAAATACTTGGTTTGATGAAAAGATAAATTGAGACTACAAACAACATACAAAACTACTAAAATAAAATATAATAGATTAGTAAGGAAATGTTTCATTTGTAACAAAGATTTAAATAACATTAACAATGGTTGAAGTATTTCCTTAATAATGGAAATTTGGCATGCTTATCTAGTTTGAAAATTACCAAGCATATGACGAAGTATTGTTAGTATCATGTTTGTCATCACTGTTACACCCTATTGTGTTCTTTTTCACACATCGTCCCATTGCAAATGGGGACCCCCTTGTTTTTTCTTTTTAGGGTTTTACTTTGACGTCGCAATTGCTAATCACCATTTGTTTTGCAAATGAGGAGTTAAAGTTTTCATCTCGACCCAAGTAGAGAGTTCATGCTCAGAATAGTGTTTGAACGTTGTCAAAGTGCTTAGAATATCTCAAGGACGAGGATCACAATTGCTTTGTGTCATTTTTGACAACTTTCTATTTTTAGGAATTTTTACTTTTTTGTTTTTTTTCTTTTTTCTAAAAATAGAAAGTTTGTTTTTTGGCACTTTGGGCACATTCTGGGAAGCAGCTTTTTTGGCTTGCCTTTTTTCTTTTTTTGCTTTTTGCTTTAAACTAGAACTTGGGTTTTGTTCCTCATGTCATTTGGTCACCGCCCATGTTGTCGAATTCGAAAAATTCTGCCTCCAAGTACAAAACGCAGGGTTATGTTTTTTTTTCTTAGGGTTTTGATCCTCAAGCCATATCATTACTGCCCATGTTCTCGGAATCAAAAAATTCAGTCTCTAAGTGTAAAAAGCAACTGGAAACCCTAATTAGGGTTTTGTTCCAAAAGATCAACCATATGATCAATGCCCATGTCCTCAGATTTGAAAAATTGTCTTTAAGTGTAAAAAGGAAGGTGGTAACCCTAATTATGGTTTTGTTCCAGATAAAACTTGGCATGAACATCGCTGATCAAGTATAAAGGTGATAATGGAGGTAGGCACATGGCTGTCCAAATGAAATTCACCCAAGTTGGAGGCATGAAATTGAACATGACTAATGGTAGGACATCCTCCAAGTCTGCCCAAGCCAAGATTGTCCAGGCTCTCCTCAATTTTGCCTAGGAATGTTGGAAGGATGGCAAAGGCAACATGAAGTGGAAGCATGTCCAAGACACATCAAGGTCCGCCTTGTCTAAGATGGCTAAGACTTGTTGTGACGGTTTCACACATCGCCCCATTGCAAATGGGGACCCCCTACTTTTTAGACCCTTTCCGTCTTTTGGCTTTGTTTTTTGGGTCTTTTTGCAACAATCTCTCCAGTCTCTTTGCTTTGCGAGTGTTTGGGGATCATAGTGGTTAAGTCTGCTTTTCGTTTGATTGAATTTGATGAAGTCTAGGGTCTGTTTTGTCAATTTTAGGGTTTTCGCCTTTAGTCCTAGATTTTAGGGGTTTTTGTTAGGGTTTTGGAAAAACTGAACATATCATTGGAATCAAGACCCCTCAAGGAACCTCCCAATAAAATTTGAGCGAAAACGGAGCAACTTTCTATTTTTAGAAGGTTCCTATTCTTTATGTCTTCATTTGGCCAAAAATCAAACGTACTATTTTTAGTAAGTTTTTATTTATAGTAAGTCATCTTGCATCCTGTCTTGGGGTCTAACACTGACGTTTTGAAAAGTTTTCTATTTTTGGAAAGTTTGTTTTGACAGGACCATTCAGGCAAACGATGAAGATCAAGCATTCACGAATATTTCCAATTCCAGAAAGTCAAAAAGTAGACAGGATCAATCAAAAATGGTTGTGTTGGCATCAAGTCTTGAAGTGGAAAGCTCAAAAAAAAAAATCATCCAAGTCTGGAAAGCAACAAAAAAAATCCTTCAGTAAATCAATTTGACATCCAAATGAAGGAGTCTAGCATCAAGGAGGGAAGAAAAGATGAATTTCGTTCCCTCGGGCAATCTAGCGCCCAAGCTAGGAAGAGGGTGCCAACAGTAAGGGGTCATGGAAAGATCAAAATGCATTGAATTCCAAGCCTAAGTCAAAATTCTACCCTAGAAAGTAATAGGGCGCCAAAACCACCCTACCATGGACTTCATGAAAAGTCAGTATTCCTTCCTCCTAGCAAAATTCCACCCTAGGCATCGCAAATTCACATAGTCTTGGAAAGAGTGCTCAAGGAAGGAAATCCTTGCCTTGGTCAAAATAGCGCCCAAGAAGGTCATAGGGCGCTAAAGTTGAGGGTCCTTGGAATGCATGGAAATATGATGAATCCTTGGCAATGATAAAAATCCGCCCAAGGTATGGTGAAGGCGGCAAATCCAAGGGATGGTGGAAAGTCCAAACAAAGTATGAATTCCTCCACAAGCAAGAATAATGCCTAAGAAGGTGATAGGACGCTAAAGAAGGTAATCCATGGAGAGCATGGAAAATGCCAAGTTCCATGCACAATTAAAAATGGCACCCATGTCTTGAGATAGGCGCTAAACTAAGGCGCTCATGGAGAACTTTGAAAATGGTGAATTCCTCCCCTATGAAGAAATTCCGCCCTAAGAGTTGAAAGAGCGCCAAAATGAAATGCACAGAAAAGGTCCAAGTTGATGAATTCCTCCACACATGAAAACTCCGCCCTACTCCTCAGGAGGGCGCCAAACAGGGAGATAAGGGAAAGATTGCAAAATGAGTGAATTCCTTGACAGGCACAAAATTCCGCCCAACACTCGGGTAAGGTGCCAAAGGGAGGTGGTGAAGGAAAAGATGAAAAATTGTAAAATTCCTCCTTCATGGATAAATAGCGCTCAAGGAAGGATTAAGGCATTAAAGAAGGGAGCATCAAGGAAAGTCCAAGATGGAAGGAATTCCATCACAGAGGAGAAATAGCGCTTAGGAATGATGAGGGGCGCTAAATTAGAGTGTTCAGGAAAAATGCACAAGGCATGGAATTCCTCCTCCAATTCAAAAATCTGCCCAAGGCATTTGCATGGCGCTAAAGGAAGGTCCACATGGAAGATGGAAGGAATTGTGAATTCCATGACAAGGTCAAATTTCCGCCCCAAGTCAAGTCATGGTGCCAAATGGAGGTAGGAATGGAAAATATGAAAAAAGGATGAATTCTTTGCCTTATGAGGAATTGCGCCCTAGGGAAGATTCAAACTCTAAAACTCCATTGTCATGGAGAATCAAAGAAAACCATGATATAAAGAAATCTACAGAGATGAGCTTGAAAACGACTAAGGCATGGAAGAAGTGCAAAATGATGAAATTCCACCATGCAAAGTGAATTCCACACCCAAGCCGGAAAACTGAGGAAATTATCTAAGGCATGAAAATCCAAGGGGTCAAGGAGGAATTGAAAAGCGGAAATCCCCTGTGAAAAATTTTGGAATTTCCATTTTTAGACACCAAATCTTGTCAGAATCCAAAATTTTTTACAGATTTAGAATCATGGGAGAATTCTCTCCCTCCTGGACTTGAAACCCTAATTTGTGGAAAATTCCTTAAAAATAGGAAACGTGCAAAATTGATGAAAAATCTTCTCCAAGGCAAGGAAAATTCAAAATCTCAGGAAATTCTTCCCAAATGAAGTTTTCTCCCTCCAAGGTTTTCTCGCCAAGTGGTAGCCGAGTCAACGCATGCTAAATTGATGAAGCATCTCTTTGCATGTAGCTGTCACATATATGGCATTATGGCAGATTCCTTTTGCATGCAGCCGTCACGTTTAGAAGATGATGGTGCATTTATGGTATCATGGGCAATTTTTGCATGAGGGTGCATTCATTGTATAGTGGGCACTTTTTGAATGTAATGGTTAATTAATGCTTTATGGGTGCCATTTCTAGCAGGCGATAAGTTTTTGAGAAAATAACAGTGAAACATTGTTCTCTGATGGTGTCCACTTAAGTTATTTTTTCAAAGCTTGCATGGTTTCACCTTCCTCACTTAGAGTAGAAGTAGTATAGTGCTTTGATTTCAATGGAGAATGTAATGGTGTTTGATGAATTTCCATGGTTCATACTTTTTGCATCTTGCTGATTGTAAGTTGCAGTGTAAAGTTAGCCTGAACCCCCTAAATTTATGCTAAGTTCGATTGTGGATGGTCGTTTGGATTGCGCCGTTTTTGGGTATTCAAATGTACTTTCTTGATTTGAAAATCCTCTAGCATCCCCAGAAGATTGCACCGGTTCTTGCAGAGTTGTAGTTGATCTTGGCGAAGCAGAGCTTGGTTTGTTTGGAATTTGTCCACCAAAGCACTATTCATTGTTATCACTGCCCTTAGGAGTAGATTTAGATCCTTCTAAACCCTTTCCCTTTTACTTTCAATTCATTTTAGTTCGTTCGAAGCAGAAGCATCACAGATTCGCTATATCCGATGATGGAGTTCCAGCCACAGCAAAGAAGTGAAAGAACGATGCAAACGTAAGGCCCCTTGGATTACCAGCAACCACATCAGCCAACTGAGTCACGTCTGTAGCATAAAGGAACCTTGGAGTCAATTGTTTGAACTTCTTGCAATCTTAGCATGCAATCGCACTTTGATCAAGAGAGAGTGAAGTGACCGTTAGGCAACTTTATTCTGTGTTCGACGTAGTCATAAAAAATACGTCAACAAGACTCTTCAAAGTCCGCCTTGGCATGGAGTCTTCCAAGTTGGCATGACAAAGAAGATGAATTCCTACCAAGCATACATGTCCAAGCATCTTCAAAGTCCGCCTCATGCACAAGTGAAGTTGTCCAACACATGCTAAACTCCTACCTTCAATCAACTAACTCATGGCAATGGTAAAGCTAACACCTACATGCAGTTGAAGAGGAAATCAAAGAATGTCCAATGATCTTCCAAGTCCACTTCATGTCCATATGAACTTGTCAGCTATTGGAAGTTTTCCAATCACTCGCAAACCCCTACCTTCAGTTAAGAAACCCATGGCAAGAGTTAGTTAAACTCCTACCTAAGGTTAAGCTAGCAAGGTTTGAAAGATGAAAGCTAAAATAAGGTTGGCACAAGGTCTTCCAAGTCCGCCTAAGGAAAAACAAGGTGAGGTTTGGAAGGTAAAAAATTAAGTTGGCAAAGGAACCTCAATGTTCGCTTAGAAGACAATGTCTAACATGCCTCCAAGTCCACCTTGGCAAACAACCTTCCAACTCTGCCCAAGGCAAGCACAAGGTAGACTCTGCCTTCCTAAATCAAGTTGGCATAAAGCTTGCCAAGTCCGACAAAGACACATGTGAAGGTGGATAAACTAACGATGCAAAACAAACAAGGAAAAGCTAACCAAGTTTAAAGATGTCCAAAGACTATCCAAGTCCGCCATGGCATAGACAGCTTCAAGTCCGCCATGGTGAATATAAAACAAAGTCAACAAGGATAGAAAAACATGTCCAAGCCTATTCAAAGTCCGCCTTGTCCATGAAGACATAAAGTCCGCCTAAGGTTGGACGATAAAAGCATGATATAAGACACTTCAAGTTCGCCATGAGGAAAAAAAATTAAAAGCAAGACATGGCTAGAGATAGATAAGGAGAAAGCGTGTCCAATGAGAACCAAAGTCCACAAAGACAAGGAGAGGAATAAAAGCAATAAAGCATGGCATAAAAGAATATCTCTAAGACACTTCAAACTCCGCCAACTTGAAGAATATAGGAAGGCAAGGAGGAATACAACACAAGCAAAGCAATGTCAACACATGATCAAAGTCTACCCTCTTCATGACATGACAAGACAGCTCCACCTAGGCACAAGGAAGATGGCAAATGAAAAGTAAACTTCACCCAAGTATAAAGAGATGTGGTCAGGCACATGCCAAGTCCGCCTTGGCAAGGATACATCCAACTCAGCCCAACAGATGAAAAAACAAGGCAAAGGGCTTGGACATGATCAAGAAGAAAATAAAGTTTTGCCAAAATAAATTGTCCAAACATCTTGGAAAACAAAATTTGATCAAAAACAAGAAAGGTAAGACATTAGAACTGTTGTCCTCATTTTTGTTTTCAAAAATGAAGGACCATTACATAAAAATTTTGTGAAAAAAATAAAAATTTTACTCTATGGCACGCTTCCTGAGGCAAGATTTCGACTAATCCTTGGACTGGCTTAATCCTCAGTCAATCCTTGAACTACGTTTCGAATTTTGTCGCATTCTGGATTCGTTTGCTATGTCTTTCCTTCAATTTCGGGTTTTTTCTCCCTGACTGCAGGTGGAGAATTTTCCTTGAACTACAAGTTTTAATGATTTCCATTGTTTTGGTCTTTGTGGGGAAATTTTTAGCTAATTACAAGTACACTTTATTGAAAAATAAAAACTTGTAATTTGCTTTTTATTTCCCCCTTGATGCTTTTTGGCTTTTTCAGTTAAAATAGGGATTTTTTGGTTAAGTTACAAGTAAAATTGTAATTCTTTTCTAAAACCCCTACTTTAATGATTTTTGCTTGTAATAGGGATTTTAAACCCCTATTACATGTGTGCAAGTGAATTATAGCTTGTTGTAGGGATTTTATTTTCCCTTTACAAGTGATTTTAAACTTACACATCTCTCTAAAAAACCCGATTTTGCCTAAGAATGAGAAAAGTGCATTTTAAACTTGCTATTTGGTCTAAAAAACCCAATTTTGCCTATAAAGTGCATTTTGGAATATTTTAAACTTGCTACTTGGTTTAAACCGATTTTTGCCTTATAGTTGAAAATAATAGAATATTAAAATAATGTTAATTTTAGTATTAATGCTCAATAGTGTATATTCTATTTTAGTCAAATCGTCTTCGATCTTCTCAGCAGTTTCTTATTAGAAACTTGCTATTCTTGTAAATATCCTTGTATTATTTATGAGCGTCTTGCTCATTCTGATATTGAATCAATTCTTTGAAATCCATTGCGTGTCTCGCATTGTTTTATGGTATCAGAGCTATAGGAGGAATTTTTTCGAAAAATTTTTAATTCTAATTTCCAATTAGTGGAAATTTTCGAAATTTTTTTGGTGCTATCACATGGACTAGTAAGAAGCAGCAGGCAGTGGCTCTCTCCTTGACAGAAGCAGAGTATCGGGGAGCAGTTAAGGCATCTTGTGAGGCGGTTTGGCTTCGACGAATGCTTGCGGATATGCATGTCTCCCAAGCAGGTCCTACTCCCTTGTTCTGTGATAATCAGGGAGTGCTCAAACTCGCCAAGAATCCAGTCTTCCATGAAAGAACCAAGCATGTGGAAACTCATTGTCACTATATTCGACAGCTGGTTGAAGACGGATCCATACAATTGCTGTATGTTCCTACCTCGGAGCAGCCAACAAACATCTTCACCAAGCCCCTTGGTCCTGATAAATTTGTAAAATTCAAGGGGTCTATAGGTGTAGTTAATAGATTGAGCATTAAGGGAGGGTAATAGAATATTAAAATAATGTTAATTTTAGTATTAATGCTCAATAGTGTATATTCTATTTTAGTCAGATCGTCTTCGATCTTCTCAGCAGTTTCTTATTAGAAACTTGCTATTCTTGTAAATATCCTTGTATTATTTATGAACGTCTTGCTCATTCTGATATTGAATCAATTCTTTAAAATCCATTGCGTGTCTCGCATTGTTTTAGAAAAAGTTCATTTTAAACTTGTTATTGCATCCCCAAAACCCGAGTTTCTCCAATTCATGCAAATTCGAACTTGCTATTTGTTCCAAAAGACCCGACCAGCAAGGAGAAACGTTTTTGTTGAAGATTTCAAAGCAAATTTTGTGGAGATTTTCTAGGAAGGAGAGGCGTTTGGGATTCCATCCTATTCTCATGCATTTGCAAACACTTTTCACGCCATTTGGGGTTTGCATTTACTGTTTTTTGGTCTAAATCAGCAAACATGTGGTTCTTTGGATCCACATTTTAGGTGATTTTTTCTTCACAAAGCAAAAAACTCCTAAGGCGTTTTTGCCTCTCTTGCCTAGGCGTTGAAGGTGGATGAAGATTCGACCCTTCCTTGGGCCATTTTATTTGCCTTTGATGCCATGTTTTTCAGTTTATGACGTTTTTCAAAAATGTGGCTAGGGTTTGGGATTGCGGTTTGTGTTTATTTAAGAGCTATTCTTCTTCATTCCAAGATTGATTGCATCTTTTGGAGAGGCATTTTCAGTTTCAAACAACGTATGTTTTCTTTTCTTTCCTTGTTTCATTTTCTTATTTTCTTGTTTTCTTAGTTTTCTTTTCTAGTTGTAAATTTGTAAATATGTTGTTCTTGTCCCAAAAATTGGTTTTGTGAGAGAATTTTTCCCCTTGATATGCAATTTTTGAATTGCATTGTTCTTCCCCATTTTCCCTCTTTACTTGTATTCGGGATTTTAAATCCCGATTACAAGTTGGCTGGAAATCTTTGTTCTTCCCTTCAGTTGAAGAATTTAACCATTTTTGGTTAAAATTCCAAGTTAAAAAAGTGTGAAATACCCTTCCTTTCAAAATCGGGTTTTAAAAACCAGGTTACATGTTGAAAAGTTCTTCCCATTTTCATGAAAATGACATTCCCGGATTTTCCCATTTTTATCCATTCATTTCACCCATATCCATACTTTCCATTTTCGTCATTTTCCGCAAGTCTAATTCTCATTTTCCATCCATTTCTCCATTTGCAAATTTACAAGTGTACTTGCATTCGGGTTTTAAAAATCCGATTGCATGTATGCCCTTTCCAACTTGTATACTTGCGAAAATTTCCCCAAGATCCGAAATTGGTCAACGCCAAGATTCCCCCATTTCCATTTATTTCCCCTCTTTCTCTCACAAAGCCATAAAGTTCAAGAGTTGAAGTTTTTCCCATTTGAAGAAGGAAAAATGTTATTTGCAGATGAATATGATGTTCCCTTAACGCTTTTAAGTCTTCATCACAGTATTTCAGGTTGTCCGTTAATGTCAGATTTGTCGTCATCTCCAATTCCAAAAAAGATGAAGTACAAATATGACAAGTACCAAAACGAAGTTGCGCCTTCCCAAGTTTCCTCTCCTTTGGATCGTATCAGAGATACAGAAATAGGGCATGTAGACATGACAGAATTTATCAAGAGGGTTGAGGATCCACAAGATAGCAATATGCAGCAGTTGTTGGACAGCCATATCCATCACGCATCTTCTTTCTCGGTGGCTGCCCTAGAACCTAAATTTGTTCTCGCTTGCGCTCATCACTTTGACAAGGAGACAAGAATCATTAAAAAAGTTGATGGCGAAGCAATAATCCGCCTTGATGCAGACACAATTGAGAAGGTCTTCAGAATACCTCCCGCACCTGTTTACATGGAAATCTCCAAGGAGAGTGCAACTGAGTATTATGTGAAAAGGGAAAAAGATTGTAAAAAACATATCAACAGGTGGATCCATGAGCCTCGAGCCGCCTTCTCAAGGTGGGCTAAGTTGTACCGCTATGACTTCAAATGGGAAATAGGAGACATCGTAACCCTCCTCAGCAGGATAATGGGCCGTGAACATTCTAATGTTCTTGAGCCCTGGATGTACCATATCATCATGTTCATAAGGCAGTCCCATCATATATCATGGGGAGAAGTCATCAGCGATGCCTTGTGTGAACAACCTGCAGCAGTTCCTTCCACCATGACTTTCTACATGAGCTCATATTTGGTGTACTTAGCAGCATCACTTAGACATTTTCCAAGTCTTTCTACCAAGGGTGATCACTCGCTTATACCAGTTTGGGAATATTATGATCAGTTGTCTTTGAGACCCAGCAAATTGCATTTCAGAAGAGTTCAAGATGCATTCTTCGGTTACTTCATATGTCAGTTTGACAGAACTCTAAAAAACAAAAGGGTATCAGATGAGGCATGGGAAAGGGTGAGTGAGTATGGATGCTTGTTTCTACAGTTCCCGACCTTCACCTATATGAGAATCGGATGATATAGTGGGCAGCCATACATGCTTCCTAGATACCCAACTGATAAGATCATTCTTATGGAGTTGGGAAGACAAATCATGGTTGTCCACACTCATCAATCTACCAGACACAAGGTTGGAATGGGGATCTCTACAACAAACCCACTAAAAATTGGCCGGTATTCTCTTGTCACATCCGTTAAAGCCAAGGCCATGGAGACTGAAATGCAGTAAATTAAGCTCAAAAGGTTTAAGTCCAGAGCTGATTATGATTACCGAGGTATGAAGGAGAAGATCAAAAAATCCTTTGTGCAAGTGCATCGCATTGAGGATATCTGGGGAGATCTCCCCACAGAGGTCGAGGTTCTGAAGATGGATTACTACAGGCTCACTATTGAGCAGGTTGTTGATTTGAACTTGGTGGACATTCAACAAGGGATGATTGATGATGGGCACGTACTTGATCCTGAATATATTTCACGAAGGGTTGAGGAAGCTCCGCTTGCTTTAATCCAATGGTCACACAAGGAGTGCATATCCATTCTTGAGAGGTTTCAGCCTATCTTGGCTAACACCAACGCTTGGCTGAAAAGTAATGTTGTTAGACTCGTAAAATCAAGATTGGAAAAGAAGATGATTATACGGGGCCTCTTGGTCGTAAGTCCGAGATCTAGGTTGACAAAAAGGAAGGCGCATCATCTTCAGGCAAAAAGATCAAATTGCGAGTTAGTCGGGCAGTAGTGTTTCCTCCTGAGGAGACGACAGTTCGTGCAAAGGAAAAGTCACGATTTCATGTCCAAGTGATCGATTTGGATAATCGAGAAGAAGGGCAACAATCTGATAATGCTCCCAAGTCTCCAGCATCCAACTCGCCTCATGAGATTATTCCTCCAGTTTCCATTGAGACGCCCCTTTCTCCTCCTGACTTGCTAGTTGATGAATCTCCTTAGAATGCCATTCCTATTTCGGCATACGAGCCACCTCCTGATCATCAACAAGAGAATGTGCAGGAAGTTCCTGAAGATACTCCTGTTTGTGTCCAACTGTCAAAAATTGATACCTCCACTTCTGGTTTTGAAGAATTCATGAGGCAATCTTCATGCCCATTGGCTACTGAGCAAACCGTGGTCGCCATCCAAACAAATATTCCTCCCAAGATGACCACGGTTATTCAAACAGAAACTGCTTCTCCTTTGCCTACAGCTGCTACAAAAGGAGAGTTGATGGTTTTACCTCCATGGCTTAGTTCTTTTACTCCAAAGAGGAAGAAGCAAGAAATCTCACCTGATGCCTTTGATTATCAGCAACTAAAACAATCCAGATCCAAGGTTGCTAAAAAGGCCAAGACTATCTCCAGAGTAACTATTGACAGCAACAAGATGAAGGTAGCTGAAATTGTCGAACCCATTGCAGATAAGCCACTTGAAGAAATGTCAGCTGCTGATTACAAAGTTACAAGGATAGAATTGGGTAAGCAAACGCATGAGGTGATTAAACATGATGCTCAGTTTTCTGTAGCTTCACTAGTACAGCGATGTGATGAACTTCTAGCAAAGAAAGATAAGCTAGAAGAGGAAAATCGACAACTTATAGCAGATGTTCATAAAATCACAAAACCTGCTACTGAAGGGAGTAACTCCATAGGTTCTTCCAGTTCCCAAGAATCAATTCGTGGAGTGGAAAGGGCTTCTCAGAAGGTACAAGCATTGGATTCCTGGGTTGATCAGCTTCATGATCTATGTGCACAAGTGATGAAGGACATTTTTCAGATGATGTCTAAGTTGGAAACCGTTGAAGAGAAACTGGATCAGATTTCGGATACTTTCAAAAAGAATCTGGAAAGTGTTGAAGATAGTTTGACAATCTGGCATACCATGCCCCAACAACAGTTGACTGTTCTATAGGAGCATGCCATCATCTCTTCTAGGGTCATGTACTTGGAATTTGAAGAGCTTCTGGAAAATAAGGCCCTTGTTCTTAAATCCCTCATTGAGGAGATTGGTGATACAATGAGATTACGGGGTGAAGTTTTCCGAGATATTGTCTCTCATTGTGAAAAGGCCTCTTGCAACATACTAAGTCAGGATGGAGAGCTGATTCCAGAAGAAGAAGTTCCTGCTGATTTACAGATGAGGATACATAATCAATGGAGGAGCGAACAATTCTCGGTCGCTTCAATTCAAATGTTGATGAAGCACCAAATCTTTTTGCATGAAATCCAGTCCATCTTGGATAAAAACAGCTCTGCACTCCTCCGATGTCATGATACTATTGTAAAGACCATAGTTGTTGCCAAGAACACCCATGAACCGGATCCCAATGAACTACAAATGATCATCCAGAAGTTTGAAGGATTCATGTCTTCACGTGCTACAGCTTAAGTGTTTTTCAGCACTTAGTTGTATTTTTCCATATTTGTAATCTTTAGTTGTAGTTTTTCTTTTGACAAGTTACATGTAAAAGTCTTTTTGTAAAACGCAAGTTAACTCATTACTTGCACTTTTGTAATTACATGTAAAGAAACTACAAGTTGTGTTCAATTAGGACTATAGTTGGAATAAGCCTTAGTTAGTTATTGAAGTCTTAGTTAGTTATTGAATAAGTCTTGGTTAGTTATTGAATAAGTCTTGGTGGTTGAGAGAATCTCTCAAGTTAGTTAGGATCCTCCCACCTTTTTCTCAAAGCTCCTCTTCTATAAATACTTGAGGGGTCTATTGTAATTTTTATCTTTTGGAAAGCAAGCAAAAACTCTACCAAATTTACAGCAAAGAAGCCTTTGAGCTTTCATGTGTAAATTCAAGAATTGAAAGGAATAGAAGAAAATTGTTCAAGCTTTGAGTCTTTGTGCTACATACTCGAGTTTGTGTTCTATATTATCTTTCTTGCAAGTGTTTCTTAAAGAGCTTAATCACATCTAATTTGCAATCTTTGTGCTGCAAGTAGTTGAGGTTAATATAGATTAAAATAAATATTTTGTTGAGAAAAGTTGCAAGTCTTTGTGCTTTCACTTGTTCTTAGGAGAATTTAGGAATAGATTTTGTGAGAAATAGCTGTAAGTCTTTGAGCTTATACTACTTCCCATTGTTTTAAGTAGAAAAGAATAAGATATTACAATCTTTGAGCTGTTATATTTTGTTCTTTATAGCATTAGTATAAAAAAGGGTAGATAGGACTTCACATAATCAAGTCTTTGAGCTTGATATTGTTGTCCCGTCCCGAAGGAAGTGACGGAAGTCTTTGCGCTTTAAGGAAACTTCATTTCCTTTCTCACATTTCATTTTGAAAGTGGTTACTACCGTTTATATCAAATCGCTATCATTTTCTGTGAAGAGAAAAAGATATTGTCTTTCTTGAAAGAAAAAGAAAGATTGTTGTCCCATCCTATTTTATTTTCAAAGTTGTAGTTAGATAGGGGGAGCTTTCCCTTAATTAGGAGAGTGTTACTCACACGCTGTGGTTGAAACCACAATTTTGTATATTTCCCCAAGTGTACAAAATTTTCAACCAATAAGAATTTCCAAGTTCGCCCAGGCATAAATGGAATATATGAAGATGCTTGCACCAGATGGAAATTCGCCTATGGCTCAGCGATAAGACATGAAGACAATTGACTTCCCATGCCAAAGATAGAGAATGGCTGAAGGGAAAAACAAAATTGACAAAGTAGCACATGAAATGAAGGGTTAATTAATTGAATGGGTTGGAAAATAAAAGTTTGACACATAAAAAATGGTTGTGGAATTTTCCACAACCAAAAGAATCAAATTTTGACTAAGTGTTGGAGAGGAAACAAGAAGAAATAAAGAGGAGATTGAATAAAATTGTTGGTTGGAAAATAAAAGTTTGACACATAAAAAATGGTTGTGGAATTTCCCACAACCAAAAGAATCAAATTTTGACTAAGTGTTGGAGAGGAAACAAGAAGAAATAAAGAGAAGATTGAATAAAATTGTTGGTTGAAAATTTTGTACATTTGGGGAAATATACAAAATTGTGGATTCAACCACAGCACACGAGTAAAAACTCTCCTAATTAAGGGAAGGTTCCCCTATCTAACTACAACTTGGAAAATAAAATGGGATGGGACAGCAATCTTTCTTCTTTTTTCAAGAAAGAAAATATCCTTTTCTCTTCACAGAAAAGGATAGCAATTGAATAACAGCAGTAACCACTTTCAAGTGAAATAAGAGAAAGGAAATCAAGTTTCCTGAAAGCGCAAAGACTTCCGTCACTTCCTTCAGGACGGGACAGCAATATCAAGCTCAAAGACTTGACTATTGGAAGTCCTATCTACACTTTGCTCTACTAAATTTTACAACGAATAAAAGATAACAGCTCAAAGACTGAAATAATCTATTCTTTTAACACAAAGACAAGAACTAATGCAAGCTCAAAGACTTGCTGCTATTTCTTCTCAAACAGTAATTTTTCCTCAAGAATGGACGCAAGCTCAAAGACTTGCTGCTCCTTCAAGAGAGTTTCCTATTTTAATTAATCTTCTCTGCTTGCAGCTCAAAGACTTCAAATCAAATTGGACTAAGCTCCTTTAGAAACACTTGGCATAGAAGAAATAAAAGATTCAAACTCAAACATGTAGCTCAAAGACTCAAAACTTGAGTAATCCTTCTTTATTATTCTTCAAAAACTTTCAATCCACATACATAAGCTTAAAGACTTCTTGCTGTAAATTTGGCAGAGTTTTTGCTCACTTTCCAAAAGATATATTTACAATGGACCTCTCAAGTATTTATAGAAGAGGAGCCTTGAGAAAAAGGTAGGAGGATCCTAACTAACTTGAGAGATTCTCTCAACCATCAAGACTCATTCAATAAATAACTGAGGCTTCATTAAGTAACTAAGAGCTACTCTAACTAACTAGGACTTATTCCAACTACAGTCCTAATTGGACACAACTTGTACTTGCCTTACATGTAATTACAAAAGTGCAAGTAATGTGTAACTTGCATTTTACAAAAATTATTTTTACATGTAACTTGTCAAAACAAAATTACAACTAGAGATTACAAAGGAGGGAAAATTCAACTAAGTGTTGAAAAACACTTAAGCTGCATTTTGTGAAGACACGAATCCTTGAAATTTCTGGATGCTCGTTTGTAGTTCCTCGGGATTCGGTTCATGGGTGTTCTTGGCAACAACCATAGTCTTTACAATAGTGTCATGACAGCGGAGGAGCGCGGAATTGTCTTTATCCAGGATAGACTGGATCTCATGCAAAAAGGCTTGATGTTTCATCAATGCTTGAATTGAAGCTGCCGAGAATTGTTCACTCCTCCATTCATTATGAACCCTCATCTGTAAATCAGCAAGAACTTCTTCTTCTGGAATCAGCTCTCCATCCTAACTTACTATATTGCAAGAGGCCCTTTCACAATGTGAGACAATACCTCGATAGACTTCATCCCGGAATCTCCTTGCATCACTAATCTCCTCAATGAGGGATTTAAGAACAAGGTTCTTGTTTTCCATGAGTTCTTCAAATTCCAAGTACATGACCCTGGAAGAGATGATGGCGTGCTCCTGCAAAATACTCAGCTGTTGTTGGGGCATGGTATGCCAGATTGCCAGACTTTTCTCAACGCTTTCCAGATTCTTTTTGAAAGTGTTGGAAGTCTGATCCAGTTTCTCCTCAATGGTTTCCAACTTAGACATTATTTAAAAAATGTCTTTTACCACTTGTACACATTGATCATGAAGCTGATCAACCCAGGAATCCAGTGCTTGTACTTTTTGAGCAGCCCTTTCCACTCCACGAATCGATTCTTGGGAACCAGAAGAACCTATGGAGTTACTCCCTTCAGCAGCAGGTTTTGTGATTTTATGAATGGCTGCCATGAGCTGTCGGTTTTCTTCTTCTAGCTTGTCTTTCTTTGCAAGAAGATCGTCACACCTTTGCACTAGTGAAGCAACAAAACACTGAGCATCATGTTTAATGACCTCATGTGTTTGCTTGCCCAATTCTACCCTTGTAACCTTATAATCAGCAGCTGACATTTCATCAAGTGGTTTATCTGCAATAGGTTCCACAATTTCAGCTACTTTCATCTTGTTGCTATCAACAATTACCCTAGAGATAGTTTTTGCCTTCTTAGCAACTTTGGATCTGGACTGTTTGAGTTGCTGGTAGTCAAAGGCATCAGGTGAGATCTCTTGCTTCTTCCTTTTCAGGGTGAAAGAACTAAGCCATGGAGGCAAAGTCATCAACTCACTTCCAGTAGCAGTCGTAGGCAAAGGAGAAGCAGTTTCTGTTTGAATTACTGCGGTCACCCTGGGAGGAATATCTGTTTGAATGGCGACCACGGTTTGCTCAGTTACTAATGGACATGAAGATTGCCTCATGAATTCTTCAAAACCAGAAGTGGAAGTGTCAATTTCTGATAACTGAATGCAAGTGGGATTATCTTCAGGAACTTTCAACACACTTTCTCATTGTTGATCAGGTGAAGGCTCGTATGCTGAAATGGGAACTGCATTCTGAGGAGACTCATCTATGAGCAAATCAGGAGGAGAAAGAGGCATCTCAATGGAAATTGGAGGAATGACCTCGTGAGGCGAGTCTGAAACTGGAGACTTAAGCGCATCGTCAGATTGCTGCCCCTCTTCTGGATTATCCAAATCGATCACCCGAACATGGAACCGTGATTTCTCCTTCCCACGAGTAGTCGTCTCCTCAGGAGGAAGCACTACTGCACGACTAACTCGTAACTTGATCCTTGTGCCTGAAGATGAAGCACCCTCTTTGTTATCAATCTGAATCTCAGACTTCTGTCCAAGAGGCCCTGTAGAGTCATCTTCTTTACCAACCTTGATTTTGATAAGTCTAACAACATTACTTTTCAGCCATGCATTAGTGTTGGCCAAGATAGGCTGAAATCTGTCAAGGATGGACACGCACTCCTTGTGTGACCATTGGATCAAAGGAAGTGGAGCTTCCTCAACCCTTTGTGAAGTGTATTCAGGATCAAGTATATGCCCGTCATCGATCATTCCTTGTGGGATATCCGCCAAGTTCAAGTCAACCATTTTCTCAAGAGTGAGCCTGCAGTAATCCATCTTCAGAATTTCGGCTTCCGTACAGAGATCTACCCAGATGTCTTCAATGCGATGAACATGCACAAAGGATTTCTTGATCTTCTCCTTCATACCTCTATAATCAAAATCAGCTCTAGGTTTGAACCTCTTAAGCTTGATTTCCTGCAATTCAGCCTCCATGGCCTTAGCCTTCACAGATGTGACAAGGGAGTATCGACCAATTTTCAATGGGTTTGAGCTAGAGATCCCCATTCCAACCTTGTGTCTAGCAGACTGAAAAGTATGAACAGCCATGATCTGTCTTCCCAACTCCATAAGAATTACCTTATCGGTTGGGTATCTTGGAAGCATGTATGGCTGACCATCATAGCATCCAATCCTCATATAGGTGAAGGTGGGAAATTGCAGGAACAAACACCCATACTCAGACACCTTGACCCATGCCTCATCTGATACTCTTTTGTTTCTGAGATCCACATCAAACTGACACATTAAATATCCGAAGAATGCATCTTGGACTCTTCTGAAATGCAGTCTGCTAGGTTTCAATGGAAACTGGTCATAATATTCCCAAACTGGTATAAGCGAGCGATCACCCTTGGTAGAAAGACCTGGAAAGTGTCTAAGTGATGCTACTAAATATACCAAATAAAAATTCATGAAGAAGGTCATAGTGGTAGGAACTGCTGCAAGTTGTTCGCACAAAGCATCGCTGATGATTTCACCCCATGAAATGTGATGCGACTGCCGTATGAACATAATGAATTGATACATCCATGGCTCAAAGATATTAGAGTGCTCAAGGCTCATCATCCTGCTGAGAAAAGTGATGGTGTCTCCTATCTCCCACTTGAAATCACAACGGTACAACTTTGCCCATCTTGAGAAGGAAGGACGTGGCTCTTGGATCCACCTATTGATGTGTCGCTTGCAATCTTTTTCCCTTTCCACATAATACTCTACTGCACTTTCTTTGGTGATTTCCATATAAACAGGTGCAGGAGGTATTTTGAAGACCTTCTCGATTGTATCTGCATCAAGACGAATTATAGCTTCACCATCATCATTTTAATGACTCTTGACTCTTTGTCAAAATGATAGGCGCATGCAAGAACGAACTCAGGTTCTAGGGCAGCCACTGGGAAAGAAGATGCATGATGGATATGGCTGTCCAATAGCCGCTGCAAGTTGTTATCCTGTGGATCTTCTACCCTGTTGATGAATTCTGCCATATCAACGTCCCCTATTTCCATGTCCCTGATGCGATCCAAAGGAGAAGAAACCTGGGAAGGTGCAACCTCATTCTGGTATTTATCATATTTGTATTTCATTTTCTTTGGAGTTGGCGATGCCGGCAAATCTGACATTGACTGTGAACCTGGAATGTTGTGATGAAGACTTAAAAGAGTTCAGGCAACATCATAGTCAGCTGCAAATATCATTCTTCCTTCTTCAAATGGGTAAAACTTTGATTTCTGAATTTCACGGTTTTGTGACAGGAAGAGGGGAGATATGTAGAAATGGGAAAATCTTGACTTTGACCAATTTCGGATCTTGGGAGAATTTTCGCAAGTATACAAGTTGGAAAGGACATACATGCAATCGGGGTTTTAAAACCCGAATACAAGTATACTTGTAAATTCGAAAATGGAGAAATGGACAAAAAATGAAATTTTGACTTATGGGAAATGATGGAAATGGAAAGTACGGATATGGGGAACATGAATGGATAGAAATGGGAATATCCGGGAAAGTCATTTTCATGAAAATGGGAAGAACTTTTCAACATGTAATCCGGTTTTTAAAACCCGAATTTGCAAGGGAGGGGTATTTCACACTTTTCAAGCTTGGAATTTTAACCAAAAATGATTAAATTCCTTAACCTTAGGGGAAGAACATCACATGTCAAAAATGCAACTAATAACGAAAAATAAAGAAAACAAGAAAATAATAAAATGAAGGGAAGAAAGAAAAGAGAACATACCTTTCTTAAAAATGCAAAATGCTTCTCCAATAAAGCAACAATTCTTGAAATGAAGAAGCAAAACCGGTGAAAAGGAGCAATCCGGGATGTCAAACCCTTATCACGTTTTTTTTTGCAAAAATGCCCCAAACTGATAAATATAGCAGCAATCTCAAACTTGGAGGACCAAAATGCCAATGAGAGTGTGCATCCAAGTTTATTAGAGCAAAACGCCTAAGGTAGAAGAAGAAGAAATGATGCCAAATGTTTTAAAACGTTGCCAAAGGTTGAAAACCGTTGCCAAAGGGAATCACATGGCCACCATTATAAACTCCAACGGCATCATTAAATGGTGCGAAAATCCTCTCACCCTCCACGCCTAGGTAGAAAAAGGCAAAATGCTTAAGGAGACTGCAGATTTATGAAGTAAAAAACGCCCAAAATGTGGATTAAAAGAACCACGTTTTTTATGATTTAGCTCCAAAAACCAATCAATATAACCTCCATTTGGCATGAAAGATGTTGATGATTGCATGAAAATAGGGTAGAAGCAAAAACGCCTTTCCTCCCTAAAAAATCTCCACAAAAAATTGCTTTGAAATCTTCAACAAATCGATTTTTCATGCAAATCAAGTTTTGGGAGACACATGACAAGTTCGAATTGCCCAAAATGAAGCAAATCGGGTTTTAGAGAGAAAATAACAAGTTTTATTTTCACTTTTTTCATTTACATGCCAAAATCGGGTTTTTTAAGACAAATGGCAAGTTTTATTTTTCACTTTTTCAATTATCAAGCCAAAATCGGGTTTTTTTGGACAAATGACAAGTTTAAAATTGTCAAAAATGCATTTGCAAGGCAAAATCGGGTTTTTTGGAGCAAACTGCAAGTTTAAAATATTTGTAAAAGGGAAATAAAATCCCTACAACAAGTTAGAAACACTTGCACATATGTAATGGGGATTTAAAATCCCTATTACATGCTAAAACCATTAAAGTAGGGGTTTTTTTACCAAACTGCAAGTTTACTTGCAGTTGAGCCAAAAAATCCCTATTTTAACTAAAAATGACCAAAAAACAATAAAAAGATAAAAACATCAAAGGGGAAACTTAAAATAAATTACAAGTGACATATTTAAAATAAAAGTGCACATGTAATTGATCAAAAATTCCCCTACAAAGACCATAACAATGAATATCATTAAAACTTGCAGTTTGAAGAAAATTCTCCACCTGCAGTCTGGGTTTTAAAACCCAAAATTGAAAGAAAGGCATAGCAAACGAACCCAGAATTGGACGAAATTCGAAACGTAGTTCGAGAATGGACTGATGATTAAGTCAGTCCAAGGATTAGTCAAAATTTTGCCTCGGGAAGCATGCCATAGAGTAAAAATTTTCATTTTTTCATAAAAATTTCACCGTAGTGGTCCTTCATTTTTGGAAACAAAAATGAGGACAACAAAAATTCTTGTCCAAAGGTGGAGTTTGTTCTACTCAGCACAAGCCAGATCCAGAATTGAAGGCAAATCCACATGCAAAGTGTGTCTGAGCATAGAAATGGTCAAAAAAAAAAAATCTTGGCTAGGTGTTGGAGGATCCACATGAAGGTGTCACAAAATAAATTGATTAGCCAAAATTTGGCTTATTTCGCAGAAAATGTTCCAACTTCCTCCATTGTGGCGAAGGCACAGGGAAGTTCTCCAAAATCAAGGCACAGACTTGGCAAAAATATGAAAAAGAGATTCTGGATTTCTTGAAGGATTTCATCTCCTAATGACAAGCTCCCAAACATCTTCAGATAGTGGCAAGAAGACTATTCCAAACAAATTTCCATACTTGGGCAATTTTTCGACACAAATTAGAGAATTCAAGGAGGACATCCAACACTTAGATTGTTCCAAATCAACATGTCCAGGTTCAATGAACCTGACTTATCCAGAAGCTTCTGGAAGGAACACTTCACAATGCAAAAACCTTCTATTTTATTATTGGTTTATATTGTAATTTTCTCATTGGTCGAGAGGTAGTTAGTTGTAACAAACCCTAATTAGGTTTTTTATTTTGTAATCTCGACCGTTGATTTGAAATCAATCTCGGCCATTGAATTGTAATTGAAGAGCCTATAAATTGAGCTCACCCCCTCATTTGTAAATCATGGGAGCATGTTGCAAAACATGTTGAGATAAGCGATTGTTGCTTACAACACCAAAGTAATAAGTAATACATTGTTCAAATTGATGGTGATTACCTCTCTTATTTTGGAGTTGGCATGGTTCTTATCCCTCATCATAGTTTAGATTTTATTTCATGTATGTTAGATGAATGAAGGATTTGATAGTTTAGATTGGTGAAACTTTTGCTCATACTTTTGTTGGATGGATGATTTTCATTCAATGTCTAAAGTTAGCCTGAGCTTTGATGTGGATGCTTAACTTCTACTTTGAATAATATTGTTCAATTGTTGGTATTATTCATAAGTGTGAAAATCTTGAACACAACCTTAGAAGATTGCACATGCTTTGTGTAGTTGTCCAAATGTGGTGAAACAAAGTGTCGTTACCAAATTCACCCATTCTTTACCGTCTCTTGAGTTCATAGGAATAGTTTATGCAGTAGTTAGAATTCCTAAACCCTCACCCTTTTATCTTTTTTTTGAAGTTCCAAATCAGAAAATCCAAAAACAAAGAGTCGTTATTGAGAAATTCGCCTAAGTCTAGCTTGTGAATGATACTAGTTGTCAAGCGTAAGTCCCCCTTGTATTTCAGCACACACTACCCAAGAAGCTATCCACATAAAGTCGCTCGTTCGCACATATAGACCTTGGAGTCGCCTTGTGGTCTTTCTCGCAATCTTGGCACAAGTAGTGATTTTGTTCAGGAGAGGATAGAATATCCTTGGATACCTTATTCTAAATGTTCGGTATATGATAAAACGTACACCAACACACCCCTACAAAACTTATCTCTTTAGGAGTCATTTTCCCATGTCTTGCAAAAATCAATTATCAAGGTATTAGGCATGTAAGTTGTCACTTACCCCATCCTAAGCAAGTGTAATTATAAGGCCTTTCATCGTATTGTCAAGTATTGAAGGGAACATTATGGCATGCTTGTGGACAAGAATCTCCAAAAAGGGGAGACTGTAATGTCCTAAACTTTAGCCTAGAAAACAACAAACAATTGTGTGATCAAGGGTGGCAGTTTTCATGACAATTTTTAAGTAGTTAAGAAGTAATAAGTGTACATAGTACCAATATGAGAACATCACCCTATTCCAATAGTTTATTAGGATGAAAGACAAACAAAGAATGGATAGATGAGCCACTAGTGGGGCATAAAGACTTGCAAGCATCCAAGGTATTCACAAGCTTTGACCAATTACGTGATCATGAGCATGAGAATAAGAATAGTATCGATCATCATTATAGAATGGACATATTGACTAAGTATGAGAAGAGAAGAGATAACATCAATAAAGACTAAATGATAGTCAGCATGAAGAAAGATTAACTAATCAAATGAAAATCATCACAACAATTGATATTGTTAATTGATCTAAGGAGAAGACGAGATTAGCCATCGGTAATAACAGCTTATTAAGAGATAGATAAAAGCAACAGCGATTTCTATAAATGATAATGATCAACATTCCTTAACAGTAATGTTGGTTGAAAATTTTGTACACTTGGGGAAATATACAAAATTTTGGTTTCAACCACAGCACGTGAGTAAAACTCTCCTAATTAAGGGAAGGCTCCCCCTATCTAACTACAACTTTAAAAATAAAATAGGATGGGACAACAATCTTTCTTCTTTCAAGAAAGACAATATCCTTTTATCTTCACAGAAAAGGATAGCAATCGAATATACACAGCAATAACCACTTTCAAATGAAATGAGAGAAAGGAAATGAAGTTTCCTAAAAGCGCAAAGACTTCCGTCACTTCCTTCGGGACGGGACGACAATATCAAGCTCAAAGACTTGATTATGTGAAGTCCTATCTACCCTTTTCTACACTAATGCTATAAAGAACAAGTTATGACATCTCAAAGACTGAAAAACATCAATCTCTTCTTCTTTAAAACAATGAGAAGTAGTGTAAGCTCAAAGACTCACAGCTATTTCCCACAAAATCTATTCCTAAATTCTCCTAAGAACAAGTGAAAGCACAAAGACTTGCAGCTTCTCTCAACAAAATATTTATTTTAATCTATATTAACCTCAACTACTTGCAGCACAAAGACTGCAAATCAGATGTGATTAAGCTCTTTAAGAAAACTTGCAAGAAAGATAATACAGAACACTAACTCAAGAATGTAGCACAAAGACTCAAAGCTTGAGCAATTTCCTTCTATTCCTTTCAATTCTTGAATTTACACATGAAAGCTCGAAGACTTCTTTGTTGTAAATTTGGTAGAGTTTTTGCTTGCTTTCCAAAAGATAAAAATTACAATAGACCCCTCAAGTATTTATAGAAGAGGAGCCTTGAGAAAAAGGTGGGAGGATCCTAACTAACTTGAGAGATTCTATCAACCACCAAGACTTATTCAATAACTAACTAAGACTTCAATAATTAACTAAGAGTTATTCCAACTACAGTCCTAATTGAACACAACTTGTAGTTGCCTTACATGTAATTACAAAAGTGCAAGTAATAGGTAACTTGCATTTTACAAAAAATACTTTTAAATGTAAATTGTCAAAACAAAATTACAACTAAAGATTACAAAAGTGGTAAAATACAACTAAGTGTTGAAAAACACTTAAGTTGCATTACGTGAAGACACAAATCCTTTAAACTTCTAAATGCTCATTTGCAGTTCCTCGGGATTCGGTTCATGGGTGTTCTTGGCAACAACCATGGTCTTCACAATAGTGTCATGACACCGGAGGAGCGCAGAGTTGTTTTTATCTAGGATAGACTGGATTTCATGCAAAAAGGCTTGGTGTTTCATCAATATCTGAATTGAAGCGGCCGAGAATTGTTCACTCCTCCATTCATTATGAATCCTCATTTGTAAATCAGCAAGAACTTCTTCTTTTGGAATCAACTCTCCATCCTGACTTACTATGTTGCAAGAGGCCCTTTCACAATGTGAGACAATATCTCGGAAAACTTCACCCCAAAATCTCTTTGCATCACTGATCTCCTCAATGAGGGATTTAAGAACAAGGGCTTTGTTTTCCAAGAGCTCTTCAAATTCCAAGTACATGACCCTGGAAGAGATGATGGCATGCTCCTACAAAACACTCAGTTGTTGTTGGGGCATGGTACGCCAGATTGTCAAACTTTCTTCAACACTTTCCAGATTCTTTTTTAAAGTATTAGAAGTCTGATCCAATTTCTCCTCAATGGTCTCTAACTTAGACATCATCTGAAAAATGTCTTTCATTACCTGTGCACATAGATCATGAAGTTGATCAACCCAGGAATCTAGCGCTTGTACCTTCTGAGAAGCCCTTTCCACTCCATGAATTGATTCTTGGGAACCAGAAGAACCTATGGAGTTATTCCCTTCAGCAGCATGTTTTGTAATTTTATTAACGGCTGCCATAAGTTGTCGGTTTTCCTCTTCTAGCTTGTCTTTCTTTGCTAGAAGTTCATCACACCTTTTTACCAGTGAAGCTACAGAAAAATGAGCATCATGTTTAATGACCTCATGCGTTTGTTTGCCCAACTCTATCCTTGTAACCTTATAATCAGCAGCTGACATTTCTTCAAGTGGCTTATCTGCAATAGGTTCCACAATTTCAGCTACCTTCATCTTGTTGCTGTCAACAGTTACTCTGAAGATAGTCTTGACCTTCTTAGCAACTTTGGATCTGGACTGTTTCAGTTGCTGATAGTCAAAGGCATCAGGTGAGATTTCTTGCTTCTTCCTTTTCGGAGTAAAAGAACTAAGCCATGGAGGCAAAGTCATCAACTCCCCTTCAATAGCAGCTGTAGGCAAAGGAGAAATAGTTTCTGTTTGAATCACCGTGGTCATCCTGGGAGGAATATTTGTTTGGACAGCGACCACGTTTTGCTCAGTTACCAACGGGCAGGCAGATTGCCTCATAAATTCTTCAAAATCAGAAGTGGAAGTATCAATTTCTGATAACTGGATGCAAGTAGGAATATCCTCAGGAACTTCCAACACACTCTCTTGTTCATGATCAGGAGCTGGCTCGTATGCTGAAACGGGAATAGCATTCTGAGGAGATTCATCCACAAGCAAATCAGGAGGAGAAAGAGGCGTCTCAATGGCAACTGGAGGAATGATCTCATGAGGCGAGTCTGAAACTGGAGACTTAGGAGCATCATCAGATTGCTGCCCTTCTTCTGGATTATCCAAATCGATCACCTGAACATGAAATCATGATTTTTCCTTCCCACAAACTGTCGTCTCCTCAGGAGGAAGCACTACTACCCAACTAACTCGCAACTTGATTCTTGTGCCCGAAGATGATGCACCTTCCTTGTTGTCAACCTAAATCTCAAACTTACGTCCAAGAGGCCCCATAGAATCATCTTCTTTTCCAACCTTGATTTTTATAAGTCTAACAGCATTATTTTTCAACCATGCGTTAGTGTTAGCCAAGATAGGCTGAAATCTTTCAAGGATGGATATGCACTCTTTGTGTGACCATTGGATCAAAGGAAGTGGAGCTTCCTCGACCCTCCGCGAAATGTATTCGGGATCAAGTATGTGCCCATCATCAATCATCCCTTGTGGGATGTCTACCAAGTTCAAATCAACAATTTGCTCAACAGCGAGCCTGTAGTAATCCATCTTCAGAACTTCGGCCTCTGTGCAGAGATCTATCCAAATGTCTTCAATGCGATGCACGTGCACAAAGGATTTCTTGATCTTCTCCTTCATACCCCTGTAATCAAAATCAGCTCTAGGTTTAAACTTTTTGAGCTTGATTTCCTGCAGTTCAGTCTCCATGGCCTTAGCTTTCACAGATGTGACAAGGGAATACCGGCCAATTTTTAGTGGATTTGTGGTAGAGATCTCCATTCCAACCTTGTGTCTAGCAGACTGAAAAGTGTGGACAGCCATGATCTATCTTCCCAACTCCATAAGAATGATCTTATCAGTCAGGTATCTAGGAAGCATATATGGCTGAGCACCATAGCATCCAATTCTCATATAGGTGAAGGTGGGCAAGTCTAGAAACAAACATCCATATTCGCACACCCTTTCCCATGCCTCATCTGATACTCTTTTGTTCCTCAGAGTTCTGTCAAACTAACACATGAAATATCCAAAGAATGCATCTTGAACTCTTCTGAAATGCAATCTGCTGGGTCTCAACGGCAACTGGTCATAATATTCCCAAACTGGTATAAGTGAGCGATCACCCTTGGTAGAAAGACCTGGAAAGTGTCTAAGTGATGCTGCCAAGTATACCAAATACGAGTTCATGAAGAAAGTCATGGTGGTAGGGACTGCTGCAAGTTGTTCACACAAGACATCGCTGATGACTTCTCCCCATGCAATGTGATGAGACTGCCTTATGAACATGATAAACTGATACATCCATGGCTGAAAGACATTAGAATACTCGAGGCCCATCATCCTTCTAAAAAGGGTTATCGTGTCTCCTATCTCCCGTTTGAAATCGCAGCGGTACAACTTCGCCCACCTTGAGAAGGAGGCTCGTGGCTCTTGGATCCACCTGTTGATATGTCGCTTGCAATCTTTTTCCCTCTTCGCGTAATACTCTGCTGCACTTTCTTTGGAGATTTCCATGTAAACAGGTGTAGGAGGTATTCTGAAGACCTTCTCGATCGTATCTACATCAAGACAGATTATAGCTTCACCATCATCATTTTTTATGACTCTTGTCTCTTTGTCAAAATGATGGACGCAGGCGAGAACAAACTCAGGTTCTAGGGAAGCCACCGGGAAAGAAGATGCATGATGGATATGGCTGTCCAACAGCTGCTGCATGTTATTATCTTGTGGATCTTCCACCCTCTTAACAAATTCCGACATATCCACGTGCCCTATTTCCGTATCTCTGATACGATCCAAAGGGGAAGAAACTTGGGAAGGTGCTACCTCATTCTGATATTTGTCATATTTGTACTTCATCTTTTTTGAAACTGGAGATGCCGACAAATCTGACATTGATTTTGAACCTGGAATACTGTGATGAAGACTTAAAAGAGTTAAGGCAACATCATAGTCAGCTGCAAATATCATTCTTCCTTCTTCAAATGGGAATTCAAATGGGAAAAACTTCGATTCTTGAACTTCACGATTTTGTGAGAGGAAGAGGGGAAATATATAGAAATGGGAAAATCTTGACTTTGACCAATTTCGGATCTTGGGGAAATTTTTGCAAGTATACAAGTTGGTAAGAACATACATGCAATCGGGGTTTTAAAACCCCAATGCAAGTACACTTGTAAATTTGCAAATGGAGAAATGGATGGAAAATGAGAATTTGACTTGCGGAAAATGACGGAAATGGAAAGTACGGATATGGGAAACATGAATGGATAGAAATGGGAAAATCCGGGAATGTCATTTTCATGAAAATGGGAAGAACTTTTCAAAATGTAATCCGGTTTTTAAAACCCGAATTTGAAAGAGGGGGGTATTTCACACTTTTCAACTTGGAATTTTAACCAAAAATGGTTAAATTCCTTAACCATAAGGGAAGAACAAGAATTTCCAGTGAACTTGTAATCGGGATTAAAAATCCCGAATACAAGTAAAGAGGGAATATGGGAAGAACAATTCAATTCAAAAATTGCATACCAAGGGGGAAGATCTCTCACAAAAACCAATTTTTGGGGGAAGAACAACATATTTACAAAAATGCAAATAAGAAGGAACACCAAAAAAAAAGAAAATAATAAAATGAAACAAGAAAGAAAGAAGAACATACCTTGAATGAAACTGAAAATGCTTCTTCAAAAGATGCAATCAATCTTTGAATGAAGAAGAATATCTCTAATAAATAGACACAAACAGTAATCCAAACCCTAGCCACGTTTTTGCAAAAATGCCTTATGTGGAAAAACGTGGCAGCAAATACATAAGAAATGGCATGGAAAATGCTTGAATCTTCTTTAACCCTCAACGCCTTATCACTCCTAACCAAAATGATTCATACCATTGAAGATTCGTGGCATTCCAAATGGTAAAAACGTGTTTTTTTTTTAAAACGTGGTGGCTGTTATAAAGCTAAAAACCAGCAAAAGCAACCTCCATGTGGCGTGAAAGGTGTCCAATCATGCATGGAAATAGAGAGAAATCCAAAACGCCTACCTCCTCTAACAAATTCTCCACAAAATTTGCCTTGAAATGTTCAACAAAAACGATTTTCTTGCAAATCGGGTTTTTGGGAGACAAAGACAAGTTCGAATTTGCATAAGTATGTGAAAATCGGGTTTTTTAGAAGATATGACAAGTTCTAATTTTCACTTTTTCCTCAACAAAGCCAAATTCGGGTTTTTTAGAACAAAATGCAAGTTTAAAATGTCAAAAATGCACTTTATGAGCAAAATCAGGTTTTTTAGACCAAAGTGCAAGTTTTAAATTGTCACTTTTTCACTAACAAAGCAAAATCGGGATTTTTGGAGAAAGATGCAAGTTTTATGCACTTGTAAAAGGGAAATAAAACCCCTACAACAAGTTATAACTTACTTGCACACATGTAATAGGGGTTTAAAATCCCTATTACATGTAAAAACCATTAAAGTAGGGGTTTTTAGAGAGAACTACAAGTTTACTTGTAACTTAACAGCAAAAATAAGTATTGAATCTGCAGGTCATACCTTCTACAACAAGCCGTACCATCTCCTTGGTGTCTGGGAGCTTAAATAAATTAATAGGAGGGTTCTAGAGGTGGAAATAATGTCTGAAACCATTGACAGACAATAATAACAGCAGATCAACTGATAATTTAGGGAGATTGCAGAGTATGTGACCTGTACCAGCATTTCATTGTAGTAATTTGTCATAATTGGGGAACCTTGCCTTGCAACCCTAGAGAATTTGCATCAATCTTTCATAAATTGTTTTTGGTAATTATTGTGGAAGTCAATAAAGTACTTTGGTACTATTGGAAGTCTATGGAAGACTCTATATCACCTCAATTAGCAGACCCATCAATAAATCAAGCTCATTCAAGCTAGCATGGGACACTTGGTATGCCAATTTGGGCTCTAGATGCTAAAATTTGTTCATTCTTTGAATTTATAAATTGCTAGTAATAAAATCAGAATTCTGAATTTTCTTTCAAATTCAATACATTATTCTTTCATGTATTGCTTTTATATTCCATTCAGCATAGTCAAGCACTCAAGCAAAAAAACCTTCAAAGAGCATAAAAACTTCAAAACTTAACCAACAACCAAAAATTATATCGCTGGTCAAAAATTCAGTTGAGACAAACCAATCAGATTTGTGCCAATCCCTAGTTGGCATCTTACAGAGGTATTATTCATTTATTTATTTCGGTCTCTAGTCATACTTCTTCAAGCAATGTAGACACAGTATTGATTAGTAACGTAAATTTTCAATTTATAATTTGACATTATGTTTAATTAGTATTTAGATCAAAGCAATGTAGACACAGTATTCATCAAATATACCTAATGAATTTCTTAGTCTACTCAAAATGACATATTAACCAATTCTTTAACCAGTTATTTACAAGTATGATAAAAGGAAATTTAGAAAATGCCACATATTTGGATATAGTAACAAAAGATTTATATTTCCAGAATAACTATTAATTACAGCTAAAATGATTGATAAACATTATCCTTTTAGCTAAATCATTAAGGTTGAAGAGTTTAATTATCAATTAAAACCATCAATCTTTTATATAGAACATACCTCACGTGGATGGTTAGATAGAATAAGGTCACTCATCCTTACAATGGTGTTAGTTCGAGCTGTATTCCAGTGCCATTCATTTGGAGGGATATAGTAAATTAGCTTAGAGCCTGAAAGAAATAATCCAATTTTAGCCCGGTTGTTGAGGCTATTTGCAACTTTATTGGTCACTTTCTAATGAATAATGTAGGGCATTAAGTTCTACCTAAAAACCTTGTGTTTCAGATAGTTTTATATGAATCTTTTAACTCACACGTGTATAACTTCATAAGCTTTAGATAGCAATACAAAGAATAACGCAGACAAAAAAAAGGTCCCATGACCATTACAATTCAGAGATCACTCCTCTAAGAATCACCACAGTCAAAATGACAATGTCAATGCCACATTTAATATCAAAACGGAAACCTAATAACTCACCAAAATGTTGCTTGACATATTTCCCAAATGGTATATTTACCCCTGGATAATCCATTAGGACCTGCACAGTTACAATTTAATTGTTCAACTCCAAATAAAACATAAAGAAGCATTTATTTAACAAAATCCAAAGTGGGAATGCATTACTAAAATAACTATTACAATCTCTCGGCTCAGAATAAATAAAATTAAAATATATATTTCTCTAATGCAATAATCAAATTTATAACCGGCACCAAATTGAAGATATATAATTTTGCATAATTTGATATTTTTTGGGCCAACATCCATTTAGATAAGGTGAACTCCTTTTTTCTTAAGTATACAAAGATCACAACATTCGAATTTTACTGTTCCGAGGTGAGGTGTTTTTGAGTAGTGAACCCTTGTTTCTGTTTGTGGTTGAAGAACCCTTGGTAATTTGGGGGGACCACACTCATTCTAGATGGAATTGTTGCATTGGCACATGCTAGGGGTGGCAATTTGCGGTGTGAACTTAGGGAGCACCCCTAGCAATCAAGGTTCAAAAATGGAAGAACGTAATAAGGAGGTCAAATTTTGAAAATAAAAAATCACATGAGCCATAGCAAGCAACAATCATGTCAAGACGAAAAGAGAAAGATAAAAAGGAGCTGCTTCATATATGAATTGGGACCGTAATTTCTTCAAGATGCATTGTCAGCTTGAATTACATTACTGAAGAGCATGCCATATGAAAGTTTATTTTTCTATTTTTAGAATTTTGAAAGTTTCTTTTTCTATTTTTAGAATTTGGAAAGGATTTTGGCATTGCCCTCAATATCTACAGGTAGTGGAGCTTTAGTAGTTAGGATCTTCTATGGATCTTTTTTAAGAAGTCATAAACTATATGAGTCTGATTTTAAAAAATTCTGACCTAATGGCCTCTCACATCATATTCACAATAACGACGGCTTGAAGTAGGGATTCCCCGATGCTTTACTCAGTTTTACTTGTATTTTGGTAGGCATAAACATACATATCAGAATATTGAAACTAGGAGCAGATGGAAGCTATATTAAGTTTTGATATCCATACATGAATTTCAATCTTTGGGTGATGAAAATGGGGAAGGGTTGTGTTGTGACGTTTTCACCCATCACCCCATTACAAATGGGGACCCCCACTTTTTCACTTTTCAAGTAGATGTTTTTCTTAGATTGTGTTGGCTTAGCAATAATTTTCTAGTCTTAGCCTTTGCTTATGAGAGGGTGTCGTATCAAGATCTAAGGTTATCAATTAGCTAATATTGTCAAAGTTGTCATGAAGCAAGAAATGTTGTCAAAGAATGCAAAAAGTTGTCGAATTGCAAGGAAGTCATCTAGAATACTACGTTGTCCAAGTGGTTGCAAGCTAATGTAAAATTTGTGATGAACGGGTGAAAAATCTCTATGGAGATCGAATCTCCACTCCTGAGATTTTGTAATGCCCACCACAAAACCCTAGAGAAACTAACACACAATCTAGGAAAATAGAGATATTTTTTTAAAAAGATCACAACAACACACTAAACTTCATTACCTCATTACTCATCATAAATTTCATACACAAATTAAGCATGAACATGTGAAGCTAAAGAACACAAGCGGAATAACCATATAATCAATTAAACATATATACATTCTTACAATCTTTATTGTATCCTTCTCTAGGGTATCATAATGTCATCACTTATCCACATCATCATTAAGGTAATATACAACAACTAACCACGATCAATAACTGATTTTTCCTACTAACACTATTACTCATTTCACCATAAACAACATAGAAAAGGAATCATATAAATTCCATTAAATACCTCTAACACAATAAATCCATTGAATATCAATTCATCAAATAATCCTAAGTAACAATATTAATATCCATGTATGTCTAATCAATATTACAAAAGTCACATTACATATTACATCATGTACAAGAGATCATTACAAATATGCTTCATCTGTTGTAATTAGGAAACCATGACATACAAATGCTCCAAGAATCCGTAGTACAAGAACTGGTGAAAAGTAGAAGCATCCATCATGCTCACGAACATCCAACACAGAAAATATCCCAAAGCAAGATAGGCATAACCACCCGACCATGTGGAACCAAAAAGGAACCACCCCCGTGCCCGGAGAATGATATAAGATCCCACACACACTAAGCTTAGAACTGACACCTAACTCCCAAACAAAATCACAAAACACCATAAACAAGAATGCCAACACAAAACATAGGCTCAAATATAAAACAAGACTGTTGCCAGAGACTTCCATAAAACAAGGCTAACACCAAAGACACGTAGTTAGGGAAAGTGTCATCACATGTTGTCATATAGACCTCCAAGCATCCTTGCAAGGAACCTCTTGGTAGGTGACACCCATGTGGAATCAACTCAACCTCTAACGAAGACAAGGGAGTACAATCATGCCATCAAGGCCTTCCCAATCTCATCCTGAACCCGAACTAGCACTCTAGGTCATGAGTGGGGTGCCAAAACATATTATTATCTTATTAATGTGAATACTACCCAATCCCCTAAATAAATAAATTAAGGTTATCACTTATTTAGAAAACAACTTCCAACGAGAACCCCAAACATCCTTACAAGGAACCTCTTGGCACTCCCCCAAGCATCCTTACAAGGATCCTCTTGGTGGCGACTCTGATACTCGCTTGGAAGCCACTTCCCCTAATATGCTCCTATGATCTAGGGATAAAACACAAATCAATAATCATCTGTAATGCATAATCCAATGGTTCCCATATTACAAAACTGAACCATTACAATAATTTGATTTTCCAAGCACAACATAATTCCAAGAGAGCATATCATATGCAATATCAAGTATATAATAGATTCCATCCAAAAGATCAAATAATCAACTCTAGAAAATAATCTCAAGTCCAAAAACCAAGTCTCTGGTCTCACACAGAATGGCGAAAATAATCCAAAATTCTGAAAAATAATCCAAATATCAAAAATCACCAGAATAGCGCATATGTTGATCCTTTTAGCACATTCACTTAATTAAACAACGGTTTCCCAAATCTGCTTAGTGCATATAAAGCATAATTTTGCGCTTATAACACACAGTATGGCACATTTGAAATACCAAGTAGCGCCTATGAAACACTATTCAACGCTTTTGTTGTACAGACTAGCGCATTTAATAAATGAAATAGCACTTTGCAAAAAGAAATAGCACATTTGAAAAACAAGTAAAATACGACATAAAAATTATATGAAGTCCATAAACAAATTCTGCAAAACACAAAACAAGGTTCAATATAATTGAATCGATCCGAAAAGAGTCATCTATCAGTCACAAACAAAATAAATAACTCCAACCAACAATTCAATCGTAAAAGACAGATTCCTTGACAAGATTCAAAATCCAAGTTCCCATAAGCAATAAACAGAACAAAGAAAACTCATGCAAAGAAATAGAAATTGACAAGAACCCATTTAGGACCAAAATCCTCTCTCATTGAAATAATAATACATGACTGACAAAACTTAGAAGTCGACACTTCTCAACACTTAGAACTAAATCATGGATAATTAGAAGATTCTGAATTCAAATACACACACAATGGAATACTTATTATGATTTACTTATACAAGCATGGAAATTAGCACAGAAACAAACTCAACCCAAAATCATTCAATATTCTCATATACCGAAAACAAGGTTTCAAGAATTAATTTCAGAGAACAAATCTTTCAATACACCAAAGGCTCATACACAAATAAATCTCAGCAGTAAATATAAAAATGCCCACACAAATAAATACAAATTCTGATTATAATATTTTCCCAATTTCTTTCCAAAACCCAAAAAACAATTTCAGACACAACGTAGACAATCTTTTGTTCTCAAAAATAAAATATATAAATTAAAATCAAATTTAAAGGCAAGAGAACCTCCAACCTAGAAATTGGAAGAAAGGTCTAAATCTGAGAAAACAATAGAAGACGCAACCACAATCCAAAAATCGCCAATGCAAATCCACAACGAACAAAGAAATCTCCCAATACACAATTCACAACGAACAATCGCGCAGAAAATCTCTTCAAAACCCAAAAGCAATCATCCGAAAATCCCAATTCACCAAAAATTCTCTAGAGCAATAATGCAAAACTTCTTCCAAAAGTCTGTGCAAAATTCCCTTAAAAATTCTCAAAAAGCCCTAAATAAATCAGAAAGCAAAAATCCTAAAAACAATAATAATAATAATAATAAGCTTTGACTACTTAGGTGTCTGGTTTATGTGAGGCTATAATTAACCAGCACACACTGAGATTTGACTGCTTAGATGACTATTTGATGTGGGTCCCTCTTAACTCAATCCTTTCCCTATTTCTTTAACCCACATATTTCGATTTTCTATTTCTAATCGTCGTTCCCTCAGTTGGATCAAAATTCATGTAGTGTTATTTTCTAGTAATATGTTACTCCATTATGAAAGGAATGCCCAATCAAGTTATTAGTAGTTCCTACCAAGGCAACATTCATTCAATTATATTATTTTATTAGTTTAACCGATGATTGCAGAGAATTGGAAATTTTGAAAAAAAAAATTAGTCTACATTCAATTTTTATTTTGAATTATTGTGAAAATGACATTTTACTTTATTCTTTTGGTAATAGTAAGTGCAAAATTCAATTTTGTGTGGAACAAATTCTCCTGGCCCAAGTGCAATTTTTTCTTGTGATTGGTGGTTCAAAATCAGTGTCTTACTTGGGATAATTTGTGCAAGCGCGGGTTCTAGGGTCCCTCAATGTGTGTTTTGTGTTGCAATTGTGAGGAGAGTGTTTCTCATCTTTTCTTCCAATGTTTCTTCACCTTTGAAAACACAAGAAAAATAATTAAAAATAATAATTACTAAATAAAACTCCCAATTGATCAATAAAATAAAACGAAAAAATAAATAAACAATTAAATAGATGAATAAATGAAATAAATAAAGAATATAAAATTAATTTCCAAAAGAAAATCTCTACAAAACAATTCATAAAATAGCAAAATAATAAATGGTAAATCATTTAAAATAATAAATCGCTCAAAAAGAATAAATAATTAATTCCCACTCAAAAGAATAATAAAATAATAAATCATTTCAAATCACAAATAATAATAAATAATCCTCACAAAAACAATTAATAAATCACCAATTACAAATACTCAATAAATAAATAACTCTTTTTTGACAACCAAGAAATAATAAATAATCAATTCCAATTAAATATAATAATCCACTAAAATACAACTAGTGGTTACACCCACTTAACTAGATAATAAGATGATAATAATTAATTTCCACAAATAAAGAATTCTCACAATGAATAACTAATTTCCAAATAAATATAATAAAACAACTAGTCCCATCAAGAAAAAGCAAAATATAATTTTCACTAAAAATAATCCCCCACCATAAAATATCACATGCACAATAATAATAAATAATAAACAATCAAATAGATAAATAAAAGAATAAATAATTAAATTCATAATTATCATAAATACTTAAATAACTCAATTACCAATAATGTCTCTCACATATTATTAAAATATAATAAATAATTTTCCATGCACAATTATAAATGCTCAAATAATATGTTTTCATAAAATAGTTATTAATATATTATCCTCACAATAAATATTATGTACTAATTAGGCACAAAAAGCTAAATAAATCTTATTTAATTATTAATCACCACTACCTAATAAAAAACAATCCAACACAATAATTAAATAAAATACCATTGTAAAACCTATAAAAGTTCATTTGTAATTTATAGTTTATTAGGTTGACTGGACCAATGGTCCCGAGCAAGGCCAGAGGTTTTCTCCTCTCCGCTCTTTCCTACCGGCGCCCGCACTGAGCGGAGATTATAACATTTTCTATCAATAAAATACGGCTAAGGCCTTTTTACCGAAATAAAAAACAAAAAAATTAAATAAAATACCACATAAGTCCTAGCAGGGCAACTTAAACAAAATGTTAGAACTGACAAGGTATCGACTAGGCCTAGAATGTGATAGAACATTATATCGTTCTCCATTTTCAACTTGCCATTGGGATTAGAGACACGCTCAGACCTATGAAGCCAGGTGGAGTCGATGTCTAGTACGGGCAATCCTGCATAACACTAAAAATATGCACAACATACATACATACATACATATATATATAGTCACAAAGTAGACACACTGGTGGAAATAGAATCGCAATGTCACACCCCACTCGCATTGAGTGGTATGACATCGTCCCTTCCACGTCCACAGAAAAAACAAGGGCATAACATAATGAATAACATCACTTTCATCTAATGTAGACACCAAATTAGGGTTAGCGCAAGATAAATCATCATAAGAAATAATCGTGAATCATATCTCCTAATCAGTAGATATTCATAAAGCTAATCGTTAACCCAACATCAATAATTAACCCAAGTATAGAATCAATATCACCATGATAATCATTATGAATCCACTAACGTCAAAGAGAAAATCAATGTAAACAAATTCATGAATATCTATCACAAACTATCATAAGGGATGAATCAATGAGGTGCACAACAAATTTGAAGTAAAGAATGACAATGAAAATCTATTTGGCCCCTATGAAAATTGAATTTCCCACCTTGGAGACGAAAAAGCAATGCGAATTTGAACAAATTTGAACAAAGAAAATTCATAAGGATCAATTTGTCCCTATGGAGATTGAATTTCCATTCTTCAATGTGTTGATCCCAACCTAGATCATTCAGTGAACAAATATGGAGATAGGAGGACCTAAATGTGGCGTGTAAAGGAAAGCCCTAAAAGTGTATCATGTGAAAGGGACTGATATTAAGGAGAGGAGAGAAAAATTTACCTAAATCAGACCTGGAAATCCTAAGGCGGGTCCTAATTCGCATTTAGGGCAGAGCAAAGTAATTAATGCAATGGAAAATGTAATAAATAAGGTGTGCTCAACCTCACTTATATACCCATCCAATGATGAAAACAAATAGAGCCGACCTTGTTAAACAACAATGAATTAAACCTTTTCAAAGCAAGAAATAAGGAAACATGTGAGAAAATGCATAGGACAATCGACTTCAAAGAGGGGAAATGCAAAGTATTAATAAGGCGAAGGAAATCATTGTTAATGCTAGCTGACCTAAGCAAGCATTTGATTAATTCATTTTCCAGCGATTAAGTGTCTAAGTTGGTTGGAAGAGAGAGTGAAAGTGTGCGACTTATGTTGTAAAGGCAAATAAAACAAAGGGAAAACGGGTCATTCATTGCAAAACAAATCCACATTCCTAAGTAAATTCACACATAGAGTAGGTTAGCACCAAGGAAGCAATTTGCAATCAGCAAAGAGAATTTGAGATTCAATCATATTTTCCAACATTTAAAGGTGAAGTTGAAGGCAATTTCCATCAGCAAAATAGATATTTCCAGACATGAAAGTTCATTTCCAGATTTTAATGGATTTTGAAAACATGTTTAGTGATGTATAAAGAGTGTGTATGATGGAGTTTACTTTATCATCACATTGTTCTTGATTCATAATGTTTTCTTTTTCAGGTTCAATGAAAGGATGCTGCAAGGTGACATGAAAACTTCATGAGGAATTCAAGATCCACACATGCCAAGAAATGGATGCAAATGAAAGATTCCACATCAAGAAGGCTCAACCCTGTGAGGGAGTCAAGTTTCAACTCATGCAAAGAGACAAATGGAGCAAGCAAGTCAGCATCACAAGGAGCTTTAGAACATCATGGTGGCATGAACAAGGAAAAAACTTCACAAGACAAGTACGGCAATCAAGTTTCAACAATGCAAAATGAGATCAAGAACTAAGATTGCACATGGAAGAAATTGTCCCGATCTTGAATTTCCTTTGGAAATCCAAGAATTATTGCTAGTACAACAAAGAAGTGATCTCAACGAAGATCGTCAAGGATAAGTGCATCTCAAGGAAGATTCCTAAGGAAGAGGATGAACTTGCACATGATAATCAAGCGTAGGCAAAAGGAAGATCAAGATCAAGCAAGGGCATCACAAAGTCTACATCAAACATCATAAAGGAAAATTCCCAATTATGGAGATGAAAATGAAAGTGATCAAGGAATGGAGATAGTTTCAAAAAAGTTAGAAGGCTTAATCAAGATGATGTATTTTGGGAATATGTCCCAATTACCATCACAATCAATCAAAAGGCTAAGTAGTGTCGAGTATCAAGAGATATGCCTCAATCACAAACAAGTTGTGATGATCTACATGAGGAGTGATGAGGTGGAATCCAATCATCATCTGACCAATCACATTTATCCAAGTCAACACGTCTAGATGCATTGAACTTGATTCATCCAAAGAACCAGCAAGTAACACATGGTACTACATTGAATATTGTTTAATGTACCTAACCTATTTTCTTATCGGTTAGAAATCAAAACGGACATGTGTCCAATTCATTGCAATGATCTCATTGGTCAAGAAAAGAGTTTGTTATAGAAAACCCTAATTAGGGTTTTATTGTAACATCTTGGCCATTGATTTGAGAATCAATCTAAGCCATTGAATTGTAAAGAGTCCTCTATATAATGAAGCCGAGATGGAGGCACTAGCTCTTGGTTTGAGGTTTTGCAAAGAAAAAAACATAGAAGTTTGTGACATTGAGGGCCATTGTGTTGTGCATTCAAGCAATAATCAAATGCGATACTACTAATTGGAAACTCAAATGCTGGATACAGCAGATCTGGGCAATTTTAGATGAATTGGAAGATTTCACGATGTCACATGTGTACCACGAAGCAAACGGGGTGGCTGACTTATTAGCCAACCACAAAGTCTCCCAAGAGGAGGATGATACTATAGACCCGAACCCAAAAATCTGGTTGGGTTTAGAGGTGTTCTTATCTAAGGGAAGGACAAGGGTGGATTAATAATGTTATATTCATGATGGGAAGAAGATATTCCCATTTTACACATGTCTATTATAGGTGAGATTTCAAACACTTCTCTTTAATTTAACATAAATAATGTGGTGCGAACAGTAAAGTACAAGGAGAGCTCAAATGAAAAGGATGGAGGGTACAACTCAATGGTGTAATTATGCAATTCACGATAAAGGATGGGGATGGGACTTAACACCAAGTTTCAAAGAATGATCGAGCTCGATTTTGAAAGCTTTTTTGTTTAGCAGCCCGATGTTCGATGTGGCAGATATTTTTATGACAACCATAGATTGGACAAGCTATAATCCCTAGATTTGGGAATAGAGTTACAAATATAAGACAATGTGGTGGCATGAGATCCCAAGATAGACGCATGTTTTGCCCAACTCAAAGGATAGAAGCATGGTTTGTCCAATAGTTTGTATGTCTCTCAAGAAAAACAACAATTGGTCCTAGGGTAGCTTCCAAAGTGGTGGTAGGTGGATGGGTGGAATGGTTGAATAACCGATGGGCAAGGTCCCACGTTAAGCTGCCTCTGGGAGACATTTCCGATTAGGCCGGCTAGGGAGGTTCTCTCAAAGAGATCATGGCGCGGCAGAAATACTGTGGTTTGAGATGCGCAGGTTGGGGAGGTCCTCTCATAAAGATCTAGGAGCCATGTGCCATGAAGATTGATACTACCTAAACCTCATATTATCGACTGGCTGGTGAGTCTCGAGCTTAATTTGCTATATTCAGGTTGGTTGCTACATTCCAAGACCAAATGATGGGACGCAAACAGTTTAGATTGAAGTGCAAGTGTGAGAAGGACAGCCTCGATCAACAGATCAATAGAATTTTTAAAGTTGAGGAGGCCGAATTTAGAAATGCAATCAAGTAAATCTTAGGTCGGGCAATGCAGCAAGGCGGCCACAAACATGATAGTGCATTAGTGAAGGCTTTCTTCACTAATGTAGCACAAACTACAAGCTTCATTCACAAGGCTGCAGGTTTGCTAACTTTTTGGTCAAAGAAGACATTCAGCTCGATGCAATGCACGCTATAAACAAAGTCAACAAAGATCCAAAGAATGGTTTTATTGTTGGCATCTTTGATGCTGATGTTGTGAAAAAATAGTAGATTGTGTCCAAAGCCCTGGAGATATTCAGGGAGTGCTTAGAGAACTGTGAGACCTTTTTGCTAGTTATGTAAGTGTATTTGGGGATCTTTTTTTCTGCTCAGCAGTTAGAACGTATTAATGAGCTGGCAGATGGTATCAAGTATCAACACCATCTCGCAAGCAATGTAAAGTTATTTTTCTAATATAGATACAGGGAGATACCACCTCTGGTATTACTTACCATTAAAAATAATAATAATAAAATAATATTTTTTATGTGCAAAAGCTGACCGACCTCCTTGGTAAAATAAATTTACTTATGTGCAAAAGCTGGCCAGCCTTCATGGTGAAATTAAATTAAAATTATTATTTTCATGAGTCCGACCTCTTGGGTGAAAGGGCATGATGGTGGTATAAATAAAAGATGAAGTTGAGGTAAAGACATCAAACAATTAATGAAATATCTTTCAGATTTAGAGCACATTTGGAGCAAACCTAAGAGCAGATTTTGGGGCAAAGTTATGAAGCATATTGGAGAGATTATTTGAGCAGATTTATGAAGGCTTTGTGAAGACTCTTAACCTTATGGGCAGATGTATGAAGATCTTATGAGCAGATTTTTGAAGGATTTATAGCAGATCCTGAAGGTGATTTGATGTATAATTACAGCAGACCTTTCAAGGTGATTTATATCAGATTTCAAGGAAGATTTGAGAAGATAAATTAGAGCAGTGTTAAAGGAAGGCAGATTTTGTTGTGATTGAGTTTGGTGCCTCATATTAGAGAGGTTGGTACCTCCTATCAAAAGAGGTTGGTGTCTCTTGTTGAGTTGGTGCTCAACTGTGGGGATTAGTGTTAAGTAATATTTTGTCATGGTTTTATCCCATAAGGATTTCCATGTAAATCATGTGTTCATCTTGTGTTTTTCTTGTTATTGACATTGGGCAATTGATGATATTGTGATTGTTAAGTTGAAAAAGTAAAAGATTGGATTATACTGATTCAACCCCCCCCCCCCCTTCAGTATAATCATGTGCTCATTAAAACACTAGCTTGAGCACTCTGTAGGACATTGAGTCCCCTAAACAACTATATTTAGCCTATAGGAACCCAAGAATAGGCTAACGGGAAGCCAAACTGACCAAGTGCAAGAAGGGGACATTACAACACATAAGATGGTTTATCATGATGTGAGAAGATTTAAAAAAATGCAAATATCAATGTATTTTAATTTTTGGCACATCACATAATAGGAAAGAGTTAACATGGGCATATTTTGAGTAAGAATAGTAGCATCTAGTCAACAAGTGAAACAAGTCAAAGAAAAAGACAAGGAGGCCACTAGAAAGAGAATCAACCTAGAAAACAAGGAAAACTTGCTAGTTAGCACCAAACACTAACACACTTTTGAGGATGTTTTTTATTTTCACATTACAATCTTGGAATTTGCATCACTTCTAATGACAAAGAAATCAGCCTTATGATTGAATCTCTATATTTGAAAGCAACCTTGGCATTAAAGTGGTGGTTATGTTAAAGACAACCTAGATTGTCAGTATGCCAATTTGCAATAAAACCCATAATGGCCTCATCAACCAGTGAAATCAGATAGAACTTTCCACTAAGACCCATTAGATTTCCCCAACAAGGCCTATTTAAGCTCCCCTTGGGGTTGGGTTAGGCCTCCCATTACTCAAGGCACTTTTTCCCCAGTACCAAGCAAGTCCTTGATGATCTCATAATGATTGGAAGGCTCCAAAACAACTGAAGATGCCCCAACAATACAAAAATAGACTATTATAATATTTAACCAAGTTGATTATCTTGGCTAACAAATATATGATTGACAAAGATTTGGTTCAAGGTACATTCAAAATAAAGACAATCATCATGGATAGTTTATAATAGCCAATTCAGGTTATGAATATATTCAACACACCGTTATTTATATATGCCAATGTTGAAAACTAGGAAAGACTCCTTGTGATCTTTTCTGTTTTCTTGGCAAATGCTGAATTACATGGCAATTGAGGGAGAAACTACAAAATTTCCGTTATTATATAATTGTCTTTTGAACCGAGGGAATGGTGATCAATTATTAAACAAATCTTATGTTCTAGTAATCCCCTTGATCAAAAAAATGCCATCACTCAATTTGTTCTTTATCAGGTCAAGAAATATATGCATCTCATTGGAAATGCAGGTTGATGAAGCTCTGAGAAAGTACAAAATAGTTAAGAATTCTCTCAAATGCACTGAATTTTCTGGCAATAAATGAGAAACAAAGACAGGTTTAAAGAAGTGTGAAGTACATTACCACAATATCAGGTGGATGTTTTTGAAGGAAGCTCCGAACTGCGGCCTGTAGACGAAGTGAGGGGAAGACTAATGGTAATGTTTCTATAAATCCAATGCAGCTCAAGCCACTATTATCTCCTGCATAAATATCATAAATTGAAAGACCAAACAATAATCATAAATGTTAAATTTCTTAGACTGTATCAGTTTCACTGAATTCTAGAAAAGGAATTTAAATTTTCATCTAAAAATTCTCAATTAATACTACGAGCAATTGATGTTATGAAACATTGTCATTTTTCCAGTCTAAAGCACATAGGGACTTAAAAAACATAAATATTGAACAAGAAGAATAGACAGCCAACCAATCAAAACAGCTCCTACTGCTTTCATTCTGTGACCACCAAGAGCATAAACTTCAACTCTATTGTGATCCAGTTCTGCTTGCTTCAGAAAATGTGAAGTTAGATTTGCCCCATGTATATCTCCCATAACATCACCTGTACTGATCTACACCATAAATTGAACTCAAAAAGATTAAGTTACCTCATTTTAATTGCAAATACAAAAATGTGCATTTGTGCATTATATAGAAATATGTAGACATATATTATATACATATTTAAATAGAGAGAAAGAGAGACATGAATGTGTCCATGATCTGTCGCTTGATGCAATAACAAACTAGATAGAAAAGGAAGATTATATATCTCTAAAATTGTAGCAACCATTTAAAAAATAATTGAAAAAAAGAAATAATTATGGTATTTTATTTAAGCAGTTCACCAAAATTTTAGAATTGGATTAAAATGTTTCTTGACAGTAGCCCTTTGGCATGCATCATTGACAGCAACTCTTGGATCCATGACTTCAGCATGCACCCTGTTGCATCGTGAACTTGCATCCACAAAAGCAGTCCTTTATTCTTATCTTGCTTGGGGTTTGCATCCTTCTCACTCTAGCCCTAATTCCTTGTTGCTATATTTCCAGTTTCAACAACAGTAATAAAGTATTGAGAGGATGAGAGCCGCCTTTATAAATAATAATCTGAGCTTACTAACATTAATATTGTCTGGCAATGGCCCAACAGTATCCTCTCTAAATGCTTATGTAGAAAATAATGTCAGTATGTAGATACAGATCAGTTCGTGAACTAATAAAACTTGCAATGAAGTTTTGAGAGCAATAAAATTATACGACTATTTTATTAGTTCTTGTTGCTCTCGCGAATTAGAGCACAGCAAAGGGTATAAAATGCGATACTGGACATTGCATTGAGGCCCTTAAGCAGAAAATGTCTCCTGTGGCACTTACAAGACATTGTGACAGACTGACTTAGCAACAATAGTCAAAACCTTAAAATGGTGTTTAGTCATTAAATGAAGCTGCGGAAAATGTAGATCTTTCTCAAGGAATTGGAGAAAAAAAGATTTGGAAGTTCGCGACTGTAGGATAACAAACAGGCCAATATTCTTTACAGACTCCCTGCAAACGCGTGTTGTCAGAATGAATTATCCCATCCTTAGAACCTGATTTCCATAATGCCATATAGCAATTCATTAAAGAAACTGATAAAGTTATTAATAATTCGGCGGTATCGGGGAGATGGAGGATGATGCTGCTCTGCAAAATCAGTTAGGCAGCAATGGCGGTTCAGGGAGTAAGAGGAAGAAGCAGTCGGCGGCCCATCAAGCAGGCAGCAAAGAGGATATTACCATTGACTTTTCAGAAGAAATGGAGGAAGACAGATCTTTCTGGGAAAACCAGGCGGTTATTGCAAGAATCATTGGATTAAACTGGTCCAAAAAAGCGATTACGGAATGGGTGGAAGGCAACTGGGGCTCGCAGGTAGTTATTAAATTTATTCCCAAAGGATTTTTTGTTGTTCTGTTCGAAGAAGAATTAGTCAGAGATAGTATACTTAACCAGCGGAGCTGGTTTGTCAACAAGCATGCTCTCTATCTACAACCATGGACACCAAACTTCAACCCCATTCCTTTGGTGTATTACTCTGCCCCGATTTGGATCAGATTGTATAATCTTCCGATCAAATATTGGGGTGATGGATTTTTGAAAAAGGTTGGCAGGACGTTAGGGACACTTCTGGAGGTTGATGTGGACGATGAAGCAGATCTATGCAAGTATGCCAGACTGAGAGTAGCAGTGGTTAGGCGTATCCCGGAAAGTATATCTCTTCTAACGGCCAATGGTGAATGGCGCCAACAGTTGGAGATCGAAAAAGAGATACGTCAATGTCAAAGATGCGGGAGTAGAATGCATGGAGAGGAGGGTTGCAAATTGTTTGTCAGGAAGGCCAGAAAGGTCTTCAGAAAACTAATTCAAAACTGGAAACGTAAGTCGGTCTCTCTCGAGAAAACGGTTACGGAGATGGTGCAGCCTCTTGCGGCACAATTGGGGAGCAAGGAGAAGATTGCAGAATCCTCGTCGAAAACCGATGGTAAACACACTGAGGCAAAAGGTGATGAGACCTCATTCAATCCGGTTAAGGTTTTTGAAGGTAAACCCGGTAGTTTAGCATGTCAGACGGGGGGGCAATCCAATTTGGAGAAGACCCTAGATAAGTCAGAACATATTGAGCATAATAGAATAGTAATGGATGCCAATGGTGGGGAAGGCTCGGCTAATCACAAGGGGCCCGATCCCACATGTATTTTCTCCACTCTAGGCAAAGGCTTATCAGACACGGAGTTTGAGTATGATAAAGGCTCGGATGAGGATTTTTTGCTGGCAGATGAATTGGACAATGTCGACCCACGGTGCATTAGCCAATCAGCCAATGTTCTCCTCAGAAAATCTAAAGGCTTCAGGGGAAGACGGAGCAATAGGAGATTGAGGGAAGACAGAGCCAAGGAAAAAGGCATCATTAGCGTCATGGATTTTATAAAGAAAGCCAAGGGAGATAGACTCTCCCTTGGAGGTAAATGAAAATCACCACTTGGAATGTCAGGGGCCTATCTGTCCCTAACAAAAAACGCTTGGTAAAACGAGCGTTAAGTAGAGTTTCTTGCGAAGTGGTTCTTCTTCAAGAAACAAAAATGGGTATGGATAAAGCTCTCAGCTTCTTACAATCTTGCAGGTCATGGGAAGGTTATTTTCAAGAATCTAATGGTTCTGCTGGGGGTTTGGGATTCATGTGGAATCCTCAAAACATTAAAGTTTCAGATTTGGAGAAATCAGAGAATTGGATTTTTGGTGTAGTCCGCAGCTTGAAGGACAATGTGCCATTTCCTCTCTTTAATGTCTATGGTCCAACTAAAACAGCTGATAAAGCTAAAGTCTGGAAAGACATCATGGCTAAAATCGTTACTCTTAATAAGGATAAAGTCATAGTTGCAGGTGATTTCAATGGAAGAATTTAGGAAGTTTGTGGGAGGCAATTCTTTGTTTGATGTAAAGCCAAGGAATGGTTTATTCACGTGGACCAATAGGAGGGAAAATTTCTCCAGGATCTCTGAAAGATTGGACAGATTTCTGGTCGGACCCTTTTGGGTGGATTCAGACTTCAATGTTGATTCCTGCATTCTTCCTTGGTCTCTTTCTGATCATTTCCCAATTCAGATGCTTCTTCAAAAGGTAAACAGAAATAACAAAGGGAGTTTTTTTTTTATATTCACTATCGTGGAATCTGGAGGTGTCCTCGCCGAAGCGAGACTAATACCCCAGTGTGTACAATCCGCTCACAAGGTAGCAACACACACAGAGTTAACACAGTCGGGGACTCAAACTCAAGACCATGGGGAGCATACCCACGCCTTAAGTTGCAATCCACGACCGGGCGAGCTAGGGCCGAAGCCCTTCAAAGGGAGTTTTAGATTCCAAAGTATGTGGTGGAGAGATAAGGATTTTCTCCCGAAGTTGGAGACTTGGTGGAAAGAAAGTAATACCTTCTCAGGAACCTCGAGCTTCTATTTCCTGAGAAGATTGAAAGTTTTAAAAGGAAAAATTAAGGAGTGGAACAAATGTTCGTTCAAGAACATTTTTGTGGAAAAATTAAGAATAGAGCAAGAATTGGAGGATTTGAATAATATGGTGATCTCTGCTGGTATGTCAAACAAGGATTTTGTTAGAGAAAAATTGTTGAAAGAAGAATTGTTGGAGCTTCTCCAGAGAGAAGAGGTTTATTGGAAAGATAAGGCGCGCGAGAAATGGATTAAAGCAGGAGATTTGAATACAAAGTTCTTTCATGCGTCTGTAAAATCAAAAAGAGCTTGTAATCGGATCTTTCGCATCCAAGATGATTCGGGAGTGTGGCGGGAAGAGGCGGATATTATAGAAAATTTAGCAATTAGTCATTTCAAGAATCTCCTGGGGACTAACGCGGACCGATACATCCATGCTAACGCTTCATTGATGGACTTAATAGGAAGGGAGGTGACAGAGGAGGATAACAAGCAGCTGGCGCGTCCATTCTCTTTGAAAGAGATCCAAAAGGCTACCTTCGACAATCCCCCGAACAAAGCACCAGGGCCCGACGGTTTTACCTCGGAGTTCTTTCAAAAATGTTGGAGATTCATGGGAGAGGACATATTCAAGGTGGCGGAGGAATTTAGAAGAAAAGGTAAGTTTGTCAGGGAAATCAACCACACGGTGATCGCCTTGATTCCCAAGAAATCAAACTGCTCTCAGATGTCGGATTTTCATCCTATCTCTCTATACAATTCACTATACAAAATTATTTCGAAGGCTATGGTGAACAGATTAAAGCCCATTTTGTGTAATCTGATATCTCTTGAACAACACGGCTTTGTACCTGGTAGAGAAATTGTTGATAGCATCATTATGGTAGGGGAGACTATCCATACTATGCACTCGGAGAAGAAACAAGGTATGATTGTGAAGCTAGATGTCAGTAAAGCGAATGATAGAGTTTGGTGGTCCTTTTTGTTTGATATCCTCCTTAGATTTGGATTTGATAAAAGTTGGGTGCAATGTATCTCTCACTGCGTGACGAGTGTCACCTTCTCCATTTTCGTGAATGGTTCGGTGTGTGGTTTTTTTCAGGCTACTAATGGGTTAAGACAAGGTGACCCCCTATCTCCCTTTCTTTTTGTGTTTATGGCAGAGGTTTTGGGGAAAAGTATTAAAAAGCAAACTAGATTGGGGCTTGGGAGAGGCATCACCATTCATGAGAGCCTGGAACCTATTTCCCATTCGCAATTCGCAGATGATACCATTCTATTCGGGGAAGCTTCGGAGAGGGAGGCGAGGACCATGAGAAGAGTGCTCAATGAGTATGAAATGGGCTCGGGACAAAGTATGAATATGACCAAATCGATGGTGTATTTTACAAATACCAAATGCAGCCTCCGCTCTAAAATTGCAGGGATTTTGGGCTTCACGTCGGGAGAATTTCCCATTACATACCTTGGCGTTCCATTATTTGCAGGAAGGATTAACAACGGGTTGTGGGAGGAGGTTATTCACAAGTGTCGGCTGAAAATGGACTCATGGAAAAATAGGTGGCTATCACAAGCTGGGAGGATTCAGATGGTTAAGGCAATGCTTTCAGCTATACCTACATACTACATGTCCTGCTATAGATTGTCAGGCAAAGCTTCCATTGCTATTGATGGCCTGCTAAAAAAGTTTTTGTGGGAAGGTTCTAAACCAGAGAGGAAGCTTCCCTTGATTAGCTGGGATACTACCTGTATGATTAAAGAAGAAGGTGGGGCTGGTTTGAGGAAGATGAATTTGCAAAATCTGGCTTTAGGGGCCAAGCTTGCATGGAAAATGTATAAGTTTCCACAAAAGCCTTGGTGCAAAATCATGGCAGCCAAATATCTTGATTCACAATCACCAGAGAGGATTTTAATGATAGCTAACTCGATTAGGGGTTCTCCTATATGGAGATTCTTATGGGAAAGTCGCAAACTTCTCACAAATCACTTGACCTGGAGAATCGGGAATGACAAAAAAGCCAGGTTTTGGCGTGATTCATGGAACGGGGATGAGCCTCTGGCAGAGGTATTTGAGGATCAAGAATGGGTTAACCAGATCGAAGCTTCAATGGGCCCTTGGGTTGCAGATTACTTCCATCATTGGTCGGCCTCTGCATTGGTATGGAAGGAAGTGGGAGAATGTCATCCTCTTAATCATAATCGACTTAATAACATTCTCCTCAATAAAAAAGTTTTCCCTTCAAATGAGGAGGATAGCCTTATGTGGAGTGCCTCGAAGTCGGGTGAATATAGGGTCAATCTAGGATATGAATTACAGAGGAAGAGGGATCGGAGTAGTGATTGGCCTTCCACTCTTTGCTGGGGTAAGTGGCCTTTGCCAAAGCAGGTGCTTTTCTCTGGATTGCCATCTATGGTAGGATCCTTACGGGTAACAGACTCAAATTGTTTGGCTCTATTGGTCCCAGCATGTGCATAATGTGTAAACGGGCAGAGGAAACGGCAGATCACCTCCTTTATTGGTGTCTGGTGGCTAGTTGTTGTTGGGAATGGCTACTAGAGATGTTGCAATGCTACATTGCCAGAAACCAAACATTCAAAGAGTTTCTCTTGTCATGGCCAATTCAAGGCAGATTTTCGAAATGGGGCCCCATTTGGATTATTGGCCCCTCCTTAGTAGCTTGGCATGTGTGGAAGGAGCAGAATAGGAGGGTGTTCCAAGGAAGAGAACTGGATGTTCATAATCTTATCTTTATGATTAAGATCGCCATTGAAGAAGTGATCAACGGAAAAATTCAGGGAGTTAATTATAAATACATCTCGAAATGGGACTTGGATATGGAGAAGGTTTGGTCCCTCAAACAGACCAGCGATCATAGATTAAAAGATGAGAGACTGAAGCGAAGGGATGTGGTATGGCAGGCCCCTCCTCCATGGTGATTGAAATTAAACTTTGACAGGGCAAGTAAAGGCAACCCGGGTCGGAGTGGATTGGGAGCAATTGTCAAGGATGAATTCGGAGTTACTCTGAAAGCTTTCTCGGGACCAGTTGGCTTTGCTACAAACGACGTGGCAGAAATCTCTACATTGGAGGTTGGTTTAAAATGGTGTGCGCTCAAGAGGATTGATAAACTCGTTATCGAGGGTGACTCCCAAATCATACTCAATGGGATAAGTTCTTCTAAGTTCCAGAATTGGCGATTGGATAATTGGACACCGAGGATCAAGTTGTTTTTTAATTCGCTTGGAGATTTTCACATTCAACATATGTATCAAGAAGGAAACAAAGTTGCGGATGTGCTAGCGAATTTGGGGATTGAGGAATCTGATGTCAGAGAATTTGACAGTGTTGAGTTCTTGCCCGAGGCAGTGCGGAACATCATTTCTCAGGACAGAGATTCAATTCCTAGACAAGGAATTGGATGAGATCAAACTTTCGGCGACGTTGTCAGTTGATTGGTTTCGGTGATCTTGGACAACGCTGCTATTTTCCAGTCAGGCACGCGGGTTAGGACATACGATTTCTGAGGTGGTAAGCATTCATAATTTTCATTTGCATCCCGTGACTTGGCGGATTCCAGGATGGGCGGTGGTTAGTACAGTGATATGACTAAGCTCTCAGAGGAAAAGGTCATTCGCAGGATCGCTTATTGTTCCAAGTAAATTCGAATCGACCTCAATTTGGGCACCTGATGGATTAGGTTGGCGGAGCATCTATATTAACCAGTCCGTTTTGTTTTGAGGCATTCTTCTGATACTATACCATTTTTAGCACCAATGGTTCACCATTTCAGTCTCAATTGTTTATGTCAGGAGGAATCCCTAGAAGAACAGTGTGATAGGCTCTTTGACATTGATGGTGACGGTCAATCTGCAATCGTGGCGATAGTCCAAAATGGCCTTAGCGAAGATAGGCACTGGTGTGACGGCCACATATATGAGATTGTGCTTTGCTTACTAGTGGATGTGATGCCATCCAAGGAAGCAGTGGTGGAAATTTGTCCGGGAATGTGACGCGGCAGCAGTTGGGAGCGCGGTCATGGAAGTAGAAGAGTGGGCAAGTATATTGGGCCCTTATTTCAACCCGGGGTGTATACTGTCAGAGATAGAGGTCTCGGACTCGGAAGATGAAGAGCAGATGGAAGCCGTAGAGTTGCAGAAAAAGCAGGAGAATTTTATGGCGGAGGCTTGGGAAGTTTTTCGAGTCGGAGTTACTAACGGGACCTTCACTCCATTTCGCAGGATGATGGAGGACAATCTGGTTTGGCTCTCAGACAATAGTATTGATAAGGTGGTGGACATTGGGGTGAGGGTTTCCACTATAATAAGACTGATATAGTTTGGAGGACTTCTTTATTTTGGAGTGTTTTTGAAGTCTTGGTTGCTCTAAGCTTTTTGGTCAGGTTAGGTGTGTGTAAGAGATAGTATCCCTCCTATAGATGGGATGTCTCTTGTGATAAGCATTGAGCTATCAGGCTATGTATTGAGATCCTATGTAAAAAAAAAATTGAAATTAATATAGGGCGCTATCCCCACTAATAGATAGCACTTGCCTAAAAAAGAAAAAAGAAACTGATAAAGTTAATGCTAAGGTTGCTTATTCTATGAATGAACTTCAAATATGTTAATACCATGGACAATTTTGGCTACAGTAGCTCCATGTTGAATCATGAAAATTAAGCATGGTCTCACTAGTCCTTCAAAGACAAAACTAGTGGTGTGTTGCTCAAGCCTTTTGACTGGAATAGCTGAGGGCCAGTCTATCTTCTGTATTGACGTATAGAGGAGCTCACCTACATCATATTTGTAACCTAAGGGTATTCATCAACATTTAAAAGGGCTTATAGGTTGTAAAAGATCCAAGAAATGGGTAACTAGTTTTTTTTCCAAGACTGTTGTTCAAATTTCCCAAATATGAGTATCAGAAACAGAGCCCCCAAAATTAACTGTTGTTTGGTGGTTGCAGCGAAGATGAAGGTTACAAGATCCAAGAGATCTTTGTCAAGTATAAGGTACAAATTAAAAAATTAATATTCTGACTCAGGATTAAAAATTCCAACAATCTTGGTTCTCCATGGTCTCCTCCCAAACAAAAATGTTAGCGTAGCACGAGTACAATGTAACAGCTTGCTGTCAAATGAGCCAAAATGTATGGCCTTTGAGACCATGATAATATTTGAACTAGATAATTTATTCATTTTTCTCTGTCATTCAATCAGGCGATCAATCAAGCATCTTCTACCCCTTGGCCATAACATTTATCCCAAGTGTTTTTCTGTAACTGAAATGACCAAGCATCTGTAAGGCTCGTGAAAACTGCCTCATGTCAGCATTATGTAACCCATGACTAGTACTATGATTATGTTGAAAACTAACCCAAAAAATATTGTAAAATTTTAAGATCGTCACATTTCACCTTCTTAAGGGCATCCAGAGAAGATAATATGTTTCAAGCAAATTAAATTGCATCTTATAAACTAAATTAAGTCAAAAAAACAGCAAAACCCTTATGAATTCCAAAACAGAGGAGAAAGGACAGGTTATTATTAAATTGGCATGGTCTTTTCTTAAAAATTGTTTAACAGTGTATTTTTAAAAGGTCGCTGGAACTCAAATATAACTGCCTGGTCCACGGGACCGTACTGCGTTCTAGTGGTAGCCATAAGAAGGTGCACTTATCATAATGATGACCCGCCAGCTTCAAATCTGGTAAATGTGCCCACAACAAAGGATCACAATTTCAATGGAGATAGGTGAATGCAAAGGAGCTGACCTTCAATGGATCGAAAATCCAATTTTGGTAACATATATAAGGTAATGACAAAGTTCGTTATTAGGTCATAGCCAAGCCAAGCGCAGATGCCAATAGACATGCAAGATCGCCTTTGGAAAACCCTAAGGAGGCTTCATTTTCCATTTAGCTTTGTATTATTCATATATTTTACTCCTCAATTTCAACCGCATGACCAAATTGTGGACTAAGCCTTGCCAATTCATCAACATCCAGACTACATATATATATATACCACATTCTACTAGCTTTAACTATTCGAAACGTGCATTGCTCGATTGGCAGCTTAACTGTTTTCTGAAACGAAATGGGTAATTTCAGGTTTTAGAATTACCTAAAAGACTTTTAATGTTTAGTCCAGCTTTAAACAAGCAGCGATAAAATCTACCCTTATCAATCAATTTTCACATATAATTTAAAAATTGGATCAATCAAACACAGAAGTGCTAAATTCAAAATTAAATTAAATTTAAAAACCGTACAAATATCCTGAGAGATTGAGAGGTATGGTGTTGCGGAGGCTCCACTTTAGAGGCAGCAATTGATTCATTCTTGACTGCAACAGCAGTATAGGACCTCGAATAAAATTGAGATCTGTTGATTGTCATCTTCTTGTTCAACTTCTTACTGTTATTGTGTTGTAACAATCTTATGGAGTTACAAGTATTATGGGCAATTCTCAAACAGCCAGTCTCCATTGCTAAGATTATTGAGAAGCGAAAGGAAGGATTGGATTTGAAACTAAATCAGACGAAAGGAAAGAAACAAGTATGAAGATCATAGAGATTATGACATGTAGAACAGAAGAAATGAGGGCATCTAGTTCCCAAAACGGTTGGCGTCATGAGAGATTCGTGATTCTTGAAATTGGGGAAAAAACTTTTTGTGTGCTTCACCTGCCGTTGATAGGTGGCGGAGGACAGAGGAATTAAAATGCTTAAACAAAAAATCATGTTCCAAACGTCTCTCATTATTTTGAATTTTTGAAATCTGGGCTTCATAACTTAAGTTGACGACATCTGTTGCCGTAAATTTTTAATTGTCTAGTGATGAAGGCTTTCGCGGGCTTTTTTTATTAGTTTTATGAGATTTGATTATTTATGCGTTTTTGGCAATTTAGAATGGATTTTTTGAGCAATATTTATTTGATTTTGAATATATGGGGGATCAAGTAGAGTAAGTTGGTATAGTAGCCACATTTACAATTTTGACATTTGTAATAGTGATTGACTATGTTTTTTAAAACAATTAGCAAATTAAAAAATTTATTAATTTATACTATATTAATTTCAATCAATGTATAGGTAATTGAAAAATGAGGGGCACAGTTACTAAAATGGGCATGCAAAATGATTTTGTTTTATTTATAAAAAAATTATCTTTGCAAAAGTTTCAAATATATTCTTTAAATCTATTGTTATTTTAAATTTACATCACACACAATATGACTAGTACATCATTTATTAAACTTCAATAATTTCATTGTCAACAAAGATATGTATGTTAGGAAATATTAATTTTATTAACTTATATTTACAACACATTATTTTATGATTTTTCTTTTAATAAAGATGATAAAAAAATGATAAAATATATTTATTTTATTTTCAATGAAGAAGAATATGCACAATGTTAAAGGATGGTATTTTTTTTTTACTTTTTTAGCTTATGGTAAAGCTTATCATTTTTTAAAAAATTCAAATTATAATGGTTTGAAAAAAAAAATTATTGAGCCAATTATTTATAGATGTAATTATGTAATGATTTGAAAAATACAGATATTAAATCTCACAAGCATTTCAATTTCATAATTTAATTTTAGACAAATCTATTTTTTTTAGATGCTTGAGATGACAAATGATAATGTATTGTAGTGTTTCTACAACTCTATTTTCAGTTGAGATTAAGTTAGCGTTAGAGTCATATATTTATTATTATTTTGTTGTTGTTGTTGTTGTTTTGATCGGTAATATGATTTTATTATATTATATCATGAAAACAAGTAATACAATGTCAAAAAATGATTAACTTCAAACCATCCAAAATCACCCAACAAAACCACCCTGCTAAAATCAGTCAAAACAGCCTTACAAAACCCCTTTCCAAACCACTCATCTAACCACCACCCCATAACCATCTCACAGTTAATCAAGCTCAAAAAATCGCCCGTTACAGCAGAATTGTTTGGAAACTGATAAAAAACTATACAAACTACCATAATTGAAATTATTCGTTCAAACTTTAGTTTTTCAGACACAACTAAACAAAAACCATTAAACAAACTTAATTTGAACTACTCGAGATCATGGCCAAGGCATTATCGCCCCCCATCTTTCTCTTCCTCAAACGCAAAACTTGATGCTCCACCAATCCCGCTTCCTCCTTTGCTTGTTGCAGAGCCACTTCAACCTCCATGAGCTGCACAGACACCTTCAGAGCTTCCCACCCTCTTCTTGCCTCCTCCTGACAGCGTGCCTTAACTCCATCTTCTTGCCATCTGATAAAGGGTCACCATTAGTCATGGACCTCCCGATGAAAATTCAGTATGCCTTCACAGACATCAAATCCAACACCCGACACTGCTCACTCTGTAAATGAATCCATTGCCAGGAGGAAATCCTTAGAGACAATTGCTTCCATTACCTTTGTGATCAATTCCACCGAACTCTCCAAATCCAAACCCCATGCCATAATGAGAGAATAAACCTCCATATTTGTTATGTAATGGTGGCTTACTACTCCCAAATCCTCACCAAGAATAAGCTTCACACTCTTCCACAATCTCTCATCATTAAACAAAAACATTCCTCTCAACTGCCTATCAGTGACATGTCCAAGGAAAGGACACAATTGTTTCTTCGATTTCAACATGAAATTGGCTTCCATCTCTCTGTACCTACAATGTCACCACCTTGTACTAGCCAAACCCTACAAAATCACTGCTTTGATGCTATGGAGAAATTGAGAAAAGCTATGATGAAGACAACTCAAACAAGTGCCACAAACAAAAAAAAGATGACATCAAGTTTAATTCTTTGTACAAACATCCCTCCTTCGCCCTTCTCTATTTAAGTCTTTGCATGCATATACATTGCAAATTAATGCATGCTCATTAATGCAACGTACATGTTCCTAAAACTTTAAATCTTCACTTCATCCCCCTCTGTCATCCATGGCACCACCTCACTCGAATTACTTGAAATTTTTCCTTCTGCACCTGACCAACGATCATCAAGAAATCACCAACTTCATGCAAAAAAATAGGTGGTGTCAGATGCCAACTAAGACTACCAACTAACATCCTCATCAACACTACCCCACCACTGAGTTGTAAAAGGGGCCAATTCACAAGCCACGTTGGACAAAAAATCCGCCACCCCATTTATACGTTGTTGTTGTTAGTTATTATCAATTTATTATTATAAATATTAGTACTATAATATTGATAATATTATTTTATTATCAATGTTAATATATTATTAAAATTGCATGAGGATAACTAAAATAATATTATTAATTTATATTTTTTATATTATATATATGTTTATTTATTTATATAAAGATTTAAAAGATTTAGATATGGATTCTAAATAATTTAAAAATAAAATTTAAACATAATACATATTATTTTAGTGTACCTAAAAATTTGCCTAAAAAAATCATTTGGATAGTGGATCCGCAAAATCTGGCAATAAGATGCAAATTATTTGAGACAATTAGATTGGAGAAAAACATTTTTTGTAATTTACAAACTTAAAAATCATGCATCTTAACAATTTAAAAATTAAGAAATATATTAAAAGAAAAATTCATAGTTGTTGAAATTTTTTCTTTAGTTGTGGCTACTACTTGCTTTCTGGTGCTAGTCCCTTGTCTAGCGAGCATTGCTACTTTACCCTTCTTGTCTGGCTAAGATTCTATGTGGGATTCCTCTTGTTCTCTGTTTATTTTATTTGATGTATATTCAACATCTTTGTCAACCACACAACATCTCATTGTCTCTTCTTTATTTGTCTTTGGTATTTTCTAGAGGAGCCTATCCCCTTTGGGGACTTTATAAATCTGCGAATCATCATTTATCATCGTCAGTGGTGCATTTTTGTAGTGTTATATTCCCTTCTCACAATTAAACAAATTATGATCTTCCTGACTGCAAAATTCACATGTGTTCCTCTTATCTCCCTAGAATTCTATTACATAATGACATATCTTGCAATGATTGAAACAAGTAGCATTAGACCTTTGTTCCCTTCCTCTACCTCAACCTCTTCCTCCATGGTACGACCCATTATTAAAAGGTTTAAAGATTCTAAATTGCATTGAAATTCCTCTAGTTATGTTGTCATGGTAGCATTTTGTATCCAACCTCATGTGCATATAACTTTTTTTCCGCTACTCCCTTCACATATGCCATATCTTTGTCATAATTGGGTCCTTCCTTCACCTGGAATAAGTGGAAAGAACAATCTATTGTCTCATGGTCATCCCATTTTCAATAAGTTCCAAATATACCATTTTGGGATTTTTCACTATCTGAAAATTAACTTGCAATGCATTGGCCTTCTTTTCTCTGATCTTCTTAGGGCATTCATTCTACACATGACCTTTTCTACCACAATATGAGCACTAGATATTTGGTCTCTAATTTCATGTCTCCTATTTCATGATCTCCTTCTACAACTACATTTGTTCTAATTCTAATTGAAATTGTTCAATCATATAACATTTTCTATCCTTCTCTGCCTTGTGTGATGATTGAATTTCTATCATGCAAGCCAATGTTATTGATTTAGAATATTTAGTAAAGTACCTATCTTCTAGGGCCATCTATAGTTCCAAAATTAGTGTCAAAATGAACCATCCCATCTTTTGTTTGTTGTTAAGGGGTTTCTCTAGTCTTCTAATGACTTTCTTGACTCTTCTATTAAATTAGGTGATTGGTTCATCCTCCTGTTGGGACAATTCTTGCAATTTGGTTACTTCTTCTATTGATAATTTCAGACTAACAAAATTCTCCAAAAAGGCTTGCTTCACTTTGTCCCACTCGTTGTCATTTAGTAGATACGCTATGTAATACAACTTCAACAATTCATCTCCCAATGATCCAACAAATCAAATAGTTTTATGTTATCACAGGTTTTGTTTTGGGCCTTCCATATTGTGTCTAGCAAGAAAATATATTTTGTAGCATTATTTGTATCCTTCTCAAAGATGGGCATCTTTTGCATGCTACCCATGTTTTCTTCTTCATTGAAGTTGTATCCTCCTTGACTTCCAAAATTATTTGAGTTTGTAGGTGTGTTATTTCCTGGGTTAAAGCCCCACACAATATTCTTAATTATCGCTTTTGGTATTATCCCAATCTATTGTGCATGTTGTCCACAAATTCTCTCTATGTTCACTTCTTATGGATTCTTCTTCACTTGTTATATTTGTATGAATTTTTTTGCCATAGGAGGTGACTCCTAGTCTAAGGGTGGTGATTTCTCAAGGTACCAGTTCATTTCCAAAGATAAATTTTGAATGTTGTTTGGCATTGATTCATATACTTATAATATTCTCTCAAGATTAAGACTACTTTCTTTTGCAATTCGATTTTTTTCTCAACAATTTATTTCTCCTCATTTATAGAAATGCTAGCTTTCAATATCCTTTCTTTTCCTATTCTATCCTTGGCTACACTCATGTTGGTGCACTCAGTTGCACCCTCCTTTCCATGCTTACCCTTCCCTTTAAATTTTCCTTTCGCCAACATGTCAACTCTTTCTTTATACCTCTTTTCTAACTCTTTTAATCTTTTATGTTGCCTTTCCTCGCTTTCTTGATTTTTTTTGCCCTTATTTTGTCGATATTTATGCCCATTTCTTTCATAATCAATTCTCTAGTCTCTCTTTTGCTCTTACTCTTTCCTTTTTTTCATAGTATTTTGTTTCAGTCTTCTTCATGTCTTTGTGTCTACACCCTTCCATATTCTGAAACTTGAATAGTTGCACCTTTTTCGGGATCCTTTCATATCTCACCCTCTTTCCAATTGTCATCCCCTAATTGCCTCACCCCTCACATAGAGGTGGCCGTTATGGTCTTGTGCAAATCAATTTTTTAAAAGTTTGATTCATTTTTCTATTAAAAATTTCTTCATTGTTCACCCTAGGTTCCCAACAATGGAGCCAAAATTTTAGCAAGAGTAAAGGGGAAACTTAAATCTAGAGATATGTACCCCAAATATATCTTATTGTAGTCTTTATACCCCACAAGATATAGTAAGGATTTATCAATATATGCAAAATTAAATCAGAACAATGAAACATTCATGCCTCAATAACTCATCAAGCATAATCATAGCATATGATATTTGGACCAACAACAATATCATTGTATTATATCATCAATCTCTAAAATACGTTACATGTTTTAGATCTCAATCAACCATCATATATCTCCTATCCTATCTATCATATATTCCTCAGCTATTCTATATCTTTTAGATGTTAAATAGAAAATAACATTATATACAATTCCCAAGATGGGATATTATTCCTAAGGTCGACCTAGAGGTCTATTTTTATATTGAATGCCAGTAGCCTAAGCCAAAACTATTTTTGGTCCTTTCCCTACCAACATGGATAATATCAACATTGCATGAAATGTTTCACAACACCAAAATATCCTAAAGCATAAGAAAATTTTAAAATTGCATAACTTTGACATTTTTTCTCAAATCTTCCTCAAATTGGAAACATGACATCCCAAACACTAGGGAAACCCGCAATGACATAACTTCCACAATTTTAGTCAAGTCTTCCTAAAATTTGAAATATGACGTCTTAGGAATTAAGAAAATATTACAATGGCATTATTCCACAATTTTAGTTGGATCTTTCTCAAATTCAAAACATGGCATCCCAAACACTAGGAAAATCTTGCAATTGCATAAGTCACCCAAAATGAACTTGAATCTTGTTCAATTTTGAAATGTGAGAACCCAATTAGATTCTTAGCAAGGTGAAGTTTAAACTTGACCAAGAACCATTCCTAATATATGATAAATTGATCATCCACCCCCCACAAGAAAGAAAATGAATTAAGCAACAACAACTAACTAGGAAAATGTTTTTGGTTGATGCAAGATTGCCCTTGTACCTTGGATGCTCCTACATCTAACACTTGAGGTAAGCAATTTATGAGCATGGGATCACAAAATAGATGTGGATGGTAGAACTATCCTTCCAAGTTATAAGAAACCTATAGTAAACTCCATTATTACAATAGGGTCATAAAAAAATTCCTTCTCTTTCAACATTCATCTAAGATAAGTGACCTCTTTATTTGTAAAATATGAATCTTACTCTTTCCTCTTTTGGACCTATTTCCACCATTACTCAGCCTCTTCCTCCAAATGCATGTTTTTATTTCTTTCCTCTTGTGGGACTAAAACCACCATAATTCAACCTTCTCCTCCAAGTATTTATCCACTCAACATTCTTCAAATTCTCACTTCCCTTGATTTATTGTCTTTCTTTGGTGGGATTCAACCCACTATGTTCTATCCTTCCCACCCAAAAGTATTCTTCCCTTACCATTTCATATACCCCATTCTCTGTAGTGTCTAAATAAAAATTTGTACTAACAAGATCATCAAATATTTTTGTCTTTTCCCTTGCCCTCACATATCCTTCTTCACATACTTGTGTATCCTCAATAATATCAATAAACTAAAAAGGATTAACTATTAACTTTGCTTCTTCTTTATCCTTCTCTATTTTTACAATATGTCTGTTATCATCATCTATTGTAACATCTCCTCTTCTATCATTCCCTATTGGAATATTTTTCCATATTTAATCTTCATTACATTTTCATATCATTTATCTACAAGATGCCTTATGCTCTACTCCTCCTTGTTCTCTAACATATTCAATTTTTTCAAAGAAAAGCCACTAGATTCTACACCATCATCCTCTGCTTTGATTATTGATGCAATGTCTGCTTCACTCACTTTACCACTCACAAAATACTTCATTTATTTTGTAGCTAACTTATCATCAATATCGTCTATAAAAATTTCATAAAATAACACATTACTTTTGTGATATTTGTTCTCTTAACTCCATTCAGTTTATGCCATTAAAGAGACATATACCAATTGTAACCTCTTCCTTTTCAAGGTTTTATTTTTTATCTTTTGGTATGAAGATATTTCCCTCTTTAATGCCATCTATATGACACCTTGTTGCCTCTCCTTCTAAACTTGTGTTCCCAACAATGTTTTCATAAACGTGAGATTTTTCTTCTTCCTTCTAGATCTTCTTTATCATCTCTTTAGACCTATCAAAAAATTATTTTTCCAAAAGTATATTTATCCCACATAGACCCTTTTTCAACAAGAGATTTTTCTCATCTTTAGTAACTTTCTCATCAAATATAAGACCCCCAAAGTCCATCCTCCTAACATTTTATTTATCTATCCAATTTTCTCCACTTTGTTGTTCCTTTTATAGTCTATTCTTCTCTTCATCTACCCCCTTCATGAGTATTTTTTTTCTTCACATGTACATAACAAGCTTCATTTTTTTTTATATTCACTTGCTTCATTTGTTTTTTGTTCACTTTCCCCTTTTTGGAGGATTTCTTGTTTTGCTATTCTCACTTTCCTTTTCTCTTTCTTGTCTCACTACCCTTATTTTCTTGTCTTTTTTCATAATTAACTATGTCAGTTGTCCCCACATATTTTCCTTCCCATGTCCCTTCCCATGTGCATTGAATTAAAGTAGCAACATGTGATGGTGAAGTAGAGATCTCAATTCATGTCACCAAACTCTATTTCTCCTCCTTCAATGATATAGTTTCCAAACAAGATATTTGAGTTTTAACATCATGTGTATTTATAGGTGCTAGGTTAGAAGAATATGGAAAAATGATGTCATTTTTAATACAAATTTATCCCAATTGATGAAGTTCACAAATAAGTTTCAAATCATCAAGTATCTTTAACATCCACATTCATCTATTATATGCATTTTCTTCCCATAACAATCACTTTGAATTTCCATATATTTTGAGGCATGATTATAGCTAGAAAAAATAAATGTATAATGTAAGAGCTAAAATGAAGCCAATCCAAAAAAAAAAGAACTTCTCAAAGAGTCAAGATAGTCCAAGTTATTTACCATAATATGTAAAGCTAACAAACTAAAAAAAAGAACCATTATTTAATATACAAAAATCACATTGATGGATGAGAAGACATCCTTCATACATTTTTAGCACCATGAGAATCCAATATTTAGAAAGAGCTGAAAATCCAAAAAGGGTCATAAGATTTCAACTAGCAATATAATGAATCAATAAAAAAAAAATAGAAAATGACTAGAATAATTGAAAAGTGCTCAAAACAAACTTTATGATGACTATTCATTTTGAAATTTGAACATTGTATGCCCAAGTTATGCCAACAAGAAAAAGAAGTACCTTTAGGGAAATTAATAGAGGTAAGTGGCTTCTAGGTAGTCTAGCTGTAGTTCTTGGGTCATTGGTTGATGTTACCATTAGTAGGGCTAGTGGAAATCAGTTGTGTGTGATTAGTGGTGGTGAATTGGTGGTGTAATGTTGGAGAGTTAAGTGATGCTAGATTAGCCAATAGAGGGGCAAATAATACAACATTTGTAAAGCTTTGTGGTGGCATTTATTGAAGGATCGAGTGACACAGACCTAAGCATTAAGCGCCTTGGTCTATGTATTAATAGGGGTTATGGTTAATATGACTGCATGATCCCCAAAAAATACTAAAGAAAAAGCTTCTTTTATAGAAATCTCCAAGAGAAACAAGGGTTTAGATTAAGAGGTTAAAAGATGAATGGTCATGATTAAGAGGTGAAAGGAGAATGAATAAGATTAAGATATTAAAATGGATAGATGAATGAGATTAAGAGGTGGAGGGAGAGTAAATATGATTAAGATGTTAAAATGAATAGATATATGAGATTAATAGGTGGGTTGAATTTTCTATTTACAAAAATGTGTCTAGATTTAATGAATGGGTGATAAGGCTTAAGCTAGACATGTGAAAGGGGAGGTACTTGTCACATCACTATGAATTTACATTATGATCCATATGAACAAGTTGGAGGGCTAGGATTAAATAGTAGAGGATAATAAATTAATTAAATAAACAAAACTATCTATTTAATTGATAGTTGTAAAAGGTGATATTATAATAATTAAATAAATAAAAATATTTATTTAACTATAAGAAAGAAAAGGTTAATGAATTAATTAAAAAAAATAAAAATTATTTAATTAATAGAGAAATAATGTTGAATAATATTTATTTAATTAAGTGAGAACATTTTTAGGTGTCTACATCTATCATGACAACTCATCATGCCTCTTCCTCACATTTTCTCTTAGTAACCCGTGTTCCATGTGGTTTTCTACATTTCTTGCCTTCAAAATCCTCCCATTTTCTCCCCAAAGACAAAGGTTGAATCTCTAAAATAAATGGTTGTGTTTAAACACTTCCAGGTGCTTTTTTTTCCATGTGACCTACAAAATCCAATCATCCATGGACAAAGATGCCATGCTCATTAATGTCATTTCTCCCCTTTCATTGCATTTGTATCATACCTTGCACCTCCAACAAAAGGTCATGGATGGGAATAGGGGACACCATACTTAAAATTGGCATTGACATAAATGGTCTATTCATTATTTTCAAGCCCTCACTTTCTACCTCTTGCCCATACCTATATTAGCAACTTGTCACCTTGCCCTTTCACTAGATTTATTCCCCCCTCAATCAACCAACGTGGAAGTGCTTTGCATGGGGATGTGATATTCTTTTTTATTATATTAAAAATTATTAATTAAATGTTAGAATATTATAGACAACAAAATCTTATATTTCTCAATTAAAATATAAATCATAAATCTATAGGATTCAACTTAAGGTAATTAATGAAATGCTTGTTGTTTTTTCAGCTATGCTTTAAGTTTTTGCCTTTTTGAATTAGATACAAACAATTACTGGATATCTCGATGTAATATGTTAGTAGCATATATGATTTGTGGATATATATCAATGTAAAGGTCATAGATTGTATAGTTGTGGTCTCCATAGTGGAGGTACTCAAATTTTCTCTTCCAACTACAATTTTCTTTCATCGACAATATTTTTGTAAAGTTGAATAAATCTTTAAGTTATTGATAGCATAGATCCGACCTTAATAAAGGAGGCTCTCAATTTTTTCTCTTCATGCCATTTTCTTTCATGGGCAACACTTTTGTAGTTCTCTAAATGTAAACCTGCTATAATTATTAATATAAAGTTTAGCCTATTGCCTTTTGTCTAGAAGAAAAAGGTAATTAATTTTATTCACTATTATATTATTAGATTATTTTTACATAATAAAAATATATTTAATATTTTATTCCTCTTAAAATGTTTTACACACTAGTATTTTATAATAAAATGTTTTACACACTACTATTTTATAATAGATGTTAAAATATAAAGAAAGGAAAATAATTTTATATTTTAACATTCATTATATAGATTTAAAATAATTATAAAATATTATGCATCCTTATTTTATATTTTAATATTCTATTTACATAACTTATTTTAAAAATTTATTAGAAATATACATTCTCCTATACTTTATTTATAGCTGAAATACTCATAGTATTAGATCTATTTTCATTTATTTAAAATAACCTATAAATTGATATTAGCTTTGTAATACAAATTAAGATATTTAATCTCAAAATAGCAACATAATTTTAGCTAAAAATAAATAAATGAAACATTAACTATGCTACTCTAATTCTATTACAATACTAATATTAAGATTTGTTTGGATTTTTATTTATATAATAATTATTAATGATGTTTAGTTATTAATGTAAAAGTATTAAAATAATTTAATAATATATATTATATAATAGAATTATATTAATTTTATTTAGTTTCATCGAGTTCCATTTCAATTAGTAATCATCATTGTATTTATTACATTTTGTTTTGCAACTCATTACAATTAAATAAATTTCAATTACATTATATTATTCTTAAAGTATTACTCACCTACTTCATATAATTATGTCATGTCACCTCAGTTATCAACTAGACAATAAATTCTTTAACTCACATCAACTACTTTTATTTCAATGTTATACAGACAAGTGCTTGCCACAAGACACATGTTTATAAATTATGAAAAATAATCATTTATACAAAACTACTTGAAAACAATAGACACATTTTGTGCCTATCATATTGAAGTGAGCGATGTTAGAAATGTCATTTAAGGAGACAAAATAAATTTTGATGAATACATGTGTTAGATTCTATTAAATTAAATTAAAATACACATCACAAAAAAACTATTATGGGACACAAGGTCACCCCACGAAGTTCACATGGGAAGTTAGGTGAAAATTGCTTTCATATTAACTTACATTGTCACATTGAAAATGATTATGATGTATATAATAATGCTCATGTCATTAGAATCATTTATAGACATGAAATTTGATTTAATGAAAGAAATGCATTGGATTAGACCAGTGCTTCACAAAAAAGAATTGTTTTAGTTTTTATGCTCACTATTTGCCAACATGAACTAATATAAGGGAAGATAAAAGAATTTTTTTCAATTATTTAAAATAGAAAATTAAACGTAGATTTTAAGATCATTGTTCAATTTTTTAAATTCTGTATGCTCATTGACTAAACTAATAAACAAATTGAATGTATTAAGTGCATTAGTATTAGTGGATTAAAACTAGATATAAAATAGATTAAAAATATATCATTATTCATTAACATTTATTAAATGTTATTTCTTTTATTGTTTTTGATAATAAAAGCAGCCAAAAACGAGGGGGCTGACCCATAGGTATAATTAAGAGAACAATGGTAGGACCATTGTTTGCATAAAATCAGCAAAGTAGCAGCCTTTTGCCTCTATCAAAAACAAAAACCATACTATGAGAGTTTATCAGCGATAAAAAACTACCAGTCAGAGTATAATTCATATGCCACGTAGGGCTATAAGCATCAATATATAAACATAAGCCTAAACAGGGCTTAACCAGCTCGCAACTACACAGCCTAGACAAAAAACTCCTCCACATGCAGGCAGTTAATTCTTTTTCCCTTGGCTCTTCTTAGGGAGCAGCTTTTGAGCCCATTCCTTCGTGAGGAACTTGAATAGGCCTTTGTAGTCGTTGTCCTCCTTGCCTTTCCCTTTGGCCATGGTATCCTACAACAGGCACATCATAGTAGCCGAGCATCTCATGACATTCAGAGCGAACTTGGACACATCGTGCATCTTGGACTCTATCGCCTCCAGTCTGTTGGTAATCACCTGCACATTGTCAGAGAGGGCCTCTATCTTTTTCTCAAGCTCAGCCAGGTTGGGATCTTCTTCCTTCATGCTACTGGCCTCTTCAACAACCAACATTTTTTTAATCCTGAAGGTCGGGGATGGGAAATTGGCTGGCTCCGGATTCATAGAGGAGACGGGGCTTTCAGAAATCCGGGTGGAGCTCACAGAATGGGGGATCTATTTGTGTTGGGTCAGGGGCATTTTGACATTTGGAATGGAGCTGCCCATGTCGTGCGAGGAGGAGGGGTCTCTTAGGGATTTCTCTGAGGGTTTAGAGGCCAATCTGCTAGAGCAGCGGGGGGTGTTGGCTTCTTCAGTAATGTCCAAATCAGAGTCAATCTCTTGGATTTTGACTTTTTAGGGGTTCTAACCTCCTCCGGGGAGTGATTCTTGGTTTTCTTGCTAGAGGATCTGAATTCTGGGCACTGAGGGCTTGAATCATTAATGGTCGGAAGTTGGGTCGAAGGGCTAACATTCTGCACAGAAATGGAACGGGGCGGGCAGAGGGCGAGGTGAAAGTTATACAGACATAGCATAAGGCCCTGATGCAAGATGGGAAAATATTTCCCTTTCTTCTTAGCTTCGGCTATATCTTTGATGTTAGCATCCATCGAATGCAGTAAAAAGAACAGAATGGAAATGAGGTCTTTGTTCCTCAAATGGTTCAGGAACGAGAGATGGTAGTAGTAGAAAATTCCATACCTTCCCTCCAATGTAAAATACTTATCATGATGTAGCAGACTTCGTCCCACGAGTGAGGAAGCTCCTCCCTATTGAAACCTCTAGCCCTCTTGATAGGGTTCTCGCCTTGGCGGAAAAATTGGTTGTGGCTGGTAGAATCCGCAATGCGGCTCTGCTTTTTCCATTTTATGCCTTCCATTGAAAGGCCCATCGCTTGAGCAATGACCTCTTCATTAATTTTGAAAGAGATTACCCCCATGGTCACCCTTCTGTCCTCCCAGGAAGTCACAAATTGTTTGGAGAGTCTCTCGTCGTTGCCCTTCATATTTTCCATGAATTTGTCGATCCCACATTCAGTGCACACAAACCAAGCCGCTGGTTTGGCTTTGAAATCGTCCACTTTGTTGGGTTCCAGTCTGAGCCTGTCCCCCCCATTCTTGAATCCTCCAGTTTCACAGTTTGAGAATGACAAAAAACTAGAACACAGAGCCGAAGCAAACTCAAGACGGAATGGTTGAGAAGAGTGTGCCGAACTTGAAATAAATGGTCATAATAATTAAAGTGACTATTATCCCTTAAGATCTTGTAGATATCGATGGTCGGATATCTACTCAGAACGTGCGAGCCTTTGCTCAGGCCAATGTGAGTTGACAAATCCCCAACGTCGCCTTTACCATCACCAGTTGGCTCCGTCCAGGTAATAATTAGAGGGTAATCATTCCCGATGTCAGTACTTTCATCATAAATCCATCCCAAGTGGTAGTGGTGACTCAGCCTGCCCTTGATACGTGGTCGTCTAGGGTAGAAATTGGTGGGATCTCCACGCCAATTTAAAAATTGCAAAAAGGTTTCCTTCATCATTGAGTGGAAGGGACAGTCCTTTCCTGGATAAAAGATTTTTCCTTTTCCAAGATTTCCTTAATGGTGATGGGCAGCAGATTGGGGTCCCTCCAGCATTGTAAGCCATTCTGCAGCCTTCCTTCAGCCGCCATGGAATCGGCGGCTCTGTTTCCTTCTCTAAAGATGTGTCATATAGTGAAGTCCTCCATTTTGACCAGAAAGCACCTGATGTCCCTCAGAATAGGTTCCACTCTCCATCCCACTGAAGTGTTTCCTTTGGTAGAATCAATAATGATTTGAGAATCTCCTTCGATTTCTAGGTGTTTTATTCCTATGGAGTTAGCCATTTTCAGACCCCAAAGGAGGGTCATTCGTTCAGCTTGAGTGATCGTATTATCCCTTAGGTTGCCAGCATAGGCTGCAACCATGTTCCCTAGATGATCCCTGATGACTCCACCACCTGCCTGACAGTTGCATTAAGCAGAGCCATCAAAATTCAGTTTAAACCAGTGAAGCCTGGGGGTTGACCATCTAGTCATCCGTCTCTTATTCTTGGTGTTGTTGTTGAAGAGATCAAAGCCAGGGGGGAGCTTCCAGCAAACAACGATCTTCTTGTCCACCTCATTAGGAGGATAGGGGGATTTTCCATTTTGTAACTTCTAAATTTTCAGTAATCATCTTAAAGCAAATGTGAGCCACAGAGTCAGGGGGGGTCTCAGTGTCTCTAAAAATTCTGTTATTTCTTTCTTTCCACAAGGCCTAGTAGATGTGCGGTGGAATTTGTTTCCAAATTTGAATGATGAGGGGATGATGGGAGGGGGGGGGGGGGGTCCAATCAAAAGCGAAATTTTTAATATTCTTCTGGAAGACCCAACAGAGACCATATTTTTGAAGAGTAATAGACCAAATATGAGCCACAAAGGGTCAAAGAACAAAAAGGTGGTCAATAGATTCCTCATCATCTTTACACAAACTGCATCTATTAGGGAGATGGAATCCCCTCTTTTTTAGGTTATCAAGCGTGAGGGTTTTACCATGCATGAGGGCCCACCAGAAGAAATTAATTTTAGGGATTAGCTGAGGGTTCCAGACTTTCTTCCAGCATTTTGCATCCATAGGGTACTTAAGGAGCTGATTGTAAGAAGATTTGACTGAGAAGTAGCCCGATTGTGTCTCTTTCCAGATGAAGCTATCTTCATTCAGAGCCAGGGGGATTCTGGTTTTTGATAGAATGAGTTGTAGATCCTGAGCCAGGGGGACCAGATTAGGACTATTGTTGCAGATGAGAACAATGTCCTTCTAGCCCCTCCCTGGGACCAAATAATCCACTGCATAATCCCCCAGGATACCTTTAAGGTGATTCATGATTTGATGGAAGCGAGTGTTGACCAACGGCCTGTCCTCCGTCCAAAAATCCTCCCCAAATCTCACCTTTTTACCATCTCCCAGCTGTCACTTCAGACCTTCTCTAACCATCACTTTGTTCTTCAGGATGTTGTTCCACAACTTGGAACCTTAGGGAAGGTCAGTTGTATTCAAATTATAACAGAAATGCTCCCGGTCCAAGTACTTAGCTTTGATGATGTTGCACCAGTCCGCCTCACCTTTAGCCAGGGTCCATGAATCTCACCTTTTTACCGTCTCCCAGCTGCCACTTCAGACCTTCTCTAACCATCACTCTGTTCTTCAGGATGTTGTTCCACAACTTGGAACCTTGGGGAAGGTCAGTTGTATTCAAATTATAACAGAAATGCTCCCGGTCCAAGTACTTAGCTTTGATGATGTTGCACCAGTCTGCCTCACCTTTAGCTAGGGTCCATCCAATCTTGGCAATTAGCACCTTATTGAGGGCATTAATCTTTCTTATGCCCAAACCTCCCAGAGATTTGGGTAGACACACAATATCTTAATTGACCAGAGCAAGGAGTTTTTTTCCTCCAAGCCAGTCCATTAAAAGTTTCTTTGGATTTTTTCAAGTTTTTCTTCCATGGTCCCTGATATTTTAAACATGGAGAGGAAGTACATCAGAATTCCCTGTAGGGAGGCTGCGAGAAGCTGGAGCTTCCCCACACTACTGAGGAATTTTCTTTTCCATCCCGCCAGTTTTTTCTGCATTCGTTCCAAGATAGAGTTCCAGAAGGTGGGGGTGACTTCCTTGACCGTGAGGGGGAGACCCAGGTACGTCCCCGGGAGATTTGCCACTTTGCATCTGAGGATGGGGAGAATTTTGAGTTGGAGATCATTTGGAGTGTTGAAGAAGTAGAGATTACTCTTCTCATAGTTGATGCATTGTCCCGACGCCTTAGCGTAGTCTGCCAGTAGGATCTTCCATCCTTTAGCCTCCATGACAAAAGTCCTACCAAAAAGGAAAGTGTCATCCACAAACTGTTTAATATTAGAGGGGGGGAGCGTGTAGGCCGCTTTGAATCCTTGGAGCCTACCATTGGTGACCAGATGGGTCACATTTTTGTTTAAGACTTCAGCTATCATGATAAACAGATAAGGGGATAAAGGATCGCCCTGCCAGATACCTTTCTCAGCTTTGAAGCATCCCCTAGGAGTCCCATTAATCAGAACTGAGAATTGAACCGTGGTCACACATTCTTGAATCATATTCACCTTTTTTTGGTTAAATCCTAGTTTTAGAAGCACTTTGAAAATAAACTCCCAATTAACCTTATCTTAAGCTTTTGATATATCAAGTTTAAAGGCCATACCTGGCAATTTGCTCCTATCCATGGAGTGGATTATCTCACGAGTTGCAATGGCAGCATCCAAAATTTGGCATCTCGGGACAAAGCCTTTCTAGGACGGACTGATAAATTTTCGCAGGAAGGGTTTAATCCTATTCATAAGGACCTTGGAGAGAATTTTATAAATGGTATTGCAGAGGCTTATGGGCCGATACTCCTTCAAGCAGCTGGGAGTAGTGGTCTTGGGGATGAGGACAATGAAGGTGTTGTTGATCTTCTTCAACTATCTCCCCGTTTTGAAGAAACCTTGAACAACTTTGGTGGCATCGTAACTAACAATGTCCCAAAAGTCCTGGAAGAACGCCGAGGGGAAACCATCCAGGCCCGGTGTCTTGTAGGCTCCCATAGCAAAGACAGCCCTGTGGAATTCCTCGGTCGAGATGGGAGCCAAAAGTTGTCGGTTGTCATCCTCATTGATGGCCATCAGCAGCTTACTAACAAGGCAAACCTGGAGCGGAGAATCCCTTCCACCATCTGCATACAATCTGGTGAAAAATTCCACCGCACTCTGTCCAAGCAGAGAGTCCTCAGAGATCTCCTGGCCAGTTTCATCCTTAATACTTTTGATATAGTTCCTCCTCTTGTGGATAGAAGCTGATCTGTGGAAGAAAGGAGAATTTATGTCCCCTTCTTTCAACCACTGGATCCTGGATCTTTGCTTCCAATACACTTCTTCCCTGGAAAGAGTATCTTTCCAGCTTTTGCGGCAATCTTCCTCCTCTTTCAAAATGGGGTCCAGGGGGTTACCGATAGCCATAATATTCTGAAGATGTTCCAGTCTGGCTCCCAGGTCCTTCTTTCTTTTGAAGATATCTCCAAATGTGGTCCTATTCCACCCTTTGACTTCCCTGCTAATTAACTTTAGTTTCTCTGTTATTCTAAACATGGCAGTCCCTTGGATTGGGGTGGTCCACCAGCATCTAACCATCTCCCTGAAGTCCGGGTGGGAGGCCCACATGATCTCATAGTGAAAGGGGGGGGACCCTGGTAGGGTCTGTCTTTCTAGTGGAGAAGAAGGGGGTTGTGGTCAGACGCAGTCCTTGGGAGGGTTTTTAGGTAAGAGCTATTTCCAATGTCCCAATTGGAGGAAATTAGAAATCTATCCAACCTGACTTGAATCAGATGTTTTCCTTTCCTATTATTTGACCAGGTGAAGGGGTCGCCCTGCAGATCAATATCCATAAGGCTTGTAGCATTGATGAAACTGGCTTGGTCACCCATGCTGTCAGAGAAATCTTCCAAACCACCACACTTTTCGGACGGGTAGAGGGGGGAGTTGAAATCTCCCGCAAGCATAAATTGGTCCTTCTGGTTAGTCCTAATGATATTAGAAATTTCCTCCCACAGGAGCCGTCTCCCTGATCTTGAGTTGGGAGCATAGAAATTGAACATCTGCCATCATTGTTCCCCATAATGAAGGGAAATCGCTAGGAAATTTTGGGAGCTAGTGAAAAGCTTGCCTTTCATTTTAATGGGATCCCAGAGGGTAGCAATACCCCCAGAAGCACCCAAGGCATCAACATACAGATAGTCTGCACCAGGCCAAAGTTTACCAACAACCGCAACAAAAGTTTGAAAGGGCATCTTGACTTCTTGAATGAGGCAAATGCCAATTTTCATCTTGAGAATGAGTTGTTTTATGGCGAACTGCTTCTGGGGGCTATTCAGACCCCTTATGTTCCAAGAGAGGAACTTCATTTCTTGCTTTTGTTAAGTCCATCCAAGGTCAGTTGTCTGCCCTTTGCAATGTCCCTTGCCATAACCTTGTGCCTCGGGACTCTTTCTGAGGGTCTGCCTACTTTGTTTTCATTACCCCCCACATCTGCTTTCTTGGCCTTGACTTTCTTCTTCTGGGTTATCCATTCTTCATTATCCATCCGGGGGGAGCCCGGGGGGGACACTTTCAGCGGAGTTACCAGGGAGTTTCCAAGGTGCGCATCTCTATCCCCTGATACAGGGGAGAGAGTGGTTGAAGAGGTGGGTAAGATATTTTCAGTCAAAAGAGGCTTGGCCAAGGCCGAGTTGAGGGCTATCTCCTGCGGGATCTCCCCCTCTTCCAGGGGAATGTTTGAGTTTTTGACTGGGTCTAATGGGGATTTTAAGATCTCAAGGATCTTGTCTGTGTGTGGGTAATCTTCAGAAATTTCATTCACAGTAGTCAGCTCAAGGGGAGCTGAGGATGATGGGTCACCAGGGTTGATGTGTTTGGCCCAGATGGCTTTATTTTTGAGCTTGGGTTCTGCAACCACGGGGGCTTTACAATCAGTATAAGAATGCCCTTGGTTATTGCATTTCTGGCAATACAAGGTGGCATTTTCATACACAATAGCCTGGGACCATTTTCCCCATTTTGATTTTAGGGAGATAAAGTTTGGGAGAGCCTTGTTAATAGTGACATTGACACAAAAACGAGCATACACCAACCTGGATTTGTTGAGAGTGATCAAGTCCGCTGCAACAAAGCTTCCAAACGAGTTTCCAATCCAGCGGAAGATTTGTTCATCCTAGAATTCCAGAGGGAGTCCAGGAAGCCTAACCCAGACTGGAGCCATGCAGTTTAGTTCCGCGGAGGGGTCAAAACCAGGCTTCCATTTAGCCATGGTTAGGAAATGCTTTCCATAAGCCCAAGACCCCAACAGAACATAGATCAGATCCTCATCAGTGTTGAACTTGAATAGAAAGAGTCCCCCCGGCATAGCTGAAACCTCCAGGCTTCCTTTAAGTTTCCAATGAGATTTTGCCCATCGCCTGACCATGTCAATAGATGGTTGGAAGGAGAAGAAACGACCAACTATTTTCAGGTGAAGGGAAGAGGCGATTTTGTCCATCAGGTTGTCCGAGAGTTTGATCTCGGTTTCATCTTCCGTTTGGGAGAAGGTGGCCACAACATCTTCAGGGGTCGACTTTGTTGACCCAAGGAGGGCGTTCTTCCAGCTAGTCTTGGGATTCTCCTTCACAAGATCCACATCCTCCTATCTGGAAGAAGTTTCTGGTCCGGGATGGGGTATATTCCTTTCATCCCCTTTCAGGCCAGTATCAGTCAGACCTGGTGAAGTGGAAGGGGTGTGAAGGCTAGCATTTTCTTTTGTATGGTCTGCAGACCGTGGGGACCCTGTAGCCGGCTCAGCAGCATGCGCACCGACCGTAGAATCGGGTGTTGGGTCCAGTGGGGGAGGGGGGATCTCCCCAGAGGAGGTGGTCATCCAGGGACATAGGTTCAAACACGAAGCAGGCGAGAGAGTTGCAGACGGAAGGCGGGAGTGTTCTTAATACATGTAAATTAAACATTGTTAATATGGTAGTTGATTTAGAGTATTGTTGTTAGAATAATTAATTTGTCAATATTATTAATGTAGACACCTATTTTTGTCCACCTAATTAAACAAATTTTATATTTGTTTAATTATCATTCATCCAACTATTAATTAAATTCACATTTAATTAATCATTTCTTCTTTTTCAACTATTAATTAAATTAATATTTAATTAATTCACGCCAACCCCCTTCTTCTATTAATTAAATAAATTAATTAATTTAATTTATTTAATTCACTTAACCATGTTCTAACTTTTAATTAAACGAATAAATCATATTTGTTTAATTAAATCCCTCCCTCACATTTAAATAAATAAATATTTATTTAAAATCCTAAAACCCTCACCCACTTGCACTTTCTAGAAAATGCAAGTTGCATACTAATTCTTCTTCTAATCATGACTAAATCCCAATCATTAGCCTAATCCCCTTCTAAGTATGTGCACATCCCTAAACTAAATGATTAGAAAAGAGTCACTTCTCAAACATTTAAGGCTCTTACAAAGCATTCAAATCCTTCTTCTCCCTTCCACAAGTTAACCCTCAAAGTCTCCTCAAGCCTTAAAGGATTTGATCCAACTAACCCACCTTTGACCCTTGGTTAGAGACTTATCCCTTAACTTCACCATCTAAGGTAACCCTCAAGTCTCTTCAAGCATTTAATGATTTGACTAAGGTAACCATTTAACCCTTGCACATTCCTTTATGCCCTGGATAAAAGCTTTATCTATTAACCTAACCTTAACCCAATCATCCAGGGTAACCATCATGTCTCTTTAGGCATTTAATGCTTTGTCCCTCTCCCCTCAAGCCTTCTCATATTGACACTTGTCAACATGTAATTGGGTTGAAGAGGAGTGCATGGATTGAGGATCACCCCTTCCTCAAGCAATCCTAATCCTTCTTCAATCAATTGAATCTCAACCCTTCATTTGCCTATTTCCTCTATAAATTGGACTCATTCTTTCATTATCAATGTGCTACATTGGTCCCTCTCATATGTCTTTTTCAATTATCAAATATCTCACACACAAGCGTTTTAGATTATAATCTCATTATCAATAGCATAGTTATCTCATTATCAATAGCATAAGTATTTCTATAATCATAGTTTAATCATAGCAAGCATTGTTATTATCTCATAGATCTTGATTGCATTGCATATATATCATTAACAAAGCACTCATCCTTTAGGTTGTCATTCTGAAAGTTAAAAGCTCAATGATCTGAGAGCAATCATGATTTAAGGAATCCTTAAAGATAGAGAACAATGGAATGCCTTTGAAGAATTGTTTGTTTATCAATCAAATCCTTTTTATATATAATGTTTCATTGGTATGTTGGTTACTTTGTTCTTAATCGAATGATACCATAATTATAGTATACAATCAATATAATAAAACTTTATTAGATAAAATTTGTTGAACTATTTTCAAAAAAATTCTTATAAATGATGTTTAAAGTTAGAGTAAGAGAATTTAATTAAACAAAAAATAGAATTATATTGCAAATGTTGATCAAAGAATGGCAATTAAAGCTCTAAATATCATCAAATTTAATAGTTACATTTGAAATTGAATCCAATTTAACAAAAAATAGAATTATTTTGTAAATATTTTTGATATTAATAAGTAGTAAAACAAGGGTACTGATTTTGTAGACAAACAACCCATATGCAGCTATAACAAGCCATTAAAATCACATTAACAACACATACACTTAGACACACAAAAGAGAAATTGACAGATAGAAAGAAACTACAAAAACTTACAACGAACCAACCCAAACTCAGCGTGGTTTGAAGCCAAATTGATCCAAATATTTTTGCTTCATCCTAGAATAAGGATCCAACAGTTCAAGACATCTTTTTTGGGAATAAGAGAGAACACTAGAAGAACCATCAACCAATCCAGGGACTATTAAAGAAGGGTCCATAGATGTGGCTTCTATAAGAGTTCTTCCCCTATTTTAATCATTAAGGAAGTGGAACATACCTCAACAATAGTAGGCATAACCTACTTTTTTCTCCATTGTTCTATGATAGTCAAGCAACTTGCAATAGCATGGCCCACTTTACAACGATGTTGAAAAATAATGAGAGAGTCTTCAAAATCAATCTATTGCACCCAAGCTCCAATTTTGGAAGATAAACTAACCTGAGAAGGGAGCACTTTGTCTTTTTCTACAAGAACACAAAAATAGGCATATAATAAATCTTTCTTCAGCTTAGTAAGTTATATGGGAGATAATGATGTGCACATGGTGGGGGTGGACATGCGGGTGGGAAGAAGATTTGAATGGGACCAGATGAAATGGTTGTAGGGTGGGACAAAGATCTGTTCTTGGCCAATGGGTGGACGAGGTTCAGAGTCAGATTCAGTTAGCAACGCCAGTCCTAGGGTCTCAATAATTTGTATTGGCAAGGAAACAGAGGATTCAGAAAGTTGGATAAAATACCCCCTCCAATATTCGACATATGTGAAGAATCTCAATCCCCTCGAATCTACTATGACATTGCAGAAGACAAATCACAAATAGAGGAATATGGTAGTGAGGGTTTTGACAGCGGATGGAAATACCCGTCAAATGTCTCTTAGCCAAATAATGTCCCCCTTCATAACCCTAAATTTTTAAGCATACCAAATAGCATTCCTCTTCAGGAAAATGTATTTAGTTTAGATTTCTATTAGATCCCCCTCCAAGCCAAAAAAGAGTGGTCAGATTCGGAGAAAGAAAACTCAAGAGATCAAATCTCCCTCACTGGAAGAAGATCACAATGCCGCAGAAAAATAGTGAGACAACATAGTGCATAATTTCCATAGGGAGAAACAAGAACAGGGCTACAAGGTCACTCTCACAGACCATCTCCTCCTGCCACAAGTTTCCTTTCTTCGGGAAACAGTGTTAATGGGTAAGATTTGGAACTCTTCTCTTAGCATTTTTTAATTAAAATAATGGGCTAAAGCAATATGGGTAGGTCTTAAGGACTTTTTTTATATAGATGAAAAATAAAAAATCATTTTTGCTCTTTTTCAATCCACACATGAAAGAGATCTGGTCCATAAACATAAAGGATGGTTTTGTAAGGGCTCGGGAATCTACACTATCCCTTGGATCCCAAATTTTAGGGTTGAACCCATTTTGTGCAATTTCATGCCCTTTTGGATCTCATTTCCATTTCAGCCATTGGAGTACTGTAATCCAGATCTTATTGAGACATTTGCCAATAAATTGGGTATATTTGTTAAGCATGATCTCATTCCATATGAATATACCCATTTACCAGTCAGGGTGTGCTTGTCACTTAGTCTTTCTAAATCATTCCCAACTGCCCTCTCTATCACCTCAAAATTTGGCATATGGGATCAAGAAGTTGTTGTACAAGATTCTCAAACCATTAAAGATCTTTCTGACTCCCTAGGTCATTATAATACGCAATGTCAGGGTTATAGACAATCGGTTGTCAAAATTTGCAAGGATCATGTGACTGATCCACAACAGTGTAGTTTGCATATGTTCTCTGATGATAATATAATTAATGATGCCTATGCACAAGATGAGGAAGCCTCTTTACAATAAGAAGCCATGTTAAACCCCTTGCAAGACACTATATCGATACAAGAAATGGTTTCAAAATTCAGAGATATTATTTATGATTGGTGTAAGGAGCAGTATTTAGTTTGGTGTAAAGAGTAATGCACTTTAAAACAACTTGGAAGTAATACCAGTCTCAATATTCCTCCTCCCAGATCCATTAAGATTTCCACATCACTGAAAGAATATCTTATCAGACAAAATGTAATATCTGGAATACCATCTCATAATAAGTATCAAAAAGATTTTATAACTCCCCTAAGGATAACAACTCATCCAGAGGTGGAATAAGAAGGGGTGCTCTAGTGCACAAGCTGATAATTTATAAAAAACTGATTGATATTATGGGCAATCAGCTTTACTCAACTCTGCCTTCACTACCCCATGGTCTAGCTAAAGAATACAACAAACCTTTATCCATTGAGGAGATGGAAAAATTGGCAGAGGAATTGAACCTATCAATAGCATCGCAAATGATAGATGAAATAGTAGAAGAAGAAATATTTTATTACACGAATAATGTGAACCTTCCACAGGAGAAAGAGACTAGTTTGTTGAGCACTATTAAGAAGATGGAAGAGGATAAATTCTTAGTTGTCAGAGAAATGCAGACTTTGGGACTTAAAGAATCATTACACCAACATCAAGAAACACATTTCATTGAGCAGGAAATATAAGATGAAGTACAGCAAAGTTAGAACCCCATAAAAAGTTGTTTTCATAGCAATTTTAAGATTATGAAGGAAAACAACCTCTTTGATAACAGTGCTTTGCAAGTATTGGGGTTGGAAGAACCTCATCATCATAGTCAAGAAATTATCCTTAATGATCTAGAAATAGAAGGTATAAAGCAGCAAAATCAAAACAATACTGCTTTTCTAAGCTCCCAATAGGATTTGGGATCAGAAGATCATGGGAACAAAGGTTTTGATTTCTCCCAAACATTAGCAATTTTACAATCACCTGTTGTAATCAAAATAGAGAAAAAAACACCAAAACCAAGGGGTAGGAAGCCAAAAATCAGTAAGATTAAAGAAGAAATAGAGGCAAGGATACAAACCACTCTTGATGGGAAATTATCATCCACAAGGAAGACAAGGAGAACCTTTGAAGAAATAGAGGCAAGGATATAAACCACTCTTGATGGGAGATTATCATCCACAAGGAAGACAAGGAGAATGAAAGGTTCTCCTCATCAGCAATGAAGATAATATCTTGGAATGTCAGAGGCATAAATGCCTCTGATAAAAGAAGTAGAATCAAGCAACAACTTGATTCTTCACAAGAAGATATCATCTTAATCCAAGAAACCAAAATATCACAAGACACTTTTCAAAAAATAATAAAAATATGGACCAAATGGAAATCAGTCCAATTTCAGGCAGTAGGAGCGTCTGGAGGCCTTATTACCTTCTGGAACCCGAAAACAACAAAAGTGCAGGTACTTAAGAAAGACAATAATTGGAAATTACTCAAAGTCCAGAATTTTGATTTGTCATTTAACTTGATAAATGTATATGGACCAACCTCCACACAAGATAAAAAAATAACGTGCACAACTCTTACTTCGACTATTCAGTAGTATGTAGATCTGAACTTTGTTATATGGGGCTATTTTAATGCAATAACATCCGCATCAGAAAAGAAGGGTGGAATAAGTCCCCCAATTAAAACCATTGAAGATTTTAATTCTCTTATACATGATAATGAATTATTAGATGTTGTGCCTCAGAATGGTCTTTTCACTTGGACAAATAGAAGAGAAAATTTCTTTCAGATTGCAGAAAGGTTGGATAGGTTTATGGTATCACAATGCTAGAAGATTCAAGATTTTGACATCAAATCAGAAATATTGTCATTTACAAGCTCAGATCACTTTCCTATCATACTGAATATCTTGAAGATGACACAAACATCAATTTGCAAGCACATGCCCTCATTCAAATTTGAAAAAATGTGGCTACGTCACCCGCATTTTTTGCCACTATTAAGATAATGGTGGGTTAGTGTACCATTATTTAGAGGCACCAAAATATTCCAATTCAGTAAAAAGATGCAATATGTGAAATCCCAAATCAAAATATGGAACATACAGGTTTTCAAAAACATTTTTTCACAAAAAGAAATCGTGGAAAAGGAGCTATCTGGGATAAATGAACATATCATAAAACAAGGACTGGATTCAGTCATTTTTGAAAAGAAAAAACAACTTCAAGATGAATGGGAAGAATTGAGAAAAAGAGAGGAGATATATTGGAGGAATAAATCTTGTCAACTATGGCTCAAGGAAGAGGACAAAAACACCAAGTTCTTCCACATGTTGACTAAGCAAAATCGAGCAGCAAACACAATCTTTTGAATTAAAGAGTTTAATTACGGAAAGGTTACTTTGGATGTTCAAGGCATTCAAGAAGAGGGAATCCAATTATTCAAAAATATTCTTGCTCCCCCTCCTTCTCCTCCTCTAGATGCAAGGCAAGAAAATGAGCTACTTGATTCCATCCCTGCTAGGATTACGCTGCAAGATAACTAGTTTCTAATGGCTCCTTTCACCATGATGGAAATTCAGAAAGTTGTTTTCTCGCTAGCACCGGATAAAGCTCCTATCCAAGATGGGTTTACTCCCTTATTCTTTCAGAAATGTTGGGATGTTATTTATTTTGATCTTTTGGCAGCCATAGAAGAACCAAGGAAAAGTGCTTCAGTTCTCAAAAACTTCAATACCACTAACATTGCTATCATTCCCAAGAAAAAGGATCCTGATACCTTTGCAGATTTTAGACCCATATCATTATGTAATACTACTTATAAGATCATCTCCAAAGCCATATACTTGAGACTCCAACATTTAATAGCAAAAATCATTTCTCCAAAGCAAGGTGGTTTTGTTCTAGACAAGGAGATGATGGAGGGTGCATTAGTTGCACATGAAGTGTTGCATTCTATAAATAAAAATCAATCACCCGCACTTATCATCAAGCTAGACATGATGAAAGCTTATGACAAAGTTAACTGGTCCTTCTTACTCAAAGTACTTAGGAAATTTGGGTTTACAAATAAATGATGCAAATGGATCAAAGCATGTATATCAGGTGCTTTCTTTTCATTTATTATCAATGGAGTTTCAACAGGTTATTTTGCTGCTTCATAGGGCATCGGACAAGGAGATCTCTTATCTCCTTTTTTGTTCATCATAATGACAGAAACTTTTAGCAGGATAATCAAATTGAGAAATGAAAAAGGGGTTGTGGCAAGGACCTAAAATCGCAGGCAAATCCATTTCAATTACTCACTCACTATTTGAAGATGGCACCCTTCTATTTGGTCGAGCAGTTGTCCAAGAAGCTAAACAACTCAAACAAATTCTAGACTTATACACCTCAGTCTCAGGGCAAAAGAACAATGCTAAAAAATATAAGGTATTCATTCTAAACACAAATGTGAAATGTGGTTATCTCAAAGAGAATTGTCAAGATTTTAGGCTTCACATTAGAAAAACTTCCCTCCACATATTTGGGCATCCCTTTCTTTGTGGGATCCAATAAACCAAGTTATTGGAAAATGGTAATTGAAAGAATAAAAAATAAAGTCTTAGCTTGGAAAGCAAGATGGATGTCATTATTAGGCATAATCTTACTAATAAAAACTATTCTTGCTACCATCCCAAATTATTACATCTCGGTGCTAAAAGCCCCAAGATCGGTGATATATCAAATTGAAAAACTCATTCGAGAGTTTCTTTGGAAAGGAAATTTAATAGAGGAAAAAAAAATCCCTTTGATCTCATTAAAAAACATGACACTAAATAAAGGAGTTGGTGGAGTAGGCTTACATGACATCTCAAAAAGGAACAAAGCATTCAGAGGGAAGCTTATTTGGCTTATGTAGAGAAAACCGGAATCCAAATGGTGCCAAATCACGCAAGAAAAGTATTTGGATTTAAGAAACCCTCTTAGGATTTTAACCACATTGGATCCACCTAAGGGATCAGCCATATGGAATTTCATGATTTCATCTAGAGAAGCGGTAACTAAATATGTTTCTTGGGAAGTGCATAGTGGAGAGCTAGTTCATTTTTGGTATGAATCTTGGAGTGAGCTACCTCCACTTAATCAAATTGCTCTTCTATCAAATTCTATCCCATGTATTATGAATTGTTGGGGATCAAGGCTGATTGATTATGTTTGTGGAGTGAACCTTTTTACAGGAAAATCCATCTGGAAGGATCTGCTAGATCTTCCCATTGATGTTGTACAAAAGAACTGGATGCAAAGCATACTATTCAAGAAAATTGTTTACATCTCAAAAAAGCATGATAGATTGATATGGGCCCCTTCAAAAGATGGTAAATACACAATCAAAATGGGACACAAGGCTCTCCAACAAATGGATAACCAACAACAAACTCAAAGAGATTTTTCTTTTTGTTGGAATAGCTCGGCCTTACCTAAAGTAGGTTGTTTTGCTTGGTTAGCATTAAAGAATAAGATTTTGACAAGCGACAATTTAGAGAAATTACAAATTGCCTGACCCTTTCAATGTGTCATATGTGAAAAAGAGAACAAAACAGTGGATCATTTACTATTACAGTACATATTTTCCCAATAGTGCTGGCTCTTTATCATAAACAAGCTAAGATTATCCATGCCACTTCAAAATACATTATGGGATTTGTTTCAATTCTGGCCCACTCTCTTCTCCTCATCAACATTTTCATGTATTTGGGAATGTGTACCATCAGGAACTGTTTGGGCTATATGGTGGGAGAGAAACAAATGAATATTCAGACTTGCGACATCACCCATATAGAGCGTGCTGGAAGGACTTGAGAAGTCCATCTCAGAACTGGCTAATGCCAATGTTCAAACTCATTCCAACCTAAGTACACCTTTCACTCCATGGGATGACATAATGATAAAAGAATGGAAATATCTCTCCATTCCCTCTTTCATAGATCTGCCCAAGCAAAATCAACACTCTATTGATAGAACTACCATTAAATAGCATCCTCCAACTCCCAATTATGTAAAGATCAATTTTGATGGAGCTTTGTGAGGTAACCCAGGTGATTCAGGGATTGGGATTTGAATTAGAGATCATATGGGTGAATTGATAACATTTAAATTTCAAGCTCTTCCACTAGGCACGAAAAACATCACGGAATCCCATGCACTCTTAACTGGTCTATCACTGGCTAAAAAGATAGGATGCAAAAACATTCACAAAGAAGGAGATTCAACACTAATTAATGCTTGTAAAAACTAAAAAAATCATCAAATTGGCAGATTGCTTACATCTTGCAACAAATTTGGTCGCTATTAGATATTTTCGAAGATCATTTAATCTCCCACACGTTCAGAGAAGGTAATCAATTAGCAAATTATCTGGCTAGCTTGGGATGCGACAAATTTAATATGGACTATTCTACTTCAAATTATGCTCAAGAGGATCTTCCTGCAGTATTTGAATTGGTGGATAAAGAAAAAAGACAATCACCTTAGCTCATAAAAATGCCAGAATACTTAGTGTGGGTGGCATCGGCCTATATAATAACGATGAAGTAAATCTATAGAGATTATAAAAAAACACATAAAGATTATGGTAATGTCATTTCAAGTATTAAAATAGTACCCCTCAATAATTAGTGAACACTACCAAAAAATGATGCGAAGGACATTACATTCGGGTAGAAAATATGGCAATATTCTCGCATGTGTGATTTGGTAGGAGATAATACACAGGCTCGGTACGCCCACCCCAAGTTTTGACAGAGGTTTCCAGATCATAATTACTCTTTAATAAATTCATAACATAAGGCTTCAATAAGACATAAATTTTGCAAGGAAACAAAGGTTTCCTAAAATGCAAAGCTCGTCCTCATCTTCAGAATCTAGTGAACTACATTTTGCATTGCCATTTCCCACAATGGAATACTAGTCACATAACTATAGAGTTAATCTCAAAGTGGAAGAATGAGAAGAGTCATTTGAGGAAAATATCGTTGATGACCAACTAGGGTTAGTGTTCAATATCTAGTGTCAACATTGCAAAAGGAGCATCAAGAAGATGTTGGGTGAAGAGACACTCTGTCCGCAGGCACGCAGATTGATTTACCTGTCGCAAATCATTTCCATATTTCTCTCAAACACTTTAGACTTGGTGCAATCATGGAAAACATTAGAGATAATAGCAAACAAGATGGCCAAACCATAATTTTTAATGGGGAATAAGTTAAGACTAGTGGTCCAACGTTATGATTTTGGGAGGGGGCAAGCTCATGTTGGTGGCATTTTTTTTTTCATTTTCTACTACATAAATCCTTTGTCAACATTTATGATAGCATCAAATAATCCTTGGAGCTGAATAATGTGCATCCTCTACAATAAACCTTTCACAATCTTGGTAGGGCTTTGGATGCAGAAACAAGAACAAGGATTTTTTCCAAAGTTCATGCAATAATTTCTATCATGGGGCACGAACATGAAGTGTATGAGCATTCATCTCCAATGGGTCAGCGACAACAAGATAATTCCATCTCCCTTGTTTCTCCTTTGTAGGGCCCTCCACATCATTCAGCCCCAAGTTCTTCCCAGATACAACGCGACTATGATACTAATGCCCAGGTAGATAATACACTTCAATATGAGGATTATAACAACTTGGATGTGCAAACCATGGAAGAATGAAAGAGATTTATTTTTTCAATTTTCGTTGGGCTTATTCCATTTTTGCTTTTTTGGGTTCATGGTCTGGCCCAAATTCCCCAAATTCTGTAACCCAGGGCTTATAAGGGCATAAAATTTGCAGTCTAGTAGATGGTTACAGTAATTTCCTGTTGACACAATATGATTTCTTCTGTATCACAATTTTGTTCGATGCAAAAGGTGGTCAAAGCAGGAAAATCACAGCTCTTAGGGTGAGTAAAAGATGCTCGCTGCTTCAACATGGTTTCTAGTTCAATATGGTTACATCTATGGCACAATTTTTCTCTATGCTAATGGTTGTCAAAGCAGAAAAGTCAAAGTTACCAGGGTGAACATAATATGCTCATTTGGTGATCATTTTGTATTTTGCTGATTTTTCTAACTATGGACAACTCTTTTACGATAAGTATGCCAACCTAAGATAAAGCAAATCAAGAAAATATAAATTATTTTTATAAGTACACATTGCAATATGTAAACTTAGTTGTAAATGTTGAGTAAATGTTTCGGGGTGATGATAGCTACACAATGTCATTACTAGCATTCTAGGCAACTCTTTAGTTATCCTACTTGATTTCAAATGGAACATGCTTTATAAGGAATATGGGTGTATACTGCTTCCATAGGTAGTAGATTAGATCATTTACTTATCATTGTATTTTGAGCTGAGAAGGGAGGTTTTATTTACTGATTCTTTCCTCCTGGAGCTCTTGAATTAGTTTTTATTTATAAATATATAATATTAGTGGCTTGCCACTTTCGCCAAAAAAAAAGAGAAAAAGAGAAGAATATCAATAGAAAATTATTTCCCAAAGGTATTGGCAATAAGTATGAAAATCTCTTCATATGAATACTCCAAAGGTAGACCTGACAAACATACCCAAATAGGGAACTCAAAGGAGTCATCATTGAAAGGGTTAAACCTTAAAGACCAATATTTTAGACCAAGGTCATTTGACCCCATAAACCAAGTACCATCATAAAAGACTTTAGAGCATTCTTCAGTAGAGGAAAAGGAAAACAAGAAAAAATTATTCAACATAGAGAAAACCCCAACCCGACCCTTAAGTTTTTCTAGATCTAGAAAACCCATCTTTGAGCAACATCAATGTTGGGCTGATAAGTACAAAATCTCCCAACCAATGAATTTTGAAATTGTGTAGTCATCTTTACCAAGAGAGGATCAAGGACAAAAATAATCTTCACTTCCTTCATAGCCTTTGTAGGGGAAGTAGTTCCCAAACCAATACTCTCTACACTAGGAGCCCCCGAGTCAGTCTCCATACTAACAAACCCAATTGTACCATGATCACTACTATTCTAAGGAACCCTTAGAACTTGATCAAGATTAGCAACCATGGATGAAGCCTCCACACTAAGCATAAAAGGACAACCAGGGGTAGGATGAAAATAATCTTAAGACCCATTTATCATATAAATATCAGGCACACTAACCCCAACAATAGTTCTTGAGAAAGAATCCACATTAGGCACAAAGGTCACATCATTGGCAGGGCCAACAAGTAAGGATCAACAAGCTTGTAGACACTTTCTTGCACACTTGTAACCCTAATATCCATATCACAAGAGGTGAATGAAATGGTGTTGGCATTAGTGGCAGAACCAAAGGCATCTGTCACTATCATGAGGACTATAGGGGAGTGCAAAAGAAAACCCCTCTTAGGAGCAAATCCCAAGTCGCCAGATTTGGACCTAGAAGGAGTTGACATGTCCAACAAATTGTGCACCATAGGGCTTGAAATAGTAGCAAGGAACCCATCATTCTCAATGTCCCTCCCATGCTCTAGAGAAACATTTATCTATTACCCCCTCCACAACTTAAGGAGAGAAACATCATCCTCATCACAATTTGAGGAGAACCTCTAAGCCCAATCATACTCCTCAAAAGCGCAAAACCATTCCCCAATAGACTCTTCATTATCTTCTTCTCATTCCCCTTCCTCTGAACCAAATTCAACTCCACCTTGGCTTCTTCCACTATGTTAATCCCTACACACACCTGTTTTATTGTCGTTGCTCAAACTCTTTATTGCTTATAATTATAAAGAATCGTTTAAATTATAATTATGTTGTACATATTGATCAAAGAGAGACAATGCCAAATGAGAATTAAAACTTTGAATATGATCTGATTTATTGATTACAATTTGAATCTGAATGCATTTAACTTTAAATTGATGAAATATGTTTTTGATATTAAAAGAAGCATAATGAGGGTGTTGTCCCTATAACATCCACAACCTAGAGACATCCAAAAACATTAGCAAAAACACAGTACAAAAATCAAAACAATTATATCCATAATAGTTTGTAAGCTACAAAAAATAGAGTCTATAACTAGAGCATCCACTAATAGAAAACATATTATAACTACCAAACTACCAACAAATAAAGTTTAATAGATGAGCCAGGCTCCAAAAGGTATAATCATCATTAAAAAAACCCTACAACACTAAACATGACCAGAATTCTTGATAGCATAGACTGGTTACAACAGGACATTATTTCAATCCTCATTCAGGAACTTGAACAACTCCTTTTGGATGTCAGCATTTTATTATCCCTTTGACATCCCATGCAATTTTCACTCGAAACAGTTGCCTTTGCGCCCTCCTCCATTCTATCATCCACTGTTGGGTTCCACTATTCATCCCAGCTATTGTTTACCGCCTTCTCTGGGTTCTCATCCAAGTCATCCCCACCACCTTCCACATTCTCCTCTTCCTCCTTTTCCTCATAATCCTTCCCATGTTCTTCTTCTTCATCCTCCAAGCCATAATCAACAAGTTTTAGTCTTTTACCTTTCCTAGAACTGCGAGAGGCTAGCATATTCGACTGTCATTTACTCTTGTTCTTGTTGTTTCTCTCTCTCACTTCCTGTTCCTCCTTACTTGACTCTTCTAGAATAGTAATCTTCTTGTGGTGGCTGGTATTCTTTCCTTTTTTCTTGCTTGTTGAGGGTTTTTGGTCCTTTGACACACCAAGCTCAGTAATGACCACTGAGGTAGAGGGGGTTTTAGCGAAAGCAATGAAAGTGACCTCACATTGGTGAATACATTATTTCTTCCAAATTCCATGTGTGCCAATTAAAAACAGGGGAGCACTCAAGGTTGGGGCTTCCAGTACCATACTATTCCGAGGTGGATATAGATCCAAGTGGAAGGAATAAAGTCTATAAATCAATCCTTGGTGCAAGGGTACATGTTGTCTATCTAGGTTTTAAGGATCTAAGGCCTCTATAACAAAGTGTTCCAAAAAGTGAAATAAGTAAAACCAAAAGGAGAAGATCATGATTCCTAAAGTGATTCAAAAGTGGCATATGATAAAAATAGTAAACTTTTTAAAGTGGTCTTCCAATTTAAAATACTTCATTATCATCAGGCATACCATTTTCCAATGGTCAGGTAGCTCCTCTTTGGAATATCCACCCTACAACTTCATTGGAGCTTCATTCCCATGGAAGAAATTGTCTAGACTCATTATTCACCACATGACTGGTTCTCTTCCAATTCATGCCTTCCATGGAAAGGCCAATCACTTGTGCAATCACCTCCTCACTAACTTCGAACGAAATTCCTCACACAATGACTCTCCTATTGTACCAAGAGGTAGTGAATTGTATAGACAATTCATCATCAAACCCCTTTAAAAGTTCAAGATACCCATCAACCCCTCCCTCCTTACAAATATACCACACAATTTCAATATTCCGGAACTCATCCAGCTTATTCAACTCAACTCACACCCAATCTCCCCCCATTCTAAAAGTAGTAAGAATTTTTTGCAAAAAAAATAAAGGAATGCGAAAAAAATTGCAAACACAATCCCAGAAATACAATAGTAAATGTGAGAGAAAATATTGTGCAGGTCGTCAAGGTCATAAAAATGCATGTATCTTCCTTAATCCTCCACTCGTGCTAGCAACACAACATGCAATAAGATTTGATAGCGGAATTAATATCGATAGCCTTTCTTTCCCTAGGGATTACCATGTCATTATTACCTTGACTCCCATGCATCTCACTACAATGATACTAGTGTATCATATCGTGGCAAACCAAAAGGCTCACGTGACACAAATGAAGAACACCATGCCATGCTAGTGGAAAGAAACTGCCATGCCATGCCATTTTCATGGTTGTAACACACATATCGAGGAGTCCACATCATCTGATTCCACATCATCCTAGGCCAACTCATTGCCTTATTCAAATTTTCCCACCATCGACATTCAAACTTGCAGCTGCCAACCCATACAATTAGGTGTTGCATAAGTCTGCTCCCAAAGAGATGGATGTTACCCATTTGAATCCAATGCTAGGGACTCTCCACAATATCTAAACATTGTCTGGGAGGGAATCCTTCCTCCTCTAGCATCTCTATCCATCAATTTGGAGGCCCAACGCCACAATAGCATCAACGACCATATTGCCCTCTCTATAAACATGACCAATTTCAAAGTGCTCCAACCCTAGGAGAAATTTGTGGATATCTCTGATTATCCCATCAATAGACCGGTTAACCTCGTTCAGTCCCTTAACAACATCAATTATGAGTTTAGAATCACCTTCAATGATTATTGCCCTCAATCCAATTGAGAGGGCAACTTGGAGCCCCCAAAGTAAGGCCATCCCTTCAACTTGGTTGTTTGTACTTCCCTTCAAATTCCTAGAGTAATCTACCACCATTCCTCCTATATGCATCCTTATGACTCCCACCACAACCATCTCACCCAGGGACTATCTTGCAACACCATTAAAATTCAACTTAAACCACCCCAACCTAGGTGGACACCATCTAGTATTCCTTCTCAACATCCTTTTAGTGTTGTCAAATTTGGCATATGAGCAATTCTTAGCAATTTTATCATCAAACAATGAGGGGGGAAAGGATGGGGGCAAGGGCAAGTGATGACAATGAGGTTATCCAAAAGGAGTTTGGAGAGGGATTTGAAAACCTTCTCGACAGGGTTTCCCAAGTCACTAAAAATCCTATTGTTCCTCTCTTTTCAAATGCTCCAGCCAATATGAGGCAGGATCAATCTCCATAATTGTTTAATAAGGGGGTTATGAAATATGTTAGAATCTATAGATTAAAAAATATATTTGCTCATTATCTTTTATTAAATATTATTTATTATTATTATTATTTTTTAAGATATTTTGAACTACTAGATGTAAAATTTATTAATATTATTAATTATTTTAATGACAATATCTTATATTTTCTCTATTTCTTATTTTCAATAAATTAAAATTATCTCAAATACAACTAAAAAATATACATTCATTGATCTACAATCTTTTAAATTAAAAATAATGTTTTTTATCAAATAAGATAATAACTAATGACAAAAAAAAAGTTTATACTATTAACATTTTTACGATCCAAATAAAAATTAAAAGATTCATATTTTCATCCAATTAAAAATAGATAATTTAATTTTGATAATTTTAACAAAAATTGGAAAAAAAAATAACAATCAAACTATCCTTCACCTCTTTCATTATAGTTTAAGGCTGGATTTCCTGATCGCTTAATTATATAAGCGTCATTTATAGTGTATTATCACTTGAAGCTCCTTGACGTGCATTTTCCGGTTGTGTGTCACTTAAAGCATGATATTTTGTAGGGCGAAATTATTCTCACATGGCTTTATCATCATTGAAAACAGCTAACACACATTTCTTAACAAGCAACTTTGCTTGCAGGGTGGGTCGGTGAACAACGTAGGAAACTAGAGTGTGAGTGCAATGACATTTTTGGCTTCTCCACCTAACACCTTGAAATACACAATTGGAACACTATGTCTATAATGGAGAATTTCAACTAATTTAAGTTAATTTATAATTATACTTAAAATTTTATCAATAACAAATTTTAAAAGTAGATAGACAATTTTGACATTCATTTTGAAGTTTACGAATTAATTTGGATAGAGGATATTCAAGAAAAAATATGATCAAAAGATCTCTCATTCAAAAAAATAATCATAATTTATCATAAAGTGGCAATGTTCATCTCTTTGGATAATTAACACTGGTTTCTTTTGGAATACATTTCAAAATATGGTGGGTGTTTTCTTGTTACAATATTTCCCTCCAAACTTTTACAAGTGAAAGTGAGACATATGAATCTTTATTTTGAAAATATATGGTGAGAAAGGTGGCAAGCAAGGACTATCCATCCTTTCACATACTTGTCTACGCATATTTTGGACACCCTTTACATTGCAACAAACTTCATATACTATTGACTATCAAGCTTGCACATTTTCTCTACTTGCTTAATATCCCATAAATCTTCTCTCACAAGTTCATTTGAATGACATTTCCTTTCACTACAAAATTTAGTTTCTCAATAGTTTCTCATAAATCAAAACACATAGGCCTGGATTTTATCACCACAACCTTGATATGAGCCTTTCTCAATTTATATCCATACTTCTACTTATTTGCAACTAACTCACTACAGATCTAACTCACTACAAATTATCAATTAGCTGATTATCTCATTTCCTATAGCTTGTGTCCAAAATAATCCAATCATCAAAAACTGCCCCAACACACTAATTAAATATAATATACATATGTTATAAGTGACATTCATAATTTAGAGAGTCCACACCCTAAGCACTTGGATCTTTTTCTTGAGAGGATAGTCACCTCAAAGAGAAAAATTAATCAAAGAATAAATGGACAATTGCCACCATAAATAATGTCCAAGGTCCTCCATTCTTTTTCCATAGGCAAATTAGAAATAATTGATTTTTAAACATTTTTCTAAGTGGCAACCTACAAAGTAACCAATAAAGCTCTAGTTTCCTTGATAAAAAAGCATATGCATGTCTACAATATTGCAACATCCTCAAGTGTACTATAAAACTACTTAGATGTAGGGTAATCCCACTAGAGAAGAGGGGATGGGAATACAAATTAACTAGAGCATTGAGTTCCTTTTTGTAATCTTTTAGCTTATTGATATTCCCTTCTTTATTTTTTAGATTAGACATTTTAAAATCAATTAGTTCTTAGAATTCGTTAGCCTTTTTAACAAAAAAAAATGGCTTACATGTTTATTATAATACCCTACTTCCATCATTAGACTATACACCTCCTTGATTACCACAATCCTAGGTACCTCAAGTACTTGCAACTTTATTACATTAATATTTATCAAATGTACTTTAGCTAATCTCCCACACAATATCTAATGTTGTCTTTTGCTTCCTAGAGTTCCATTCTAGATTTATTCAAATGTTTCCATGGGAGTTCACAAGACCTGGGAAGGATTTGAATATGCTAGTAAATAGTCCCTTGTATAAGATCTAATATTTAATCCCTTAAATTTTCATTTGTTTTCCTTTACCTCATATCTCCCTTATTTAGCCTTATTCAATACAACTTTGATTCTTTCATCTTCCTCTTTATTCCCTTGTTCTCCTCAAAACTTATTGATATAGATTGGAATCTTAAAATTGGATAAGATAGAGAAACTTCCATATGGATTGTGTTTTTTCTTTAACTTCTCATGTGATACCCTAATATTTATTAGCTCATAGTTTAATCTCTTATTTTCTTATTGTAATTTCTTAGTATCTTGCACCAATGTCTTGTGGTTTCTTAGTTAAATTGGGAAGTATGAACCATCATTTGTTTATTTCCCTCTAATGTGACACCCTTCACTCTTTTGATCATGTCTTATCTAGTGATTCCTTAGGGTATATACTTAATTAATTGCTTATCATGTGATAGATCTAATAAATAAATGACTAAAGTCATCATATATGAAGAACTTAGTTGCTTCTACTCAATGCTTAATATAGACCTATCAATAACCTTTTCTCCTAACCAAGGTATCAAATGCAATGGCTTAAGTAATATCCCAATTTAGGAGTGGTAAAAATACACTAGATAAATTACCACAATCTTTCCCTTCTTTTGAAAAATATTTTTAACATTAATCTTTGCAAAGATGGAAGCTAATTTTTCTTTTCTTTAATATCCTCTTCCTCAAATAATTTAGTGGTTTTACTTTTTGCTAGCTGGCTTGGTGTATCCTTCCTTATACAATTTAGTTAGGATTTTTTTAAATTCTTTTATTTTAACAAACTAATTATCAAACAATAAATTATTGGCATACATTTTTTTAGATTAGTGCATCAAAACATCACATAACATACCCATATGTATTTTAGAACCATGCCATGATATACCACTTGTCAACACAATGCATGACCATAATGATAATTCTTTGAGATGAGGAATCAAGCATAGAAACCAATTAGTTCAACTTTCATGATGGTTATCTTCACAAACATATCAATTATAAACATGAAGGGAAAACATGTATCAATAAAAAATATTTCCACACAACACCAAGAGAGAAAACTATGCAAACAAGTATTCAAAATCTACTTTAGAAAAAAATAGATAATCATATTACTATCAATATGACACAAGATATATCTTGGGAAAACCTTGGACATGAGGGAAAAATCTAGCAACCAAAAGCATGGACGATATCAATTTAGTATTCATTGCAATACACTTATAGCATTTTCATGATATGAATACTTTTGAAACATCAAGTTCCTCTAATATATCCTCCATGTGTCCAACCATAATGGGTAACCATGCAACCACACATCCCACATGCCATGCTTCATATATGCACTCTACAAGTGAGCTCAATACAAATAATAATCAACCTAGGAAATGTGGTTTCTTTTATAGAATCAAGCTCAAACAAAACCACTTAGTGGCATTAGCTAAATCATGTGTCTCAAAACCATCGACCACCTCCTTTAATTTTTGGTACTAATTTTTTCAATATTAATTATTTTCCAATGTTCGAACCATACAAAATTATCTAACTAATATTACAATTTACAATTTTACTAGTGGACCTAGATAAATATTTAATGTGGGTAAGCACATCTCCAAAATTTTACATGGTTAATTTTGTTTCTCTTGTGTAAGGTGCACAACACCCATTTTATTATCATTATACCACTTGGTACATATAATGTGTAAGGATTAGTTAATGAAATACATCATCATATCCATCTACAAAACCACATGAATCTCTAGCATGCTCTTGTGCCTAATCAAGATACTTGCAATAACATACAAGGTGACCACAATCTCAAGAAAGAACTCTAATCATATGACATGTCACATATCAGAGAAAAGGAACATGACAAGTTGAATACGTACTAATCTAATAATATAAGCATCAACGCCAAGTGATAGTAAAGGCTCTAAGGTGCTACCAAGGGAAAAACCCACACGGATGGAAAATAGTCTGAACCATAGAAAATTATAATACATCTAATCATTTGTACCTCCAAAGGTATCAAAAAATTAGTAGAACTCATGCAAATAAAATATCTAGATCATAAACTATAATCACAAGCTACAAGTATAAAATATTTCAATGAAACACATACATGTAAAAAAAATCCTTGCTACACATGAGTAATATCAAATCTAAAAATAGATCAAGAAATCCTAAGTCCACCAATCAATACCATGTAGTACAAAGTGCAATCACCATGATCCACACATGCAACAAAAAATTATTGCATACTCCCTGACAAATAGTCTCTATACCCCTCCCAAACTCTCCAACACTCAAAAAAGAAAGAGATTAAAGATCCCTCATGTTGTTATTGAAAACTAATGAAGTAGAATAACACCACATCATCACAAACATAGTGATCACAATGGCTCTACACATACCTCAACTCCAATGTCAAGTGAGCATGAACCTCCAAGAGGAAACACATGACCAAAGAGAGAAAACATGCAAAATTATATCACATACCGCATCCTTCTAGTGATACCTCAAAGTGCTACATTGTGCCAAGTATGATCTCCTTCCAAATGAAAATCATTAACACCCAATTATTTAATTGCATAGATTAAACAAAAAATATGTATCTCATAGAACCAACATGGATATAAGCTTCTTTAGAATCAAAGGAGATCAAACTCAAATCCATTCCATAACCAAGAATAAACCCAATAAATCACTTAAAATCATCATCAATGCTACATCATAAATAAAACTCATATGCACAAGGAGATAAATGTGCCAAACAATCCCTAAATGAACCCTCTACAACTAAAAAATATAGCTCAAGGTTCATCTCCACAAGAAGAAAAACCATAAAGCATACTAAATTTGAAAATAAAGTGGAAAATATTTATTAGATTATTATCAACTAAGTAAACCAAGAATGGGGAATGAGATTGCTCCTCTATGATACACCTAGACACCATGAATTTCTCCAAGAACAATCTCCACATCAAGTACATCATAAAATCGTATCCATATTTAGATGAAGGTTTCTCAATCTTCCCATTCAAACCTCCAATGAATAACCATGTCAACAAAATAATTCAATTATTAAGAGAAGTCCAATATCAACTCAATCTCTAATTATCAATGAGAACCTACAACCAATCACATCTCATTAAAAATCCCTTCATGCATTACAACATAGAAAATTAATCATCATGAAAGGAAATAGGGTACACAAAAATTATTCCTATATTAATATTGTAAGGAGTGTTGTGGAAATTTCATTTTTAACAACTATACAAAAAAACACAATAAACAATAAATACTGCATGGGGAAAACCCTTTCAAGATAAATCATGCACTCTATTTAAGCAAATCAATGTATAGTCTAGTAGGTCATACTACAATACACTTATATAGAAGCCTTCACAACAGTACCACTAACCAAATATCTGTAGGAATTCTTACATCGTATCTACAAAACTCTAGATACATCCTCCGTCTCAAGTACATGATATATAAGAGATACAAAACTTGAAATCATCAAATAGTATTTTAAAACCCATGATAAGAAAATACCCAAAAGTGGTGCTCAAATTATTCTCCAATAAATATTTCCTTATGATGTTTCATAATATGCATCATAAGCTAGACATGTGTAACCCCCCTTTGCAACTCCTTTATGCATCTAACAATTTTTACATTTTCTACACTAACTTTCAATAGCCATAACTTTTTATCTAATGGGCCAATTGAGCCTAGTTCTCTTTTAAGTTGAAGTACTTGAAGGGATATCTACAATTGACATCATCATAGGTAGTGTAAAGCAACTACAAATTTTTATGTTGGCCTAAAACTAGGCCTATAGCTCAAAATTTGAGTTTTTTAGAATTTTATACTTGGAAATAACACCTTTTGTAATATTAACATTAAGAGCAATGTTGAGACACATTACTCAATGCATCAATTGAATCAAACTATAAATCCATATCCCAATTTGTAGGGCATAATCCACCTTGCAACCTCTCCTGCGCCTCATTTTTATCATTTTTTTTCTTCCTCACTTATGTTAGTCCCGTCTTTTCAAGAGGCCATTTGTGTTATCTTTTCTCACCTTCTCTCCCAAGGGGGAGTCCCTTATCCATATCCATTCACTAATTCTATTCCATATCCATTTACTAACTCCATTTTCCTTTAGCCAACCGAGACATCTTCCCTCCCTCTTATCCATGTACTAACTCCATTTTCCTTCAACTAGCGATATCCTACCTTCTCTCGTCATCTCATCAAACACCTATATTTATTATTTTTTGGAATGAAAAAAATATTTTTATTTGTGATACTATTTCAAAGAGGGGAATAATATAGACATCTAAAATTAATCATGTCATAATGACATACCTAACATCACCACTTTTGGTACCATATTAGACCCATCATAATCACATTCTCATCATCACAACACTAATTAATTTAATAAAATATATTTATTCAATTAGCTAAGGCTTGATCTCTTACATTCCCTCAATTATCCAATTAAGAAAATAAATTAAATATTTATTGAATTAAACTAATATCCTACATTCATTCCCTTAATTGATTAAAGAATCTAATTATTTGATTTCCTAGTATGATCCACCATTAATGGGATAAAGATGACAAATTCAAAATTTAATATTTTCTTAAATTCCAAGTGATCAATTGAAATTCAAATTAACATATAAATCCTTACCATCAAATCAACTAATCAAATCATAGCTAGATTCAATTCCCAACTACCTTCAATCCAAATCTAGACTAAATTTTTATCCTCACTATCCATCTAACCATTTGAATCCTAACCCTCTATCCACCAACAATCTAAATTTAATCATTTCTCTATTCTCAATTTAAGATTTAAATTTCGCCTTATGAAATCATAGTCCTCCATCTCAAACCAATCTCAACCCACCATTTCCCCTCATCAAATATATAAATTCACCTCTTTGCAAGAATTATTAAAGGATTTTTTTTGTAGGTATATGTTGTCACATTGAAGATCTCAAGAAAAACTCAACATCAATACACGACTTTGGAGCACTGAAAGAGGTCATGGAAGGTATTACCCTTCCTCAATTTTACAGTATTCTATTTACCTTTCATTTATACTCTAATATGAGGAAGAAGTTGACCATTAGATTCTAGATCCATCTAGTTTAGATTTCTCTTCTACACTCTCATTATAACATCTTCATGTTTTTTTTAATTGTGAAGCATATGTGCATGTGCATAAGGAGAGGTTGTCAAAATTAAAGAAAAAGGTTTTTAAGTGTATCTTGATTAGCTTTGATATTGGTGTGAAAGTATTAAAGATTTGAGATTCTTGATGAGCACACACTTATAGTAAGAGAGCGACAATGAATCAATATAAGACAAATTTTTATAGTTTATTTAAAATTTAACAACCACAATAATAGAAAACACAAAAGATCCACATAATTAAGGATATAAGATTTATGTGGAAACCCTTTTGGGAAAATATCATGTGAAGAAGGACTACTTGGATCTACCATTGAAATCAAACCACAAAAAAAATGATCTTACAAAATTTGTAGGCATCAACTCAATATAGACACCATTCCCCACTTAAAGTTCTTTTAGGAACCAAGCTACTGGAGACACCAATCCCCATAATTGAGCACCAACTTAACAAGAGACACCGATATCCTTTATAAAAATTCATCTTTTGGATGTTGTTTCTTCAAAGGATGATAAACATATTTGTATACACTTCCACACTTCACAAAATTTGCTTTGTATTAAATTTGATTTGCATCAAATCTACTTTGTGTTGTATTATAATGATAAAACATTTTCACACACCTCATACTTACAAACACACTTCACAAAAAATAATTGCATAAAACAAATAGGTTTACTCTATAAAATTAAATCATAATAATAAAATTCAACGAGTCAACCTCTAATTGTGCCTCTTTCAAAATAATAAAATTCTATGAGTCAGTTTCCAATTAAAGCCAACATTTTGAACAGTCTCACTCTAACATCAATGACCATTTTTCCAACAATCTCCCCTCTTGAACAAAACACACTTTGACATCAATGAAAACATTTCCAACAATCTATGAATGAGAGATTTATGTAAACATAAATGTTATTTTCAGAGAAATTAAGTCTCCTTCTCCAGATTTATAGCTAGATGAGAAATACAAAGAAAATTCTAGTTAACTACACCCAAATCTAGGAAAGATTCAACCAAAACTCATGAAGGACCTGTAAGGGAGTAGAACTTGTATGATTTAAGTAGTTTTGAAGAGGAGGTTAAACCTCCACCTCAACTCTCGAGGAGGTTCACTTAGTAGAGATAAAAATCAAATAAATCAAATGTGTGTACTCTTAATTGGAGATGTATTTTTACTTTGATTACTAACATATAGATAAACCTAGAATAATGAATAAGGAATTAGGTGAGGACGATTTTGAGTCTAAGAGAGTGGTTATAGATGAAGAGGTTACTATATTGAAAAAATATTACATAAAACTTAGTATCTTTACTTGATATCCAAACAAAAATCAATAGTAAATGGGTGTTTAAAAGGAAGATTGATTTTTAATGGTAATATTGAGAAGTATAAGGCTAGACTAGATGCAAAGGGATATTCCCAGATTAAGGGAATTTATAATGGTGAGATTTTTTTCTCGAATTTTTAAGATGACATTTGATCTTATGATTAAGTAAATGGATTTGAAGACAATTTTTCTTCATGGTGAATTGGATGAAAATATATACATGAAACAACCATAGCACTACAAGGAAGAAAATAAATGATATTTGGTTTGCAAGTTACTTTATTATATTGTCTCAAACAATCTCCTAGATGTGGTAAAGAAGTTTGATTCCTTTGTGTTGTGTTTAAGATTTCAAAGATGTAAATTAGATCATTACATCTATTATAATATTAATAGCACTCAATTCTTTATTATTGCACTATATATTGATGATATGGTGTGTTTCAGTGATAGTAAGGATGTGATTTGTAACGAAGTCTTAGTTTGCATAATTTGAAATGGATTTAGGGGTTACTAGATTATTTTGGATATAGATATTAGAAAAGATAGAGTGAATATAAAGTTTTGGTTAGGATAGAGCAACAACTTTAATGTTGGAGATTTTCAATGTGATAACTTGTGCAATATTATGTGTTCCCATCTCAATGAGAACCAAATTATTTATAGAGTAGTTTCTAACTTCACCTAGTGAGATGGAGCACATGACTTGAGTACCTTATAATAGTGCTATTGGGAGCTTGATGTATACTATGGTCTATAGTAGACTAGACATTGTCCAAGTAATGAAAGTCCTTAGTTATTTCATGGATAATCATAGATGAACTTATTGGGATGTAGTTAAGAGGGTCTTTATATATTTGTGGGGCACCACTAGGTATTCTTTATGTTATCATGGTGATTCTATGTGGCATTGATAGGCGAATATATATGGTTTTGTGGATTTAGATTGGGTAGGTGATATCTATAGCAAGAGATCCACTTGTAGCTACATTTCCACTTTATTTTGTGGTGCTATCAATTGGATGATCAAGTGACAAGTTGTGATTTCTTTTTTGACTATAGGAGAAAGTACATGAGTACATTATGGATACTCATTATTTTAAAGAAGCTAATTAGATTAGGAGATTATTTTTAGATGTGGGGTTGAGTTGGAGAGCTATTATAATTTCATATGACAATCAAAGTGCCATTTGAAAAATAACCCAACCTTTGATACATGAAATATAATATTGATGTCTAGTAGCGTTTTTGTGAAATGATTGTGTAAGGTGAAAAGTGATGAGTATAAACTATTGTAAAACCTCAAAGATCCAACCACAAACAATCTAGGTCCTACAATGAAACATTCACCAATACTAATAGAGATACCTAAGATCATGCGAATCAACAAAATAAATCAATATTACCATTCACATGTCAAGTAGGGTTTCAATCTTCATTGATCTTGTTTGATATATTTGCTCTCAGATTTTATGTGTGCACAAGAGCTCAATAAAGAACGAATTGTGGTTGATAGCTTGATCACAAGAAGACTTAATTGCATATGAGTGTTTAGACGCATTGATTAGCTACCTGGATTGATTAGACACATTGATTAGGGTTGAAAAGGAAGAGGGCATCCTCTTATATAGAGAACACTATAAGAAAATGAGGGATAAGATTAAGAGGTGTAAAGATAAATGGTTGGCTAGGATTAAAGGGTAGGTAGAAAAAAATAATAAAATGATAAAGGGGGTAGGTGGTGTAGTAATTAATAGATGAATGACATGTGTCATGGGTAGAAAAGGCTAATGAATTAATTAAATAAATAAAGATTCATTTAATGAATAGAGGAAGTGGGATCAATTAAATAAATAAAATATTTATTTAATTTGGGAAAATGATAATTTAATTAAATAAAAGTATTTATTTAAATGAGGAAAGACTTAGAAGAGGATTAATAGATTAATTAAATAAATAAAAATTTATTTAATTAATAGAAGACTTAAGATAAAATAATATTTATTTAATTAGATAGGACAATTTTAGGTGTCTATAGATAGATGATGGGATGGTGATGTTGGAGAAACTTGATGCTTTATATAATATTACAAATGCATTAATGAATATTGTTAGCACACAAAAAAAAATGTTGCTTCTCTGAGTTTATGGGCCTCAAACTTAGGCATTTAGTTCAAAATATTGGTACTCCCTTTTCTCTTGAAAGGTGCACACAAAAAATGAGATAATGTTATGAAAGGTGTCCCAACATTGCTCTTAATGTTAAGAATGCAAAAATGTAAGTTTATGCTATAAAATAGAAAAAAATCAATTTATGAGTTAAAGAGGTAGTTTTAGAGCCTAAAAATAATTATAAGTTGTTTAGCATTAATTTCATGATACAACTTGGATATAGACCTCTTTTATATTTGTAATTAAAAAAAAAAGAATATTGGCCCACTCAACCTCTTAGATTAAAAGTTATGGCTTCTAGAAGTTGGACCTCCCACAGTGAAAACATAAATTTTTTGATGCATAAAATAGAATTGTAAGATGGAGTTACGATTGTTACAACTTATGCCACATTTTATGATACAACAAAAGACATTTTTGAATGGAGATAATAGAGCCAAATTGGAGAGCATAAGTTAATGAGTAGACTATGACAACTTATGTTAGGTGAAAATTTATATATTATTTTTAGCCTAGGAACTCATTTTAGAATTTGGGCATTGAATTTTTAACTAGGCAAGTTCGCTGCCACATTTTGGGTGTTTTAGTTAATAGTTTTCTAATTACCATTCAATGGTTTTGTAAATTACTTTTCCTATTTATTGGGTGGTTGCGATGGAGGTTTTGATTGCGAGTTTTGTAGGTATTGTAACACTACCATAATTACTCTAGATTTCTTGTAGGTGATATTGTTTTAACGACTTGTACTTAACAAATGTACTTAACAAAGGTTAAAGAGATGGAAGAAAATAAGGAGGGGAAAGAAATGGACACTGCTATGAACAATCTGGGTAACATAATTGATAAGATGGAACTCACTGTTAAGAAGATTGCAGAACAAAACTTCCAGATCCTTAAAGCTTCGGTGGATAACATGAACATCCTAATCAATAGTTTTGAGAGCAATACTGAGAATGATGTTGATAAGGAATAGCCGAACAAAAAAGGCCATGAGAAGAGAACTAGAGCCAATACTAGGATCAAGGGCGACATCAAAGGTCGTGAGCTGGAGGAGTTAAAGACTTCAGCGGACAACATGAAGCTGATAGTTGTCCAAGCTGAGGATATTAAGAAAAGCATATAGCTGTCTTTGTATTTGTCTTGGTAGTTGTCTTGTTTTTTGTCTTTTTACTTTCGTTTTGCTTTCCGGATGTTGTCTTTTCCTGGTGTTTTAATGTAATGTTATGTTTTAAAGGTAGTGATCCCTTTTTGTTAGGTTGGGATCTGTTTTAACTTTTGAAGTGATCAGGCTTGGAGTTTTCTAGTTATTTCTATATTTCCTGCTTTGTAAAAGGTTCGGGTTCCTTTCAAAAACCTATTTTTACTTAATCAAAACAAGTGTACTATAACCTTTGATCATTGCATAGTGCATTGAGTTTCTTCAAAGTGTGGGTTTTTTCTCCTAAAATAATTTTCCCACACAAATCACTATGTTGTGTTTATTATTTTTGTTGTATATTTTTCATTGTAACTACAAAGGTTTAATATATTTGCTCAAATCTTCTCTCATAGATTAGTGTATTACACATATTCCACACATTTACCATTTACCTCCTTTCAAATCCCTTCCCTAAACTTGGCTTTGTTGGCTTAAATGTGTTTGATAGTATAGATTGGACCTTGAAATTGCTCATTATTAATATGTCTAGTCTACCAAGAGTTTCCTATTGGAGAGAGAATTTTGCATATTGCAATAACTCATCAAGATGTCATGCCTATCACTGACTTGAAATCTTCAAACATTTATTTTGAACTTGTCCTCAAGCCTAGGATGCTTGGAAATAACTACAAAACGTTTCTTGCCCTTTTTACCAAGGTTCTTTTTATTGGAAAACTCCTCTATTTGAGGATTGTTCATCTTGGCCAACTTACATTGCTAATATTTAATTTTTTTTAGAGCTATTATATTTCAAATTTTAAAATTAATGTCGTCCTTAATGTTAAGGCGATTGCTTATTCTTTTTCTTTTATTGAGAAATTAGTGTGCCTAGCTCTACATACTTTCACATCTAGGTACATATAGAGACAATGGTGCTAGATTTCTAGCATGTCTTGGAACTCCTCAATTGGAGTGCACTTATAACATTGTTTTTCTCCCAATGATGCTTCCTAGAAAATGTTGCCACTATTTCTCAAGGAATGGAGTCATTTACATAATTGTAGTTATTTCTTGTCTCTAGTGATAGGGTTGGAACCTTTTCCTACATGAGAAACTTGTTGACACGTGTTGAATGACATTGCGGTTGTTGTTCTACCTCAACCTTCCAATAAATCCACCATCCTCCCTCTCATAAAGTTTCCAATTAAATGTTTCCTTAGCAATAATTAAAATTCTTCGACTGAACAATTGTTAACAATATTTTAATTTTTTAATTTTTATGAACTAAACAACTTCACCAATAAACTAAACTAAACTCTAAATAATAAATATCAATAATATTAAATAACAGTTCATCTACCTTAAGATTCATTCAAACATTGACCAATGATTTTACGACCCCTTACAACTCATCTGACTTTTTATACACGACGTATATTTTTCTTTAATAAGATAAAAATTACTGCACTCTTGCACTATTAGCCCAACGCCTACGAAACTCACTTTATTAATTTCTAAAACCTGTACTTAACGTCATATTGAAGTGGATTTGGTGCTTGCAGATTTGATGTTGTTGAGCGGTCTCAACAAATTTATGTCATTTGCAAACGAAGTCCATTGTCGATTCCCTATAAGTTCAAAGCTGCCCAATCATCCCATGCATAATTGGATTCGGGGACTCACCGACAGCTTTGGATTCAGAATTTCTTGTCCTCAAGGTAGGCAATTGCTTAATTATGGATGTTTTCTCGGGAGATAAGTTATCATCTTTGTCATGAATTAGTTTTTTCAGTGATATTTTCCTGAAGTGAATCATTTTTTCTTGAGAGTGATTTGGGAATTTAGTTGATCATAATGTGTATCCTCAATATCCCCTGTGCTGGCTTTTGGAGGGATTTTGTTTTTGTCCTTTTTGAATTTTTTATGCTTTTGATGCTAATTTGTGAAAAAATGAATTTCTTGAGCTGGGATGCCAGCCATTTTATCATTTTGTTACATAAGCGATTTGAACCTGGGCTGTTGGACTAGCGACTTTATTTGAGAAATAGGATGCAGATTATATTGAGGGATTTTAAGCGAAGATAGTTTTTGAATTGTCTTTTGGGTGAGTATTGATTAACGCATAAGTATCTGCGGCATTAAGTGTATTGGACAGTTGGATTGTCACTAGTTGTGAATTTGGTTGTTGGATTGTCGATTGTTATGAATGGTTTATTAAATATTTTGTCAATTGGGTTGTTGATCTGCCATTATTTGTGAATTAGGGTTGTTGGCCTGAAAATATTTGTGAATTGGGCTACTGGCTGTTTTTATCTGTAAGTTAGCTGAATTTAGAATATTTCTGATTGGTTTCTGTAAAACTTTAAGTAAAAGTGTTACCCTGTTTTAAGCAAAAAGTGAATTTTAGGGCTCTCAAATTTTAATTGGCATTTGATGGACTGGTTATGGGTTTAATTTATGCGGAAAAGGAAACTGGTTTTAAAGAATTTGTAAATGCTTCTGAATTAGTTGTGGATATTTTACACTGTTCTTTTCCAATTGGATTGTGTGAATTGCAGATTAAGTTGTGCATAATTTATTTAATGTTTTATAATATGGATCGTGGGTGTTTTCTAGAATCTATCATGATTCTTGAATTGAATTTAGGCATGTCTGCTGCTTTACACTAGAACTGCTCTGAAAAGGAATCTTGGAAATTGAAGTTTGTATGCTTTGAGGGTAATTTCAAATTTTGTGAATAGAATGTGAGTACTTTTTTGTTAGGAAATACATTTTTCTGCTGTTTAGACTGATTTGTTTGGAAAACTTTGTTGAAGGACCGTGTTCAAAGAAGTTTCAAGAACCGAATCATGGCCTCCCACGGATTAAAAGATGAAAGAAGCGGTGCTGAGGTTTACTATGGCGCAGAAATGTGTTATAAGAAATCTTTGGAGCTTTTGGAAGCAATGGACCTCCCCAAGGGACTTCTTCCTTTGAAGGATCTTGAGGAAACTGGCTATGTAAAGGAAACTGGTTTTGTTTGGCTTAAACAGAAGAAGCCATTTGAACACTACAACAAGAAAACTGGGAAGACAGTGTTTTATGGTACCGAACTTACTTCTTATGTTGGGAAACGATCGATGAAAAAGATGACTGGAGTGAAGAGTAAAGAACTTTTGTTTTGGATACATATTACTGAGATGGCTATCAATGATCCTTCTAGTAAGAAAATTTACTTTAAGAGTAACCTGGGAATTGGAAAATCCTTTCCTATCGATGCATTTCAGTTAGAAGATGAAGAATAGGAGAGAATATTAACTCTCTTTCAGAAGCTTCATATATGCTTATGTCTGTATTGTCCAGACAATTTAATAAATAATTATTACTGAATGTTTAGTATGTTATATCCCTCTTGTTTTATCTGATACACATTTCCTGTGCATGCTCATTTTCCTCTCATGAAGATTTCACAGATATGCATATCTGTAGGCCTGAGCATGACACTCATATTGCATAGAATTAATCTATTTTTTTCCTGCTCTGCATCTTTTCATGCGGTGGATTTTGTTTTGCAATCATAGAACCTAAATATTTACAGGCTGTTGAACCTCTTCCAAATTGGTTTAGATGCCCTATGGGAAGCAGGGATACTTCTGTTGTTTTCATTTTCTTTTGGAAGCTTTGTCTTGTGGTTTGAATTCGATTTATTGCTGCAACTTATATTCATGCACTCGATTTTTTTATATAATTTGCAATCATGCACTCATTCTGTACACATGTATTGCTATGTGCTTTTTAGACATTTATCATGTTTTTTTAATGATTTAACGAGGATTTGGTTTAGGTCCCACACCCTGTTACAAAATGCTCACTGGCAAACCTTACAATTACAATCTGGGTGGGAATCACTCTAACCCTGAAGATACCTCTAAACATGCACTTCAACATTACAATCTTACTTTAAGAGATTTGAACCTTGAGAATTCTACGAGCTTAAGATTTGAATCTCGGACTTAACATGGGAATAAAATGAACTAACCAATTAAGCTCAATTCCATGGATTGGACACATGCTACTTTACTCTTCTATTTTCTTCTATTTTGTAATAGATAAACCATCACTGGATCGCTGTCACCCAACTATGGAATGAAAGAATTCCATGTTTATTTGCAACATTTTAGAGCATTAACTCTTTCAATTTGTTAGCTCAATGCCAACATCAATACATTTTATTGAGCATTAACTGTTTAATTGATGTTGGCATTGGAATGACATTTGATTGAGTGAGAGAACAGCCATGCTTATTTGTGCTTTTCAGATTAAATGAATAAAGATAACTGAGAATCGCATTTATTCTGTTGAAAATTTCAAAGTGTAATGGCCTTATTTAGGGGAAGAGCACCAGTAGCCGTCATAGCTAGCTTTGCGCATCCAAATTCTAAACGGTACATTGGATTTTGATTTATTTTTTTAAGTTGTCTTTGTATGCGACTTAACTGTTTATAGCTATTGATCTAGCTTCTGGGTAGTAACGATGCACGCTGTGGAATCAGTTATGCGCACAAAGGTCAAAAAGTACACATTTCAAAGTGTCGCCTAATACCTAACTATGATACCTAACTAAAGATGTTCCAGTAACCGTCCACTCAAAATTGCCAGTACTTGTGGGCAAATGTCCCAATAGTTTTGCACAAATGTTCCAATAGTGGTGCACAAATGGGCCAATTATGAACAAAATATTACAAAAAACGATCGACTATTGATACAAAACAAATTTATTAATGGTGTTTTCACTATGACGACTATTGGGGGGTCAATATGACAATAAATGTGCAGATATTGAAACTATGTTAGCTATTGATGCTCTTCCCCTATTAGACGGTTTGAGGATTTACTTATTTGAAGATTTTTAAATGTGTTGTTATGACACAAGAAGGGGATAATAGCATATGCCCAAAATGATTTTTAATAACCTTGGTGAAAGCTACTGGTCTTCATCTCCTCTTATTCCTTGTACATGGGTTCTACTTCTCATTGCATGAATAATAATTTGCAAACTAGCTAGGGTAGTAAGTAATGAATTCTTAAGTTTACTAGCTGCTAGTTGACATGTAATTCCTTGGCAAAGCAATGTGGGGTGTATTCTTGCCCATTAGAAAGAGCCTTTTGCAAGGCATATGGTGTTTCAATAATAAAGGAAAATTAAAAAGGTTAAAATTCATATACATGTATGGCAGATTTGTTAATTAGTTTTTCTTTTTCTTTTTTCTTTATAGATATTGGATTTGTAAGATAGTTTTTTCTTTTTCTTTTTTCTTTATAGATATTGGATTTGTAAGATAGTTTTTTCTTTTTCTTTTTTCTTTATAGATATTGGATTTTCATCTAGAATGGATATGAAGGTTTAAAATAAGATATAGGGTTGGTATATGTGACCTATCAAAATATACGTATATTTTTGGTAATAATATTTAAAGGTATTATCAAATGGTTGATAAATATAGATATTTATATTTTATCATTAAAACATTATTATTTATATTTATTAAATTCTTGTGATGTTTATTTTTTTATTGTTCTCAACACTACATCAATTGACATGCATTCAACAACATTAGATCTTCTCAAATATTATTGTGCAATAGATTGTTGAGAGCATAAATGTAAAAACAAAGACATTAAAATCACAATCATAATCAAGAAAATGTATTAGCAAACTGAAGAGTGAAGGTTGGTTTACTAAGCTAAAGTCTTTTAGAGAAAAAAGTGAGTCTCTTACAAATTTAATACAAATAAAAAGTGATCCCTTATGACTTTTGTATGATTGAGCCCATGTCATTTTTAATGGGGATTTGTGTATGCTTATCTTTTGTAATATGTGAAATGGGGACAAACCTCAATATCCAATTTTCCATGTCATACCTACATAATTATCAAATTCCACAATGACAACCATGACATTTAAATACCTTGATGGTTCTTTAAAATACTAAGTTGTCCATTAACTAAGCCAACATAAACCATCAAATTGTATAATGTTAGTTAACACTCATTAGAACTATAATAATCATCCATTGTTACTACTATTTTTTCTTACCATCTCATTACACCTTAAGTATTATCTTCATTGGCCAAGCAACTTCTACTCAATGCAAAAGTGATATTTTCCCAATCCTACTAACCATAGTCATGACAACAATTCTATGCCACAATCTTACATGCACTAAATATGGCAAGCTCCCAATATCAAGGTCACCCTTATACCTAGACCTATATCTTGAGAGTTCATTCATGATGACATTGTAACTATGTCTCCCTTTGTGGGAACTAAGGGCTGTATACTTTGCACACCAAAATAGAAAGAATTTATCCACACAACCGGGATGGGATCTCTGACCTCTCCCTTAAACACATCTATTGTTTAAGCTTATGCTTCCAAATTCAATCCATGTACAATAATATGATAGAAAATAAATCTCAACCAAATGTTAATTCAATGCCAACATCAATGTAAGAGCACACAAAAAACCACATAGAGTCCAACTCTTATGTACAACACATTTATATAACATGATCAAACCGTGCGTACAACATGTGTACACAATGTGATTAACATGCATATATCACATATGTACAAAATATGGCTAACTCATGGATGTATCACATATACACATTGTGATCATCTCACACATGCATCACATATAGATGTTGTGGCTAGTTCAATCATATTCACATTTACGTAGCGTGACTAGCTCATGCATACAACACATACAAATGCAAATAATTCAACATCACATGTACACATAGTGACCAATTATCAAAATGGAAGTATTTGTAAACTTATTGTAAGCATTTTCCCTTTTACTTGGTTCACTCACATAAGCCCTTAAATACATCTTAATTGAAAAGAGGAATGCTAGTGCATCACATACTACATTGTATGTCCAATCCTATTTATTGGATCACTACTATATGTGATGATAATAAAGCGTCACATACTACTTGTCATTATTGACAAGGGCATAAGCCTAACAACACATAACACATAGCACATGAGACCATTGATACACACATACATATACATAGTGATTTAATCACACATACATAGCAAGCAAATGACAATAGCAAGTAGATGTGACCTAATTGATGCATTTCCCCCTTACCTTGTAAACTAACACTTAAAAATTTAAGAACATCTTAGCCAATTAGCGATATCAATGCATCTCATACTACACTATAGGTACCCTACTTTTTTTTAGTTCACTACAAATTATGATGAAAAGAAAACATCTCATATTACTTGGGGTCATCAAATAAGACCATTAATAATATTTCATAGCTCGTTGAAGTTTTAAAGTTAGTGGATTTTGACATCTATCACCTCCACGCCACTAGAGAAATTTTTTCCAATTTGGATATCCCTATCAATATTAAGGTGTCACTTACTTTGCAATCCTATGTATAATTCATGTATCTCCAACACTCTTCGAAAGTTTCCATGAATTCCTAGAGTGGAATTAAAAATTATTTTGTAACTTTGACTTTCTAAAAATCTTGAAATTAGTTGAGCATATATGCATTCATGAAAGAGGTGGAGTTGGTAATGGCAATTAAAAAATTGTGTTTAACATTTGGACATGAGAATTAAGTAGTATAGCATCTTGAATATTATTGGTTCATCCCATATGAGTTGGTTGATTATTTTGGATGTGTCGTTATGGAGGATTTACAAGTCAAAGATATAATCAATTGTTGGTATTTTCTATCCACGACTCATTGAAATTATACTAGTGATTCTCAAAAAGTTGGGATTAAGGTGTCGTAACCTTAGAGTCCTAGCATGTTAAATTATTTAATTAATTGTCTGATATATTGTTATATTCTAAGTTTCTAACTTCCTAATGTCATGTCATCTTTGTGCGACCTCTTGGTGAGGTGACATCCTACATTGAAGGTAAGACTATGACATGGATTCCTATTTTCTAGGATGTTGGTGTTGACTTTAGAGTTCCTAAATTCTAAGGGATTAGTGTCATAAATACTATGTTTTGGACTATGACAAGTTTCCAATATTACTATGATAGTTACTATTTTGGTGAAAAAGTCATGAGGAATTAATGTTTAGTAGATAACATTAATGGTGGAGTTCACTTTTGTCAAGCGGTGTGAGGTAAGGAAGACACCTATTCTTAGTTATGAATTTTTTTATAAGCACTGCTTTAGGCAAGATGACTATTTTGGATGAGATAGGTGTTAGTGCTTTGGAAGTTTCTATGTGCAACATGTCATGGAAATGGAAAATAGTTTTTTTTTACACCACTTACCTCTTAGGCATGGAAGATGGTTCCTGGAAACCAAGAGAACTTACCTCTTAGGAATGGAAGATGGTTCTGGAAACCATGAGCACCTACCTCTTTATGTTGAGCTCTATAAATTTGTTGGTTCCTTAGTGTATTTTATGAGACAAGTTGATTATTTTTTTAGGCGTCATTATGCTATCAGAATTGCTCCATAATTCTCTATTGTTGTATCTAATCTTGACGAACATTAGCTCTATAATTTTTATTGCAACTCTTTGTTGTTGTAATAAAATTGAGCTATCTATTTTGGAGTGTAGATTATTTCTCAAAAGAGTTTTCCCATGTAAATAGGGTGTTATGATTTTATTTGTTTAAATTTGAAATTTATATGTGCATTTAATCTATAATTTTTCAAGGGTTTCTAAGATATTTTTGCATCCATTCTCCTCTTTGATTAGCATTGAAAGTTTTATTCCACACTCAACTTCCTTTCAACCAGTATTAGAGCTTGACCAAATTTGTTATCTTTGTTTGGTAGAAGGCTTTTTTGTGTTAATCTTGTTTTAGTAGGATTTTTGAAAATATTTTTTTTGTAACCTTCTTGCAGATGTGAGATGGAAAACATATCCAATAGGATTGAGATGGAGAAGTTTAATGGCAACAATTTTGAGTTGTGGAAACTTGAAATAGAGGATATGATCGTGGATAGATATATGGGCCATGGTTTCTTTAACAAAACCTCAATCTACACCATAACTTGATTGAGATACAATGAAATGAAAAGCCAAGGGTTTGATAAGATTCTATTTGGTTGATTCAATTCTCTTGAATTTCCATGAAGAGAAGATGGTAACTAAACTTTGGAAGAATCTTGGAGATATTTATTAGTGGAAATACTTGGTAAATAAGTTGTTCTTGATAAAGAAGTTTGTATTCTTTGAAGATGGAGGAAGGAGGATGTATTGCAAATTAGTTGAATGTGTTCAACATGATTATTGCTTAACGGGTTTTAATAATGTGCAGATTGATGATCAAGACAAGTGAATGCTTTAGTTATGTTCTCTGTTAGGCTCGTGGGATAGCCTAGCTACGAGTACAAAATGTACAAAAACCACTTTCAAGATAGAGGATGTGGTTGCTTGGTCATTGTCTTAAAAACTGTGAAGGAAATATTTAGAGATGGCTAATGAGGTTCGAGTTGTTCATATAATATAAATGGAGAAAGAAAAGAAGTTTAAGTCTTAGTCTTTGGGGAGATATGACTCTCCTAGAAGGAAGTCCAAGGTGAAATGTCAGAACTATGACGAATCTAGTCATTTCTAAAGAAAGTGCATGGAGGAGAAGAAATAGAAAGGTAAAAAGGATGTATCTAAATTTTGACTCTGAAAAATCCTCTCAATATGATGTGGATTATTTTTCCATAGCTTTAGCAACACATGCATCAAAATATGTGTGGCTGATAGACTTAGGTGCCTCTTTCTTCATGACCTCTCATAGAGGTTGGTTTTCAAAGTATGAAGAGTATGATAGTGGGAAGGTGTATCTGGGTGATGATTCTCATATGAAGATCATTACTCATGTAAGAGTTAAAATCAAATTCCCTTGATGGTAGAGTGAAGGGATTGATGGTGTCCTATATATCCCTGGTCTAGTGCGAAACCTTCTTTTAGTGAGTAAATTGAATGATGCAGGTTATTTTTTTAGCAGAGGATGAAAGATGGTACAAGGAGCTATGGTGTTGGATAAAGGTGTTTAGGTTTACACTCTGTACAAGTTAATTACATGCACTGTTTAGTACAATAGTTCTTTTTGATGTATCAAAGAAGAGACCTTTGTATTTTAGATTGATCAAAGAAGAAAATTATGGTTTCTACATTTGTAGGTCATGCTTTCTCTGTACCTAAAGGTGCCACTGCTTTGGAGATCAAGCTTATAGTGGAGAAAAAAATGTTATTGCACCAAAAACTCAACCATATTGGTGAGAAGGGTCGTAGAGCCCTAAAAAATAAGATCATTGTTGAAGGCCATGATGACTGTAATCTCGAGTTCAATTTTTATGAACATTGTGTATATAAAAAACAACATTGTGTTTATTTTTATTATGGTTCTCATATGTCTTCTAGGATTTTGGATTATATTAATGTAGATGTGTTTGATCATGTTAATGTTCCTTCATTATGAAAATTTATATATTTTATTTCATTCATAGATGATTACTATAGATGGATATTTGTGTATTTCCTTAGGTGTAAATTTGACATTTGAAGTCAATTTAATGAATTCAATTTCGTGGTTGAAAACTAGATAGGCAAATGAATTATGTGTTTGAGGACTAAAAATGGTGGTGTGTTTTGTTTGACAACATTTGATAGGTTTTGTAAGGACCATGGGATTGAGAGACATAAAGATACTCCATACACTCCATAGAAAAATGCAGTTATAAAGAGGATGAACATAACATTGATGGAGAGGGATAGGAGTATGTTGAGTGGTGTTGGACTTGAACAAAAGTTTTGGGTTAAAGTTGTAGCCACAACATCTTATTTGATCGATAAATCTACTACATCAATGCTAGTTGAAAAGGCACCCATGGAGGCATGGTCTGGTAAAAAGCCCTTGATAAGACATCTCAAAGTTTTTGGTTGTGATGCATATGCACATGTGCCAAGTGAAAAAATATCAAAATTGGAGAACAAGGTAGTTAAGTGTATCTTTATTGGCTATGGTGTTAGTGTGAAGGGTTACAAGCTTTTGGATCCAGTTGCAAAGAATGTTATGTATAGTAGAATTGTTATTTTTAGAGAGATAACTAGAATATGGTACTGAAAGTTTGATACATATGTGTTGAGTTTCAGATTTTAGAGATCTAAATATGACCATTGTGTTTATTAGAAATCTAAAAATGGTCAAATTCTCATCATAGTCCTTTATGTGGATGATGTGTTGTGTATTGGGAATGGTAAAAGCGTGATTTTCAATTTGAATTCTTAGTTAGAAGTGCAATTTGAGATGAAGGATCTAGGTGCAGTGAGGTATATTCTTGGAATTGAGATCATAAAAGATAGAGTTAGCTGAAAGCTTTGGTTGAGCCATGACTAAATTTCCTTATGGGAGTGTTGTTGGCATTTTGATGTATTCTATAGTTTGTACTAGGCCAAACATTACCCAACTAGTGGAAGTTCTTAGTTAGTTTATGACTAATCTTGGATGGGTGCTTTAGGATGCTATTAAGAGAATGTTAAGGTATTTATGGGGCACATTTGAGTATTAATTATGTTTTTATAGTTGTCCTACTAGACATCGACATTCAATTTTCATTTGTGGATATGTGGATTTAGATTGGGTAGGTGGCATAAACAGTAGAAGATCCAATAGTAAATATGTTTTCATGATGTTTGGTGGTGCTATTAGCTATATGAGTAAGCGATAAGCTATAGTCGCTTTGTCTACTATAGAAGTAGAGCACATGGTAGCTACTCATGCTTGTAAATGATTGTGTTCAAAATCTGGTTTTGATGTTGGAAAAAATATTATCTATTGACATAGTTAGAGTGCTATTTGTTTGCCAAAGAATCCAACGTTCCATGCTAGAACAAAGCATTTGATGTACAGTTTCATTTTATTCATGATATTTTTAAAGATGGAAAAGGTTGATACTTTGGTGAATGTTATAGATGCATTGACGAAGCCAATGAGCATATAGTAGTTTAGGTGGTGTGCTAGTTCTATGGGCCTTGGGGTCCTAAAAAAATGATGGAGATTGACTCTTGACACGTTTTCAACAAGTGGGAGAATGTTGGGATTAATGTGTCTCAACCTTACAATCCTAACATGTTTAATTATTTAATTAATTGTCACATATATTATTATATCCTAAGATTCTAGCTTCCTAATGTCATGTCATCTTTGTATGACCTTTTGGTGAAGTGGCATCTTACATAGAAGGTGAGACCATGACATAAATTCTTATATTCTAGGAAGTTGGTGCTCACTTTAGATTTCATAAGTTTTAGGAGACTACATGCATAAGATGCTATGTTGGGACTATGACAATTTTCCATTATGGCTATGATTGTTACTAGTTCGATGGAAGAGTCATGAGGAGTTAATGTTTAGCAATTGGCATTTATGGTGTTCACTTTGGACAAGTGGTGCTAGGTAAGGAGGGTGCCTATTCTTGGTTATGGCAATTTTTATGTACTTGAACATGCATTGCATTAGACAAGATGACCATTTTGGATGAGATGGGTGTTAGTGATTTGGAGTTGCTATTTGCAACATTTCATGGGAATAACAAGTTGTTGTTTTTGACACCACCTACCTCTTAGGTGTGGAAGATGGTTTTGGATACCATGGGCACCTACCTCTTCATCTTGATCTCTTTAAATATGTTGGTGCCTTAGTGTATTTTATGAGATAGGTTGATTATTTTTTAAGACATCATTAAGTTGTCATAATTGCTCTAGAATTTTCTATTGTTGTATCTACACCTAAAGAGCATTAAATTTGTACTTTGTATTGTAACTATTTGTTGTTGTAGTATAATTGAGCTCTCTATTTTGGAGTGTGCTTTTTTTCTTTCCCAAAATGGTTTTCCCACATAAATCTAGTGTTATGGTTTTATTTGTTTATATTTGAAATTTATATGTGCATCTAATATATAACTATTTAATGGTTTGTAAGAAATTCTTGCATTCACTCACTATTTGATTAGCATTGGAAGCATTTTGCACTTACTTTCCTTTCATGACAGAGCATATTTATTTTTGACTGGAGTTTTAATATTTTATTATGGTTATATGGTAGATGGTTTTACAAGAACATTTGTGGCATTCTTGTCCCATTTGTCTATAAATTGGAGACATGAGATAGTAGTTTTATGAGATTATTTTTCAAGCAAATAGGTGCTCTTAGACTGTAATTAGAGAAAAGAAAGTGTTAGTGTGTAGATGCATCTCTCCTTCAAAGATTAATGCATGCTTGTGCTCTTTTTTTCAAGGTTTTTTTTCTTGAAAATGTACTCCATGTAAATCATGTATATTTGTCAATTTATTTCTCATTGTTGATTTGTGTAATCTCATAATTTAATCTTTTGGTAGTCCTTGTTTGAGAAATAAATTTCAGGTTTGAATACACGTGAAGAAGTTATATTTGTAGTAGTTTCAACATTTATTTCAACAATTCCAATGATTCTCAAAAATATGGCAAGTTGACTTGGTTATGTACCACATGGAGATGTCCATAAACCTATACATATGACCATATAGGTTTTAGGGACAAATTATCAACACAAAAGTAACACATTGAACCCACGCATTTGTCTAGACACACATACATGAAAAATATTGATCTATAAATTAATCTCAAAGTCCATTCGATAGATATGAATTTGTCTTAGAAATGCTAAAAAAAAATTAAATCCATACTACTAATATCAAACAATATTCTAATTTTGAGCGCTAAATAATTTTGTCTATTACCAATCATAAATATTAGCGTACAATTACCCACCAAACATATATAAATTAAGAAAAATAAATTATGTTTGATAATACTTACCATTGATTACCAATAATTGGTAAAGGTAATTATGAGGAACTCTATCTTAAACACCATCAAATCATATTGGGTTAATCCAACATCATCATTAATTTAAAATTATGCTTTTTACATATTATCTCTTAACTCTATCTGAACAACATTGCCAAATCAAATGATAAATCACATTCCATTTAATATGCAATCGAACCATAATCTAGTGCATATATAACACTCTTCTCATATTTCTCAAAATAGTTATAATATTATGGTTCTTATATTAAATAATTGAACATTTATCATGTAGTCATATCAAATCTTTACCCTTGATTTTGAAAGAGATTATCAAAACTATCAACTTGAAACATTAACATGTTTAGTACGTTGCGATTTTATTTTCACTATTACATACATTATTACGCAATTTGAAGACTAGGCTCACCTTAAGTAAATCTTAATCCTAGTTCATAATATAAGGAGGTATTTATAATTATAGATTTAATCTAAAAAAATTGAGACCTTATTCCATGTAAAATAATAAGTTAACAATGTATGTGACCTTCCACTTTTGTCTAAAATAAAGTCCAATCATTTAGAAGACAAAATAATTTAACATCAAAGGATTAACCCATAACCATGAAAAGAGATTATAGTAAACCCCTAATTATTAGTTCTAGTTATATATTTCACCTAGTAACTAGCATTCACACACTTCTCTTTTACTAGTTTTTGACATGATTTCAATAGATATCAAGATTAAGACTTTGACAAAACTTAAAAGTTGCAACGAAAAACCATTTGAGAGATTCAATCCCAACAAAGACCTTTAACAATGAGCAAGATAAAGCATTGACCTACATGTAACAATTATTCTAAAAGTGATTCATTAAAAAACTATGAACCATACAACTAGATATAAACAACAAATAGACAATAATTAATAGATTGTGTATATAGAAATCAACATTTGAAGAATTCAAATAATTACAAGTAAATTTATATATTTTAATTACATTAAGATTGTCCTCTACTTAACCAAAAAAAGTCACAGGCATCCCTTTTCAAGTACATTTCTCGATTTTTTTGTAAGGGAATCCATAATTTGTGATAAAAATCATCACCCTTAATCTTTCCATCAAAATAAGTAAAGAGAAACCCATTCACTGATGACACATATTTAGTTTAATTTCTAGTATAAAATAATGTATGGATGTGATCATAAGGGTTCATCTCCTAAGCCCAACTAATGATTATATCAATAGATGATGTGATGAGATTCAATATAAATCAAACCTACCCCATAACACATCCCATATAATTTTCCCTTTCACCTCTACATTGTCTCTAAAAACACATGTCCAAAGAAAAGGTGCTGGCAATGAATTGGCAATGAAGTTCATAGATCCACTTCTTCAGTGTAGGTATATCTATTTTGGTAGGACTTATTTTCATTTTGAGTAGTCAAAAGTTTAGCTAACAATAATATTCTCTCATTTGGTTGTAACTTTTCTTATTTTGTTTATTTCTTATGTGTTGCTTCAATGGTTGTTCAATAGATCCATATTTTGATTGAAGAGAAAATATATTTTTTAATCCAAAGAGTGAATAGGACCAATTTTTTTCATTTAAAAGTATGCTCATAAAACCTTTATTTCTTAAATCACCTACACAATAACTATTTATCATAGTTGTTTAAAATCCCATGGAATATGTGTGATAAGAGTAGTGAGGGAATGATTACCACCCTCAAACTGTAGGTTGATCAAATAGACAAATAAATATGTTTCTTAGACAATAAAGAGGATGGATCTATTAATTGCATTGTTTGATGAGATTACTTTATTCCTTAACATGAATGCCCACAACCTTTTTCTCAATCAAACATATGTCAAATTAATTTATGTATTGATGGATATCCATACCATGTTCTACAACTTCTCAACTATCATTTTACCATACTCCCTGCTCCTTTCACCAAATAGATGCCTTATGTAATTTTAATTGTCATGGGTATAGATCCATACTTTGGTAGTGGAATTCTATTTCCTTCTCCCTGTTCTACATAGGTCATGCCACTTCTTAAATGTCATTCTTTAATGATTTTAATATGATACTCAATGCTATACATAAGATATGATATCCACAAAAAATGTTTTCCTTTCTAAATTTATATATTAGACTAGAAAATTAGGCTTGCAAAATTATTTATCAACTAATTTATCATTCTATTGATTTTAAATTGTTGGACACAAGATGCCACTGAGAGGGGTGGGGGATGAATCAATGGTTTTCAATTTCTTAATCTTTTAATCCTAAGAGTGTGTACTGATTAAAAATACAAACACTAAATAAACCTACTGGTGAGTTGAGGAAAGTTGTCAAGATGCAAACACACAAAGACACATCACATAACACTGGTATGTATGAGGAAAACACAACATGGGAAAAACCTTAGTGAGAAATGCTACTGGAGTCTACTGCTGCAATCCATCCTTGCAATAAATACGATTACAATGTTTAGGGCACCAACCCAAGGAGCACCAACCCCTAATTTTAGGGCATCAACCCAAGGAGCACCAACCCTTGATTTAGGGCACCAACCCCTGCACTGAGCTCCAACTCAGTGAAATATCATGTATCAATACAAAAGTGATAACCTGGTTACAAATGAGTTATGTAACCTCTGCAACTTCTCTTCCGATTCTTCTCTTCTCATCCGATCTTCCTCTTTTCTCCTCTCTATCGGTTCTTCGCTTACTCAAGCGCACTGCTGCTTGCCACCACCGATACTCTTCACTCTGTCGGTTTTGTCCACTCTGATCTCTACTGATTCTCAAATTATCAGTTAAACCCTGCTCTGATCTTGCCTTGTTAGATCTTTGCTGACACTCTCACTGCACTACAACACATTCTACTGCCTTTCTTCAGTTTCTAGCACCACCGGTTCACATGACTGCAACACACTTTGCAGTTTACCGGTCACTCTAACCTTACTGGTTAAGCCTTTGGTAAACCCTCTCACCAGTTGCACCTCCAACACTCATTATTACGTTGTGATTTTATTTTCAGTATTACATATATTATTAAATGTTACCACTTATCCTTCTCCTTTACTTGTGCAAACCTCATCTTAACCGGTTTGCTAGAGTGGAAAACTCATCACTCTTTACTCTTTCTCTTTTGTCCCAGTAGCTCATCATGCCTTCTTAAATCCTTTTTGACTGTCTTATCTCAGAGGGTTATAATTTATTCCATGCAGGTTGTGAGATAAGCTAGGTATTGCTACTTACCAGTGAGAGTAGATAGATAGATGCACTCAACTTGCCGATCACTGGTGGGAGAGGTTCTTTGTCACCTGTCAGTATTAATGTGACTTCCCTGAGGAGTAGATACATTTTCAACTTGACATATGACCCCGTAGATTTCCCATATGTCATCCTTGCTTACTGGGGTAGCAAACTTCTTGGCATTCTTTTCTTTATCTGGTGTCAGCATCTTTGACTGGTGGAATTCTTGCTATGTCTCATCACATTGCATGTCGGTTGCACTGCACATATTCATTTGTTTAATTTTGTATTCTCATCGGTCACATATTTACCGATTACCAACTTACCGATTGGTAAAAACCTAATGCCAACACATCACTCACCAATTTCTTCACTGCACCACAATCTTGTATACCAACGACCTCGTTGACCACACTGTCAGTTGACATCCATGACAAAAATACCAACAATCTCCCATACCGGTGGTCATGCTATACCGGTTGACATCAATGACAACACAATGCCAACATAAATTATAATAATAATTTATGGCTAAGTAACTTTGTATTATTGTATATTAATAATAATAAATCGAGGCGGTCGTGGAGTCTTGACTAAAATTGATGACAACATTAAAAGATCATATCATTCATTACCTTGCTTTAGCATTGAGTTACATCATTATGAATCCTAATGATATTATACTTGGAGTAGGACATTAGTATATTTTCCATATGAGATTGTAGAACTTGTAACACCTTGCATTGTGACATCAATGGATCAATCAATGCACCTATCCTAAATGAGCTAAAATAGGTTCCTTTAAGGGTTATGACAAAAAATAATCTATCAAAATATTCATCTACATAACTTGACTCTATATTTGTGTATATGTAGACACACTACATGCAACTAGTGTGGTCAACAACCTTAACATTCTTTTATTATGATGCATTAATGTATTATTTGTGGCACGTAAATACAAAAATGTATCAAACATTACATACTTATCAACACTCACTAAAAAATTATAACAAATATGTGGAGTAGTATCATTTATAACAAATAACTGGGCAACTTTGATCATTTTTTGTAAATTTCTTCATGATGACCAAGTGATTATATCAAGTTCAACTCTTTGGAACTTTATCTCCAAATCCAAAGCCCCTGTTTCTAGAGGCCTTAGATGGTCTCTGAGGAATGCGAAGAAACTTTTGTCCTGGGATGATTGGTGGACCGGGGATTTTCCTCTCTTGCATTATCCTTGGGATACTCCTCTAAGGGATGTTTGTACCAGATTGGTTGGTAGTTAGGTTGCTGATTATATTAATGACGGTGTTTGGAAGAACTTGGTTGTGTTAGATCTAGCTCTCTATATTCTACAAAGTCTACTTTCCAACATTCAGATCCTCTCTACTCCATTGGATGATAGGGTGGTCTAGGCTGACTCTTTAGATGGTCACTTCTACATGTCTAATGCTTTTAACCTTCAAGTTGAGATGTGTGTGCCCTCCCATTTTTGGGTGGTGTTGTGGAACCCTAAGCTTGTTCCAAAAGTTAACATTTTCTTCTAGTTGTTGGTTTAGAACAAAGTGTTGACCATTGATAAATTTTGCAAGAGGGGTTTTCTAATTCCTAAAATATGATTTTTGTGTGAGGTGGATGCAAAAAACTCCTTCGATATCCTCTTTGGCTATGCTTTCATTTTGGAGATTTAGTCACACTTTTGTGGATCTCTAGAACCTTTGTTGGGTCTTTCCAGAATCTTTTTCCTAACATGTGTTCACAATGGGTTGCTCCTACTCAAAACCCTTCTCTTTTCCTTTTGTGGTATCTTGTTATGCCTTATATCGCCTAAGGTGTATGGAAATAAAAAAAAAATAGAATTTTCAAGGATGTGGCCTGCGTTGCTCACAAGTTAGCCTTAAATTTTTTTTGGTCATTAAGGAGAACTTGCTTACCAGTATTCCCATTGTGCCCTGCTTTGGTCCTAGGGTGGGTTTTTTTTTTATGATAAGAAAATTGCTCAAAACTAGCACCTTCCTTGTGATATTTTTGTTCCTCAAGAACTGTAAACAAGACAAAGACAATGTTGTTTGGAAAGCTCCTCCTAGAGGATGGATTAAAATTAACATTAAGAGGGTGGCCAAGGATAATCTAGGATTGATTGGTTATGGGGGAGTGGCCCATGATCATAATGGTAGGCTTGTTTCAATGGTGGCCATTCCCTAAGGAAATCAAACAAATTGATCTTTTGAAGCTAAAGCTGCCTACATTGGTCTCAAATTGGTTCTCTCTAAGGGTTGTAGGAAAGTTTGGATCTAAGGAGACTCCATGAACATTATCAATTGTCTGAAAGGGATTCAAAAACCTAGCTGGATGATTCAAGGTTTGATTTTGGATTGTTTAGAAATATAAACATGCCTTTGTTTCTATCAACCCACTATTGTTCCAGATGCCACTTTCTTCCTTATTTTTTATTAACATTTAGCCCCTGTTACGGTGCCCTATTGTTGTTTTGTTGGTCCTCTTGGGTGGGGAAAAATTTAGATTGGAATCTAATTCTTGTGAAAATTGGTAAAAAAGCCCCATTTTTGGGGGTAAGTTCTTTGTAGGTGGGTTCACTTCTTTCTTGAAGAGGCTTCATGGTTTTGAGTTGGCTACTAAGGCTTTCTTGAAAGGTTGGAAGAATGACACCTTGTTTGTGTATAAGGTGGAGTTGATTGTGTTAGAGGACTTTATTGTTGAGGTCACTAACCTTAATTGTGATGGTAGAAAGATTTGTGGGGATCACAAAGCATTTGAGGAGGCCATTTCTATGTTCTTCAAATATGAGGAGTTTTACAATGTGAAAAGGACTGAGTTGAGGGATATAACCATGGCACTTACCATCAAACCTCTCTAGGTTAAAATGGAAAAAGTTATCATGAGGTGTTCCACTCTTGATGGTTGCTTTACTAGTGTCTTTGGTCACCATTTTATTCTGTTAAACCATTTTGTCACAAGCATTTGGTTTCTTTCTTGTTTTACTTGGTGTCTTCTCTTGCTGCTAGTATAAATGATCATAAGAAGAGCCCTACTTCCCTAATGCTCCATGGGGGTCTTATTTTTCTCCTCCTAGAGTATGCTAAGTTTGTGTCCATTCCCCTCAAACCCCCTATGGGTAAACACAAAATTGAGTATGCCTAGAATGTTAGGGTTCATTATTTTGGCATTTCCATCAATTCTGAGGATGAAGTGTTGGATTAGAAGGCCTATTACCATATTAGTAATAAGAATAATTCTACTTCCAAGAAGAAAACTAAGAAAATCCCTTTGTATTCCAGGTGTAAAGGTTTTGAACTAATGATGATGAGGTGAAATTTGTTTCTCTGGCGAGACTTAGTCTGACTGGGGACCTACACATGAAGGTGGATAAAGTGAAAAAGCATTGTCCAAAGCATTGATTTTGTGGAGTCTTCTAGACCCCATAAGGTAAGAAAAGGTAAACAAGGGAAAAGGGCCAAGAGAGGTAGTGTGGAGGTAAGTGACAGTGAGAATGTGGGAGTTGAGACAATGCCAGATTCTAAAAAACCCACTTGTAAGAAGATTGCTATGGAAAGTGAAGATGAATTGTAGGATGATGATATATAAACTAAAAATATGTCCCATGAAGGTGCAGAGGAGGATTATCTTGATGAAAATCCTATGTATGATAATGACGATGCAACAATGATTCTCATAAAAGCTACATAAGGTAAAACCAATCTAGCCAATTGGTTTTTTCTTAAGATTAATGATATTAAAACTAATATGAGTTCCTTCTCCATAAATATGAATAGTCTTCAAAATGTTGGGAACATGGTTTTGGAGAAGGATGAGTCCAAGAAGATGTTGTCTTTGATCAAGGTAGTGGTAAGTGATGTGAAGTATATGAAAATGAACTAGGAGGAAAAAATCAATATGCTAGAAAGCTCAATTAGCAAGGTTCACAAGAAGCTTAGCACGCTGGTTAGTGTCAACAAGGGGTTGTCTAGAAGAATGCCAAGAGACTCCATATGCTAAATGAAAAATCCTAGATCCTGGGGGTGGGTGAGAAGAAGTAGAAAGACAAGATCTCAGTGGAGGGTGTTGATGTTGCTAGAGAGGAGTGGAGGTTGTTGGTCATGTTTCTAATTTAGATAAACATGTATCTACTAAGGTGCAAGGGCCCTCGACTAGGACTCGAAGCCAATCTAATTCCATGGATGATAATCCTTAGGTCATCAAAGAGGTTATGGTCATGCATGACCAGATTATAGACAAGAACCTGTTGTAATGTCATAGAATTGCGACCCTTGCAATTTTTGAGCGTATTTGGGTCTTTACGTTAGTGGACGAATCCCTAAGCATGATTGGAGACCCGAAACATGCTCATGTCACCAAAAACTTGCATTTTCCATCACCTCGCACTGCCTTTTTGTCACTACCTATCCTTAATTAATAGAAGAGTTATGGCCAATTAAATAAATTTATTTAATTTAGAGAAAAAATAAGTTAAATAAAATAGAAATATTTTTATAAATGGGAAAGGGCTAGAAGAAGATAGTGAATTAATTAAATAGATAAAAATCTATTTAATTAATAGAAGGCTTAGGATAAAATAATTAAATAAATAAAATATTTATTTAATTAGACTAGTACAATTTTAGGTGTCTATAGTAATAGACATTGTTGTCAATGATGCCAAATACTATGACATTGTAAGATGTGTAAGACAATCTATCATACCCATTTTTAGCAAAAATGAAGCATCCAACTTTCAAGGCATGTAAGAGGGGAGTGAGGACACTTTTTATTTGTAGGATTATGCTATTAGATTCCCTCCAAAAGAGGAAGATGTAGATCCCATGTAGAGGTTTATAGCCTGCAAGTGTATTGTAATATTTTGTTGCAAATTAAAACATTAGTTTTGATGATTTGGAGTGGTGAGTTTCTTTTACTTGAAAGGTTTTTTCCCATGTATACTAGTGTTTATTTTCTTCTATATGTCTTCCTTCTATTCTTCTTATTTCATGTTCTCAAATTATTGATTTACATGTTGTTATGTTGCCAAAATTTGTTTGCATCTATAAATTAAATTATCTATAACGACCCACTAAGGAACCCCAGAGGACAACTCATCTAACTAGCTAACCTCAAGAAGGAAAACATGTTTTTTACTTAAAGAGGTACATTAACTCATTAAACTATAATAATGAATAACATAATGTTTAACCTGAGAACAACTTATATAAGAACAAGCGAAAATAACTTAAAAAAATAACACATATGTCCTCTAAGGTCTCCTAATGTCGCTACAAGGCAAAACTAACACATACCAAGACATAAGAAGCATATCTAAACTAATAATTGCATACCGTAATACTTAAACATAAATAGATTCAAATCTTAATATAGAAGCGATATCATATAAGGACTAAACAACATGGTTAACCTAGAATCTAGGTTCATTTAAAATCCCATGGAAATCCAAATGTTTCTGAGATTACTCTCCACATTATCATATAACCATAGCAACTGAACATAGATAAATGAAACTATGCTCATGAAATATCATTTTATATATTACAACTAACATATGCTCACTAAGAATCTAATCATTCATAAAGGATAGACGGTACCAACACTGTACTATCTAAACTCATAAAACAATCACACAATTAACATCATTACATTAAATTTACATTACATCTTTCCCTCAAAGAGAGTGTTCCTATGACATAATGAATATAAATGGAAATCTATTCTAGATACATGAATGAAACATTACATAAGAGAATACATCTTGCATCCTGATTCCAAATTACTTGTAACCGAAGAAGAAACAGTCCATCCATGAAGCTCATGAACACATCACCAAAAATACCAATGGAAGAAAGCATCAACCATCTAACCATGTGGAACGCTAAGGTCTACCTCCCTTTCTCAAAAGAATGACATAAGACCCACACACCAAACATACCACTAAGGATGACAGTAACACAATCATGGAAATACAATGAACACATGAATGCAACAATCACAACGACTAGAATGGAACATAACTGTAACTAATAGAGGCTCCTGCACATCACCACATAGACTAGGGTACCAAGCTACAACTAGGGAAGAGTGTCATCACATGGTATCAACATGGGTGATCTTGGAAGTCTGACCCTCTCCAAACTCCAGACCCTGGTGCCCTTTTGACTGCACATGTGGAACCAAACAATCCATCCATGGAGGCAAGGAGGTTGTTTTGCCATACAAGCCTTCCCAATCTCATTCTGAGCCTAAACAAGCACTCCAGGCCATGATATCTCATCCTCTACCTATACGAGCACATGAGGCATGACTAAGGCATCCAAAATTATGTTATTAATGTGTGTGTTCTACCCACCCCTAAATTCATTTAATTTAATGTTATCACTTGATTAAAAAAAATTCCAATGAGTGATCCCAACAACCACTTTGGGCCCCGACGCTCACTTGGAAGCCACTCCCCCTAACTTGTACCTAGAGACCACTAACCAATGGGTACACAAAAAGGATCACAACAACCTCATACACATACAAGGTACATATAATGATTCATCATAATCTATCTCATAAATAATAATAGAATTTTCATAATACCCCAATCAACACGAGGGTTAATTCATGAATACACATTCATAATCATCAAGCATGGGGTTGGGCCTATGATCACTAATAAAAATCCAATTATCCATACATAAATCAAACCATATAATTCACATCACATTGGTTCCATATCAAATTATGAACCATAACTCACTTTCTAATCAATATAACATTCCTTTGATCCAAATGCACTCAAGGTACCATCATAAATGCAAAATCAACAAACCTGAATGGGTGACTGCATAGAAATAAAAGGATAAAAATGAATCCAATAAATAAAATCATAAAAACTCTAGAAAATTACATAATAGAAGATATAAACTAAATAACATTCCTCTAGTTTGACCTGAACCAACACAGGTCACAAAATCTGAACCGAGAAGCCAAATTAGGGTTTCTACACTAAACTCCCTGAAGTGGAACATTTGCCACTTCTTCTTATACTTTTGAAAATTGTTTTGGTACAATTGAAACTTCTTTTGGCGCTCTGCAACATGTTCTAGCACATTTACAACAACGAGGACATATGGCCAAGGTTGACTTTGGACCCCAAATTTGGCCACCAGAACAATCAAATTACAAAAACTAAGAGATACCCATTTGAGAAAGGTGAATCCCCTTTTTAGAAATGACATTTTATAATTCTCAAGACAAAATTTGAATCTCCAAGAGACAAAACACCAAAAATAGTCTAGAAAAATGCATCAAAGAAGATACCTACTTCATCTAACTTACAAATTTCAAACTACCAATACATGATCTTTCTAGAATATAATCAAATAAATAAAAATACAAAGTAAAAAATAGTTTCAAAGCCATAAATCATTTCAATACATAAAATAAAAAATTCTTAAGAATCCAACCTGGAAAATAAGAGAAAGGTCAAGATAAAGAAGGAAGAATGATCTCCTGCATGAACGGATGCTTCACAAACAAAATTTCTAGTCAATTAAGAAAGAAAATAAATCATGAAAATCCTAGCAGCAATCTCCAGGAAAATTCTCAAATAAATCTCCTCACAAACTTCACAAAATGTCTCTAAAAATAGCTCAAAACCAATACCAATGAGGCTGCTAATGTCATTCACAATCCTCTCCAAAAATCCCAACATTCTCCAGCTAAAAATATCCATACAAAAAATTGTTATTTCCTGGACAAATACTATTCCCAAAAATGAGAGTTGGTGTTTGTATGGGAAACAACCATATCTCCCAACTAATCACAACTAAAAACATTAATAACATAACCAAACTCATATAATCATAACATAGAATATATTATCCCACTTATAATATTTTATGCATTCAACATTAATTTGCCGCCAACGAAACCTAATTACTAATCAAATAATTCCTCCTAAAAAGTAGGAAAGAAAATAGGGATCACAATCACGTAAAATAATCAATCCCACTTACTCAAAACCACACATATAAATAATACAAGAATAATATAATCATAACTTACACTTATTCTAATAACATTTAATTAATTCAATAAATAAATATTAATAATAATTAACCTCATAACATTATAAATCTCAAATAATTTAAATAAATTAAAATAAAATAAAAAGGGGATAAAACACAATAAGCACACAATCATCCTCAAGACCACACATCCTGAAAAGAAATTAGCCAATGATAATGCAATGACAAAAAGACAAAACCTATGACACAAATTAGGGTTAGGTATGGTAGGGCCTTAGTGTCACCTCCAATCAACTACCATTTTGAAAGGAGGCATGCTCAAACCTGTGGGACTAGGTGGAGTTTGTGCCTAGTACCCGCACTCCTACACAACATCATCAAGGAACAAACATGTGTGTGTGTGTGTGTGTGAGAGAGAGAGAGAGAGAGAGAGAGAGAGAGAGAGAGAGAGAGAGAGAGAGAGAGAGAGAGAGAGAGAGAGAGAGAGAGAGAGAGAGAGAGAGAGAGAGAGAGAGAGAGAGAGAGAGAGAGAGAGAGAGAGAGTGATATGCATATGCATACACACACACACATACATACATACACAAATACATACATACATATGTATGTATGTATGTATGTATGTATGCATGTGTATGTATGTATTTACATATGTGTGTGTGTGTGCGCGCGCGCGCGCGTTCATTAGATCAACATAGTCAGGTGAAAGAGAATTATAACATCACATCCTTCTCATGATGAGTGATTTGATATCATCCCTTACAGACTTGCAGATAGTAAAACAACATAAACATAGATATAGTATAATCAAACAACCATCATCCATATCTAATAAGACTATCAAAATTAGGGCTAGCAAAAGATATAACATCATAAGTAGTAAACATAAACCATATCATCTAAGAAATGCATTATCACCAAGTCCATAAAATAGTAAACCCTATAATCATTAAGTAGCCCTAAACATTGAATCATCATCATAAATATCATAATGTATCCATTGATATGAATAAGTATCTCAAACATGAAAGAACAAAGAATGAAACGAGTATCGGGACATGAGAAGAGTCCATCGGTATCTATCATAACCATCATAGAGTATGAATCATGGAGGGGCACTACATTATCTTTCCAAGGGTTAATAGACGAGAAATTAACTATGCCTATGTCTACTCTAATGGATTAGTAGTAGGTTCTTGTATCAAGCAAAAAATAAGATATTAAATGTGCATACTAGATCTTAGATTCCTTTCTAGGGTTATCATTCCCTTTCATTTTGACATCAAAGCTAAGATCCATGGTTTTCATGTGCTTGAATGTGCATGTATGTGAGTTGCATCTACTTGCATGTTACTTGCATGTGTAGTATCTATGGTGTTTAAGATTTTTGTATTCCTTTTTCTTAATTTATTAGACTAGAAAGCTTGAGGGAATCTATTTTGAAGAAATTGATTTCTTATTAATCCTTGTTTGAGTGGAATTCTTGTGGTTTATCTTATTTTTGGATACAATAAGCATTTTGAATGATAAAGACTATGAAGTTTCATTGAGTTTCATGAAGTTGATCATGCAGTTACACTTGATTTTATTTTGATTAGGAGATTCTTTTTTATAGTATATTATAATCCTCATGCATGGTGGTGTTCATTCATTATGTGGTTGTGAAAAATATAGTATTCATGTTGAATGTCTACTTTTGGGGTCCTAATACTATGGAGAAACTTGGGTTGTCATGACTATGGTTTGATGTACTTACATTGGGTACTTGATTTTATTCATTATAATTGGAAGGGAATATTTTATTATCCTAAATATATGTGGGATACAGAGTTGATGAATAGATGATCTAAAAGATTTTGGAATAGCCTAGCTCCTCTATATGCATGCACTTGATGGTGCTTATTGGACCTCTTCTTCCTTTTGGTTCCTTGTACTAGCATGTTTTAGTTTTATGTTAGTTGGATCTATTGATTTAATATATTTTTAATTCAAAATATATAGGGTTATGCTTATCTATATTATTTTGTCAATTTGGTTTAATTATTTTGGTGATTTTCAAACTTATAGGTCTTCTAGATGATAGGTGGATATAGATTTTCATGTATATCACATGACATGATAGCTTTAAAAGTTTTGCATGATTAATCAAAACTCACGGTTTCATAGATCTAAAAATAAACTATTTTTCATATTATGATTCTTGGGTTATTTATGGATGTAATAAAATTGTAGTTCTACATGTATGCTTTATGTTTTATTTATGGGCTTTGAAGTTGGTACGTTTTATATTTTTTAAGCTTCTAGACAAACTATTTCTTAGAAAGGTTTTGCAATTTTCCCATTCTTATAAAAGTTGTGGGTTTGTGTAGATTTGTAACATTTCTATTAGTGGATTCAAGTTTGTACAAAGAGGTTTTGAATGTTAACACAAACATATGGTTTATAGATACATGGGAAAATATTATGTACAAAATCTTAGAACTTTCTATATAGAGACAATTTCAGCTTTTAAAGAAATCTCATTTAGTTCCTTGATTATGGTGCTCAATTGTGAATTTATTTGGAAAATCAAGTTTGTTAGTGATATTGTGTTTGAATCTTAAAATCTATTATTATCCTCTTTGATATCTTATTTTTGTACATTATATGTGATGACGAGTTTTCATCTTTTACTATTTGAGATCTATGGGTCAGGTCGTTTAGTGGGTTGTCTTTACCCATTGGTTGTATTGAAGACTCAAATGTGGATTGTAATATCAAAATATATTTTTTAATATTTATGTAGATTTAGCTAGCTAACCTTGTTTGTGGTCATATGTGCATTGGTATGGTACTTTGGGATGAAAGGATGGATGTTTTTAGTACCTGGATAGTTAGTTACTAAGTCTTGTAGCATGTTGTTTGTCTTCTTGGATTGGAGATATTAGTTCTAATTAGGGTTGTTGATATTGAAAGAGAAGTATTTGATTGGATTAGAGCCATTAATGATATTCATTTAGGAGATGGTTGTCACAATACCATGTTTAGTTAAGTGTTTTGGTTCAATGGGAGTTATTGGTAGTGATGTAGATTCATCACTGATGATGGATGATTTTCCTTAGTTTTTTTGGACGTTATGGAGGAGCTCTAAGATCTTGCTGCCACAAAAGAGTTTTTTCACATTCACAATTCCATTGTCAAGTGATGGTTATCTTCATGTGATTAAATATTATGACATCTTTGTTAGCCATGGAGGACTCTTGAAGTCTTTGGTTGAGGTGTCAATTTATGACTTGTTGGTTTTGATATGTTATCCTTTTTTACATGATGGTTTGATATTATGCCATGTACTCTTGATTATAGGTTAGAGTTCGCTTGATACAAATTCTCTTGAGAGCATGACATGTTCATTAGAGCATATGATCTTCTTATGAGGAGATATGACATCGTTATTAGTTTCTTGTTTCCATGGTTGGAGCTTTGATAGTAGTCTACTTAGTTCTTTTGGTATTGAGTAGATTGGTCATTTTATTTAGAGAAAAGCATGGATTGATTGATTATACTTGGTACTTATTGGAGGAGAAGGACCCCATTCCCCACTGTTTATATACTCAACTAGTAATCATTAGAAAGATATAGCCCAGTTTTTTCATATAAATTATATTTATTTTCTCTCATGGATATGGATCTTGAGCTATAATTTCCAATTCCGTAAGAGTTTATTTGAGGAGTACTTAGTATGCTTATCTCCTTTAGTATTTATTTGATTCCTAAGGATTTAGGAGATGTTATTGGGCTGATTTTTTGATACATGAATAGTTTTGATTTTGATCTTCCTTGTTTTGGAGAAGCTTACATTTTTTATATATGTTTTGTCTGATCTAATAAGATTAGACATTTAGGTATTGTTGAGGCTTTTCATTGGGGTTGTGAAGGAAATATTACTTGACACATCTTAGCACTTTGAGGTGTTGGTGGAAGGACATGATTATGATATAATTTATAGGTTATCTCCTTGTTGTGTGGCTACTTCCTAAATATTTTTTATCACATGGTTCAGTGTGATGGACTTGGGAGAGTTATGGTAACATGTCATAAGAGACTATGCAATGGTTTGAGTTGCATGCACATATCATTGTGATTGTTCTTTGATTCCATTATTTAATTATTTGCAACATCTTTAGTATAAGTGTTTATTGGTAGACTTGGTATGCCACGATTTATTTTTAAATATGGCACTACCCATGCAATAGGAGTTCTTTGATGTGTATATTCTTCATTGCTAGATTTTTTCTAGAGAGCTCATGATTTTAATTAATGGGCTGGATTACATATGTTATTGTAATGAGTTCTACTAATGTTTTAGATGCCTTTGAGGTATAGATGACTGTGTATATTATCATTTGTTGTGGTTTCTTTTCTAGTCATGAGGTTTTTTTTTAATGTTAACAATTAGTTGTGGTTATTGTTCTAACTTTTTTGGAACATTCATGTTCAATCTTGTTCTTGGAAGAACTTTTTGAACTTCAAAGTTGTGTTTTTGTAATGAATTTAAATTTGGATATATTGATGCTTTTGTAAAGATCATGGGCATAGTGGAATTGTAAAATTAGTTTGTATCCTTTATTATCACATGAATTTGATGCTTGTGTTCTTTGGATTGGTGTATCTTCACCTTGGCTTGTTCACTCTTTGTTTGGCCCTTTTCAATCAAATCTTGTTCAAATCGATCATGGTAAGGTGTTTGACAAGTGGGAGAATGTTGGAAATTAAGGTGACTCAACCTTAGTGATTCCTAGCATTATATTTATTTATTTATTTGATCCCTAAATTTTGTTAGCACCCCTCCATTTTTCAAAAGTCGCAAATCCCCACTTATTTTTTATCGGTTTCATCTTAATCGGTAAAACCTTAATACCTCAGAACCATGTTTCCAACTTCCTAATTTCAAATTTGATTCAATACTGCAATTCCATAGAACTATTGTCTATCGAGCTATCAAACGACAATAAAAAATTATAACTGCTCGAGATTCATGTTTCTTCCCGATGGGTGATACTGCGTAACATACCAATGTCAGGTATCAAGGAATTTAAAATTTCATTTTCCATGCTTCGTAAGCTCCCAGGTCAACCAGTTATCATATATTTCACAATTCCCAAGGGACAAATCAAATAAAGATTTGCAAGTACCCTCATTAATGGTTGATTAAATGACTGAAGGCACATAACGGTGCCAACATGAGTCGTAGCATTTACTATAGTCACCTTTTGTAGATGAAATTTAATAAACCATTCTTACAAGCCAACCTAAGTAACACATGCTATTGTGAGTTTCCGTTGTTAGAATGGTTTTACCTTGTGATAATCAGTTGCCAGTTCTTGATCTTGACCTAAATTGGCCGAAAAGTGAGCAAGAGAATATTATCCAAGGGTTGCATGCCCTTTAATGGAAGCAATAAACTAATTTTGAAGGATATAGAAAGACAATTGACTTATTAGGTAAAATTGTGGAGCAAGTTGAAAATCATGAACAATGATTACAAGAAGAAATAATTGTGAGAAGAAACCTTAGTAATTAACCCTTCAAACAACAAAGAAATATGGTGTTCAAAGGGAAGGCTCTAGTGATTCAACCTGATGTTGAAGACATGCAAGAGGACATCCTTCTTAGTTTGATTGATTTTGCTCGAGAATGAATATAGGAGGCAACGGTTCTCTGGGTGTTGATTGAAGAAGAAACGAAGGCCGAGATGATCAAAAATCAAATTGCACGCATAAATCCAATACCTGATGAAGGAATAGAAAAATAGGATTATTTATGGTATGGGTGTAATGTTCATAATACTTTCTAGTAAGCTTTGCTTTATCTAGGGTAATCTTTCTAATAGTCATTTTCAAGACTGTTACCCTCTCTGAAACTGTTTCTTTGAAACGACAAATGGATTTTAGTTATAAAATAGGTAGGAAAGTATATTAAAGAAAAGGGGGGAATTTCGGAAAAGCATACTTTGTGTTGTTTTCTGAAAGACAAATGAAGTTTGAAGTTAGTTTAGCTACTTTAATATCAAGTAAGGGAATTTATAAATAATTTATCTAATATGATTAGACTTTGTGCTACAGTGAATTAATTTGCATTCTGCTTATGTGGATGCTTTTCTGTTCAAGTTTATATGCTTTGAGTTATTGAAGTATTTGTTCTTCCTCTATTAATCATTGTTATATGGTGTTTATCTTTGCATAAATATTGTGTAACAGTGGATTTTTTTGTTGGTTTGGTAAAGTTCTTTCTTTTTTTGCATGTTACTTCTTTCCCTTTTCTTTCCTTTAAGGCTTTCCATTTGAAAGTCTCACCTTTCCTACTTTCTGGTTAAAAGAACACCAAAAAAACCTAAATTTACATCATAAGAGGGAGTTGCACCTCTCAAATTCAGAGAAAGGTTACAAAAATAGTTGCAACTTCTCCAACTATTGTTAATAGTTTGTTCTTTTGGTGGGGCTCAGGGTCAATATTGATATATTTTGGAGAGAACAAAATTTGTTAACCAACAAATTGTAATTTCTTGTTCATCGTATTTTGTCATCTAGTATGACATTACATAGTGAGTTGTCTTCGTGCTAGAAAGTGACATAGAAGATGACAAGGATGCATTTTATCCTTACACAGGTAAATATACATACCATTTGGGTAGAGATATTTTGCCATTTGTCAACATCTTGGAAACTTATGTAAGTCATTCTTGTATGAAAAATTCTTTTGACATGTTATAACAAATTCTTATTATGGGTTGGATAAGTGTTAGAAGGAATCTTGCATAGAGAATATGGATACCTAGGTTGGGTTATGATGGGTTGTAAGTGAATAAACTATTTATAGTCAATTATGATTGAATCTCTTATAATTGTAAGTGTTTTTAGTTACAATAAATATAAGATGTGTAAGAGCATTTGATATACCTATTTTTAGCAAAAATGAATCATCCAAGCTTGGAGGCATGTAAGAGGGGAGTGAGGAAATTTTTTCTTTATAGGGTTATGTTGTCTGATTTCCTCTAGGAAGGCAAGATGTAGACTCCATGTAAAGGCTTAGAGATTGCAAGTATATTGTAATAGTTTTTTGCAAATTGTTACATTGTCCCAATGTTTTGGAGAGGGGTTTTTTAACCTAAAAATGTTTCCCCCACAAATATTGGTGTTTCTTAACTCTCACCTAAAAATGTTTCCCCCACAAATATTGCTGTTTCTTAACTTTTTTCTATCATTCTTCTATTCTTCTTCTTTCATGTTCTTGAAGTGTTGATTTACCTACCATTATGTTGCCATAATTTGTTTAGATCTCTAAACTACATTGTCTTTCCTCTAAGGGTCAATGGATTGGAAATTAACTATGGATATTTCTTCTTTAATGGCTCAAGTAGTATGTACTTTATTAAGTAAAATGAAGGATATTGAATGTGCATACTAGATCTCTGATGTCTTTTTGGGTTCATCTCTTCCTTTCATACTTCTTCATAGATAGTTGTTGTACCTTAACCTTAAATGGTTACTTGTGTGGAATCATTGATTTAGGTTTCCATCATTCTTGTTTAATAGGGTCATCCAGTTTTAGTTATTTCATTGGATTTTAGAGTTATTTCTTTGAAATATTCAAGTAATTCTTTGTAGTAGGACTATCATTGTCTTCCAAATGTATCTTTGATGGATGATTACTTGATAGGAATTTTATACTTGTTTGTGGACTCTCACATTAAATATTTGAAAGACGTATTTGATGGGTTTGTTGGTGATTTTCATTGCAATCCTCAGTCCTAAAAGAAATAAACCTTCTAGGTTATGGGATTAGGGACCTAGAATGTCTGATTTGCATTGTCAACAAACTAAGGACACAAAAATGCAACATAACAAGGCTTTCATAGCCCTCTTCACTTTGAGCTCCATCATACTTAGGAGGGATTTCCTATTTCTTGGCCTGCATTAATAATAACCTTTTTAACAACAACAACCTACAAGCTTAATGAAGATGGATTGTTCTCAGATACATAATCCCACATGAGAACAAATAACTTATTAATAAGTTATAAAACAAGAAAGGGCAGGGAAAGAAAGATTATTTTAGATTTAAGATTTGGTCCCTCCAGGATTTGCACAAAAAAACCCAATTAACCAGTCCCTTAAACCAAACACCTGCTACATCAAATGTGCAACAAAAACCCTGCAAATCCTTGATTATTGAGGTTCAAAAGAAAGTTGCATACAATTAGAAGACATCACATAATACATTTTATTCATACTGTACAAACTAGTTTTCTTATCACAATCATAAGCTTAATTACAACATGCTAAAGCCAAAATTTCAAAGAAATGACCAGTCCTAAATTAACCTGTACAAACAATTACATCTTCTCAGAAAACTAGAAAACTAGAAGTTGGAACCTGAGAATGAAGAAGAAAGAAGAATAAAAAGAAAAAGAAGCAGCTCCAAAATTGTCTGATGGTTGCCACATGTCTTCTTCTTAAATCTAATATGTACTTGACACCTCTACTTCATCCTTCATCTCTCTACAACAACAAAAAAATACCCTGCCCTTGTTTAGCAGCTTGATCTGCACTTTTCCAATTACCTTTAACTGAAAAAATATTTCCCCTGCTTGAAAACTCTCGCTTTACCGTGAATATATTTGAGAAATGATTATATTTCTTTTGCATAATTTCCCCGTCACAAGTGAACATAATTAACCCAACTGCCTTTATTTGTCCCTAGTTCGCACTTTGCACACATCGATGACCAGGCATTGCATTCACAGTATCTGACAAAATGTCTTCATGTTATGGAATTTGGGGCCTTGCTTCACAGCTTCCGAATCGGCACAAGCAAGGGGGATGTTTGGCAGTTTATTGGATCTGGCATTAAATCTGCCAAATGCATTTGTTTTAAAATCTTTATACACCCCTTCACAAGTACATTTCATGCATATCGTGCATTCACTGCATGGGAACAAGATTTATCTGGTGCAGATAACAGATACACGGCTTTGTGCCCTGCCCTTGCTTCTACATTTTTCATACATGTTCCTTGGGCATTGCGACCATGGTGTCTGAAAATCCTCCTTTATGCTCTGATGGATCTCTACAGCTTGTTCCAAGGCTCCCATATTGGTACAGGCATGTAAAGGACTGAAAATAATATGGAGCTTGGCTGGACTTTTGTCGAATACATTTGATTTAAAGTTTCTAAAGCCGATTCAACAAATATCTATTTTGTATTTCTTATGCTCATTTCTATCCCCTGATACTGCATCGCTCTGAGACCTTTTGAGCAGTTGCCATGCTACGCCCACACTTCCATATTTTTCTTCGAAGTCCCCATACTGGCACTGTACAGTGAGATTACTGAGAGAGGCTATGTGTTTGGCATTAAACCTGCCAATTAGCATCTGCAATGAAGCTTTTAAAATCTTATCAACAAATTCATTTTGTGCTCTGCAATCGTTGAGATAGCATCGATTTGAACATTCTAATAGTTCACATGCCATGTTCGTACTTTCACCTCTTCGCATCTGTCTACCAAGACATTCCATCTGTAGCACTCGACAAACCTTCTTTTTACCCTAATGGTTGTCCACACCTCGATCCATGGCTTCCATACTAGCTCTGACAAGGATGAAGCTGTGAAGGGGTCGTGGGGCTCAGCTTTACCTTTGCTGCAACGTTTGCCTAAAATTTCCTTAAAGTGGCATCAACATATGTATTTGATGCACTCTCTGCAAGCGGAGCATCTTGTGAGACACATTTGTTTGAAGCATCTATTTAAATCCCTTACGCAAAAATTTGCAAATTTTGGAGGTCCCAACTAGGTTATCCCTCCCCGTTGCACACACAACTATTGTAAAACAATCAATTTATTTACATATTTCTCTACATCAGTTTATGCAAAGTCCTAGTATGTCACCTTCTTCTTTGTTTATTAGGCATGTACCTGATTGGAATGTTGCATCCTCATATTTCATGGACAAGGTGACACATGAGAAGATTTCAAATAAATCATTATTCATTTTCATTTGTATTCCTTTCGATTTATATTTAGAATGGGAATCATTCTTACATTTTTTGAGTTTTTTTTGGTTTAGACAAGTTGTTTTTTGACAAGTGATCATGTTTTATTTTCATGAACCTACCATTTTTATTAGAGATTATAGATTGTGGGGTTGTATAGCCTCTCTTGTTTCCTCTTATATGGGGGAGGCTATCAATTGTATCTTTATGATGGATTTAGTCTTTGAGATATGTTGATGAGTCCTACATTCATCACTCATTTCTTCACTTGTACATGATTTTTTTCATGCATCCTTTCTTTTGGATAGGAGTTTTGTACTACTAGGTTTTCTCCTTTACTTTGTTTGTGAGATATCATTTGTAAATGGGCACTTAACACTGTCTCATAGCCAATACCCATCCTTGCATCATTCACATTGGTTTGTTCATCCCCATGTTTGACTTAAGGTGGGTGTTGGTGTGAATTAGGTATTTTACCTAACCAATTAACTAGTAGGTCCTATTCACATGTAATTTACTTTGGTCCTAAGAATATTTTTAGAAGTCTTAGTGATCTTGATGGATCTTATGTCATTTAATTCTTATGTCCTAGTTCATTTAATATTTTTTATGGTTAGTTGTATCATGTTATAGGATTAAGATAAATGTCATTATCTTGTCTAATCCTATCTCTCATCCTTATCTATATAAGTAAGGATCTTGTACACAATGTATCATAGATTAGAATATCATTATCATAGATCTTACTATCAAGCAAGCTCTTGTCTTATCATATTCTCTTGCAGATTGTTATCTTTTTATTAGGTGATCTTGGGGTGACTGAGTGGCATAAGAGGATTTTTTGCCAACTACAAAATTGATGTGATTTTTAATATGTTAATTCTTATGAATTGATTATAAATTTTGATTTTATTTATTTAAATACTTATGGGATTAAAAATTGGATGGACTAACTATCACGTTAATGAATGAGACAGATGAAAGATGGTTCAGTTTCCCCTCTTGGTTGAGGAGGGAGAACAACATCAGGGAGAGGGATACATATTGAGATGGTTAACCTATCATTCATGTTTACCGAGAAAAGTTACGTTCACACACACCACTAGGATTAAATGTGTGTGTGTGTGTGTTTTAATCTTAGTGAAATCATTTATATATTACTCTATATTTATAGTAATTCTTATGAATAGATTATAAATTTTGGCTTTGTTTATTTAAATACTTATTGGATTAAAAATTGGATGGACTAACTATCATGTTAATGAATGAGATGGATGCAAGATGATTTAGTTTCCCCTGTAGGTTGAGGAGGGAGAACATCATCAGGGAGAGGGATACATATTGATATGGCTAACTTATCATTCATGTTTACTGAGTAAAGTTACTTTCACACACACTACTAGGATTAAATGTGTTTTTTCTTTTTTCTTTTTTTCCTTTTCTCTTAGTGAAATCATTTATAAATTACTCTATATTTATAATAAGATATTTAATTGTTTAGTATGCAATCAATTCTTTAAAAAAATTAAAATGTTAAATTGCACATAGTGGAAGTTTGGGGAATTAATGAAAATTTAATGCTAAGTGGGAATTTGAATAACTTGCCATGATTGCATTCTTGGATGGACATGAGAATTTAAGGGGGGATAAGTTGGATTATTGACTAGTTATGTTAGAGAGGAGTGGAAGAAATAAAATTAGTTTCATGTGAAGTTGTGGTGAAGAAGGAAAACAATTAGGGGTAGAAAGTGTGGATCTACTTTTAAAAAGAAAAGTAGACGTAGATAAGGGGGATATCACTAATTTCTTTGTCTTGCATGGATTAGGGTGAATTACAAAGTGAAGGACAAAATATGGGAAAAATGGCAAAGGAAAACTCTAGGCTAGTCTACCTAGCATTTCTCCCTGCTTTCCTTTGATGAAAAGAATGTGAAATTTTTCATATAGTATTTTTTGCATGTAAAACTTGTTTACGAGTTTGTATGTTGAAAGGCATAACACATTAAAGGGTATATTATATTTATATATATTTTTCTATTTTAGTTACTGTTACTTAAAGTTGTGGTGGTCAAATAAAACTTTATCATTATGTTGATTGTATGAATTTTGTTCAGAAACACTGTATATAGAGACCAACCTTCTCATAATATTGTAGTTTAATCAAAGAATGTTGTAAACCAGTTGTATTTTGGGTAATAAAGATAAGTTTAATTATCTATATAAGTTTTATGAGTTAGAATGGTATGTTATTGTAAAGTATCTACATAAATACAACTCACATTTCGCCTATTTGACTAAATTTAATGGAAAGTTAGTTAAATTGAAAAAGAAATATAAAATCTACCCAAGTAGGTAGTGAGGAGGTTTAATCAAATAAAGTTGAGAATTTAACGTATTGAACATTATTATTTATCTCGAATAACAAGCGATAAATTTGTCTTTAGAGATAGAGGTGTGTGAACTATGACACACATATCCATATTGGAATTTGATTTATTACTATGAAAACTTTGGTCGAATTAATGCAATTTGTTTCTTGCATTGTTGGTTATCATATCTAACAGGTGTATGACAATTGAAATTGTTGTACTTAACTACAGAGTATCTGGAGTTGAAGGACAAATTGTATAAGATAGAGTTACTACACTACACTAGTTCTCAAATGACGTGATATGATTATATACCTCTTTATCTTATATGATTGCAAAGAATATGGTCACTTCCAATTGGTAGGTGTGCAAGGGATTGCCAATTTTTGGTTGGAGGAAAATTACCTAGATGATGCTCTCCCTCTTGCCATTGAAATAATGTCAAAGGCTTGATTAGATAGAGACACATTTTATTTTGCATGTTTTACTTGAAAATTTATAAAATTATATTTTTGCGTTTGTATGTCAATTTATTGGTGATACTCTTGTACAAGCAATTATATTTTTAAGTTGTATTAAGCAAGAATGTACATGAAGTGAAGTTTTTTTGAAAGAAAATATTCCTATATGCATTCATGATGTTTTATGTACTTTAAGTGTTTATTATTATTAAAGCAACATTAACTAGGGCGTTGACCCTTAACATAGTCAAAAAGTATCAACAAAAAACAAGTAACATCAAGAGAGATGATGTTGGCAATAAGAACAACAACCCAAAAGAAGTTAGAAACAAACATAGTCAGACAGGCAAGGAATCCTATTCAACCAGAGAACAAAGAAGAGCCCAATCAAAGGGAAGGAGAGACACCCAAACCCCAATGAGGGGGGGTTTGGGGCAGGGGAGAAGACTTCCCCTTCCGCCTGCAAGCAACCACAATCCAAGTGACAATGTCATTAGGTCCATCAAAAGAGAGATCAATCGGAAGAGACCCTGCAAGGTTACAATCAGTGGTGTCAACAAAGTGTTGCAACATAATAGCAAGGGGCTGTTGAAGGGTAGCAACAGGTTGTGACGAAACAGTAGCATAAGCATGTTCAATAGTAGAATGTACTTTAAGTGTTAATAAAGTAAGATTGAATTCATTAAATCAAGTTTAGAAATAATCTTATATTAAAAAAATACTTAAGATTTTTATTTTTTTAAAGAATGAATTGCCCTTCGTTACAATATTCCCTTGGTGAGGTGCAATCCTAGACCAAAAAACACACTTGACACTGGGATTTGAAAATTATATTGCAGAGGTATGTAGATACACCCTAGATGCACACTTGACAAAGGATTTTATTGATGTTTACATTTTGATTTCAGTCCTCTATTGAGGTGAACACTTTTCCCGTAGGCATGTTCTTGTTATAAAATTGAAGAATTTTGACCTCCATTCTTCTCTTGACAGTCTCACATGTACATGCACACTATGATTCTTGAACATTTATTTTTTTTACTTTTATAGGATGAATCCCTACACCCTAAGTGTGCACTTGTGACATTGGATTCAGTGTGCATATCTATATTGAATTCTAACTTTCAAAATAACTATTATTCTTCCTTTCATAGGTGTGCCCCTTTTCAAGCAAGGTAAGTTTTGAATTTTGAAAAGAAAATTTTCATATTTAGGTGCAATTTTCATCCTTATACACACTTAGATTAATATTTTGAAAACTAATTTGAAATGATTTCACTCCTTTGATTTAGTCAATGTCATGTCTCTTAGTGCACAACTAATAATACAATCAATTTCATATTTTCTTTTTTGAGTGTACATATTTTGTTCAAATGTGCACCTATCAATGATCTTATGATTTTTGGAAAATGAATGTTTTTACCCAAGCATGCCCTTATAGATCAAGTGTACACCCTTGTATTTGGCTTCAAGAATTGATTTGGTTTTGAATTTTCCTTTGTGGATGGGAAAGTCTTTGAGTCTAGGCATATGCTCATATGTAGGAAATATATATTTATTTTTATTTGAAAACAAATCTATCTTTGTTATGTGCACACCTACTCATATCTCACATATTTATTAATTGATATTGAATTTTCCCGTTGTATAGATGTGTGTAGACATCACATATGCTGCAAATAAATAAGTAATACTTTGTTTTGTTTAAATAATGGCAATGTTATGAACTATAGTTCCTGAAAGGATAGTTGGTAGTTGTGGGTGGTTGGCACTCTTAACCAACCGTCAAGTGGTATATATATCTTATGTTGTATCGAGATCGAGGATGGTAATTGTTGTACTCCTTACATGCTTTGGAATACAAGATATATCATTATGCTATATGTTGTTGTAAATTTTGTATTATTCATGTTCTTGTTATATTTTCTATTTGCTTCCAATAGTTAAAGCACGTACCCCGTAGGGAGTAAATAGTGTCTTATCATAGGCCTTTGTATAAGATATTTATTTTTCACCATCTTTGTGCTAATCCATCGTTTTGTCAATAATGCACCTAGACCTCTCACATGGATTTATGAATGATAACACTCTATACTCAAGTGTCACTAGTGACACCAGATGCATGCCTCAATATAGTAGATTGTTTTGTTTGAGATTCAACTTCTCATTTTATAGGTGCATTGTAGAAGTTCAAGTGTGTCTTGTGACACTATATCTGTGACTCAATATAGTAGTTTGTTTTGTTTGAAATTCAAATTTTCTTTTTATAGTTGCACTGCACTCCAAACAACTACACACACACCTTTATGCAACATGTGATCTTCTAATTTTTTATAGTAAGTTGTCTTTGACAAAATGTACTCTTCTACATAGATGCGCTCCTCCAAATGATATTCAATTGAGTCTCCATTTCCATACCTTGAAATGTTCTTATTCTTTTGTTAAGTGTGCACCATGACTCTAGATACACACCTAACAATTAACTTTGTGCTTTCTCCTTTTCTAGTGCACATTTCTACTCCAAGTGTACACTTGATCACCATACTTACCTACTTTCTAACTTGGATAATTCCTTCCTAATGGTGTTCCCTTGATGAAATTTTGACCTTGAACTTGATTATATTAATTACATAAGATCCTGGGACCTCTTTTCCTTTTCCATGATGGATAACACTAAGAAAATCATTTCTTTATCCTATGATAATTTAAAAAAAAACTTTATAAGGCTTGATCATGAATTTATGTTCTCTTTAAAATTGACACGATACAAATTTTATATATGGGTACTGTATACACTAAAAAATTGGCCATGAATAATTAAATAAATATTTATTATTTATTTAATGTTAATTTCCTCTATTAAATAATTAAATTGACAGGTTTAATTATTTAATTCATTTTAATCTTAATTCTTCTACAAAATAATTAATTTGAAAATATTAATTTATTTAATTCACTTTAATTCTTATTCTTCTATTAATTAATTAAATTGAAACATTTTATTAATTAATTCATTATCCCTTTCTAAATCAATTCAATTAAATATCTAAATATTTAATCATCCCCTATCCAATTCTTCTATAGTCTCATCCATTAAATATTTTTATAATTATTTAAATCTCCTTTTCCAAGTCACCTCATCTCCACATCACTTCCTCTTTTGCCAACTCATCAATCGTATGGCTAAAGATATTACTATCTTTAAATGTTAATAGATCATTTATCTTCAACTTCCAATTCATAAATAAAAGAATGTGTACGTACACACATTTCTCAACCAATTCTATATTTTCTCCAACCTTCCTACATCTTTGGAGGGAGCTGAGTCCACTAGTCCTCATATCCCTAAATCTTCTACAACCATCCTATATCCTCTCAAGTCTTCATCCTCAGTCAAGGTGAGTCTTCTGACACTTGGCTTCTCCTTCCACCTTTTCCTCCATCCTCCAAGTGTAGGAGGAACATCTTCCTCTTTTATCTCTCGCATCTCAACTAATCTTTTCATGGCCATCCAATCTGCATGATTCAATCTCAACCGTTGATCTTTGCCACATGGGATTTTGCACATCAAAAATCTATAAAATGAGCAATTCTCTAGCATTTTGAGACTAATAGTTATTTTGCAATAGTCATTTTGCATCCGTGAGTTTTAGCAATTAAGCATTCTAAGAATTTTAGGAGTCTTTTTATTATCTTGCATCATAGCATAATCATATCCAACTATCAATTATCTGTTATTCCACATTTGCCATCTTGGAGACTACACAGTGCATGTCTGAAAGCAATTATCTGCAACCAAGAACAATGGGGATAGGACACAAGGAGATAGGATGGTAAAGGTATAATCTTTATATTTTGATGTTTTCTTCCTTTACTTTGTTTCATTGGTTGATATTTGGAGTTTTCTTGTAGCTTTCAATATCAATATTTGTTGAAAAACTAACAAGTTGCAGGCTTATTCTAAAGATTAATTCCAAGTTGATACAAGTACAACAAGCTTCTATAACCATGCATAGTTAAGATTGGAATTCATATTACAACACGCATCTTGAACCTTTACCACTTTAGTAAAGTATGAAAAATTTAGATCTCCACTAATTATTGAGCTTCATAAAATCTTTATAGATTTTTATGTGCATTTCACCAAAAAAACATTTGCATCACCAAGCCATGCCCCATTTGAAACTCATCCGATGTTTTGCATTGGAAACTCTAGATAATTTCCCAACATAATAAGAATGATTTATAAGAAAGGGGAAATGATTTGGACACAATCATGGAATGGTTTGACATAACTTATGGTTTTTTAGATTTACATCAATGAAGTTCTTCTTAGTACACAATAGATACAATGGTAACCATTTCTTTGCAAGAAAGAGTGAGTGATCTATGCACATTTATTTTTCAATTCACATTGTTGTGTATTGGCTCAATATAGTCTCGTCTCATGCTACAACCTTCTCTTGTACAACACAATGCCAAGATGTTCCATGCATGGATGAGATACTTTGGCATAATAGCTTCCTTACCACTTGTGCAAGCATCAATTATAACATTTCCACACCACTTAGTGAAAGACAACCACACACAAACTACATGGTCAAACACCATCATAAGGGTTCACATGCTAGATTCAACACACTTCATCAACTCTTCAACCATGCCATAAGACTTCTAGAGTTTGCACTTCAATTTTGATAATGGTATTTGTAGATCCTACAACCTCTCCACATTATGCACAAACTACACATGGGTGCACTTAGCACAAAAAGTTTTATGCCATACATATTAAGCACCTTGCAATATCCAACACCACATAACCTAGCCATCCAGTTGGCACCATGTGGCTTTGACATTTGTCAATTGTACATTGACATGTAAAGTGCAACATACACACATCACATCTACTAGCATTTTACTTATATTCCTAGCCAGTGGCCATTATATAAATACAACCTTTGTCCATAATTATCGAGGGCTTCAAATTCACCACATAAAGAATTTCATGTTCCAAACTTGTGCTTGCAAAATTATAGAACCACAATTATCATGGGTTGTACCTCTCCAAGGTGTCTTGAAAACTTAGTTTTCCCTATTTCATCACGAGAACCTAATTTTCTAGCATTGTATTTATATTTTATTATACATCTAGGTGTTCTCAATGAATGAAGGATAACATATTCTTCATGCTCTTGGAGTGACTTGATACTCATTGACTTGTCATTTTCTATAAAGATTCTACAATTGAGTTTCTAATGAATGCAAACCTATTTCCATTAGTGTTGCTCCATAACCTTGCTACTACTCATAAGGTTTTCCTTCAATTCTTAGATTAAAATATAGTGGAAAATGACAACTTATTATGATAAAATATGTATATTTAGTAGAGATCTCGACATAATTTGTCACAAGAATGTTTTCCTAAAGATTAGAGACCTCATCATAATTTCACTAAAATAGTTATCCTAAAAAGTATATGCCTCATCATAATTTGTCACAAAATATATTTCTTTTAGTGATAACACATTTTCACCACATTTGCATAAGACATGTTTATGGGGATATTCTAGAGTGAATATATTAGTTTTTGTGTTATTGTACATCTTGTGAGCAATTATGCTCAATTATCATGATGAAATGAGTAAACAAGGTAATTTCTCACTACACATGATAAGAATTTTCTTTCGATGTAAACAAGTCAAATACATAGATGTCTACATCTCTACCTTTATATAGCCGATTACAACAATTTGAGTAAGTTTACATCTAATTCGCAAGTCACCTTTGGCTAAGTAGCCATGTGTAGGGAGATCTAGTCTATCAAAGTCACCTAGGGCTCGAACCTGGCCCAAACATGCTTTTGGGGGTTTGAATCTTGATGGATGACCTTATATCGCATACCATCATCATCACCAATTGTGCCCAACCAATTGAGCTGCAATCCTTTGGCTATGACTGAAATTTTGAATAGGCATATTTTATGAACTATTCATTTTTTGTAAATGTACTTTAAATACATGTGATGATATTGTGTGACATTGAAAGAAAGAAAACAAATTCAAGCATATTTTGGTTATTTTATGAGAAAGTAAGGGTTAAGTTGAGGGGTCGTTACAATCAATACATTGGATAGTTTAAGTAGCCATCAACTTGCTTAGAGCATTCAACCTCATTGGGAGGGGGGTGATCATCTTAAGGGCCTATGAACAACCCACTTAAATGGTTTGTTAGAGCTAGGATTAGGTTCATCCCACTCATTTGAAGAGTTTTGGACAACATGTGGTACTCGAAACCCTCAACCAAGAGGCACAAACATATTAAAACCTACCCCATGCCACCATACATAGGGGACAACCACCTAAATATATTAACAATATTTCCATAGGGAAAAGGAATATAATCCCCCCACTAAGGAGACAACAAGATGTGGCTTGATTATATGATTAACCTACTATTTGGGAGTAGGTGACAACATCCCTAAGGGAAAATAATTTAGAGAGATTTTTCTCATAGTAGTTGGCACATTACCCCCGTAATTGAGGAAGGTTTTTTAGGTATTGAAACTCCAAGGACATTCTTTTGGATTTTGCTTGTGTTTGAAAGTAAGTATAAGAGAGAAAATACATTTTTCATCATTGAAAATTAAATGACAATAACATTTGTATTGAAAATAACATTATTTCTAGACTTCCAAGTAGAAACATAATAGAAGCTCTAGAAAATCCAAATTAAAGCATTATAAGATGACCAAGGAGCTAAATTTCTAGACGAAGCATTCTCCAAGAAAAAATCCAAGACGAGAGGTCAAGAAAAGGCTAAAATATAATTTCACGCACTTTGGGCTTGAGGAAGATCCAAATGAGATACTTAAAGGTCTCGAGTCTAGGTTAGGCATCTTAAATGAGACTTTTCTCTAAGGGAAACCCTTGGTAGACTAGACATTCATGAAATGAACAATTTTAGGTTCAAGTTTGGGTGACCAAGCCCATTTAAGTTGATAAATGTAAGTCTTGGTGGAGAAATTGAGACCTCGACAATGGTTGAGATCACATAAAGGCAAGGAAAAAGGAGTAATCGATCTTAGTGTGTCATTTTAAAGAGTAGATTCAAAATTCCACCATCAAATTTTCTACCAAATGAAGAAGTATTTGGAGTCCAAGGATATGAAGCATGACATTGGCTAAAAGCTCTTGAATGTGTAGGACAAATAGAAAGTCTACATTAGAGAGAGATTTTTCTTTTCTAAGGCTTCTAACAAGGGTTCCAATCTCTAGACAAGACCAATAATCTAATAGTGTGGATGCCTTTACGAATGAGTTGTTGAGCTTTGATGACTAGCATTTTTATGAGAGGTAAGTTGAATCATTAGTAATATGGGATCGCCAAAGATTATGGTTGTTGAAAGAAAAACTTCTCTATAATTGTCTTGTTTGACTTGAGAAGAAGCTTATTTGCCTTAAAGGCCTTCCTTATAATTTGAGCAACAAAAGAAGCTTTAAATTTAATTGAATTATTTATAACAAGAAGAGAGTTGAGGCCAATTCCTTACCAAGCATTTTTTGATAAGACGAATTGTAAGATATGTAGTGCATAGATCATCAACATAGCATGGTCCATTTTGTAAGGCTTGAGGAAGATGAAACTTTGTGAACTCTCCAAACCACTCATTTATTAGAAAGAGTATTACTCTATCCATGGACAACAATTTTGACCATCCTATCTACTTCTTGGGAAAGCAATAGATATTGCAAGCAAGTTTGTGGAACCTTTGGGTTTGATTGGCATTAGCTATGAGGAAGTCACACATAGTATGTTAATTTTATAATAAATATTTTAGAAGCCCAACAATAAGAGTAATAAACTTGGATTACAACTAGAACCTTGGTATATGTATGGAATTTATCCACCAATGAGAAAGGCCTAGTAATCTAGAACAATATTTTCTTTTCAACCCACAAATGCATGTATTGTCAAATAGTGGAGTGTGAGGTTTCAAAGGAAAAAGGAATGCCTAGAAATTTGCATTTGCGCTTTGTAAACCTATTTACAAGAATTTATTTTCTCACGCTTTAGCTACAATAATGTGTTCTATTTCTAGCATTGAGTTTTGCTTGAATACAAATTTGACCTAGAGACCTTACAATGGTGTTAAGGTATGTCATAGCCTCTTTGAAAGAAGCTTTCTTTTCAATGAGAGTGAGAAAGGAATCATCCTCAAACTGCTCATTAATGAGTTGATTATATGTACAAGAAAGAGAAATTCCTTTCATGAGACCTTGTGAAGCTTTATGAACAAATAGAATGAAAATCTTCCACATCTATCTGACATAAAGAAGAGCTAGAAGACAACCCTATCAAATGAAGAGCCCAAAACTATTAAAAAAATTGTTGTTGATGGAAAGGTAGTCGAACACATTGATAAAGAGAGTTTGAATGATAGAGAAAAAAATCTCTAAACCTCAGCACGTAAAGCATGTGTAGAATGAAAAGGGTATTTCATTAGTCATAAGCTTTTTCAATTTAATCAAGCTTGAGAAATGAAATTCTCAAATCAAAAGCTTTGGCCCATCTCATGCCTTCCCAAGCAACTATGATATGGCTAGAAATGTAGTGGATTTTGGTAAATCCATATAGACTTGGGATCCATATATTAAAATATAACTCAAATAGAAATTATTGCTCTTTACTTCTCTTGATATCTTAGATCGTCCATTTTGTTACAATTGTTCACTTTATAACCCCCTTCTCTCTCTCCTACAATACTGTAGCATTGTAAATTGTACTCATTTAATTATGAGTCCAATTTCACACTCTCCTAACACTCATTTTAGAATTTCCCATTCCTCTATGCATTATAGGACCCTTCATTACTTTAAATCAATATTTAATTTAATATTATGAGTCATATTTCACTTTAATATATCGACACTTTATTATTTGGGCCTTTATTTTAAGTGTGCCCTTTATCTTATTTCATTTTATGCTTATATGGGTCCTATGCCACTTTCAAGTTCAATGCACTTTTTCACGTACTTAATTATTGTCATTTTTCATATCAATTACATTTCTAGTATCAAGGTCGTATTAACTCGTGAGCCTAAAATTTAGACTTATTTTATTGGGACAATGTTGGTTAGCCTCATTGTTCAATGCTTTTTGGTTAAAATTTTGGAAGGATAAAGTATTAGGCTTGCCATTTTCAAATTTATCCTCAATATGTGAAAATTATTATTTTGGGTAGGCCAAAAAGGTGATTTTACTTTGAGATCCCTATATAAGGCATCATCCCTAATTCATTTCATCATCTCATTATTATCCTATCATTCCAATTCAAGAGAAATGATTCTTCTCTGAGAGCACACCTGAGTCCAAGGAGAAGCAAACTACAACTTGGCATTTTCAGTTATGTAATATCCCCCCAAAAAATTCAATTTGTTTCCAGTTACAATCACAACAAGAACCCGTTAAGGTTAGGAAATCAAGATACAATAATGTAGAAGTTGTAGCCCTTCCACTTTCGGATCACCAAGTGCCCAATATGGGAAGGTGAGAGCATACGGTGTTGAGGGGATCATTAGCTTCAAATAACTAGAAATAATACAATGCTCGGGCGGCAAGCCAATTCCTTCCATTTTTCAGCAAATATGGAGAATATTGAAGATCACTTGGCGGTGAACCAACCAAGGATAATACAAGAAACTGAAGAATAATCACTCTACCGCTTATGCAGCGGGGGGACTAGAAATGAAATTTACTATCAACTCCACCGCTTATTCAGTGGGAGGACAACATTACAATCAACTAAACCGTTTATGTAGCGGGAGGACAGTATTACAAAATATTCAAAATAGGCGGCTAAGCCAGCATCTACCACTTACGCAGTGGGGCTACAAGCAATAATCCAAAAGATAGTTGTTAGTACTACTAACTAGTTTTACAATGCACATTATGGATTATCAATACATGAAATATCACTATCCCAAAGATAGGCGGCATAGCCAGCCTCTTCCACTTATGCAGTGGGACTAACAAATAACATAACTTTGCTGTTAGTACTACCAACCAGCATTACAAATCATATAGAATGAAGAATCAAGTGCTGATGACAAGTCCAACAGTTGCAACGATAATAGATAATCACTCCCAAACCAACTTAGACTACTCACACCGAAAAGCTCTTCTAACACACAACTACGAAATTATGAAAATCAATAACACACACAGAAAACACGTAGAGCAACAAGCTATGAACACCCCAAAATGCTCATAACTTCTCCAAATAAACTCCGAATGACACAAAAATGGAAGCAAATGAAAGCTATGACTAAGGCGATGCAACCAGAGACTCAAACATGCACCGCGAACACCACAAACAAGCAACACACAACCCAAGGCAACCAAGAGATGGTACGACCTAGTTGGAAAGTTCGATTTGCTGCCAAAAATCAGAAAGAACACCAAATGAAACACCAAGGTGGAAGAATGATCACCCTCCAGATACGCTTCCAATGAGCTATTAGCCAAAATAATCGATTGCACAGACAAGGAGATACGATTGAATCTTCGCTTCAGCCACACCAAAAACCAGCAACACTGAAATCCACACCACACTGAAAATCTGAAAATGCACGATAAAATCGAACCACACATTTAGAAGATCCAATCACAGCTAGGAGTGATGTCTCACACTCGAAATCTGTCAAGAGCCCTAGGAGGTATTCACCCTCGAAGATTGTCTGGAGTTAATTCGACAACATAATGGTGTAAATTGTCTGAGATACCAAATGAGAAGCCCAACACTCTCATTTATAGATTTTGAGGGCTCAAATTCAAATTCACATTTCCTCCAAATGCACATTCACTTCACATTATTTTGAAATTACATGTCATTTCTCCTTTCTCTAAATCGACCTTCTCATAGGAGCAAATATTCTTTATAAAAATGACAATAAAATCATAATGTGGCATCCAAGGTAGATAAGTGAAATATATTATAAAATTAACTTATTTCTCCATAAGGCGTCCATCTTGTCGTATTAATATTTCACTTTATAAAGTATTTTTCCTCAACAATAAATCACCCAATATATAATTAAGGAAATGACTTATATATCAATATAACTTAAGCAATCCCTTTTAAATAAATCATCCAACCTTTGCCTTAAGTTATAATTTAATTTAAAACACCATTTTTCATCAAATACTGAACCTGCCAAAACAAGCTCCAAGGATATGGGGAAACAAGCTGAGAGAATTGCCCTGCCAGAAATAGTCACTAAACTGAGCTGAGGAACCCTTGCCAAGAATAGCACCAAAAAATGAGGGAAGACCAACTGCTCAAACTGACCTACCAGAAATAGCCATCTGAACAAGCCTGCTGACATCCTGCTAAAAATAGAATTGCTAAAAATAGTACATACTAAAAATAGTAAGTGTTTCCAAAGTGATTTTAACCACATTCTGAGCAGCCGTCGCACTCACTAAAAATAGTAAGTCCAGAAAAAGTAACTCGATGCAAATGCATGTCGAACCATCCTAAAGCTCTCTGAAAACCCAAAAGGAATCCAGAATCCAAACTGTCAAACTCCCACATACACCCCCTGAAAAACACCAAAGAATCCTCCTAAAAAATAGGAAAACCTAATTTATGCTCCTGACTAGCCTACGGGCCTTCGAAATAGGCTAACGGCTAGTTGAACTAATCACTGCGGAGAAGGGGACATTACAAGTTATATTTTCATGATTGATTTGTGACGATTATCATGTTATTGCATCAACACATGGAGGACTTATCTTAAGAAAATTGCATTATCAATTGAAGGTATAATAATTTCAATTGAACATTTCTATTCAAGCATTTCAATTCAAATTTCTATTTCCTATTCATCATTGTTGTAAGGTTGAGTCCCAACATGGGGTTTCACTAAGGCAAGCCCCTATACAGTCCATAAACCACTTTTCTCTTGTATGCAGATCTAGGGTTGAAAACATGTTATAGGCTCAAATAGGGTACATAGGAGCATAATACAGATACAGACAAGGTTGCTAAGACCAAATTAATCAAACAAAAGGACCAAAAGGACTAGGACGTGTAGTGCCCTTGTCCTCTAGGACTAGGGTGCTTAGCACCATAGTCCAGGAATTTTGACCTAAAATTTGACCAGACAAAAGGTTGGGAGCTCCTAAAACCAGTTTGATACCTGTTATGCATCTAGACACCTACTTGGACAAGGGTGCCTAACAATAGCGTCCACCCAATTTCAACTCAAATATTAGACATGGGTTCCTCATTGCATCCTCCTTCTAGATCTAGGTTTGATCTTTGATTATCAGTTCTGTGATTGTTTGTTTATGTTCATTGTCAATTTCACACCAATTAGCCCTAGTTCTTTACATCTTTCATTTCCAATCAATCAATTCAATCAGTCAAAAGGAGAACAATCAAAACCACAAGTGCCCAACTCACCTGATAGGTTTGTAGTTGGGCCTATTGGGTTTTCTCTAATGCAATTTGTGGGATTGGGTTTTAATTCTTAGTTTGCATGTTTAGACTAGTGATCCCTATTTCTCTACCTTACAAGTACACAACATTTGTTGCCTCTCCTATGGGCTTGTAGTAAAATAACATAAAGGTTCATTGTTTTTAATGAGTTAAAAGCTTTGCTTATAGATTTCAGTCTTTGGGATTATGTCACAAGAGATTTATGTAAGACTAAGGGAAGGTTTCAAACTACATGATTGTTCCAAAACCCAAGTTCTCTCTCTTAAGAGAGAATTTCAAACTACATTATTGTTTTAAGCCAAGGCCTCTCTCTTAACAGAGGGTTTCAAACAACATTATTTTCCTAAGAGCCAATGTCTTCCTCCCCAACCCTCTCTTTTATAGGCTTGTACTAAACATCAACATTCATGATTAGCAATGAGTTAAAGGAGTTGCATATAATTTTTTATCTTTGGAAGTTATACCACAAGGAATTCATGTAAGACTACATGCTTGTTCCAAGAGTCAAGTTAACATATAATTTGTATATGTCAAGGTTGTGCATATGAGTATCATCAATGGGATAATCATGAGATTTGAAACAAATCTCTTTTTAGCATATGCATTCCGTTTCTCTATAATTGGTGCTATAATTACTTGAAACATGTATGTGAATGCATTAAAATAATCAAAGAAAGCAATGACACATATACTTTCTGTTTTCAGTGCAATCAGCTAATAATCAACAGAGAGGCATCGTTCATTAAAAACTCCGCAACCAAATATCTAACGGGCAAATACAATAAAACACCAAAAATGCTTAAAGCAAGAGAAAATTTATTGATATTAAATTAAGGACAACAGTTTCTAGTTGTTTGAGATGTCTGAATGCCTTTCATGCTTTGTGCCATATGCATTTTCATAGTTTTGCATACCCACAAGCTTATGTATTGTATCTTATGTGCTAAATAGGTAAATTATCTATCACGAGTAGTTGCAGAATGCAAGATAGGTAAATTACCTGTGAGCGCCAAATGCTTAAATAAAAAATATCTATCGTTATAGTTCCAACCTTTCTCTGTAACGAATGATTTTAGTTCACCATTACAAACAATTTCAGATAAAGTGCAACATATGCAGTTCTCTCTAAGAATCCAAGTATTTAGAATCAACCTTCATCCAAGGGAAGTCCAACACATTTACATTGAACAAAAATTGCACGCCATCTGATCACTCTTCTTATAATTTGCCAATGACAAAGCCCCTACTTCTACAAACATTTCCCTGAAGCGAGACTGGAGAAGGATTGACAAATTAAAACATTCCAACAAGATTGCCATGACAGCGAGCCAAAAATGTACTGTTCCCAATCTGCATCTGGTAATCCTTGCATGTTCCACTTTTGGGGATGTGACTGGTTTCGATTCCTACCAGTGTATAGCTGTTATTCCTGATGTATGGAAAAGTAGAAATAGTGAAGCAAATGGAACCCACAATTATATAGCAAGTTTTATTTAGAAAGCAGCAATGCCAAACAGTCATTTCTGAAAATGGATTGATCAAACTTAATAAATGAACATAGCGTGGCATGCCATACAGATGAGATTACAGTGTATTTATTTGCTTTCAATTGTCAATTCTGGCTTGTCTCTTTGTTGGTCTTGTCCAACCATATTTAACTGAGCTTTCGGCCTCATCTTCAATCTGATAGACAACAGCATATAACACCAATCAAAAGAACAGATTTATAATCCCTTACAAGAAAGTAGAAATAGTTACTATGATTATCATCATTGTTAGAAACTGACTCACACGAGAAAAATCAAAACAAAGAGCACTTTTTCAAGTAGAAATATGAATGGCTAGAGCAAATCGAACTATTCACACTTCTAAGTTCTAACAACCATCACAGCCGTCACAGCAGAATATTCAGATAGCTTTGGCAGGGGTAATGGTTGAGAAGCACTTGCCAATCAAAAATGATGAAAGTTGCAAGAAAAAACCAATACTTTTTAAACCTCGATTCTCTTCTAGAGTTGATCTGGGTATTTGAATTATAATTTAAAAATCTAGAAGACAGCATGTGAAGTATGCTAATACCAAAGTGACCATCTTCCAGGAGGATCCTTAGGCAGCTTGGAGACAATGACGGCTTTGGCATTAATATTCATGTTTCCATAGCAGTTCATATACCATTTCCTGAGGTAGTCCAAAAAATATGCAAGCTCGGCAATTAATATATAGTACAGAGTAGTACCTTGTTGGCAACCATGGGTATGGTACAGTTGAACAATTGTAGGGTACGTTTTTGTCCAAACAATTCAACTGATGATTGTAGGCCAGCTTGTTCTGATGCCGTTTCTAGGTCAGTATCTGCTACCTGTGACCACAGTGGGATAGCACTTGGTTTACTTTCCAAATCTGTAGATTTTCTGACAGATGAAGACACCGCTGTAGAATGTTCATCACTCTCTACAGATACAGGTCTTATCCTCAGTAACTGATTCTGCTCCTCACATTTTTTTAAGCTATCAAAATTAGCTTCTGTGGCTACTGTAGGGACCTTCTCTGACTCACTTGGAGATATTTGTAGATTGCTTGTGAAGTTATTTTTCACACAAGGGGCTTCTGGTACGCTGGAAGCAGTGGAAATACAAGGAACCTGTTGATCACTCCATGGGTTAACTGATGGGTCAGATTTATTCATCACAACTACCTTGGGAACAACCATTTTTTCATGTAATGGACCTCCCGTGCCTTGAATTTCTAGCGTATCACCTAACCCTTCTTCTCTTCTTGCAGTTGCATCTCGTTCCCACATTACTGAAAGTGCCTGCTGCAAACGTTCTTGAGCAGAAGCCTTCTCTACAATTGGTCTTGGATAATTTATACCCAACTCAACCCCGGCAGCGTTGAGTACTGCTATTGGAGCATTCCACGGATGATGTATCCACTCGGTTGGCATTCTTGTCAGTTCAGGTAACCATTGCCGGACATATTCTCCATCAGGATCATATTTGCAACCCTCAGCCTAGTAAACAGGATATCCAACAAAAGAAAAAATAGAGTTAATAATATGCAGTAAAAGTGTTAGTCTTCTCTAGAAAGCAAAGCAGAAACTACATACGGATGCTATATAAATGTACCTGAGGGTTTTCAATTCTATCCAGCTCATGGCCATCGGGCAAACTACCAGAGACATACTGCCAACCAAGAATATCACACTCTATATCTGCATCCAACAGCGTGTCCCAAAAGTACTTCATTCCCCATGTCCAGGGAAGCTGAAGAAATTTCACATAAAAACTAGAAACAATCACCCTTACTGTGTTATGCAACCATCCTGTTGCCCACAATTGTCTCATTCCGGCATCTACGAATGGATAGCCTGTACGTCCTTGTCTCCATGCCTTGAATAAACCTTCATCCGGTCTCCAAGGAAAAAATCTTAAATTTCCTAGTAGTGGTCGTTCATGCGTGAAAGGAAAATTGAAGCAAAGATACCTTGAGTACTCCCTCAGACCAATTGATCTAAGAAACAAATTCACACTCTCTTCAGCAAGTGCCTTCCTTTCTCTTAACCAAATAGTTTGCTTCCTTCGAACCAAGTGAAACACTTTCCTTACACTCAACTCTCCAAAATGTATGTGAGGTGAGAGGAATGAAGTATTGCGACCATCGACCTTTTTTCTTTGTTTTGCATACTCTAGGAGAGGCCCTGCAAGAAACCTGTCTAATGCCTTATCTGCATGGCTCCATCCTGGAGACCATGCTCTTTCCAGCAGTGCATTGCTAGTTTTTTCTGTTTCAGTTTCCAGACCTAGTTCTTCTATCGTGCATGAAGACAATACACCTGAAGTCATTTAAATAAATTGAAGATTTAATTTCCAACAGGAAATGATGACATGAAGTAACTTGGGCACTGTTCGCTTAGACCGTGCATTTTTAAACTGTATTGGGAAAAGAAGATGCAAACTGAAGCTAATTTGTTTCAAAAATTCTATTTCTATTTCATACAAGGTGAAAATTTACGTGTCAAACTTAGAAGGAAATTATTAGAATTGTGGGCATGCCATCTCTATGTTATCTTTTCTTTATATTTTGTAAGGGGTGGTGGTGAAAATGGATTGTCATTTATTTTATTATAGTGTGTAGTTTATGAGGATATTTATATTTAATATGAAAACAATTTTAAAGTAGACAGTCTTGAAAGAAGTTCTATTGTATGAGATCAATTATCAAAAAGAGTTTAGGTAATTTAAAGATATTATTCTCAATGCGTTAGACTGCCTGATTTTTGCAGATGTCATTAAAATTATTTATTCATCATGTCAAGTTAGATTTTCTTAATTAAAATTGGATTTATTATTAAAAAAAATTGACTGTCCCGACTTCTTACGTCCATTAACCATGTTTTGGAGGGGACCATAGTTTCACAAACTTATGGCTAAGGCCATTCCACAGTGTTTAATCCGGAGGTACCATATATTGCTCAATCAAATCTTGCAAGCCCAAATTGATTTACTTTCATTTCAGGTGCATTAATTTGACACATATGGGCATTAATTTTGAGCTATAAAAGTCTGAGCTGAGGCGATTCAGGAAAACTTAGTTTGAGGGGGAAGCTACGTCCAGGGATAGTGACTATTTTTCTTTTTCAGGATTCGGTTAGAATTACTGATATATGTCGGTAGATGATAGCCTGTGGGTATGACTGGATTTTAATAGAGATTGTTACCCCTAAGACTTATTAAAATTTAAATAGTTTTGTTTGGCGACTCTCGTTAATGGCGTTGTTGGTATAATTGGTAAGGTTTTTTCATCGTAAGGGACGTTGAATAAGGTTAGACATGAGTGACTAGGGGCCAAATTGGAAAGGGAAAGAAAGTTCACGAAGACAGTTAATGCTAGAGGTGTGAAAAATTTTCTTCTGGAAGACGTAGCTTTTGCATTGAAAAAACAATTTCTAAGCCTTTCATATCCCATGGATTGCTGTTGCAAGAGTTTAATGGTGCTTCATATAAAACTCCAAGGAACATCGTTAAGGATTTGAGCATAATGCTTAACAAGAGTATTCTCTCCCTATATAGAAATGACTATTTGAAGAGCAAGTTTTTCAATTTTCCATCGTGTTCAAGAGTTTTCTTTTCACGAGCATTAATACATGCAAATAACTTTTTATATGAGAAAATAATTAGAAAATTCTAGTAGATTAATAATATCTATTTCCTTAATCTCATTGTTTTGCTTATCTTAGAAAAATCTGATAGTGTTAAGGGTTGATCTTCGACGCCATGGTAGGGTTATAGGCCAACATGTTGATAGCATGTATAGAATTTGTAGATGTGTTGTCAACTCAAAACAATGTATTTCACTGATGCGTAGTAGCTTGGGGGGCATATTGCTCACTCTTACTAGATTTTTTCCCTTTTAGGGTGTCTCTAGAGTAACATTTGTCTTCTGAGTTCTTGTGTTTGTTCCCTTAAATTTTCTTTATTTTTTTTATGTTTCTGTGATGTTACTATACTACCAAATTACCAATGATATTGCAATGCTGTTAGTGTCTCGCACTTTACTTTGTTTTGGAGGTATTTAAAAAGATTTTTCAGTAGGAAGACATATGCAGTGTGTAGAATATCAACCCTGTTTATGGCTCAAGTTGGTAGCAAAGCAAGTTAGAATTACCTGTTATCAGTTGGTATCAGAGAAAGTTATAATTACCTGTTATCAGTTGGCATTTCAGTTGTTAGTGAAATTCGCTTACGCTTGTTACTACATCAAGTGGGAGTGGTGAGCTAAGAGCATTTGAACCTCAGATTGGTACTAAAGAGTCTGTAAGACACAAAGAAGCATGGCTAGAGAGGGGGAAACATCAGAAGATCCCGATCAATTTTTGTTTGAATTCAAAGTCCTCTATCAAACCTGTGACTATGGAACTGACAATTAGAAACTAAAGCTATTTCCCTCAACACTGAAATAATCAGCTTTACATTGATTCATGGGATTAAATGCCAATTCTATACATACATGGGATGAAATGGAGACTATCTTCTTAGACAAATACCAGGACTACTGTCGGGTGAGAGATAGGAAAGATGAACTCTTTTGAATGAAACACGTAGAAGATGAAAACTTGGAGGACTATGCAGATTGTTTCCTGTTTGTTCATAGGAGATGTGGCAATGGTCTAGATGAGGAGCTCAGCAAATCTATTTTTCTTAGAGGAATTGAGGATGATTCTAAAGAACAATAGATCTTATGGGATGAGGTGATATTAATGAGTTAATCTTTGAAGATATCATAAAAATATGCAGAGACCATTCCCATACTAGAGCCTATAGCAAAGGGACTCTTCCTATAGTGTTGGTTAAGTGTTGTGGCCGCCAAGGTTCAAATCCCCGCTGGACCATTGTGATTGCAGGCATGTGCCTTTGTTGAACCAACATGCTCACAGCTTTGAGCCTTAGCTTTGATAAATGGGGATTAGGTCCCCCATTTGTGACTTCGTCAGTTCATAGCTCCAGGTCAAAAGAATTTCACGTGGTGCCGGAGGGCGTGTTATGCCAGAATCACCAGGGCGTGTTATGCCAGCATCACCAGTCGTGTTAAAAAGTTTATCAGGCATTAAAAAAAAAATCAACTAGAGCCTGCAGCAGAATGCTAAGAAAAAGGAAAAACAGTTCTAGTGAAATCACTAAAGGCAAAACAGTTCTAGTGACATTGCTAAAGTGATGGAAGAATTAGCCAATCTCAGACTAACAACCTCCTACCTCTCAACATCACGTTGGATAGTGCTCAGGAAAACAAAAAGACAACAGAACCATTGGCCATTTATTGCCCTAAGTGCAATGCAAAACATCCACTCAAAGAGTATCCTTTGAACCAGCCTGAATTATGTGGAATCTGTGAAAAGAAACATGCCACTAGTGCATGTAGCTTACTCCCTGAGATCAAAAACCATTTGAAAAGAGCTCCACAAATTGAAGAGGAACTTAATTTTATTGTCTAGAAGCAATCCAATTCCGGTTTTAACTCATATCATGGACATTATGATCCTAGACCGAATCCTTTGTTTGGACAAAGGGTTACACCCCCTTTACCAATGCCTCCCCAACAAATTCAAGCACCATGAGGAACGCCTTGGGGTCCACCTAAATGGACTATTCCTTCTTGGAATGCCCCTCAATGGTCAAACCAAAATCAATATCAGCAAGCATGGATCCCTCAACCAAATCAAGGACAGAGACGGTATGGGAATCAACCCCAAGCTTTGATGCTGGTCCAAACCAACCTTTACCTTCAAGCACCAATGAACAGGTTAATCAAGCTCAATTCTTGCCCTACCGGTTCCAAATCCTAAGAATAACAGGTCCCAACAACCAGCATACAATGTAGACCAAAGCACTGCCATGTTTGGTGTGATCAATGTAAACGACATCCACTTGACAACTCGTACAGTTCAAACGAAGCCTTCTTCTGAAAAACTAGAAGAAACCTCACCACTTGACACTACTAAAGAAATTCTAGAGCCAAAGTACCTTGAAAATCTGCCTAACCCAAAAACGGCCCCTTTTCCACAATGATTTCAGCAAAAACTTGTAGCTTCAGATCACTCTAGAGAAATTCAGAAACATCTTATGGATTCTCAATTGAATAGAGAACTAAAAAATAAATATTGGGATTCCATTGCTCCGAGCCATTAAGGACATACCTGAAATCAATCAGGCTATTAAGACTCCTGGAAGAAAGAAGTTTCTCACCGCCATCCAAATAGGAGAAAACTTTCTGACGTACGAATCTGGGAAACTAATTCCACAAAGGTATAGTGACCTAGGGAGCCCTAGCATCATATTGAGTATAAATGTGATGGAAGTGTCTAATGTTCTGATTGAATCAGGCGCTGCTATCAATGTCAGTACATCTGATTCTGAAGAAACAGTATCTATGTCTAATGTCCAACCAAAAACTACTGCTCAATCAGAAGGGATTTTGGAAGATGTAATTGTTACAATTGATACTTGGGAATACCCTGTGGATTTTCTTGTCCTTCGTGGAAAAAAGAAGAAAAATGTAGCCCTTGTTAGCCACAGTTGCTGCCCTCATCGATTGCAGAAAGGGAAGCATAATGATATCCAATGGAATCAAGCAAAACGAACTATCTTTGTATTCACCAGCTAAACCTTCCAACCTGTCTAAAACCCAAGGATAGATGATATAACAGACTCTGATGAGGAAGATGCCTTTGCCTTGGCTATGGTCACTTGAACCTCTAGAGGAATATCAAGAGCATCAAAAGGAGAAATAATTATCTTCGGAAGCTTTTTTGGACAACGCCAAACACTCTGGATCTATACCAAAAAACAATATTACCAAATAGTTTCTCACTAATAGGAACAATCTCCCCTCAAACAAACTGTCAACATTTACGAATTTACACCAACTCCTCCCTTGTCCATATTTATTAAACATGTTGTTTAGGAATATCCATAATATACAAGTCAAAACAAAGCAAATTACGATTCAATCCAACAAATAATTGCTTATCAATGATGCACTAATAGATGAACAGAAAATAAAGTTGAAACAACTATTAGAGGAACACACATAGGTCCTTTGCATGGGAACACTAAGGATTAATACACCCAGATATTTGTACTTGTCATATTTATACTAAAGATGTTTGGCATGTAAGACAATCACAAAGAAGGATTAACCGAGCCTTAAGAGAAATAGTCAACAAGGAAATTGAAATACCACTGCAATTGGGATTCATCCATCTCATCTCAAATAGCCAATGGGTTTCCCCCGTACTTATAGTTCTAAGGAAAATTGGGAAATGGCAGGATTGCATAGACTATAGGGAACTAAACAAAGCAACAAAGAAAGATTATTTCCCACTTCCATTTATAGATCAAGTTCTAGATAATTTGGTTGGGAGCAGTTATTCCTCTCTTTTCTTGATGGTTTTAGTGGATACAATCAGATCCCAGTAGCTCTAGAAGACCAAGACCAAATCAAATTTACCTCTCCTTGGGGAATATATGCCCGTAATTTTTTCCTTTCAATCTTTGCAATCTCCCAGCCACCTTCCAATGGGAAATTCTTGCAATTTTCACAAATCTAACTACTACCTGTGTTGAGGTATACATGGATAATTTCACAATTCATGTAAAGACATTTTATGAAGCTTTACAAAGTTTGAAAAGAGTTTTAGAATGGTGTTAAGAACATGGGCTATCCCTAAACCATGAGAAATGTTTCTTAATGATGATTGAAGGCATTCTTCTCGGACACCATATTTTCCAAGGTATCAAGGTAGATTCAAGAAAATGGAGGTTATCCTACAAACTCCGGCTCCACCATCTCAAAAAGAAGACTGGAGTGTTGGTGTGAATAAAATGTTTTACCGAACTAGTTCACCTGGTGGGTTCTATTCGCATGTTTACCTAGGTCCTAGGAATCTTTCTAGAAGTCTTTGTTGTCTAGATAAGATTCTTTCTTATCTCATTTACATCATTGAAAGGGAAAGATGAACCCAGAAGGACTTCTGATAACTGGTATGCACCTTCAGTATACTATGTTCTTTTAATCAGGTTTTAATAGCTTGATACAAGCACATACTACTAAGCCATTAAAGTAGGATCAGACATAGTTAATTTCTCATCCATTAACCTTTAGAGGAAAGATAATGTAGTTTGTAGATCTGATAAAAAATTTACAACATAACGACATTTAAATCAACACTTCAAGAACATCAAAGAAGAACAATAGAAGAAAGATAGACAAAAGAGAAGGAATACCGATATATGTGGGGAAAAACCTTTCGAATAAAAAGTCCCACTCTCCAAAGCATCAAACCAATGTATTAATCTACAATAAACTATTATAGTACACTTGTAGGCTCTAAGCCTTTACATGGAGTCTACATCTTGCTCTTCTAGACAAATTCCGACAACATAACCTTGCCAAGAACAATTCTCCTCACTCCTCTCTCAAACCCTCATCAAAGACATAATATATAGATATTTACAAGTTTTAAGTAGCTTCTAGACAAAGCCAAAAGAGGTGGGCATCTAGATCCACGTGGCACATTTTTCCAACACCTCTAAGCATGCAACAAACACTTGCCTAAGATTCTCCAACCCCTCCTACATGCCTCCAAACTTGGGTGCTTCATTTTTGCTAGAAATAGATATGACAAAAACTCTTATGCACCTTACAGCTATTATAGAATTTGTCATAAATGACAACACTTACAGCTATAAGAGAATCCGTCATAAATGACTATAATTAACTAATTCTCTTACAACTTGTCATAACCCAACTTGGGCGCCCATATTCTCCATGCAAGCTGTCTTCAAACACTTGTCCAACCTATCATAGAAATCCATCATAACCTATCATAAGAATCTGTCATACAATTATGACTTACAAAAGTTTTTAAGATGCCGACACATGGCAAAATATCTCTACCAAAGTGGGATGTCTACTACCCCATGTAGGGACAACATACATCCTTGTCATCTTCCATGTCACCTCCCAATATGAAGACAAATCACCATACCATGTCACACTAGATGACAAAATATGTTGAGCAAGGAATTACAATTTAAACATTTAATAATTAAATAAAATGCTAGGAATGGCTAGGTTGAGACACCTTGATTCCAATACTTGTGTCCTAGGTCATTTAATATTTGTTTTTGTTAGTTGTCTCATGTCATATGATTAAGACACATGTCATGATCTTGTCTAACCCTATGTCTTACCTTGCTTATATAAGGAAGGTACCTCTTGCATTGCAAATCATCTATCGCAATCACATTGTATTCCTGATTTGCTGAAATAGCATCTTTTGTTGTTACTTCTCTCTTATCTTTGTGGAGGTTATTTGGTGTTGCAAATTAATGATATGGGGTGCTCACTTCAACATGGTATCAGAGCTTGGAGTGATTCCAACGTGGTATTAGAGCTTTGAATCTAGCAAGCCCCTTCCTTTTTCATAGAGTTTATATCATCAAGTTTTTCTTGTGTAATTTGAGTTTCTACTATGATCGTGTCAATTTTCATATGCTCTTCTTTTGCAATTTAATACAATCTAATTAGAAAGGGTTAACAAAGATTTGTTGATCCTATATTGCATGTATGTTTTGTGGTGAGATTTGGTGATTGCAACTCTTTTGGCTATAGTGGCAATATTTTGGCCATTACACTATGTCCACGAGGCTCGAGTAAATTAGAATTGGTTTTTGTTTCACTCAACCGTTTGCAACTTGGCAAACAAGGGTTTGAAGCAGAGTTCCGTGACTCGCCAAAACTCGGCGAGTCACGGGTCGAGTCACCCTTAGCGAGTCCTGGGTGGCTCGGACCTGGACTCGGCAAGTTTTGGCCGAGTCACGGCGAGTCATGTGACTCGGTGACTAGGCTCGGACTCGGCGAGTCCCGAGCCCATAACTCGGCCTGCGTAAACAGCCGAAAAAGCAAAAATAAAACATGTTAAAAAACGGTTTTACGTGTTTTTTTTTTCATTTATATTTTATGCTAAGTTGTAAAAGGCATCTCATTTCATTCTATTGTAAAAATAGGAGGAGAAGAGTGAGTTGTGAGGAAAAAGAAGAGAGCATAGTAGGGCAACCATCAAGGAGGAGTAGAATTTATTCAAGAAATCACATTGGGGCAGTGTAATACTTGCATTTGGTGCATCAAAAGCTTGTTAGAGAGGATTGGAAAGAGGTTGCATTTCATTTCAACCTTCTTATAAGAGGTAAGATTTATATTTTTTGGTTTTTTTGGTGTTTTATAAGGACAATTTACATTTTTTTTTAAACATTTGTAATATGTATTCATTTCTTTCAAATAAATCAGCAAACCCTACCTCTAGAATCTAGATTGTTTTTTGTTTTCTCAAAACTTAAAGAAATCAGCAAACCCTACAATGTACAATTTTTTTTGTTTAAAAATGTACATTGTAGGGTTTGCTGATTTCTTTATGTTTTGAAATGAAAAAAACAATCTACATGGTAGGTTTGCTAATTTCTTTGAAAAAAATCAATAGAAATTCTATTACATTGATTTTTGTATCAAAATCAAAACATTGCTATTATATTTTTTTTTGTATTAATTTATAATTTATCAATGGACAAATATTCATTTTTTTTGTAATTGTGTCTTATTCTAGCAACCTTCAACTTTTAAAAACAATGTCTAGTTCCAGTCCTCCTCATAGAGGAATCCTGGGTAGAAAAGATCCAGCTTGGAAATATATAGAACCTTTTTCCCGGGCAAAAAAGAGGAGAGGCAAAATGTAAATTTTGCAAAACAATCTTTCATGGAGGCATAAATAGATTGAAAAACCACCTTGCCGGCATACGTGGCCATGATGCAGAGCCTTGCACAAAAGCATTTCCTGAGGCTATTCGTGAGTGCCAAGTGCTATTAGACACATTTGAGACTCGAAAAGAAATAAAGAAGAGGCAAAGGGAGGAGTTGGCTCAGACTAGCATTGGTTGTGTTGGAGAGGCCTCTTCCATGCCTCCATATTGTCCTAGTGGGAGTGCTAGTGCTTCTATTGCTGGTAGTGCCAGTGCTAGTGGGAGTATCAGTGCAACTCCAACCATTGGTCCTAGAGTTTGTAAATCTACGATGGATTCATATTTTGAGCCACGCACTACTCCTGGTGCCCAGCCTTCACTTGAGAGCATGGCTTGGAACAAAGAGGTACACAATAAGGCTAAAGGTGCAATTGGAAGATTTTGGTTTTATTGCAATATTCCATTCTTTGTAGCCAGGTAATTCCTTTTAGTTTTTATTTGATTGTTTTAAGTTTTTAAGTTGTTAATATTTTTAGTTTGTTTTGTGACTTTGTCTAATATTTATAATTTTATACTTATCTTATTTAATTTATTTGTGATAGGTCTCCTTATTGGCAGAACATGGTTGATGCCATTGCTATTTGTGGGGCGGGTTTCAAAGCCCCTTCTGATTCCGAGTTAAGTGGTCCAATTTTGATAGAATCGGTGGCTGATGTAAAAGCCACATTAGAGGAACATCGAGAGATATGGAAGAAGAAGGGTTGCACCATCATGACCGATGGTTGGACTGATAGGAGAAATCAAACGCTCCTAAATTTTCTTGTTTCTTCTGCAGGTGATTGAATAACTTGAATTTTATTTAATGATTCGTATTTTATTTTTTGAGTTGAGATTTATTGAATGATCATTGATCACTGTTTTTGCTTTGTTTTCAAATTTTAGGTGGCACCATGTTCATGAAGTCCATTGATGCTTCCGCACATTCTAAAAATGCCACTTACCTATGTGAGGTTATAGAGGAGGTCATATATGAAGTGGGTGAGGAGAATGTAGTACAAGTGGTGACCGATAATGCAACAAATTATGTTGCTGCAGGTAAACTTTTGATGGAGAGGCACCCATCTATATTTTGGTCTCCATGTGCCGCCCATTGCATTGACCTCATGTTGGAGGACATTGGTAAGATTGCATGGATCAGGACATGTGTAGAGAAGGCAAAAAATATTTGCAAATTTGTATACAATCATGCATGGGTCCTTAACTTAATGAGGCAATACATGGGGCAGAAGGAGTTGGCTCGTCCTGGAATCACTAGATTTGCCACTAACCTCATCAAACTGCAATCCTTGATTCGGAGTAAGGCAGATTTGAGATGTATGTTTGTCGGTGAGGAGTGGACTTCCTCATCCTATGCTACGAGTACTACAGGAGTTGATGTTGCAGATTACATTTTTGATGAGCCAGGCTTTTGGACCCCTTGTGCTGAGATTGTGAAGGTAAAATTTTTAAGCATTCTAATTTCTACCTTATGTTTTAACTTTTTATTTTTATTCGTATTTTTCTTTTATTTGCTTATTTTCATTCACAATTACACACTTACATTAACTGATATTACATATTGTTTCACAATATTTGCAGTTCATTGAGCCCTTGGTAGTTCTCCTACGTGTTGCTAACAGGGAGAAGCCCGCAATGGGATACATATACGAGGGCATGGATAGGGCCAAGGAGGGCATCAGATCTGCCTATGAAGGGGATGAGAGTAAGTATCGTCCCATTTGGGATATCATTGACAGGAGATGGCAGACCCAGCTTCACAAGATCCTTCATGCAGCTGCTTATTACCTCAATCTGGCATTCCATTTCCGCCCTGATTTCAAGGCGGATGAGGAGGTTCTTAGTGGCTCTACTCAGTGATAGAGCGAATGTAGCCTGGTCATAGCAGTAGTATAGTCCAGGAGCTAGAGGCTTTTTCTAATGCTAAAGGGGAGGTCTTCTCTCGTCTGCTTTGCAAAGAAAATCGGACAAAAATGCAGCCAGGTAAAATGTATATTTTAAGAAATTAAGAGTAGAATTTTAATTATATGTTATTCAATTTGTTATTAATTATTAAATGAGGCTGATTTTTTTTCCTTTTTCTCATCTCAGATAGGTGGTGGCAGATGTTTGGTCCTAAAACACCAAATCTTCAACAGGTAGCCATTCGTATTTTGAGCCAGCCATGCAGTGCTTCCGGTTGTGAGTGCAATTGGAGTATGTTTGAGCACATACACTCCAAGAGGCGCAATAGATTGTCTGTGGAGAGGTTGAATGATCTTGTATTTGTTCATTACAACCTCCATCTTAGACAGAAACAGGTTATGGGCCATGACAACACCCTGATCACGCTAGAGGAGGTTGATCCAGAATTTGAGTGGATCAGTGAGACTACAGATCCTATCTTTGGTGATGAGGACTTAGATTGGATCGACCAGGTAGATAGAGACGCTGAGGTTGTAGCCATGGTAGAGGAGGAGGTTAGAGTGCGAGGAGAGCCAGAGCCAGAGCCAGAGCTAGAGCTAGAGCTAGAGCCAGACACAGCTGATGTTGGTGAGGGTAGAATGGAGTCACGGGGAGAGATTATGGCTGTTGACGCATCCAGGACCTACCTTAGGGTTAGATGCCTTCATAGGAAGGACCCAGGCTCCTTTGAGCCATAGACTTCTTGTTGTTTTACTTTTGATATATGTGTGGAACTGGAACATTTGAATTTTGATGTCATGGATTTCATATTCCATGAGTTTTGTAATATTTTTACATTTGACACTATTTATATATCTATGGTTATTGGTTGTTGTTTCCTTCAGCTACAATTTGCGTTTATACTAATCATAATGTGATCGATGTATACTTGACACTTGTGTATGTGATCATCATCAAATTAACTTCTATTTGATGATGTTATTGTGTATTTAAGGTTTGTTTAATAAAGGGTGCACGAAACAAGTTTTAAATCCTTAAAAAATCGCTAAATTTCTTGGGTTTTTCACTTTGTCGAGTCCTGCTGAGTCCTGGCCGATCCAAGTCTCGAGTCGAGTCACCCTTGTCGAGTCCGAGTCCTGTTTCTTTGGTTTGAAGCTCAGATCTGGTGAATATTTTTTTCAAAGTATTTTTGGCCCAAATGGACCTCGCTATAGCACTCAGGAGGCCAAACAAATATTTTGACTATAAGTTTGCCCAATTTAGATGTTGGGAGCTTTTGAGGCAAAAAAAATTTGCTTGGCAGGTCGTATAGTCCCCCAAGCATAGGTATGACTTTAAGAACAAAAAATGGAATTTTTTTCATTTTTTTAAAACATTATTATTAAAAAAATCGTTTTTTAAAATATGGGTACCCAAATGTGACTATGCCAAGCGCAAGTCACTCAATCCCTACCCCTTTGATGGGAGCAGTATCTAAGGGCATAGTTGGACTACTCGCTGAGTATTCGGAGAGTTTTTAAAAACTCGTGAGTTTTTTCCTGGCGAGTAGTTACGAATTTTACTCGCTAGGAAAAATCGTTGAGTTTTTGCCAAAAACTCGGCGAGTTTGTGAAAAAAAATTGCCCGCCTGCGCACATAAACAGAAAACGGCAATAAGTGTTTTATTTCATTATTTTATGTTTGGTATTTTGCAAAGAAGGGGGAAACACACTCCAATTCACTTGCAAAGTGATTTCCATCGATTCTTGCCAATTCCAAGCGGATTTCAAGCAGATTTGAGGTGGTTTTTGAAGAAAAATCAGATTCCCAAGTAGGTTTTCTGATTTTTTTTCTCTATGTTTCTATGTAATGTCCCCTTCTCGTTGATGACCTTCCAGTGGTCCATTAGCCTATTTCTGAGACCCGTAGGCTAGGTGGAGTGAAGAATGAGGGTCCAACATTGATGAGGCGAGGACTTACTATTTTTAGTAAGTCAGGGAATGGCTATTTTGGTGATACTCTCCTACTGAGCTCTCCATGCTCTGTCACTGGGCTCGAAGATCATGCATTTCGGAGGATTAGTTCTTGACTTACTATTTTTAGTAAGTGGCAGTGTGGCATAATTCTATTTCTGGCAGTGGACAGGGTTCTGATCATGCAATAGTTCAATGGTCTTCCTGGCTCAGTTTCATCCCGGTTTTGACAGTAATTAGTACGGGAGTCATATGTGACACAATTAAATATTATTTCCTTATCCTAAGGTGTAATATTTAATTAATCTGATTAATTGCTACTGATTTATTCTCCTAAGTGTTTGGCGAAATTTATGTTTAATAAGGGGATGTCGAAATAATTAAGAGGGATATTATTTTATGTTGCATCTCTAATGTTTTCCAAGTGAATATCGTGGGTCCATGCCTTTTGGCATGAAGGTTGACTTATGGAAATGGTGCCACACTTGAGGTCCACGTGAGGTGAAATGAAATGCAAATGAAGGAAGTGGAGTTTGGAGCAATTTGCATTTGAATTTGATGGTATGAAGTTATAAATAAGAGCCTTGGGCTCCCATTTGTATCATCTTGAAAATTTGTAATGTTATGCTGCTGGTTCGGCGACAAAACTTGAGGCTTCGGAGTGCGTTTCCCTAGTGCTTCCCGGTTTCGTACTTGAAACACAGTACCTAGCTGCGTGTTGTATTCTACTACATTCTCAGAGCATGCCATAGTCATTTTTGGTGTTGGAACGATTTGGGGACTTGCTGGTTTGCCTGTGGCTGAAGTATATTTTCGATCACACCTCTCTATTGAAGCGACTGACGGTTATGGGTATCAACTCTTTCATCCTTCCTAGTAATGGTGATACACTTTGTAAGTTTTTGGCATTTTAAGTGGAGTTTTGGATTTATTAGACAAAATCGAAATTCTAGAGTTAGGCGTGGTTTTCAGTTTTGCATTGGGATGCGTGCAAAATTAATAAGGGGTTTTTGGTATCCTTGTTTTGGTTGGTTGTTATTGTAATTGGTATAGTGTGGGTTTGGAATTGGTTTGGAGTGATTTGGATGTGTATTGAGAGAGTTATGAGTTTTTTAGAGTTTTCATAGGCTGTTGGTTTGTAATTCTAGCCTGCAGATTGGTTTTAGCATAAATTCATGTTCTTATTGGGATAATCTACATTACTTTCTTTCTCTTATCTCTATTTTTGTAAGGTTAAGTAGTAGTACTACTAACCAGTTCTGGTTTGTAATTCTCATCCCGCTAAAAAGTGGAAGAGGCTGGCTTGCCGCCTACTATCAAGTAAAATTGTAATGGTCCTCCCACTGCATAAGCGGTCGAGTTGAGGTTGTTATGTAACTGTAGTCTTCCCGCTAAAATATTGCAGTTGAGTGATTCGTATTTTTGGTGTATATTACTTGGCTGGTTCATCGCCAAGTTTCCTTGCTTTCCCGTTGGATAAGCGGAAGGGGCTGGCTTGCCGCCCAAGCATTGCATTGTTTTTAGTTAATTAAGCTATTGATCCTCTCAACATCGTATGCTCTCACCTTCCCACATTGGGCACTTGGTGATCAGAAAGTGGAAGGGTTACTTTCCCAGCATGTTCCAATTTTATGATTTCTAACCTTAACGGGTTAACTTCTTGTTGTTGATTATTGTTGGCCTTGAAAAAAAATAAAAAAAATAACTGGGATATTACAGTGGTATCAGAGCTGGTTTTCCTGCCAGCCTATGAGTTTCAGTGGGTTCAGAAGTCTCCAAGAGTGATAGAGACGTCAGATACTACAACAGAGAGCAAAAGAGACAACAGTTTCAGATTCCGATAGTGTCGGAAGAGGACACATTTTCAGAAGTACTGAGAAACAGAGGGAAGGATTTAGATTCTTCAGATTTAATGGATTCAATGGCAGATAAGACTACAGAAACGAATGAGGCACCTGATAAGAAGGCTGAGAGACAATTCAATGCCATGATGAACATGATGTCTCTACTGCTGGCCAAGCTTAACTAGAACGTTGTTGGGGTCCCTCACTAACCCAACAAGGGACCAGAAGCCAGTACTTCTAATGCTCCTGTAGGCAATGGAAATGGGAGTAACAACAGGAGTAATAATGGAGGTTCAACCCCTAGACCTTTGCAACCTGTATTTCTGCCAAGAGAAGTACAACGAGCTTAAACAGAAATACCCACAGCTGATGAAATAAGAAACAGCTACATGGAGTATGCTTCTCTTCCTGGTGAGATCCGAGATATCCTAACTTTGGATCAGTTTATGAATCAGAAATTGAAGAGAGGAAGGAGGAATGACTATAAGTCTACTGCTCCAAGAGATTATCAGCAAGCTCTTGGAAGAGTGACCTTAGCACACTTTGATGGAAGCGCTAAGAGTACAGCTAGAGCATGTGTACAAAAGTTGGACAATTACTTGTCCTTGAGGCCTATGCCGGAGGAGGATGCCATCAAGTTTGCTACCTTGCACTTGGATGGAGTGGCCCACAAATGGTGGTACCATGGGTTGGTCACCCTTGGTCATAACTTAATCACCACCTATGCTGATTTCACCAACAAGCTGATTGAGAGATTTGGCACCAGGGATCTAGAGGTGGAGTTTAGAGAATTTGCACAACTCAAGCAGCGAGGTTCGTTGGACACTTACGTGACTGAATTCCAAAACCTGTTAGTCATGGTAAGTAGCATCTTAGAGAAGCGGTTGGTTGTCCTTTTCACTGAAGGACTTGAGGAACCCTTGAGAGGTTGGGTCAAAGCTTTTGATCCACCCACCCTGGCAGAAGCTATTAAAAAATCTCGAAGCATGGAGTTGGCTGCCCCAAGGAGTAGAATTCAGTCCAAGCCTTTTCCTTTCAGAAAGGATAAGAAGAAGTTCACGAATCAGACCAAGAGGTTCCCTCCTCGTATGGATGAAGAGCTCCGTCAAGAGCTCCGAAGGAAGAATCTTTGTTATTCTTGCAGAGAACCTTGGGCCCCCAGACATAAGTGTCATGGAAAGGGGAATTTGCATCAGATGGAGTGCCATTCTGCAGATGGATCAGATTCAGAAATTTCAGAACAACAAACTGAAGTTGAGGACAGCGAGTATGAAGAGGCTCCTGAAGGGCCTGAATTTGGATTAGAAGATAGAGGAGTGGTTGCTCAACTCTCGAGCATTCACAAAAATGAATCCTTTAGAGTTCGAGGTGTGATTGGAGAGCATCGTGTCATTGCTCTCATTGACACAGGTGCAATGCACAACTTCATTGATGAGAGGATTGTTGCAAAAAAGGGACTAGTGGCAGAGGAAGTTGAGGGCTTCAAAGTCATGGTAGCAGATGGCTCTACTATATCCTATAACCGAATGATTTCCAACATGTCTCTGAAGTTGGGGAATCATGAAATCAGAGATGATGTCTTTGTGGTGAGCATTGGTGGGACTGATGATGCAGTCCTCGGGATTCAATGGCTGAGGTCTCTTGGTGAGATCACACTAAACTTACAAACCATGGAGCTGAAATTCATATCTGAAGGGAAGAAGGTAGTGTTGAGAGGAATGTCGCATGGTGGACTTAAAGTGGTATCCTTGAAAAGAATGGAAAGGCTGATCCGCCATAATCAGATGGAGTGGGCAGCAGAGTGTTTGATAATGCCTTCCAATCCATTGGTAGACAAGGGCAGCTATTCCTCGGACATTCCAGCAATGATCACGGATAGAAGCAAGATCATGGTCATGCCCTTAGAACCACAAAAGGAGCATAGGAACTATCCTGAAGACATTCAAGCCTTGATAACCAAGAGAAGCAAGGTGTTCGAAAACCCACCTCTTGGCAGACCCCCTGGGAGAGGTGCCGAACACATTATTGAGCTTGAAGAAGGAGCTAAGCCAGTCATGACTACTCCTTACCGATATCCTAAGAAGCAGAAGGATGAGATTGAGAAAGCAATTCAGGAATCGCTTGACATGGATTACATACGGCCTAGCAAAAGCCCCTTTGCTTCAGTTGTTGTTTTGGTGAGAAAGAAGGATGGGACCATGCGCATGTGTCGGGATTACAGAGCCCTAAATCAGAAAACCATCAAGAATCGGTATCCTATTCCGAGGATTTATGAGCTCATTGACGAGCTACATAGGGCAGTGTTCTTTTCCAAGATTGACCTCAGGTCCGGGTATCATCAGATTAGAATGAGAGCATCAAATGTGGAGAAGACCGCTTTCAGATGCCACTTTGGGCATTTTGAGTTCCTAGTCATGCCCTTTGGCTTGACTAATGCACCCGCTACATTTCAGTTATGCATGAATAGAATCTTCCAAGAACAGCTAAGGAAGTTTGTTTTGATATTCTTTGATGATATACTCATATTCAGCAAATCTTGGAAGGAACATTTATAGCAGTTGGATGAAGTGTTAAGCATATTAGAATATGAATCCCTGTTTGCCAAGGAGTCCAAATGTGAGTTTGGAATGGAAGAGTTGCTCTACCTTGGTCACATTATCAGTGCAGGTGGTGTGAAGGTGGATCCTAAAAAAATTAGAGCTATCATTGATTGGCCTACTCCCGAGAACATAACACATTTGAGGGGATTTTTGGGATTGTGTGGGTTTTATAGGAGGTTTGTGAAGGGATATTCTCAGTTGGCTGCCCCCCTCACAGATCTTACAAAGAAAGGAGCTTTTGAATGGTTCGAAAAGGCACAGACAGTTTTTGAGCAGTTGAAAGGGATCATGAGTTCTTGCCTTGTTTTAGCATTGCCTGATTTCACCAAGCAGTTTGAGCTACAGTGTGATGCATCTAGAGAAGGTGTTGGTACAGTCCTCATGCAGGATAAGCATCCTATAGTCTTTGAGAGTAGGAAACTGAGAGGTCTTGAAAGACTGTATTCAATCTATGACAAGGAAATGCTTGCCATAATGCATGCCCTTGCGAAGTTTAGGTAGTATCTGGTGGGGAGTAAATTCATTGGTAAGACTGATCACAATAGTCTTAAGCACTTCATGCATCAGAAAGATTTAAATGAGAGACAACAGAAGTGGGTGAGTAAGCTACAGGCTTATGATTTCGATATTGAGTATGTTAAGGGTAAAAACAATGTTGTGGCAGATGCTTTATCTAGAAGGCCCCATTTAAGCTCACTATGCGAGCTTACTGCTGATTGGAGAGAGTTGTTGCTTGCTGATTATGCCAAAAATCAGTTTGCAACCAGCCTTATAGAAGGTTCTTTTCATGATGAAAGGTACAAATTGGTTGAGGGATTGATACTGTACAAGGAAAGAATCTTCATAGTGGTTGAATCTAAATTAAAAGAGAAGATTTTGAAGACTTTCCATGACATCCCCCTCACTGGTCACCAAGGTTATTTTAAAACATACAGGCAGATCCGGGAGAGATTCTCTCGGAAGGGACTTAAAAATGATGTTTTGAAGTACATTAAGGAGTGTCATACACGTCAGAGGAACAAAGATGAGCACACTCTACCAGCTGGTTTGTTACAACCCTTGCCTATTCCCGGTCAAAAATGGGAAAGTATTTCCATGGATTTCATCACGGGGTTGCCTCGGGCTCAAGGGAAGGATAGTATCTATGTGGTGGTGGATAGACTTACAAAGTTTGCTCATTTCTTCGCCATCACCAACTCTTTTACAGCAGCACAAGTTGCTGAAGTGTTCTTCCGGGAGGTGTTCAGATTACATGGTTTACCGAAGAACATTGTGAGTGATAGGGACAACAAGTTCCTAAGTGCTTTTTGGTAGGAGATTTTCAGATTATGTGGTATTGTGCTCACTCCAAGCACCAGTTATCACCCTCAAACTGATGGGCAGACCAAGATAGTGAATAAGTGGTTGGAAAGTTATCTTAGAAACTATGTCTCGGAGCAGCAGAATACATGGGTGAGATGGCTTCACCTAAGGGAGTATTGTTACAATTCCCCCTATCACATGTCCATCCGGATGTCACCATTCATGGCACTATATGGTTATGAATCTCCTAGCTTCGCGGACTTGGTATTTGGTGATAATAGAACCCCTCAGGCAAAGGATATGATGCAGCAAAGTCAAGATATTCTGAGGATTCTGAGGGACAATCTCCAGCATGCACAGAATCAATAGAAGTTGTATGCTGATTAGCAACGAATTGAGCGCACCTTTGAGGTGGGCGACATGGTTTATTTGAGGCTCCAGCCCTACAGATAGTCTACTCTTAAGAACAATGGGGTTGATAAATTGAAGCCACGATTCTATGGGCCTTTCAGGGTCAGCAGGAGGATTGGAGAAGTGGCATATGAGTTGGAATTGCCAGCAAGCAGCAGGATCCATAATGTATTTCATGTGTCTCGCCTTAAGAAGGCTTTGGGACATAATGTTGTTGCTTTAGTTGAGTTACCTCCGCTTGATGAGGAGGGAGAGTTGATTTTGGTTCCTGAAGCTATCCTTGAATTCAGGGAATGATCTTTGAGGAGAAGAGTGATTAGGGAATACTTGATCAAATGGAAAAATCTACCAGTAGAGGATGCTACGTGGGAAAACGAGGAGATTTTACTGCATCCAGCCTTACAGTTGCTTGAGGACAAGGAATTTTGGGGAGGGCGGACTGTAATGTCCCCTTCTCATTGATGACCTTCCAATGGTCCATTAGCCTATTCCTGAGAGCCGTAGGCTAGGTGGACTGAAGAATGAGGGTCCAACATTGATGAGGCGAGGACTTACTATTTTTAGTAAGTCAGGGAATGGCTATTTTGGTGATACTGTCCTACTGAGCTCTCCATGCTCTGTCGCTGGCCTCGAAGATCATGCTTTTCGGAGCATTAGTTCTTGACTTACTATTTTTAGTAAGTGGCAGTGTGGCATAATTCTATTTCTGGCAATGGACAGGGCTCTGATCATGCAGCAGTTCAATGGTCTTCTTGGCTCAGTTTCATCCTGGTTTTGACAGTAATCAGTACGGGAGTCATATGTGACAATTAAATATTATTTTCTTATCCTAAGGTGTAATATTTAATTAATCTGATTAATTGCTATTGATTTATTCTCCTAAGTGTTTGGCAAAATTTATGTTTAGTAAGGGGATGTCGAAATAATTAGGAGGGATATTATTTTATGTTGTGCCTTTTTGGCGGGAAGGTTGACTTATGGAAATGGCGCCACACTTGGGGTCCACGTGAGGTGAAATGAAATGCAAATGAAGGAAGTGGAGTTTGGAGCAATTTGCATTTGAATTTGATAGTATGAAGTTATAAAGAAGAGCCTTGGGCTCCCATTTGCATCATCTTGAAAATCTGTAATGTTATGTTGCCGGTTTGGCAACATAACTTGAGGCTTCGGAGTGCGTCTCCCTGGTGCTTCCCGGTTTTGTACTTGAAACACAGTACCTAGCTGCGTGTTGTATTCTACTACATCATGCCATAGTCATTTTTGGTGTTGGAACGATTTGGGGACTTGCTGGTTTGCCTGTGGCTGAAGTATATTTTCGATCACACCTCTCTGTTGAAGCGACTGACGGTTATGGGTATCAGCTCTTTCATCCTTCCCAGTAATGGCGATACATTTTGTAAGTTTTTGGCATTTTTAGTGGAGTTTTGGATTTACTAGACAAAATCGAAATTCTAGAGTTCGGCATGGTTTTCTGTTTTGCATTGGGATGCATGCAAAATTAATAAGGGGTTTTTGGTATCTTTGTTTTGGTTGGTTGTTATTGTAATTGGTATAGTGTGGGTTTGGGACTGGTTTGGAGTGATTTGGATGTGTATTGAGAGAGTTATGAGTTTTTTAGAGTTTTCATAGGCTGCTGGTTTGTAATTCCAGTCTGCAGATTGGTTTTAGCATAAATTCATGTTCTTATTGGGATAATCTGCATTACTCTCTTTCTCTTATCTCTATTTTTGTAAGGTTAAGTAGTAGTACTACTAACTAGTTCTGCTTTATAATTCTCATCCCGTTGAAAAGTGGAAGAGGCTGGCTTGCCGCCTACTATCAAGCAAAATTGTAATTTCAGTCCTCCCACTGCATAAGTGGTAGAGTGATATCTATGTGTAATGGTCCTCCCGCTTCATACGCAGTCGAGTTGAGGTTGTTATATAATTGCAGTCCTCTCGCTGAAATATTGCAGTTGAGTGATTCATATTTTTGGTGTATCTTACTTGGCTGGTTCACCGCCAAGTTTCCTTGCTTTCCCACTGGATAAGCGGAAGGGGCTGGCTTGTCGCCCAAGCATTGCATTGTTTTCAGTTAATTAAGCTATTGATCCCCTCAACACCGTATGCTCTCACCTTCCCACATTGGGCACTTGGTGATCAGAAAGTGGAAGGGTTACTTTCTCAGCATGTTTCAGTTTTATGATTTCTAACCTTAACGGGTTAACTTCTTGTTGTTGATTATTGTTGGCCTTGAAAATGAAAAAAAAAATAACTAGGATATTACATTCTAAAACATTTTATTTATTTTTTGTTGCATCTAGGTGAATAGAAAATCATTCCTAAGTAGTCAAAAATGATTTTGAGTCATTGGAACAAGAGTTAACACTATTTTTGACAAGTTTTGTTGAATTTTTCACTATTTTTTTTAAGAATCTCTAGTTTTTCAAAAAAAATCAAACCCTAATAGTTTTTTTTTTTTTAAACTTTATGTGGAGTCCAAAATTATTTAAACTAATTTAGATAGTTTTCTAAATTGTTTAACTAAAATATTAACTTTGTCTTTTCACTTTGTATGTGTAAGTTGATAGTTAACCATTAATTCAGTATGGCAAATTTAGGGTATGATTGACCACTAGAACCATGCCCATCTAGATATAGAGGCACCTGTCCTAAAGGTGCTAGAGATAGGGCTTGGAGGTATTCCTGTGAAGAACTGGACCCTCGGTCGATGATTTGCATTAAATGTGAAAAGGTATTTCATGGAGGCATAAACTACCTCAAATACCACCTAGCAGGCATCGAGGAGCATGATGCTAGGGTATGTCCTGGGGCCACCGAAGAAATAAAAAGAGACATTAATGCCATACTTTCAGCTGGGGAAGAGAAAAAATTGCAAAGGGAGAAGGCAAAACTAGCCATGAGAGCAGCCATAGCTGAATCTCAAGGTGCTTCAGTTGACATTGAAGAAGAAGAAGAAGCACTTCAGGGCATAGTGGGCTCTCGTCGTGGCCCACGTATCCGCAAACCTAGCACCACTTTGGCCACCACTTCTGCTTCTTATAGTAGAGTACTTGTTGCATCACCATCAGGGACACAGTCTATAGGCAGTTATTTTGTGCCCAAGAACACACTTGGAGCACAACCATCATTAGAGGCCATTGGATGGAATAGAGAGGCACACGAGAAAACAGACATTGCATGTGCTGATTTTTGGTACTTCAACAACATCCCATTCAATGTGGCAGACAGTCCTTATTCGCTAAATTTGGTTACTGCAATGACAGTTTTAGGAAAAGGGTACAAGACCCCTTCTCGCAAGGATTTGGGTGGGAGGTTAGTAAATAGCCCACTTGATTTCATTTTTAATTTTTTTTCTTGTTTATTAAATCAAAATTGTGTACTAAGACCTAATTTCACTTTGTTCTTGTAGGTTGCTCACAAATGCAGTGGATACGGCAAAAGAAGAGGTGGAGGACCAAAGAAAAGAATGGAAAAAATATGGCTGCACCATTCTTTCCGATGGGTGGACAGATGGCAAAAACCGCACCATTATTAATTTTTTGGTTGCTTGTAAGGAAAATGTGGTGTTCTTGAAATCGGTTGATGACCCCAATAAGGTGAAAAATGAAGAAAACATTGGCTGGAATGTTGGTACATATTGTCATGGAGGTGGGAGTAGAGAATGTGGTACAAATAATCACAGATAATGTAGCAGCATATGTGGCAGCAGGTAGAATCCTCCAAGATAGGCACCCCACTCTTTTTTGGACACCTTGTGCAGCACATGTCCTTGACCTTCTTTTGGAGGACATAAGAAAACTTGATTAGGTGACTCAGTTGTGGAAGATGCAAGGAGGATCACAAAATATATTTACAATCACCCTTGGGTTCTACATTTGATGAGAGAGCACACTCAAGTGAGAGATTTGGTGAGATCTGGTGTCACAAGGTTTGCAACAATTTTCTTGATGTTGCAAAGCATTCTTGGTGCATTGACTTCTTTGAAACAAATATTTGTGAGTCAAGTATGACTAGACTCACCTTATTCAAAGAAGCCTGAAGGAGAGGGTGTCACATGCATAGTCTTCGACAACCATATTGCACAAAAGGCTGTAGATATTGTGAAGGTAACTTCAAAACTTGAATTTTTAATTATTCTTGATTCAAGTCTGTCACTATTAATTTATAACTTCATTAATTAATCTTATTTTTCAATTGTAGGTGTCCAAGCCCTTGGTTAGAGTTTTGTGCTTGGTAGATGGGGATCAAAACCCAATGGGGTATATTTATGAGGCCATGGATAGGGCCAAGGAGTCTAACAAAAATTACTACAAGAAGAATAGACTCAAATTTGATCCCATCTAGGAAACAAATGATAAGAGGTGGAACAATCAGCTCCCCAACGCATTCATGTAGCAAGGTACTTCCTCAACCCCCGTTTTAAGTTCAAGGATTCTTACTCAGATCCTAATGGAGAGGTCATGGAGGGCCTCACTACATGCATCCAGATGATGATACCTGAGGTTGAGGTGAGAGACCTCGTTGCGGCCGAACTCCAAAATTATGAGGAAGCAAGGGGTAAGCTTTTCTCTTCAGAGCTGGCAAGGAGAGGAAGAACCATTCAAACACCAGGTATTACATTTTCCATTTGGATTTTGGCGTCTAAAGTAATTGATAAATTGATAAAATATGTTTTCACTTTTCTCTTTGCTTTCTAAATTTTCAATATTTTATTTTGCAGATGCTTGGTAGCAAAGTTGGGGGGGAAATACCCCAAATCTAAAAAAAATTGCTCTTGGAATCTTACATCAGCCTTGTAGTTCATGCAATTGTGAGTGCAATTGGAGCTTGTTTGAGGCCATCCACATGAAGAAGAGGAGCAAGTTAGCTCAAAAACACCTCAATGACCTTCTCTTTGTGCAATATAATCTTCAGTTGCGCATAAGGAAGGTAGAGGAAGCAACAACTGGTCCAATTGATTTGGATGATATAGATCCTTACATTGATTGGACATCACAGGAGTAGCCTCCATTGTTTACAGAGGATGACATCAATGATTTGGAGAGGCAGGCTATGGAGGAGGAGGGGGGTGGATTTGGTTTCACACTGGATGACATTGAGGAGGATAAGGAGGATGAAGAGTCATTGCCAGTGCCAGTAGAAGCTAGAGGCAGAGCTACATTTAGGATGGAGGATGAGCCACAACCTAAATCAGACATACCAAGCGAGGAGGCACAGTCACGCCCAGTGCAAACTTCTAGGACTAGACCCTCTAGTTCTACCTCTCCCTTAGTTTTTACTAAAGTTGGGAAGAGCAAGATGTAATTGTAATGATGTATTTACTTTTAGTTTTACAAAATCTATTTACTATTTTGCTTCCAGCCATCAACATTCCTCATAAGGATGTGATTTTGTACCCACTTTGCGTTTAAATATATCTAGACTCAGCTTGTTTCTTTTGTGTTCTCATTTATTGACTCATTGGATGCATCTTCTCATTGAATTTTGCGAAAAAAAGTGCATTTCTAATTAAATTTAAGCAATTTTTTAAGTTCTCGAGTTTTTTTTCACGCCTTGGCGAGTTTTTGGTTTCGGCGAGTAGTTCAACTATGCCTAAGGGTACATGGTGACCCCTTAGGCCACCCCCTATTAATAGGGGTGGGTAACATGGGGTTTAATTCCTCCCCCCTTCCATTTTTTTAAAACACCTTTTTTAATAATTGTAAAAAAAAACCTGTTCTCTAATAAATTTCTTTTGCCAAGTGCAAGCACTTAGCTGCCAAAACCTTGGTCGCATGCGTGACTTGTGCCTAAGCCAGGGGGGCTAATTTTTTTCTTTTTTTTTGCAATTTTGGTTGAATCAAGAAAATCACCATAACCTTTGATCCAGGAGTAGGATTTTAGCGAACAAAATATTTTCAAAAAATTGGTTTCTATCACTATCTAATGGTGTAGGTATTTTCCTTAGATTTTTCTATTGGTAGATTTTATAGCCTATTTAAGTCAGATGTTCATTTTTGGCTCTCAAGTTGATAAGTTTTGCCCACATCCTCCATTTTTCATGATTCTTGCAATGTTGGAAAGGTCTTTCAGAGCTCTTATAGTCCATCTATGCACATTTTCCAGATTTTGCCCTTGATATAATTAGTTCAGATTTGTGTTTTAGCACTTTGGTTGATTACTTGAATGTTTTGGCACCTGGAACCCTTTCATTTAGGTGGTATGGCTTCATTCAAGTTGCTTTATATGCATGTCCAACATTTTGTCCTTTGGGGGCATTGTAAGCATCTTTTGAATCCATTTTCTCTTTAATAGATGCATTGAGATAAAGTGCAACTCATGTACATGTATTTTGGAGATTTTTCACATCTTGTGTCATATTTTGTACTCACTATATTAAAAAGTGTCTTGGGGATGGGGTGGACAGGGGGGTTGTCTAGTGCCTTTGTTATTTTCCTATCATTGCTTTGTCAAGTGAGTTTGCCTTCACAAAAACAATGGATCTCAGTGATTCTTGCCTCATGCATTTGTACCTTGTTTTTGCACACCCTTTTTCATTTGCAGGTACTCCCTTGTGCACTTTTAGATGATGTTGCTTCTCCTTCATGCACTACATGGTCGCACAATTTCACTAGACCTATCATGCCTCTTCTTAGTTTACATTATAGGGGGTATTATACTATTTGGCTAATGCTTCCTTGGTTTCACTTGGGAGTGAATTATGCATCTAAGCACTTGCATTCCTTTTTGTGGAGGCAAGCTTTCAATCTTCCCTGATCAATGTTCTTTAGATTATGGCACCTGTATTTTTGACTTGCATTGGTTGAGTAGTGTCGTTCAGGTCACTAGTGTGGATTCATGTGCCTTCTATATCTTCGATTGATAGATGTTATTGCTTTTTTTGCCATTTGATTATTTTTTGAGTAGTGTCATTATGGCACTCATGTGAATTGTTTTCTTCTTGATCTTGATCATCATCCTAATTCTAGAAAAAGTCCTTTAGTTACAGTACTATATCAGTCATCTTTCAATAGTTGTCTGCAGCTTCTTTGTGCTTTAATGATGTTCTTCATGTTCCTATTTTTTTGGGACATTGTTTTGGAGGTTCCTTCGTCCATCTTGTATTTCTCTCTCTTGAAGAGGAGTTTTCTCCCATAGGGTTTTTCTCGTTTTTTTCGTTTGTGAGAGATTGTTTATTCATAACTCATCAATCCTTGTTGTTTTGACCCATCATTTGCATCTTTGCATTTGTTTGTTCCTCCCTAAGTTGCCCTTAAGGGAGGGTGTGGATGTGAATAAAATGTTTTACCTAATTAGTTCACCTAGTTGGTCCTATTCACATGTTAAGTTTACTTAGGTCCCAAGAATCTTTCTAGAAGTTTTAGTTGTCTAGATAAGATCTTATATTATCTTATCTCATTCACTTATTGTGTCTTAGGTCATTCAACATTTGTTTTTGTTAGTTGTTTCGTGTCATACGATTAAGACACATGTCATGATCTTGTCTATTCCTATGCTTTACCTTGCCTATATAAGGAAGGTACCTCTTGTATTGTAAACCATCCATCATCTATCACAATCACATTGTATCTTGATTTTGTGGAATAGCATCTTTTGTTGTTGCTTCTCTCTTGTCTTTGTGGAGATTATTTGGTGCTGCAAATTAAGGATCCCGAGTGCTCATTTCAACATGGTATCAAAGCGTGAGTGATTCCAACACGGAGCTTCCTAGGACATGCCGGATATTATAGACAGTTCATTGAAGAATTTTGTAGGATAAAAAATCCATTGTTTACTTTGCTTAAAAAAATTATAAATTTAACTGGACCATGGATTGCTAAACATCCTTTGAAACTATTAAAAAAGGCTTTAGTCACAGCTCCCATCATTAAAGTACCCAACTGGGGAGAACCGTTCCACATCCACACGGATGTGTCCAACCAAGCCATTAAGGCTTCTTAGGACACAAGGAGAATCAGGAAGCATCCATGTTATTTATTACATCAACAAGAACCTAAGCCTAGCAAAGAAAAACTAACCATTGAATAAGAATTTTTTACTATAGTTTATGCAATCAACAAAATTTTCCACTATATCATTGGGTATAAAGTCCTTGTCCACACTGATCATGTTGCTATTAGATATCTAATGAACAAAGTGGTGGTTGGTGACAAGATTATTTGCTAGTTATTACTATTATGGGAATTTGGCATAGCTATTATAGCTAAATCTGGAAAAGACAATGTTGTTGCTGACTTTTTGTCATGATTAACTTTGCAAAGAAAAGATGAACTAGTGGATGACAAATTTTCGGATGAGCATCTATTCGCAATATTGATCCAATCACCTTGGTTTTCTAACTTCGCCAATTAGCTCGCTATAGGGAAGTGCCCTTCACATTTCCACACTAAACAATCTAAATGACTAATAAGGGAAAACTCCATATTCAAAAGGGTAAACAGAGTGTTATTAAAAACGTGTCCTAATCATGTACTTCGAAGATGTGTGCAAGAAATAGATGTGTATGATATTATCAAGGCTTTCCATGATGAGCCTTTAGGAGGACACTTCTCCTTGCTAAGAACAAGAGACAAAATACTTCGCGTTGGATACTACTAGCCAACCATGACCAAAGATATCACCAGTACGTGAATCATTGCAATCAATGCCAATGAATGAGATGACCTAGTCTATCCACCAAGATGCCTCTTCACCCTCAAGTCTCTTTTGAGCCATTTGGAAAATGAGGATTGATTTCATTGGACCAATTGATCCATCATCAAAAGGAAATCATTATATCCCCATTTGCACTACACCACCAAATGAGCAGAAGCAAAGGCATTACCCATAGCTCATGAGGAAAAAGTAGCAGACATCTTGTACAAGCATATTTTGCAAAGGTTTGAAGAACCCCTGATTTTAGTTTCAAATCAAGGGCCTCAGCTTATGTCTACTATGATTTAGGCATTCCTGCACCACTACCAAATAACTCATAGAAAATCTTCTACTCATCATCCTAAGTCCAATGGACATGTTGAAGTTACAAATAGAGAATTAGAAGCCATCCTAACAAAAACAATTTTACTGCACAGAACCAATTGGGTTGATCAACTATCCGAAGCTATCTAGGCCCACAACATGGCATGGAAAACTACCACTAGGTTCACTCCATATGAGCTGGTCTAGAGTAAGATGTATGTTCTTCTTATATAATTCGAAATAGAGACACTTCAAACAGCTCTAGAGATTGGAGTTGATTTGACAGATGTCCAACAACTCCAAATCTCAACAACGAAATGCGCTTGGAAGCACTCCAGCATGCAAAACTAATTGACAGACAAAGGAAAGAATGGCATGGAAAGCATACCATTCATAAGTAGTTCCAGTCAAGAAAATGGGCCTTACTCTATGAATCCAGGTATTAAGATTTTAAAGGTAAACTACACACCAAATGGCTTGGACTCTATGAAATTATCCAAGTTTTTGACAATGGTGTTGTTTAGCTAGCACTAATTGATGGAGATAGGCAAAATCTGTTGGTAAATGGTCAAGGATTGAAATCTACCATAAACCAGCATCTAGAGACAAATTTTATGTGGAGATGCAAGCTCAAGTTGAGAACTTTACCTTGCAAACTCTCACTTCCATGGGTGTAGTCCTTGCTTCTTCAGGAGATTTCAATAAGTAGCAACAAAGGAGGTAACTTGAAAACTAAAAAATGGCGGTTTATCTCCCAAGAAAGGGGGGTTTAATTGAAAATAAAAAATGATAGTCAACCCCAAGGGATAGATTGAAAACCGGAAATGGTGACCTCTCTCATTTTTGAACTTTCTTGATCCGAAGTACCTCAAATTCTCGTCTTGATCACAAGCTTTGTAAAGCCCCAAATTGCTACTTCATAGAATTCATTCCAGACAGCTCCAGACTATTCCTTCAAAGAGATGTCTTTGAACAACTCGAGATTCTTTTATTGCAGAATCAAACCACTTTCACAATAGCCTTTTCCCACACTCCTAACAACTCCCGATCCAATATGCAAATACACACTCCTTTCACATTACGCTCCCTCAATCCAAATCCAATCAATCCTCGAACTATTCCAAAACATTCAATACTGGATGACACTAAGCTCTAGGCAAATTTATAATTGCATAAAATTTGTGAAAGGTATGCATTTTCTATTATTTTTCTCGCATGAGTTAAAGGTTATGCCAAATGTCGTTACCTTGCTATATAAATACAAATGTTCTAAGCAAAGATATGATGTATACTACAATAAATATGAAATGACATAAATGAATAGATACATACGACAATCTTGGACAAACTATGTCATCCAACGTACCATCAAGATACATTGTCAAATCAACATTCCTCGCCATTATGAAAAATGTAATTTGGCATTCAACGCAGGGATTAGTGACAAGTTGATTACAAGTTGCAAGGATCATCCTCAAGCGACAAGGAACTCACTTTGTCCACTTGCCGTTATTCAACAGATCCAACTCTACAAATTAATATCCACGAAATTGATATTGCGCCACAAATTGATTCACAAAAAATAATTTATGGCAATTAGAGGGCAAAGTTTTGAACTCTAGCGAGAATCTAGCCATTATACCACCTTGCCCTACATTCATTCCCTAGTCAAACGATCAAAATCTGAGGTTGTAATGTCCCCTTCTCAGTGATGTGCATTTAGTGGTCCATTGGCCTATTCCGGAGACTCGTAGGCTATTTGGAAAGGAGAATTAGGGTTTCCTATTTTCTAGGAGGATTCTTTGGTGTTTTCAAGGCGTTTATGTGGGAGTTTGACAGTTTGGATTTTGGATTCCTTCTGGGTTTTTAGAGAGCTTCAAGATGGTTCGACATGCATCTGCATCGGGTGACTTTTTCCTGACTTACTATTTTTAGTAAGTGCGACGACTGCTCAGAATGTGGTTAAAATCACTTTGGAAACACTTACTATTTTTAGCAGTATGCTATTTTTAGTAAGTACTATTTTTAGCAGTTCTATTTTTAACAGGATGTCAGCTGGCCTGTTCAGATGGCTATTTCCGGTAGGTCAATTTGAGCAGTTGGTCTTCTAGCATTTTTTGGTGCTATTCTTGGCAAGGATTCTGCAGCTCAGCTCAGATGACTATTTTTGGTAGTTCAATTCAGAGCCCCAACTCAGTTCAGTTTTGGTGATTTCCAGCACTTCAGTCTCCGACTCAATTTGGCAATAATCAATATTTGAGGAGAAGGTATTTTAATATATTAATACCTTAGGCATGAGGTATTAATATTTGATTATTTTATGGATGGACGACTTAGGAAGGGACAAAATATTAATTTTATCCTAAGTCTATTTGGGCGAAATTTGCATATGACTTCAAGGGGGTCGTCATGGTGTTAATAAGTAAATTATAACTCAAGGCAAATGGGCGATTTTCTAAGTATATTGCCTTAGTAATATTTTTTATTTGGAAGTCATAGTTGGGCGCCCACTTTACACTTTATTTTATGACACTTATATTTATTTAAAAAGGGTGAACTTGTGCAAGGAAATGAAATGAAATGCAATGCTAAATGTAGATGAAATGGAATGGCATTTGGTTTGGGCGTATTTGGAGTGCATTTGAATTTGAATTTGGTTGGCAAAAAGTTATAAATATGAGGCTTGGGTTCCCATTTGCACCATCTTGAAAATTTGTAATGTTATGCTGCTGGTTTGGCGACAGAACTTGAGGCTTCGGAGTGCGTCTCCCTAGTGCTACCCGGTTTCGTACTTGAAATACAGTACCTAGCTGTGCATTGTATTCTCCTACATTCTCAGAGTTTACCGTAGACATTTTTTGGTGTTGAAGTGATTCTAGAGACTCGCTGGTTTTGCCTGTGGCTGAAGCATATTTTCGGTCACACCTCTCTGCTGAAGCAACTGACGGTTATGGGTATCAGCTCTATCTTCCTTCCTAGCACTGGCGATAAACTTTGTAAGTTTATAGCACATTTGTTGGAGTTTTGAATTTATTATGCCAAATTGAAATTCTTAGGTTAGGTGTGGGTTTTCTGTGTTGCATTGGGATGCGTGCAAAATAAATAAGGGTTTGTTTGGGGTGTGGTTTTGATTGGTTGTCATTGCTTATGATGTACGGTGGGTTTGGGACTGGTTTGAGTTGATTTGGATGTAAAATGAGGGAGTTATGAGTATTTTGGTATTTCTATAGGCTGCTGGTTTGTACTTTCAGCCTGCAGATTGGTTGTAACAGAAATTTATATCTTTATTATAGAAATATGCATTACTCTCCTTCTATCATTTCTATTATTGTAAGGTTAGGTAGTAGTACTACTAACCAGTTCTATCTTTGTAATTCTCATCCCGTTGAATAAGTGGAAGAGGCTGGCTTGCCGCCTGATATGCAACAAATTTGTAATTTTTCAGTCCTCCCGCTGAATAAGTGGTCGAGTGATAAGTTCAATGTTTTGGTCCTTCCGTTGAAATATGCGGTAGAGTGATTGTTAATGTAATGTCCTCCCGTTGAAATACGCGGTAGAGTGATTGAACTTCAGTTTCTTGTAATCTTTCCCTTGGTCGGTTTACCGCCAAGAAGTTTAGTTTCTATCCTGCTGGATAAGCAGAAGGGGTTGGCTTGCCGCCCATGCACTGTAATTTTCAGTTTGTTTATTGATGCTGATGATCCCCGAAACATCGTATGCTCTCACCCTCCCAGTTTGGGCTCTCGGTGAACAAAAGGTGGAAGGGTTCCCTTTCAGTTGTTTTGCTTATTACTCTAACCTTAACGGGTTATTTGTTGTGGATGAATTGTTATTGGCCTGAAAAAACAAAAAAAAATTATTGGGATATTACATTGTCCATTATGGCATTCAATTGTGACGATTTTCTTGCATCATCTTTTACCCTTCTAACCATTTGCCATTTGCCATCTGCAATTTCCATCGCCACTTTGGTTCTACCACTAGTAAGAAACAACCACCACGACACCTCCAAAATTCAGCACAGGTGGCTTGTATTCAAAATAATGGGATACAAGACAAAAGTTGAACCAAAAGGTTTAGCAATTGATCAGGCTAGTGTAGATACCTTTGCAAAAGCTGAATGGTTAGCATGATTTTGGAAATATGAAGGATACAAGCTTGATTTGGTGGAAGAATTCATCCAAAATTTCCATAAAATCAATTGTAAAAGGGGTAAAGATTTCAGTCTTGTCCTCTATAATCGGGCAGCTTTCTAGAGTCCCTAAGGTTGGTGAAGACATTTCACATAGCTGGACCACCTATGAAGAACTAATTCAAGCATTTCATGTGTCGCTAGAACCTATGCCCAATTACTTACTCATTGAGGAGAAAAAGTTATGCACTGAGCGAGGAGAAAAAGTTATGTACTGAGCAAGGAGAAAACAAAAGGAAGAGACCATTCCAGTCTTCCAAAGCAGAGGACCATGAAGTTCTTCACCTACAACGGCCAATACAATACATTCCTAAGGCCAGATGTGCACATGATAACTCATCTCTGTCATGGCATCATTCATCCAGCTAGTCTCATAGATTTGCCTTTACTTTTAAACACATGTTTGCACAATATGGCCATGAAAGTTCGTCACCATAATAGCCAGATCAGCCATCTCGGACTCATCCACCTTATAATCAATCACCACTTCCTACAATAAGAAGATGGTTAGGAAAAATGGGAGGATTTCCTCCAGAGAGGTACCCCCACAACTAAAAGGCCAAAATTGGAAATAGATGCCTCTTTTACAACCTTGCAAATGCTAGCACCTCACTTTTGTACTAAAAGCCCTAAACTAGTCCTAATCCCTTGTGATTCATTTAGAGGAGGAAGATGAAATGACTATTTCCCCTACATCACCAAGACCAACCATCCTAGAAGTACCACAAGCTTCTCCTCCCAAGCCACAAAAGGAGGCTGAAGACAAAGCCATAGAGGCCATCGGGTTTGACGAGATTCTAGGTAGTCTCTCCTTGCAATAACCTCCATCATAATCAAAGGCCTTTGGAACCTCTCAAAGAGAAGGCAAACAACCAAGCGAGGAACTTGAGCCCCAACCAAATGTAGAGGAAAGTGTTCAACGTGCTCAAGCTCTTGCTCTCTCAAAACTAGAGCAAGAATTGCAAGAATGTCGAAAAAGACTCATAAATTTACAAAATATTGATAGCCTATGAGGATGAGTTAGTCAAGACACATGACATTGCAAAGCATGCAAAACAAGAATTTGAGTTTAGACTCAATGAAATGAAACAAAAATTGGAAGTCAAAGAAAACATCCTATAGGAAGCACATACAAAAGCATATTCCAATGTCGAAGTCATATGCCAATTGTAGTAGGGCCTTGCTCAACCCTAGAATGATAATGCTAGAAAGGATTAATTGCTTCTCGTCATGATGCCTTCCCTCCTGTCACCTCAAAAGTAGGCATCCAAACATCTTTTTCCCAAACATCTTTTTCCCTACCACCACATTTCATATCACTTACATCTTTTAGATTGACGGTAGAGAATACTCATACTCCGAAGAGATTTGGACACTCTTCATCAAGAATTGAACATGGCAAATTTGTGGGTGACTCCGGCATGTGAAGTTGTCATTGCACCACTAGCCATGAGGAAGCCTTTCAACAATTCCTAAAGTAGAAACTTTGCAGATTTCTTTAAAATTTCCAATTAAATTTGAAAATGATGTGGAGGTTTTAAAAACTTATTTTCAAAATGCTCCACAGATACAAAATTAGGTGTGTGAATACTTCCAGAATGGGTTTCTCTTCGAGCACCACCATACTTTCATTCTTAATCTATATGTGGTAGAATTACAATTGAGGGGATTTGTGTCCTTACAAGATAACCAAACAAAGTGGAATAAGTGGATGGATGAATATAGAGTAGCCCAGAGAACCCTAGGTCTCCCCATGAGGCATGAATACCCAAAATTTAGTTACTTTATCAAAGATTTTAAATCCCTAATTTACCAACCTCACATAACTAACATCCAGAATCTTCAACCCAACATTGTTGCATTCCAGAACACTAAAGCCACCCTACCACCAACTATCCATACTACATGTGAAGCTAGATGGAGCACCATTCTTGAAGCCCTTCACAATTTCACCAACTAACCTTAGATGGAGCTTGACAAGGGAAAGGCACATTATTTTGTTAATTGAGCAGAAATAGAACTAGATAGGAATGCGGTTCAGAATACCCCTTATCATAATGCCTACAACATTACTTTCATTGCCATAGTAGATCCTTCTAGACATGATTACCCGCTAGTTTGGCTGATTTACTTGCAATAATGGATATGAAGATGCTAGTAGAGACTTCAAAGAATATAAACAAAAGAAATATGACTATGCGGTTTGGTTTGAGAAGGTCAATTAGGCAAACAGGGGAGAAAATCAGTTGTAACCATGAGGATATGGTTTTATTGGGGGGAATGATGAGACTAAAAATTAGATGTTTGATTTCATGGTTAAAAACATCTTTTATTTATGTCTCTAAGATACTTGGCATATTAAACACATTGATAATTTCTTTTTTGCTCATAAAAGAATTAAATAGATCATGTTTGTGGATATGTTACTTTTGCATGAAATGTTACACTAATGATAAATGTTCTTCTTCTCCACATAAATGCATTTGTCATTTTGACTAAACAATGCAAGAACTTACACTCCCCCAAAACCGAAAAGGAACTACTAACAACTCCAGAGTCAATCTATGGGGCGGCCAAAGGGAACCCTGGGCTAGTTGGTTGTGGGGTTGTGTTGAGAGATCATGATGGTATGTTAATTTCAGCGGTGGCGCTCCCCTTGGGAACCCAGACTAACCACCTTGCTGAAGCCATTGGGGCCTTCCAAAGTCTTAACCTTGCTAGGTGATATAACTTCAAACATGTCTGGATTGAGGGTGATTCTAAAAACATTGTACATTTTCTTAAAGGTATCTCTAGATCATCTTGGAATGTGGAAGTTTGGATAAATAAAGCTAGGGAAATCATCAATTCTTTTGATTTATTTCTCATATTTATAGGGAGTCCAATGTTGTGGCCGACTACCTTGCTAACAAAGGGGTCAGTAGTGCTAGTCAAGTGATGTGGACCAATGAAGATAGGGTGGATACCGAGCTCTACATGCTTATTCTTTATGATAGAATTTGAAGCAGTAAGGACAATGAGTAATACTGCTTTTATTACTAGAGGTGATTCTGGAAATATTGCCTTTTTTCTCCTTTTGGCATGTGTTGGCTACAGGCGATGTAATTATGGTGCTATTATTTGGCATGCTTTGTGGGTTCATATTGTTTATGCCCGGACCTCTCTTCACAGAGTAATTGTTGTGATTTATTTGAGCATCATGGGGGGAGCTAGGAAGTGGGTTGAGTTGCAAAGTTGTGAGCAGTTGAAGAACCATAAAATCTGGAAGCTTCTTGTGAAAGGGGGTGTTACTCCATTGAGAAAATGCAGGGGGTTAACAAGGATGTTACTGCTTATTTTGATAAGCAATGGAAGGATGGCACCATTATTCTGCATGGGCACAAGGTAACGGTGGATGAGAGTTTGATAGTTGAAGTTACGGGCCTTTCCTTTGACGGCATGAAATACTAAATAGATAGGAATTACACGGAGACTGCGGCGCAGAATTTTCCGAAATCTGAGAAGGAAAGGGGGAAGCTGGTGAAGAAGACTGCTAGCTACTATGACATCAGTGTTCTCAAGGACATTTGGGCCCAACTCCTTAAGGTACTAATGGATTACTTTACTCTTGATGGGCGTTTTACCAGGGTTTATGGCCACCATTTTGTTCTGTTAAATCATTTCTGCCATAATGTTAGGGTCTCTTTTCCTTTTTTCTTGATGTCCTCGCTTCGGGCTATCTTTAGAGCTCATAGGAAGAACCCGACCAAGAACCCTATCCTTCATGAAGGGTTGCTTGTGTTAATTGATAATCATTTTCGTGCCCTTCCTGTCCCTTCTTCTTATATCCCCACTTCTTTGGATGACAATACTAGTGCAGGGGAATCTGAGGATGAGGAATCCATTTTGGATTTGGAGGATGAAACTTTCTCTCCTCCTAAAAAAGCTAAAACTGAGAACACCCCTAAAACTAAACCTATTCTGGGTAAGGGTAACAAGGGATTGGAGCAGGTTGTTGTCTCCTCCTCTTCTACCTCTGTTGGTAATGAGCCTCTACTTCCGGTGGCCATAGGGGGAATTCTAAGGATAATGCAGTCAATAAGAGAGTCAGCTCAGAGCTCGGGTCAGAATTATGAGATACCCCCTTCGTCTCCTCGTCAAGAGACTAATAAAACTACTGGGGTTGTAGTTCATAAGGACCTTCATGCCAAGAGTGTTGAGCTTAATGACAAAAGGGACGACTATGTGGACATCCTAGGTATGGCTAGATACCATGCCATTGATACGCTCAGTCTTTTTAAATGTCTCTTCCATGAAATCAAAGAGGTTAAACTTAACCAGAGGGATTTGAGTAGTAAGTAGTGTTGATGTGTTTTTTATGCACATGCGAACACAGAATAAAATACCTAAAGGGTACCTTATCCTCTCTTGAATAAAGTCTCCGAATGCTGAAGATGTCGCGAAAAGGATCAATCGGGATGACATCAAGGTTCTTTGTTGTAGGATCTCTACGTGTGGATAAGCACCAGTGGTATGATGTGATTTTGCTAGAATCACAAGGGGACTTACACTTGACGACCTAAACGTCTGATTTGCTGGAATCACAAGATTTTACTAACTTAGATTTGAAAAAAAGGAAAAAAGGACAAGGTCGAGGAAAGGATCTAATTCTGACACTAAGAATGTAGGAGCAATGAATGATCTTTGATGAAATTCTAACTAAGTCTTGTTTTGACATCGCGGGACCATCTCCACAAGGTTGGTGCGATCTTCGGAGGAAAGCTTTATGATGTTCAGATCATCGCTACAGGCATAGACACCATCAAGCTGATGCATATCAGTGAAGAAGCGACAATTGAAGTTGAGCTTAAGCTGAATGATTCTAGTTGACTACACAAGGCGAGTCTGCAATCAACAAACTGCTAGTAGTATGGATATACGAATTTCACCATCAATCAAACACATTTCTTCCACTCATCTAATAACATGAAATCAAATTTGAGAAGTATAAAGACCATGCAAATTGTTGAATCGACCCATAGATTTCACCATTTCTTCAATGAAGTTTTACAAGTCTTTTACAACATCTTGGCAACAATCTTTGCCTTCTCTCTCTACTCTACTCTAAGTGCTATTCTATCAACTGACTATCCACTATTTCTAACTATTTACCCACTATTTTTCCACTATTCACTAACTACCTTCTATTAGCCTTTACAAAATGAAGAGCCGGGGCTTATATAGTGCCCTTAATACAATTCAATGGTTAAGATCAATTTGAGATCAATGGCCAAGATTCTATAATGAAAACCCTAATTAGGGTTTGTTACAACAAACTCAATTTTGACCAATGAAATAATTGTATTAATTGGACACATGTCTTCTCTGGAAAATTTGACCAATGGATAGCTGGGGCAGGTACATCGAAGTTTGTGCCATCTCCCATGAGTTAGATACATTGAATCTGGACACGCTGAGGTGGACCAACCCGACTAGAGGAGTGATGACTAGGATGCCACCTCGTCTAACACTTGGTTGATGCTCAATTTGGTGATGCTTTCCTTCAAATGCTGGACTGGAAGATAGATGGAGAAGGTCACCCTTAATGATGCTGGACTGGAAGAGGTTATTCCTGATGATGCTTGACCGAAGAAGGCCGTCCTTGTCGATGCTAGACTAGAGGAGGTCGTCCTTGTCCTGACTTGATCTTCTTTGATGAGAGTCCGCCAAGAAATTGGTCCTCCGGCTTTGGGGGTCATCCTTTGATGCCTACACAAAAGATTTAAAGTTAGTCTTTGAGTATCAAACCTTAAAGCACGAAATTTAAGACCTTTCAAGGGTATAATTTAAGATATTAATTTGAAAAAGACATGATAAATCAAGAATTATGCATTTTCAAATTAACTATGAATGGAAATTGGATTTTCAAGACTTAGACTTTACAAAATTGTTATGAAATCACAATAAGTCTTGAATAAGAACTTCAAAAAATTCTTCATACCTTCTCCTTTGAAAGCCTAACTATAAAACCTTGGAAAATGAAGAAAGAAGACCGGATTTTGTTGGACAAGGGTTGAATTGTGGTCTTCCTTTGGATGAATTACGCCTCCATTAGCCTTCAAAAGAGCTTCACTTTCCACTAGCCTCCAAACACTTAGCAAATTCTAGAAATTATCCTCCAACTTATCAAGAAATTTGCCTCCATCTCAGCTAGGATTCGCTCTTCAAATTGCTCCTCAATTTCGCATAAGGAGTGAAAGAATGATTTGCATTTGCTACAACACCCCTCTCTTATATAGGGCGCTCACCCTAATTAACCATGAGGCCGACCTAGGTTTTTAGTAATAAAATAAGATAAAATCTCACCTAAAAGGAGGCCGACTTGCTTGTAAAAGCAAATAAATGCTCTTGAGCGCTCACCTTTTATTTTTTTTAAATTTTAAAAATTAAGTTTAGTGCCTCCAAGGTAAAAATTTTTATTATTTCAAGGCCTAAAAATTAATTTATTAAATTGCCAATGCCTTAATTAATGCGCATTTAATTCAACTGCCCAAATGTCTTGAATTTGGCAAATTTGGCGAAATTTGGGAATATCAAGGTTTGTTTGAGGCTTAGTGAAGTTTCTTCAAGATTTTGCCCTGGACCCTCTGGAAGGGTCAGGAGCGATTTTCAATTTTAGGCCAAAATTTCACCTTAGTTTGATCACTAAACTCCTTCAAGGCGATCTCCAGGGTTCATTCACCTCCATCACTGGGCTAGCACATCAAAAATTTTAAGGAAACATTGCATTTTTGGGAATTTCGCTCTGGACCCTTTGGAAGGGTTAGGAGTGAAATTCTCTCCTAAGCTCAAAATTCTCATTTTTCAAAGTTTGCACCCCCTTCAAGGCATCCCAAATAGGCTTTTTCACTGTAGTCCAAGCTTAGTCTCACTCAAAACTTGGAGAAAAAGGTGGATTTAGGGTTTTTCGCCATGGACTCTCTGGAAGGGTCAGGAGCAATTTTTCTTATCTAGGCTTACTCCATCATTTTAACTCCAATCCACTTCACAAGGTTAGGCAATGATCCTCTTCATTTACTTCATGCATGCTTGGTTTGTTATTGCAAGGCAAAATAGGTGTTTGAAGGATTTTTGCCCTGGACCCTCTAGAAGGGTCAGGAGCGATTTTCCTTCTCTGTCCTAGAATCATCATTTCTTGGAACAAAGATCCACTCATTAGTGGTCTTAAAGGTCTTTTCTTCCTTGGTATATCCTTGCCTTAGCACAACTTTGAAAGGAACATGTTGGTTTTATGATTTTCGCCTTGGACCCTTTGGAAGGGTCAGGAGCGATTTTTCTCATTTGGGCTCAATTCCTTCTATTTTCACCTTGTCCCATACTTGCCTTAGCAAAACTTGATAGCAAAGAGTGATTTTGAGAAAATTCGCTCTGGACCCTTTGGAAGGGTCAGGAGCGAAATTTTCATTCTTGACCAAAAATCATCATTTTTCCAACTTGAAACTTCTTTGCAAGGTAGGTTTTCATCTTTCATCATGCTAGGAATAAAGTCTCATGTCCAAGGAAGGCCAAAAATGTGGTTATGAGGAATTTCGCTCTGGACCCTCTGGAAGGGTCAGGAGCGAAATTGCCTTGTCCAAAATTCATCATTTTGCATGCTTCCAAATCTTTAAATGATGTCCAATCTTCACTCCAAGAGACCCTGCATATCACAATTTAGCCAAAATTAGTGAAAAATGAGCATCAAATAAGATTTTCGCTCTGGACCCTCTGGAAGGGTCAGGAGCGAAATCTTCATTCTAGGCCAAATTGCTCAGTCTTTAAGTTTCAAACCATTCCACAAGACAAGGTTAGATCATTTTCAAGGCCAGGAACCGGATTGCAAGCTCAAACAAGGTGGCAAATGAAGTTTATGATGAATTTCGCTCTGGACCCTTTGGAAGGGTCAGGAGCGAAATTCCTCTTCTAGGCTAGAATCCATCATTTTCTTCAAGGTTTTCAATCATTTCCAATTTTCCCTTCAAAATGCCTTGCAAATCAAAATTTGGTCAAATAAGGCAAGAAATGAGTCCTAGGTTGATTTTTGCTCTGGACCCTCTGGAAGGGTCAGGAGCGAAATTCCTAATCTTGGCCAAAATCCTGACTTCATTTTCACATTTTTCCATCCAAACAAGCGTTTTGCCCTCAAAGATGCCTGGGAACGAGTTGGTTCTAAGTTTGGGTCAAACTAGAATGTCTTATGGAGATTTTCGCTCTGGACCCTTTGGAAGGGTCAGGAGCGAAATTCGCTTTGGACCCTTTGGAAGGGTCAGGAGCGAAATTTGACTTTTTGAACTCTCCGTCAGGATCATTTTATGGAATATAACATTTAAGTATCACTTATACTTTAAGTTATATTCCATATATACTTTCAGGATGTTTGAGAGTGGTTTCAGACCTCCAGGAGTTATATTGCAAAATCTAGTTTTTGGAGGATTTTCAGTTTTCCAAACTTAGTCAAATTTCAGGATCAGGGCATTCCAGACTTAGCCAAATTTCAGGATCAGGACATTCCAGACTTAGCAAAATTTCAGGATCAGGACATTCCAGACTTCATCACTCATCAACTTGACATCACTCAAGCAGAACCTGCTATCCAGGTGATCCCCTTGGTGACACTCGAAAGTTAAAGGCTAACAGACAAAACCCTAAAAGACCTAAAAACAAACCCTAGAAAGCAAAAAGTAGGGGTCCCCATTTGCAATGGGGTGATGTGTGAAATGGTCACAACAAGTAGGAAGCTATGCCCACCTCTACTAGTCAGGATAGACAAAATGGTGACGGTCAGTGGACTGAGGATGAGAAAAAATCTGTTGTCGATTGTATCAATAGAGTTGTTGTAGGTATTGATCAGATGAAGAAGGGTTTTGAAGATAGATTCACCCATGTTGAGGAGAATTACAAGAAAATTCAGGCCACCCTCATTACCATTATGTCCAACAACCATAGAATTGTTAAGCAGACAGTTGATGCTATGAATATTATGGTAAATAATCTTGGCAGTGTTCAACATGACAAAATGCTGATCAATTTGGATGGTGATAAAGACAAGACTCAAGGGGATTCTGGCCCTTGTAAGCGGATTAGGGGGAATTTGAAAAAGAAAGCTGCCACCCAAAGTGTGGACTACAAGGAGCTGAGGTTTATTGCTAATAATATGAGTCTCCTGGAGGCTGAGGTAGCTGAGACCCTGTTGTGACGTATTCACAAATCGCCCCATTGCAAATGGGGACCCCTACTTTTGGCTTTCTAGGGTTAGTTTTATTTGCTTAGTTGTTTGGTCTTGGCTTTTAGCCTTTGTATTTGAGAGTTGCCAGAGGGCTCATTAAGATAGGGTGGTCTGCTTAAGTTCAAATTGGTCAGTAGGTGGTCCATGTCAGGGTCTCTATTGAAGGTTTCCTCTTGGTTAGGCCTCGGAGCTTGTTAAATCTTGATTGGGAATAGAGGGATCTTTGTACCTTGCCATCAGTCTAAGTGAAAATCCAAGGGTGGCCTTGCCTTTAAGACCTGGGCTTTTAGTCAAGGAAGTGATGAATTTGAGCACAATTACCAAATTCGCTCTTGACCCTTCCAAAGGGACAATAGCGAATTTCCTTAGAACCCTCTTTTGCTCCCAGTCTAGACCTCAAAGCCTACTCCTATGCCTTGACTGAGTAAGGAATGACCTATTTATGCCTTGTGAGCATATTCAAGTAAGATTTGATGATGAAAATGTTAGGAATTTGACCAAAAGGGTGAATTTCGCTCTTGACCCTTCGAAAGGGTCCAGAGCAAAATTCCTTGATCTCCTTGTTTTGGACAAAACCTTCATCCTAAGGCATGGATAGGAGGGAAATACGCTTGAGTTCACCCTTGGAGATGCCTTAGACAAACGTAGACATGGAAATTTGGATAAAAGGTCAAGAATTCAGCCTAAAACATGAAATTCGCTCCTGACCCTTCCAAAGGGTCCAGAGCGAAATTCCTAGATATGTCCTGTCCTTCCAAAGGTACCTGAGCGAAATTGTTAAGATACGCTTTTGACCCAACGTTTTGACTTAGGTGCCTCCTTAAGGTGGTTTGTTAGCACATCTTGAGGTGAGAACAATATGAATGAGGGAGAAGTTTGAGTGTTTGGATGGTGTCTAAGGCTAATTCCCTCAAATTCGCTCCTGACCCTTCCAAAGGGGCCAGAGCGAATTCCCTTATATCTCCCTTCTTGGTCTTAATTTGCCTCATAAACCTTGTCCTTATAACGTTATGAAGAGAGAATTGATGTGTGCGACAATGTGAAGTGATGAAAAGTAAGGAATTTGAGCATAATTGCAAATTTCGCTCCTGACCCTTCCAAAGGGTCCAGAGCGAAATTTTTCCAAGCTCCTGACCCTTCCAAAGGGTCCAGAGTGAAATTCCCCAAAAGACCTCTTTCTTCACTAAGGATATCAAATAGTGGACATACATGGCAAGGAAAGGATTCAAAAAGACAAGTCCAAAGCAACATGAGTGAAAAAGGGACATGAATTGAGCCAAAAAGAGCAAATTCGCTCCTAACCCTTCCAAAGGGTCCAAAGCGAATTTCTTCATGAAGCATTATCCCTTGCTCCAACCTTTGAATTAATCCATTCCTAAGCATTCTTGAAGGCAAAACACTTGTTGTTGATGAGGAAAGGTTGAAAATGAAGTCAATAATGAAAACTTTGAGCCTAAAATGTAAATTTCGCTCCTGACCCTTCCAAAGGGTCCAGAGCGAAATTTTTCTAATCTCCTCACCCTTCCAAAGGGTCCAGAGCGAAATCCTTAAGATAGCTTATTTCCTCACCAAAAGCATTGAGTAGACACCACTTTGAGAGCAAGTTGGCTTGAATATGATAAGATAAAGGGGAATGGGCAAGTCCAAGGCAAATTGGATGTGAATTGAGCCTAGAAATGCAAATTTCGCTCTTGACCCTTCCAAAGGGTCCAGAGCAAAATCCTTAGGAAGACTCTCAATTTCACCTAGTGCACTAAATGAACCTTGTTTTGATATCAAATTGACTTGATGGTGATGGGAGGAGGTATAGTAAGTTAAATTCAAGACAAAGAAAGGATGAATGGATGAATTTGAGCCAAGAATGCAAATTTCGCTCCTGACCCTTCCAAAGGGTCCAGAGCGAAACTCCTTAAACCTTTATTCTACTCCATGTTTGAGACCAAGATCTTTGTTCCTATGGCATAGTTGAGGGAAGATTGATGTATTCTTTCCTTGAGAAGTGATTTGAGGCAAAGAGATGATGAAATTTGAGCTAAAATGCCAATTTCGTTCCTGACCCTTCCAAAGGGTCCAGAGCGAAATTCTTAGGAGGACTAATGTTTTGCCTAGGCCCTTGAGCAAAACCTATCTCTATGCAATTTTGGAGGCAAGTGACATGATCTTGATAAGGTAAGGGTGAGAGATGAAGTTCTATGAAGGAAGATTGAGTAAAATGAAAATTTCGCTCCTAACCCTTACAAAGGGTCCAGAGCGAATTTTTTTCTTGAGGCCTGTACCTTGCCCAAGGTCCAGAGCGAATTTTTCTTGAGGCCTGTACCTTGCCCAAGGTCCAAAGTGAAGTCCTTCTTTAGGCCATTTTGAGGGTCAAATTAGTGATGTCTTCATGAGATAGGGATCGAAAGGTGAAAATCAATGCAAATTGAAGTGAAAGGAAGGAAGAATTCAACCTAAAGGAAGAAATTCGCTCCTGACCCTTCCAAAGGTTCCTAAGTGAAAATTTCATTATAGGTCTTGTCCTTGGAGAGGATCCAGAGCGAATTTCATTATAGGGTCTGCCCTTGGAGACGATCCAAAGTGAAATTGATCTTAATGCCTTCTTGTTGATGATTTAAAGTAAGAAATGTCATGTTAGAATCAATATATCATGTATTCTTAATCATCTTTTGTTTGTTTTGCAGGGTCAACAAGGACAAGTTGGAGGAAGATTAGGCCAGGACAGGGGCGACCTCTTCCAGTTTCATTATCATCAAGAGCACTTCAAAAGCATGGAGAACTCAAGGTGCTTCTGAGATGAAAGACTTCTAGTGTTCAAAAAGTTGCAGGCAATGGAGCAAAGACTTCATTCTTCCACATGGAGAAACCACAGGATGTCAAAAGAAGGATCTTACAAACACTTCAAAGAGAGAAATGCCACCAGAGGAGGAGTGACTTGACCGTGAAGACGCTTCATCAAGCACATGAAAGTCAAGGAGGTACATCTTTCATCTAGTACATCAAGGACAGATGAGGATCAACCAGAGCCAATGCAAGGGTACGTTGAAGAAGCAGATAGTTTCAGAAGAGTTAATCAAAGTTAGCTTCTCAGCATCATCACATTGAATATCAAGAAATACAACGTTCCTTGATTCACCAAGCACAAACGCAAGACAAAGTGGCATCCCAGTCACTGTTCCTCCAGTCAGATAGGTCCACATCAGCATGTCCAGATTCAATGTACCTGACTCACCAGTGATGGTGCAAACTTCGAGGCACCTACCCCGATTTCCTATTGGCTCACAAATATTGAATGTAATTATTTCATGGCTAAAGGAGTTTGTTGTAACAAACCCTAATTAGGGTTTTCATCTTGTAATCCTAGCCATTGATTGTAAATCAATCAGAGCCATTGAAATGTAAAGAGCTCTCTATATAAAGCTTTGGCTCTTCATTTGTAAAGGTTAATAGTTGGTTAATAGAGGTTAGAATAGCTAATAGTCAGTAAAATAGAATAGCAATTAGAATAGAATAGGAGGAAAAGGCAAGAAATTGTTGCCTGAATTGTAAATGAACTCCATTTTCATTGAAGTTATGGTGAAATGTGTCGTTTCTTTGCAATATGCATGGTCTCTTGTTGAGTCTTCATTTTAGATGATAGATAATTAGATTGAATGAAGGAAGTTACTGAATGCCCTCGCGTGGAATCCGCTTAGTCCAAACCACTAGCCTCTTGCTGATTGTAAGGGCGCCCTGCATGGTCAACTCGCATTGAATGAGCTTAATCTCGATTCATTGCGCGTCTATTGTTCATGCATTAACTTGAATGGTGATCAGTGTTTGATAGTGATGATTTGAACATATTCGAAGCATCCCTCAAAAGATCACATTGATTTGGTGTTGAATTGTTCAGTTTGATGGTGAAACCTAGCCCAGTAGGACTCCACATAGTCATTCATCCATCTTCTTGCATTCTCGGTCTTAGATTAGATTCTCCAAACCCTGTATCTTTTGATATTTCTTTGTCTTCCAGCTAGTAGATAGGACTTGAGTTCCAACAAATCAGACGCTCAGGCATTCAAATGTAAGTCCCCTTGTGATTCGAGCATAATCACATCAGACCAAATTGAGCTTATCCACACATAGAGACCCTACATACCGGAACCTTGGAGTTGCCTCGATTGATCCTTACGCGAAATCTTCAACATTTGAGGAAACTTTGTTCAAGAGAGGATAAGATACTTTGGTATTTTATTCTGTGTTCGCATGTGCATGAAAAACACATCAATAGACCCTTAAAAGCCTTATGTAGGTTTTGTTCTCTGTTTCTCTGGTGCTGTCTCATTTTTGTTGCTGGTTAGTGGGTCGTTGTTGGTTTTTTGCTGGTTCTTTGTCTGCCATATGTATTGTTCTTTCTTCTACATCCTGTTTTGTTTTGAATTTTGTTTTGATGTTTTGATTCTAATCCCTTTAGAATCTTCTTTGTTAAGGATTTCAAGGCCCCTTCAAAACCCGTTTTTGCCTTAATCCAAAACTCCAGAGTCAATCTATCTACTCCAAGCCAGGATTAGAACCCCTCCTACAATAAATGCCTCGGTGGCTAAACAATCGCATGTCACTTTATCTCAAGCCAAATTACAAGACACCTTAAGCAAGTTCAACTCCCAATTGGTCATCCAACAAGCATTGTATGCCAATTGAGAAAATATTGCCTTCATCGATTCAAGGAATCTTCAATTTAACCCTCATCCAACTCAATTACCATTGAAACTCATGGATTACTCCAGTTTGATTCCCCAAACGGATTTGATATGCCCTAAACGTCTTTGTTGGCATTTTGTTGCTATAACTGATTGGTACAGTACCATTCTTTCTTCCTTAATTTATGCTTTTTGAATAAAGGGTGAATATATATTTCCGAGCCCATTTTCTTGATTCAATTCTTAGTTAAGAATTTTAAGTTGCTATTTTTGTTTTAGAAGAAAAGTCATTATTTCTCTAATTTGCCCCCTTTTGGGGCTCATCTAATGAAAATAAGAAGGAAAGTTTCCCTATTCTATTGAGTTCCAGATCCCTCTTGAAGGAGAGTCAGGCCCACTCATCCAATGAAGGTGATCCTCAGATTTGTTTCATGTTGTGTTGATGTGTGAATTTGTTACATTTTGTTATAATTGTTAATGTTCAATAATTGTAGTGGTATCATAATTATTGTGCATCATCTCAAGCTAAAGTCTATAGACGTTATTCTATTTCTAAATTTCCATTTGGTTTCCATGAATACTAGATCAAAGTGTGAAGTAGAATAGTATTTGATTTTTGCAAAAAGCTTTCACAAGTGTTAAATAGATTACCATCTCTATTCCACAAGAGTGAAATAGATTGACATTTATTTTTCTGCAAAATGTGTGGTGTGTAGTAGACATTTTAATTTCCACAGTGTGTTAGAATAGAGATTTATTTTCTTGTAAGTGTGGATTACAATAGCCATTTCAATTTCACAAAAGTGTGGTAGAATAGGATTTGATTTCTTCACATCCTAAAATCTTAGAAAAAAAACCAAACTCGCAATTGTTGAAATAATCAAAACCATTGAAAGACACCCCCAACATGACTCACAATGCCTTACCACAAATCGCTTTAGACCACTCCAAATTGATAAATTAAATTTGTAGGGATAGTGACAACTACTTCAACCCATATCATCACTACTATGGAGGCATGTAGAATTGGTAGAGCAAATTATAGGCTAGGGGACTGTTTTGACGTTTTCACACATCGCCCCCTTGCAAATGGGGACCCTTGCTTTTTGCTTTTTAGGGTTTGTTTTCTAGGTCTTTTAGGGTTTTGTCCGTTAGCCTTTGCATTTTGAGTGTCGCCAAGGGGATCACATGGATAGCAAGTCCGGCTTGAGTAATGTCCTGATCCTGAAATTTTGGCTAAGTTTGAAAGTCCTGATCCTGAAAATTGGCTAAGCCTGGAATGTCTTGATCCTGAAATTTGACTAAGTCTGGAAACTGAAAAACCTCAAAAAACTAGATTTTGCAATATAACTCCTGGAGGTCTGAAACCACTCTCAAACATCCTGAAAGTATATATGGAATATAACTTAAAGTATCACTTATACTTAAATGTTATATTCCATAAAATTATCCTGATAGAGAGTTCAAAAGTCAAATTTCGCTCTTGTCCTTCACTGAGGATCCAGAGCGAATTTCGCTCCTGTCCCTCTTCAAGGGTCCAAGGCGAATCGCTCCTGTCCCTCACCAAGGGTCCAGGGCGAAAAGGCTTATTTGAGTCATTCCTGACCTTGTTTGGTCAAATTGGAACATCAAAGGCATGGTGGAGGACGAAATGAACGTGATAGAGCATCCAAATTTGATTAAAGACAATGAAATGATGGAGTTTTGCCTAGAAGGGTAATTTCGCTCCTGTCCCTCACTAAAGGACCAGAGCGATTTTCTTTATATACACATTTTTAGACCTTTCTTGGACTTGAACTCTTATTCATGGCATGTAACAAGATGAAATCTTCCCTAGCAAAGACATTTCATGATAAAAGATGAAGCATTTTGGCCTAGAAGGCAAAATTCGCTCCTGTCCCTCACTGAAGGACCGGAGCTTGATTTTCAAATTTGCACTATTTTTGCAAGATCAAAATGATTTTATGATTTGAAGAGATCAAGGAAAACATGATTTGTGCGTTGAATATAATTTGAGTGGTCCACAAACAAGGAAATATACCAAGATGACAAAAGGCGCCCCTGTCCCTCACTGAAGGTCCAGAGCGATTTTCTAAAAAGTGCAATTTTCTTGCAAGGACAAAGCAAGTTTTGTGATTGAAATGAATGGAAGAAGGCGTGTTTTGCCCGTTGAAGATAATTTGGAAGCCTAACAAAGGACGGATAAGCTTGGATTTGCAAAATCGCTCCTGTCCCTCTCCAAGGGACCAAGGCGAAAAACCTAATATCCACCCTTTCTCTTCAAGTTTGGACAAATCTAAGCCTTGACATAAGTTTGAAATGAGGTTTAAAATGCCTTGAGGTGGAATTGAGATGCAAAGATTACAAATTTTGATGACAATGGGGAAAAGTGCTCCTGTCCCTCACTGAAGGACCAGGGCGATTTTTTACAAAACCAATAACTTCCCTCCAAGGTTACGCTAAGGCAAGATTGTGCAAGGATGAAAAAGTTTTCTAAGGCATGGTGAACAAAGATTTGACTTCAAAATTTGCTAATCCTAGGCTAAAATACAAAAGTCGCTCCTGTCCTTCACTGAAGGACCAGGGCGAAAAGTCTTTGAAACACCTATTTTGCCTCGCAAAGAGCAAGCTAAACGTGTATGGAATGGATGAGAGAGATCATTACTTACCCCACATTGAGAGTTGGCAATTAAAAGGACGAAGGAATAAGAGCAAAAGTAAAAATCGCTCCTGTCCCTCTCCAAGGGTCCAGGGTGAAAAAGTCTTAAAGGCACCTTCCTCTTAGAGATCAAGTGAAATCAAACTCAAAAAATCCAGTTAAAAATGCCATTTAAATGTCTAGATGAAGTTTTGGGCGGAAAAAGGGAGGTATGCAAGGTCTAGATTAAAAAATCGCTCCTGGCCTTCACCAAGGGTCAAGGCGAAATTGATGATATCCTTCATTTTTTGCATTAATTGAAGGTTGACATTCCTTGAAATTCACCAAAATTTGCTAACTTTGGGGCATTTGAAAAAATTAAAATTAAATTGGCATTTAATAGAAGACACATTGGCATTTAATAAATTAATTTTGAGCCTAAAAAAAAATTGAATTCTTATTATAAAGGCATTTAAAATTAATTTTTGTAAAATTAAAAATACAAAGTGAGCGCTCAAAGGCATTATTTTGCCTTTATAGGCAAGTCGGCCACCTTTTTAAAGAGTTTTTATTTATTTATTTATCCCTTTTGCCAAGTCGGCCTTGGAGGAAAGGTGGTGAGCGCTCTATATATATTGGAGGTGTGTTTTTTCATTATCCAAATCATTCACTCATTGCTTCAAGTGCGAATTTGGAGAGCTAATTGAAGGTGCGAAATCTAGCTAGAGTGGAGCGAATTTCTACTAAGTGTGGAGACTAAGGGGGGCAAAATTCATCTTGAAGGCTATTGGAGAGGCGTATTTCTTGCTAGTTTGGAGGATAATTTCCAGATTTTTTGAAGACATTTGAAGGCGAATTTCCAGATCTTGAAGAGGCTAGTGGAAGGTGGAGTTCTTTTCCAAGCTAAAGGAGGTGCATTTTATCCAAGGGAGAGCTTTGATCTACACTTTGCCTAGCAAAATTCATCTATTTTTACATCATTTCTTAGAGTTTAATACTCAAGAGGAGGTATGGCGAAATCATCTTGACACCATTATTGAAGATTTGAATTTTGAACTTTTATTTTGAAAATTCTAAGTTTGGCATAGTTAATTAGGAAATGATAACTCAAGATTTATCTTGAAGTTTCCTAATTAAAATCTTACATTTTCCTTTTGAATCCTAATTTCTACACTTCAAGATATATTATTAATTGTGAAATGTTGTGTAGGTATCAAGATGGCGACTCCCAAGCTCGAAGGATCTACAAGTCGGAAGGCTCTCCTCAAGGAAAATCAAGCCAGATCAAGGACGGTCTCCTCCAAGAAAATCAAGCCAGGAGAAGGGCGACTTCCTCCGATCAAGCATCGACAGGGACGACCTTCTTCGATCCAGCATCATCAGGATAAGGGCGACCTCTTCCAATCCAGCATTACAAGGCGAGGTACATCATCATCCTGCACATTAGAGACAAAAGAAGTCAGAGCAAAGGGTTCGTTGAAGAAGCAGATAGTTCCAGATGAATTAATTAAAGCTAGCTTCTCAACAACATCAAGTTGAATATCTACCAAGTTACAAGTGTCAGACGAGGTGGCATCCTAGTCATCACTTCTCCAGTCAGTGTGGTCCACCTCAGCATGCCCAGATTCAATGTACCTAACTCATGGGTGATGGCACAAACTTCGATGTACCTAACCCGACTATTCATTGGTTGAATTTTCCAGAGAGGACATGTGTCCAATTAATACAATTATTTCATTGGTCGAGCATTAAATGTTATGTAATGGTTGTAACAAACCCTAATTAGGGTTTTCATTGTAAAATCTTGGCCATTGATCTCGAATTGATCTAAGCCATCGAATTGTATTATGGGCACTATATAAGCCCCGACTCTTCATTTGTAAAGGATAATAGAAAGCAATAGAATAGAGTTAGTGAATAGAGAGTAGTTAGAAGGTGATTAGCAGTTGATAGAATAGCAATTAGAGTAGAGTAGAGAGAGAAGGCAAAGATTGTTGCCAAGATGTTGTTGTAAAAGACTCGTAACTTCATTGAAGAAATGGTGAAATTTATGGGTCAATTCGACAATTTGCATGGTCTCTATACTTCTCATATTTGATTTCATGTTATTAGATGAGTGGAAGAAATGTGCTTGATTGATGGTGAAATTCGTATATCCATACTACTAGCAGTTTGTTGATTGCAGACTTGCCTTGTGTAGTCAACTGGAATCATTCAGCTTAAGCTTAACTTCAATTGTCGCTTCTTCATTGATATGCATCAACCTGATGGTGTCTATGCCTACAGTGATGATTTGAACATCATAAAGCTTTCCTTCGAAGATCGCACTAACCTTGTGGAGATGGTCCTGGGATGTCAAAACAAGACTCAGTTAGAATTTCATCAAAGATCATTCATTGCTCTTACATTCTTAGTGTTAGGATTAGATCCTTTCCTCGCCCTCGTCTTTTTTCCTTTTTTTAAAAATCTAAGGCAGTAAAATCCTGTGTTCCAGCAATATTCAAAGCAAATCAGAAGTTCAGTCATCAAGTGTAAGTCCCCTTGTGATTCCAGCAAATCACATCATACCACAGAGAGCTTATCCACACGTAGAGACCCTACATACAAGAACCTTGAAGTCATCCCGATTGATCCTTTTCGCGACATCTTCAGCATTCGGAGGCTTTACTCAAGAGAGGATAAGGCACCCTTGGGTATTTTATTCTGTGTTTGATAGTGTACAAAATACACGTCAACAGGGACATGTTTGGATATGTCTAAGATGTGATAAGCAGTATACAAGATCCTATAGTCAGGGGAAAGGCCTTTTTTGTCCAATCCTTGGATTGGAAATCAGAGCCCATCCAGGAAAAAATGGTGTACTTATACCACCTTTTAAAATAGAAAAATATATTAAGGAGCAAAACGAAGCAAATGCAAGGGTTGAAAAATAGAACATGGCAACCATTGAGTAGAGGAAGAGGCTCCCAGAGACGACCTGCATCATCTCAAACATAGTGTCATCCCTAATACTATAGGAGGAAGTCATCCTTCTTTGAGTAGGAATGAAGATGAGGCTAGTATTTCAAAGAGAGCTAAGAGACCATTGGAGAGGGCATTTAATAATGATGCCAGAGATATTGCAGGCCAAACAATTGAAAGATGCCTGAATGTAAATCGCTTGTCTTTCAATGTTGTTCGATCACCCTATTGGCAAGACATGGTAAACAAATAAATGAAGCTCCAAAGGGATACACAACCCCAGGTTATATGAAGGTGAAAACTACTTTATTGTCAAAGGAGGTCGGACATATAGAAATTTCTTTTGGTCCCATTAAGGCATCAAGGAAAGAAATAGGTGTAACCTAAGTCACCAGGTCGATTTCGAATTCGAAGTTCAACAGCTTTGAAATTCGAATAAAGTTCGATGCTGAAAAAATTCGAAATGTATAAAATTCGAATTAAATTCGCCATATGTAATTTTTAAACTTTTTTTTAATAAATATATATAATATATCTATAAATTTGTGTAAATAGGTTAACATTGATAAATAGATTTGAAACCATTACAAAAAGATGACACATTTATAAAATATAAAATGTAGGAAACATATGCTTTCACTATTGCAAAGATGTTCTTTTGTCAAAAAGGTACAATAACAGTCAAAAACTTTAGAACTTTAAAATAACTCTAAGTCATCAAGAGCACTTGGCTGGGATGCCAAATCATCATCATCTGTATCACTACTCAGTTCATCATCTGCAAAGTCAGGCTCATCTGCATCTGGCATTGCTATGCCTTCAAGAGTTTGTTGTAAAGAAGTGTTCTTTGCTGATTTGTTCATCAGCAATTTCAAATTGCTGCGAACATAGACAAGATATCCCAACTTTCCAGTCAGCAATTTGTTCCTCTTTTTGGAATGGATGTGGTCAAAGCAACTCCAGTTCCTCTCACAAGCTGATGAACTTTCTCCCTGACTCAAAATTCGAATAGCAAACTCTTGCAGTTCAGGAGCTGATGATCCATAAGAGATCCACCATCTATATCCAGACATATGTGGCAAGTCATATTTGGCCTCTGCCCCTCCAAACATCCCTTCTCCTCTCTTGCATTGCCAACTTTGATCTCTGATTAGTGCTGCAATTTCTCGATTTGGTACATACGTGCTAATGGCTTGGTAAAGCCCTGCCATGATTTCATTATCACCCCTTCTATCAATAGAAAACAACTTAGGCTCCAAAAAGCAAGTTGCTGCATGTAAAGGTGTGTGCACCATTTTCCATCTGCAATCAACTGTCTCCCATATCTGCATATATTCTGCTTCTTCATTATTTAGTGCTTTTTGAATAGATTCCTTACATTGGTCCATGCTTTCATAAAGCATGCCAAGGCAAGGAGTGTCACCATCAACCATACGAAGCACGTCAACAATTGGTTCACATACAAGCAAGACTTTTGCTGCACTTTCCCAGAAATTGCTGTTTAGGATGATTTGCTCTATGTTCTTCCCCTTGGGGCCTTTAGAAAGCACTGAACTTTCCCACTGATTGGAACATATAACAAACCTCAAAGCTGCTTTTTCTTCAACCACTCTTTTCAAAGTGATATAATATGAAGCAATCTTGTTTCACAAGGCCTTAACAATTCCTTTGATGCATGCTGCCTATAAATACTCAATGTGAGACGATGATTCCGTATGAAATTTGCAATTGCTCTCCCTCTATGAATAGCTTCATTTACCCATGGGAATTTAGCCAAGTCATGAAGCAACAAATCGAGACAATGGGCTGCACATGGGCTCCAATATATCTGTGGGTACTTCTCTACAATCAGCCTCCTAGCTCCCACACAATTTGCTGCACTATCAGTTACCACTTGAACCACATTTTCCATCCCTACTTCAAGAATGGCTTCCTCTAATATTTGAAAAATATACTCTGAAGTTTTTTTGTGGTTCATGGTGTCAATGACTTTCAAAAACACAACACCTTCAGGACAAGACACCAAAACATTAATCAATGGCCTTTGACACATATCTAACCATCCATCACTCAATATAGTGCAACCTGTTTCCTTCCAAGTGGCTTTGACATCAGCTAATTTTTCAGTCACTCTATCTTTTGACCTCTGCAAAAGAGTTGTCCTGATAGCCTCTGAACCTGGGGGTGTGTACCCTTTGCCAAACTCTGCAATTTTCTAAACTGCATTACGGAAATGAGGATTTCTCGCAACATTGAATGGAATAGCACTTGTGTAAAACAAATCAGCAACTGCATCATCCACCTGTTGTTTCTCTACTGGTTTCCAAAAGTTGTTCAGTGTTCCACTCTGTTTTGGTACACTTGCCGCTTCGGATTGCATAGAAGAGGAAGACATGGCAGATGTGAATCTAGATATATCTCCTTCAATTCTCTGTTTCTTTTGTGCCTTCTTCATTTTGCCTACCGTTGAAGCAGCCAACTCTTTCTCTAGAATAGCTTTAAGTTCTGGAGTCGCACCTATGCATGCTTGAACACCTCCACCTGGACCCCTTGTATTAGCAAGGAAGTGGTCCCTAAGCCTTGTTAAAGTTCCAATAATATTTGCCTGACATATGTTACATTTGATGTGAGTTCCATTTCGGGTCACATGCTTCCATGCCTCAGAAGTTGATTTGGGAGGAGCCATTAAATGAAAATCTGCTTGTTTGGAAAGAAAAATTAAAAAACACACTACTTTTATTTCAACCTTTTAAAAATATATAATAAAAATATATAATATTAAACAATATAATAAAAAACCATTAATATAAAATTATAAATTATATAATAATAATATTAAACAACATTATAAAAAATAAACATTATAAATTTATAAATAAACATTATAAAGTATAAACTATTAATTAACCTAAAAAAATATTAATTAAACAACATTATAAATTTATAAACATTTAATAAACAATATTATAAACATTATAAATAAATAATAAACCTAAAAAAATATTAAATAAACAACATTATTAAATAAATAATAATAAAATTTATAATAAACATTATTAAATTGTTTATAAAAATATTAAACCTAAAAAAAAATAAAAAAATAAAAAAATATATAATATAATATTACAAACTATTAATATAAAATCATAAATTTTTAAACATTAACATTATAAACAAAAAAAATAAATAATAAACTTAAAAAAAATGGCGGCCTACCTGTGCAGGTCGCGGATTGGTCGATGCTTGCCGGTGGCGTCGCAGATTGCAGGTGGCGTCGCGGACTGGTGGTGACGCGAGCTGGTGGCGTCGCGGACTGGTGGCAACGCGAGCTGGTGGTGGCGTCGCCGACTGGTGGCGGCCGAGCAACTCCTGCGGCCGGGCAGACAAGGCTCCTTTGGCAACTCGCGTGGCGGTCGGGCAGAGTGGGCTCCGTTAGCAACTCGCGTGGGTGTGATTGCAACTCCTGCAGCCGCCCTTTTATAAAATCCGCGAGAAAACCCTAAAACGCAAACCCAAAAAAATAAAAAACACTTTAACAAACCCTAATTTTTTTTTCGAATTTAATCGATTTTTTGCATAGTTTTTCAAGTTCGCCGAATTTCGAACTTCAAGGTTCAAATTCGGTCGAACCTGGTGACTTAGGGTGTAACTATTATTTATGATGGATGGAAGGACACAAAAAACAGAACATTAATTAATGTGATTGTAGTGTGCCCTAAATGGGAAATGATTCTAAAAGTTGTGGAATGTGAGGGGCAGGCAAAGGATGCACAATTTATTGCTGACATCCTTATATGTAATATGTAGCCCTGTTGTGTTTATTTTTTTGTTTTTGGGTTTACTGTTTTTTGCTTGTTGATAGAATGAGATGGAGAAGTGAGAAGTGCAGAAATATATATTGCAAATATGCAAATTTACTTCAGTAGATCATAATGAAAATAACTTGCAACTTTGAAAGCTCAAATCAACTACAATCTAAAAGTACAAAGCAGATATGAAATTGGAGATATCCAGATGTTCAAAACTGATTAGAAACATTAAATGAACATACCCATTTGCTGGAAATGAGTAATAATACACTACAGTAGTATTACCAGCAAATACAATGCCTAGAAACCCTAGGTGTCTCTCCAAAATACCTCCAAATGGTACAGCTAGCTGTAGCAAAGTCAAATAGCAATGGAAGAGCTCCAAAATGCAGATGTAATCCTTCAAAAACCCAACGAATGCCCTTGCAGCCTCATGCCAAGCCCAAGAAGAGGTACGGCTGGCATAAAATGGTACAGCCAGCCAAGAAGATGTACGGACAGCTTCTACACATGTTCAATCAACAAACTCACTCTGCAATCTCCTTCAATCAGCTCCCTGACCAATAAGAAATGCCAAATCCAATAAAGTCTGAAAACTGAAATACCAATGAATCTAGCTGTGTTTCCTATATTAAAACACCAAGACATTCTCCAAATTATGTCTCTCAATAACGTGGAGAATGTTACCTACAAGGGGTTTCGTCCTCACAAACCAAAGAAGAACAATCTCCTCCAAAACAAATGACAATATCATAAATCAAACTCAGCATGATAAATGAGCTCCACAAAACTTCTTTTATAGCACTCCCAAGAAAATTGACCCTCTTCACTTTTTTCTTTTAATTTAATAAAGTCACCTTGTAGTCTCCCGATGTGTGTCCAAATATTAAAAGGCCCCATTAATTTAAAATAAACCATCTTTCACTTTATAACTGGCCCTATAGTCCCTTTATTAAATAAATTAAAATAACAATAAAGTTAAACCTTTAATTTAACTTTATTAGTAAATCATTTATCGATATTTTCTTTAAAACCACTGGACTATATAAAATGTTGAGATAATCATCAAAATTGAATCCACCATCCATAGTAAAAATAGTAACCCTGCCAACTGGCTCTTTCGGTGCTTGCTCGAAACTGACATAATAAAAATAGTAAGTATTGGAAGACTAACCCCAAAATCACTATAGAAAAGGGCATTATGCTCATAATAATGGTGGGAACTCAACTAAACATCAAATACTACCAAATTCCTAGACAAACTGCCTCCAAAGTTCCCTAACCCTAACTCACTAGCCTACATGAACCAAACTGAATAGGTTAACCGTCCACCAAACCATTTGGTTAGGAAGGGGGCATTACATTATACAAGCATTAACAAAGTGGGTCCTCAAAATGTTGCCCAAGTTATAACAAACAATGAAAATAATTGCAAAGCGGTTGGTATGTTAGTTGAGATATAGTTCTCACATATATTTTGGACACCTTGTGTTGTGCATTCACTCAACCTCATGCTACAAAATTTGGGTACAAAAATAGATTGGATCAAATAGCTTAAGTTGAAGATGAAGAGTTCCAAATGTTCATCACAAACCAACAAATGTTGTAGACTATTTTTAGATCATTCTCGCAACTAGAGCTACTGAAGGTAATTCAAACTTCAAACAATGCAATATATATATTCTTCTTTATTTTTTATTATTTAATTTTTATTTTCAAATAAGTTGTTAAGACTAGATTTGCATCCAACACAATCATCTTGAGATGACTTGTAATGGTGCAAGAGGCACTTTTTTGGTATGGTCATTGACCAATTTTGAACCATATGGAGGCAATCAACATCAAGAAGGCAGCAAATGTAAAGCAATGGTTTTGGATGACACTTGGTGGGATCGTGTGGAATATATTCTTAGTTTCACTGAGCCCATGTATGATCCACTTTACTAACATGGATAAGCCATGCTTGGGGAGGTTTATGATGGCATTGACTCAATGATTGAAAAGATGAAATCCATCACAAATTTAAAAGAAAAAGTTCTTGAGAAACCTTCAACAAAGAGGTGTACTCAATTTGTGTTGAGTGATGGAACAAAATGACCACCCCACTCAATCTTCTTCCCTTCACATTGACTCCCAAATATTATAGTGACAAGATCCTTACTATGCCAACAAGGGTGCCACCACATCATGATGCAAAAGTTAGTGAAGGCTTTAGGAAAGCTCTTACTAAACTCTTCCCCGATCCTAATATAGAAGATGTGGTTACAAATAAATATGATGATCTTGTAGCCTCTAATGGTCAAAGTGCTTCCGCTCTTCATGATGAGTATACGAAGGATGCTCACTCTTTGAGGTACCTCAATGGCCACAAATTGCCATACCTATTTTTAAATTACTATTATGAATCTTTACCCTCTCTAAATTTGATTTTATCATTTCAAAATTACTATTTTCAAATTTTGCAGAACCCTAGCCAGATCCCCTCAAACCAAACACGGATCTATATACAAACCAAACTGGACCCAAACCTACAGGTCTAGGGGGCAAACCAATAACATAGTTGGAAAGTGAAGACACGATTGGAAGCTTGAAATGCTTCTTGAAATTAAAGAACAGAAAATACTACAAAAGCCATCCACCCTTGGGTAATTTTTTTTTAAATTACATAATTTTATGCAAGGATCATAAATTCCATAAAACGATTTCTTATATTCTAGTTTGCAAAGTGGGGTATACATTAATGGAAAATCCAAAAGAAATAATGTCAAGTTAAAATCTGATGCTAAAAACATAATCTAACCTGTTGACGGTACCAGTTTCCTTGGAGGAAGAAGTGGTGCCTCTGGATCAAATGGCATGTTCAAGCACTTTTCCCAAAAAGCATTAAATCTTGTGAAAGCATTCCCATTCTCATCATAAACTTGCCATGATTCATATAATAAATCACCATTAAAGTTGAACACAAAATAACCTTTTTCGATAAGTTGCTGTTTCAGCTTATGATCACGTACAAGCGATATAGGATCTGCGTAAACATGGTACAGTTTACATAGTATTTCAGGAACTAATCTTGATTCCATTACTCAAAATTAATGAAAATAAAATCTTGAATATGTGGTACAAATATATTTGCATCATAAAGGTGATCTATTATTTGGGTTAGATATGGCAAGTTTCACTTTAAACTGTAACGAATTATTGCAGAAACAAACTAAAAGATAAATCACCATTTAAAGAAGTGACAAACCAAGATGATTACTTTTCTGATAGCAGTAAAAGCATACCAATCTGCAAGAAAATCATTCAAATAGCCCAACTTCTAGATTAATGGAAAATAGAATAGCTTTTTTAATGGAAAGTAATGTAATCTGAGCCTCTGAATCCTGGAATCCTGCTTCTCTAAAGTACAATCCCAATTTGTTTCATAGAAAACATGCATATTCTTTTAAAACTATTGTTTATGAAAGAAAACAAACAAAAAATCTATATTATGAACAAGTCTATGTTGAAAATTATAATCAGATGAGTACTATTCTTTTAAATCTTTTTAGAGCCATCGTTTCATCATGCTAGACATTAGACTGTTCCAAACCAACTATTCCCAAAGAGACAAGCTTAAAAAGAAGCCCAAATGAGATTAAGGCCAAATTTCGTTGCAACTTAACAAATATAAAATTGCATTCCAAGTGAATGGTACCAAATATAAAAGCTAACCAAAAGTTGAAGCCCAGTCCAAACAATTTAATGATAAAAAAGGTTATTAGAAGGATTAGGAAAATAATCTTGAAGAACCTACCAAATTAGTATCAGATTTTGCAACTGGCCTTCACGAGACACCTACAGACAATGTGAACTGCTTCATAACAATGGTAGCATCCAATAAAGTAAAATTTATCTTAAGACCAGTGTTTCACAGTGGATTTACCTTAAGTTCCCAGTATGAGCAACCGATTCCCAATTATTCCCAAAACATAGAGGCAGGAGAAAGTCTTGGAGAATATATCCTCGAGATATATTGCAGGGGTTGCTTCAAGGTTTAGGGAGGAAGAGGTTATCTGGAGTCCGGACATCCCCTGATGGGGTTAGAGGAACATTTGAGCAGTTCCATTGGAGAACACTTGGGCATCCCTACATTCCAAACTCATTTTTAACCAACACAGGCATTTTTTATTGCACATTGTTCCTTGAACTCCAATCTTAGACCCAATTCAGTACAGGTTTTTAACACTAAATCACTAGTTTAAACCTGAAATTGGCTTCCAATTGCTTTCTCACTGCAGTTTGTGAAAGGATAAGTGCAACCAGGATCTAAAACTCTTCTGTCATTAGAGGTCACATTATTATCCTTGTTTTAAGTTTAAATGTGCACATAAATTTGAATTAGACATTACATTATGATTGCTAATCGTATTTATATAAAGCCATAATTTATAATAGACACTCATAGAAACATTAGTTTCTCTATTATATTTAGAAAAGCATTTTTATAAAAAATGTGGGCCTCTATTGCTGTCCCCTGGAAAATTCTCAGAAGACTGAGTAAAACTACAAATTCCTCTCAAGAATAGACATCATCATCTATTTTCAACGATGGCAATCGGACAATCTTCTCCCAGTAATGGGTTCCCTAAATCCATTATTTTTAAAGCTTGCCAAAGAATTATTCATTTTCCACTTACTCAAAAACAACCACCAAAAAAATCAATGCTAGACACAAAGATGAGAAATAAGACAAGAAGAATATGTCAAACTGGAGCCTTACAAATAGCTTTGATTGACATTAACTGCAAGTTGAATGATAATCTAGAAAATGAATCACAACTTCAGATTTTAAAAGAATCCTTAGTTGATAGATATGCTATAAACACCATGACCAAGCACAACACTCGTGAGATAAAGACAGTGATTTTGACCTTACAAAAGGAGATCAGAGAACTAAAACCCAACCACGCCATGTGCACAACTAATAGACTTATAGTCTGGATGTGGATAGAAAATATTGTTGCACATAACCACCGAGGTGAAGTTATATAGAGTGGAGAAACATCTTCACCACATCAGATATCATATAGGTTTGAATGTGGATTTTTTTAAAGCAAGACTGGAATTCATACCCTGTAATGAATAGATGGATACTTATTATTTATAACTGTATGCCGATATTTTGCATACATCAAATTAGAAAAAACATCCAACAGTTGGTAGAAATTTATTTTCCATCACTGTAAAATATGTTTCATTGATTTTTAAAAGGAAAGTAAATTGAAAGGAGGCTTTGAGAAGATAAAAAGGTAATGTAACCACATAGGAGAGGCATCATGGCCAAGTTCTGGGAATTCTATTTGTTAGGGAAGAAAAAGAAAAAATTGTTAAAGAGAGGTGAAGTGTTGCAGATGAGGAGGAGAGAATGAACAAAGGAAATGTGGAGATGTGAAATGAAACAATGGATAAGATGCGTACAAGAAAGGACAATCCTAGCTCTACAAGATCTAGGCTCCAATATATATCTGGGCTGCTGAAATCGGTGTGGAAACTGAAGATTCTTTTGTTGATTTTGGACAAAACATTCAATGTCATATTTTGAATAGAAATTAATGGCATAAGAAAAGGGCATATTGAGATGGCATGCTTCAATTACAAATCATTCCCAACTTGTAATGTCTCCTTTTCCACTCTAGTTAGTTTTGGGGATTGTTGGCCAATTCTGAGACCTGTTGGTCAATCAGAGGCAGAAATTAGGGTTTCCTATTTTCTAGGAGGATGCTTTGGCAGTTTTAGTGGCTTGCACGTTGGAATTTTGAAGTTTTGATTCTGGATTCCTTCTAGGTTTTTAGAAAGCTTCACGATGGTGTGACGTGCAATTGAATCTGAGGACTTTTCCGAAATTATTTTTAGTAAGTGGGGGTGAGGACAGCTTATTTTTCTAGGTTTTCAGAGAGCCTCGCGATGGTGTGACATGCAAACAAATCCAAAGACTTTTTTGGACTTACTATTGTTAGTAAGTTGTGACGGTTGTTCAGAATGTGGTTAAAATGCATTTGGACACACTATTTTTAGTAGTATTCTATTTTTAGTAAGTGCTATTTTTAGCAAGGTTTCAGTAGGTTGGTTCAGATGGCTATTTCAGGTAGGTCAATTTGAGCAATTGGTCTTCCAGCATTTTTGGAGCTATTTTGGCAAGTCTGAGCTTGTGTTGTGTGACTTCATGGTTGAGGAAAAATATTTTGTAAGTGAATTATTTATAAGGCATGATGGATGCCTTAGAAAGATATAAGTTAATTTTATGAAATAATTCACTTTATTACCTTGGACGCCATAACACACTTTATTGATATTTTTATGAAGTATATTTGCTACCTTGGGGGGGTCGATTTGTTGGAAAATGTTGTTTAAAGTTGGATTATAACTAAAGGCAATATGGACAATTTATTAAAGGGGTTGCTTAAGTTATAGTAAAGTCATTTTCTCAATTATAAGTTGGGCGTTCACATTCTGTGTTATTTGCATTTTAATAAAGTGTCTTGTCTAGGCAAAATGGGACGACTTGGTGAAGGGATGAAATGAAATGCAAATTAAAGTGAATTTGAATGCCATTGTTTACTACCACATTGGAGGGAAAAGGAGGTTCGATTTGGGAGAAGTTTATAAATAAGTGTCTTGGCCTTCATTTGAGACTATCTATTGCTTATCATAACGAAGTGCTGCTGAAATCATTTCCAACTTTTCTTCGACGGATGCTTACCTCCTAGTCTCCTTCAGTTTTGAGCTTGAAAGATAGCCCCTAGCTGAATATTGTGACTGTTTCTCACTCAAAGGAGTAGACTGAACTTAAGGAAGATGAAGTTATTTGATGCTTCTGATTTTTGGAGTGTTGTTTTCAGTGTTAGAGTTTGTTGTTTGGTATTGAGCTGATCGTGAAAATCATTCATAAGTCTCTAAGAGTCCAGTCATTGCTTCTGGGTATCTTTTCTATGTTTTACTCTGTGTTAGGGGATTCATTTTGCTAAGTTGCATGGGTTTTGGAGTTGATATGGATTTTCTAAAGAAAATTGCCCTACTTCCCAAGTCGGACCATGTTGGAGAGCATATTGAAAAGCATGCAATGATGATTCAATCCAAGTTGCAATGGTCTATTGGTTTGGGAGTGGACGCCTTGTCTCCTGGGCCCCTTTGCATTTGATTTCACATCATTCGGAGCTACGAGGACGAAGTTAAGAGCATTTAGGTGAATTCTAGTCTTGTCAGTCTGTATTTTCAGATTATTGTTTTTCATATCAGACCCGGGTTAATTACTTGTTTAAGTACTTTCATGTGTTGGATAGTTCTTATTTGTTAGAGGATTGATTCCTAACATTTTGGGGTGTCTGGATATCATTTTCCTATTGCAATATGCAAGCTAATGCTCTCATTGTAACGCTGAATTCAGTAGTACTGATCAGCCTTTATTTAGTTGCATTTTACATTTTGTATTCCCATTGAAAAGTGGAAGAGGATGGCCTAGCCGCCTACTTGTTACTTTCAGAAGTTTTCATAGTCCTCCTGCTGAATAAGTGGTCGAGTGATCTATTTCCATGTTTGTAATAACTGTCCTCCCGCTGAATAAGTGGTTGAGTGATCTATTTCCATGTTTGTAATAACTGTCCTCCAGCTGAATAAGTAGTTGAGTGATCTATTTCCATGTTTGTAATAACTATCCTCCCACTAGAAAGTAGTAGAGTGATCTATTTTTCAGAATTGTAATGATTGTCTTCCCGCTGAAAAGTGGTTGAGTGATTCTACTTTAAGTTGCTCTTGCCCGTTGGACAAGCCGAAGGGGTTGGCTTGCCACCCAGCATTGCATTTTCAATTGATTATTGGAGGTAACAATTGTTGATTGTAATTAGGTAGGAGGGGCGGATTCCAATTGCCTTAGGCAACATTGGAATCCGCCCAAAGGGCTGGCCCCTCTTTAACGTGTAGGGCTGGGCCCTCAACCACACGCCACTCCCTAACCTAAATCCTCACGCCACACTAAGGAAACGTGTTCCCTATAAATAGGGCCGACCCTATATTCAAAAGGCAATTCGCACAAAGGAAAAGATTAATAATTAATGTCAAAGCTATATTAATAATTAATGTCAAAGCTGACCTAACTAGATCCCTCGCCTCATATAAATAAAGGTCAACTTGACTTCATTTAGAAAAATTACATCTACTCTCTCATATATGCGAATCTGATCTGAAGGACAATGAACTTACTTTTTCATCTACTGGGCATAAAGCGATTCATCTCTGCTGGTAAGGGAGTGCTATTCATCAAGCGATCTGCGAATTGAAGGACATGTTGTTCTGAAGTTGATTATAGTCATCAGCTAGAGACATACATTTCATTTCAAGATCAAACCCTTGGTTGCTGATTGATACAACAAAAGGCAGATCCGAAACTGGTTAAGGGGCAGATCTAAAACTACTTGAAGATGCCATTAGCCCTAAGGGTGAACTGAGATAAGTATTGTAATCAGATTATTATTCATAATCCATAATCAGATCTAAGGATCTTTTCTGGCTGGGTTTTTCCTCCTAGGAGGTTTTCCCAGGGTATTTGTGTGTTGTGTGTTCATTCTGTTCATTTCTCTACCTTTGCTTAATTCTGGAAATTCCTAAACACTAACAGCAATTAATATTAATTTGAAATTAAGATAAATTTCTATTTTTCTGAGTATTGTATTAATCTAAAAGACTAAATTCAACAATGATCCCCTATTCACCGTATGCTCTCACCTTCCCACATTGGGCTCTTGGTGATCAAAAAGTGGAAGGGTTATCTTTCAGCAGTATTGTGATTATCTTTCCTAACTTTAATGGGTTATTTGTGATGTTTGTAACTGGAAATAATTGGAAAAAAAGTAAGGGGATATTTCAGTGATATCAGAGTTGGTTTTCCTGCCATCATGTGTGTTCAGTTGATTAGAGAACAAGTTCTCCCTGCCATCTTGTTGGGTCGTGGTTTTTTGGTTACATATCAGAGTTTGGAAGAATGTCTACCCTAGATAAGTCTATGGGTGAGTTAATGGAAGGATTGATTAACTTGATGAAGGATCCAAATATTAGAAGGGGGTTGGTAAACGTTCTTGCAAAATCCAAACATAAGGAAGAGTCTGAAAATAAAATCTTTAACACAAAGACAAATGATGGAGTTAGTGCTTTGACACATAACTTTGAGACAATGCTTCATGAAGACTCTTTGGCGATGCATGCAACTGCTGTTGATGAGGTTGTCATTCAAAAAGAAGAAAAATCAATAGCTGAGGTTGTGCATGTTGAGTTCCTTAATGATTCTTATGGAGCTAGTGACGGTGTTGAATGCACTCATGTGCTTCCAGAGGAAGAGAAGATGGAGATTAAAGAAGGTACTATAGAACCAGCTATGATAGATCAACCACGAGGAGGTGTGAATTCTTTTGGTTCCCCTCTAATTGAGTCTAGCGTTGTTTCATCAACTTCACCTCATCCTAGCAAGGAGTGAAACCATAGTTTGAGATTTGTTGAGTATGATGATGTTCACCAATTAGCTAAAATTGATGATGAGACAAGCTTTGAAGAGGAGGTACATGAGACTTGGGGAAGCCATGGAGTCACTGCTGAAAGGTATGACAAAGATTCTAATTTTGGTGTTCATCAGAGCATCTTGGAAAATCAGTTTGTGGTGTCCAATGATAATCCATTGTTTGAGATGGGTATAGAGAAGACATATGACAATCTAGTTTTTGAGTGGGAAGATGAAGCATCACTCACTTCTAGCATTGCTTTTGGTGAGAATAGCAATGTGTGGAAACCAAGAGAAGATTCAAGATCTAAGTTGGATGATACTTGGAGCTATGGTGAGCACTTTTTAACTAAACAAAGTAATCAGCCTTTTAGCATTTGGGATCTAGGTGTAAAAGAAACTAAGTTTGAAGAGGATCCAACATGGGATGAATTTACTTTGATCCTAATATTGTATTGGTTTTAAAGAACAATGTTTACATGGAAGATGGCATTGATGGTGTTGATGACATGACTGATTTATCAATGCATGTTGCTGATCTTGAGCATAGACATAGTGGCCTTGTTGATCTAGATTCGCAGATCATTGTTGAGGGTGATAAAGAAGAGGCACAGGTGATTTGTGACAACCTAGAAGACTTTGATGCCCAGTGTGATAGTTGTGATTTTGGTATTCATTATAACAGGAATACATTTGCCTTGCATGATTATGATTGGAAGAATGAATTGTTGGTGTCTGCTGAAAATGAAATACACACTTTATCTAGATTGAATGACATTAGAAGAATAGTTGAAAAAATCATCTTCATGACACCAAGAGACCAATGTGAACAAAATGTTCCCCTTGCTGATTTGCACATGATCGAGAACACAATGGAAGGAATAAAATTGGTTTCCTTACACATGATGCATGATAGAGATGTTGACACCAAGTTTGCAGATGAGACTTTGTCTTTGAATAAGCAATTGAAGGGAGAGGTTAGTGAGCTCACCACTGAGCTTGATTCCACTAGGCTTGCTTTCAAAAGTGTCCAAGAGACACTTCTTGAAGCGAATGATCAGCTCTATGAGGCCAAACATTTAAGAGAGCAAGAGAATAGAGAAATAGCCAAGGAGATCAATCAAGTAATGGAGGAGCTTGATTGCATTCAAGAGGAGCATGATCTTGCTCTGTCCCCTAAGATCAGAAAAAGTGATTTTGGAGCAGCAGAATGTTTGGGTGGAGCATGACTATGATAGTAATCAACAGGTTGATAATCCGTTGTTTGATACAAATGTTGATTGGACATTTGTTAATCGACTTTTCAAGCTTGATGTGGGAATTCCGTTTGACTTCAGTGATGAGGGTGGATCACATTACAAAGTGTGGGATCTAGGTGTAATTTGCAACCATGAGATATTGTTTCAAAATTGGAGCATTGATCAAATGCATACTCTTGGGCATCTTCTTTGGAAAAGAATGGATTAGATTTTCAGATTTGGGCTTGCTGATTGGTTGCAGATTAGTTACTTCACTTTATGGTTTTCTCTCATTCAAGGAAGTTGGTTCAATTTCTTTGGTCATGCAAGTAATGGTTTTCAATTGGAGATTGCTTGGAGGTGTTTTCCAATCACCTTTGATTTATTTTTGAGCATTGGAATGCTCAACTTTCATGCTTATACTTGGAATATTCATTGGTACTACTGTTGTCCTCTATGTAGAGTGCTTCAATCAGATTGCACTTCATTGATTTCAATCATTTACATCAGTAGTTATTGTTTATTACCTTCCAAACTCAAGGAGTTCTCTTTATGAAGGTTTATGTTGTAAACTTTAACAGTTTACCAAAGTTGGTCCAGAACAGTGAACTTCTTTATGCCATGGCTCATATTTCAGAGAGCCTTGGAGTTGTGACAATGAGCGTTAGCACTATTGTCCACAATCTGATCAACTTACACACGAGTTCAGATTTTGATCAACAGATGTGTTTGATGGTTCCTTTTTCTCATCAACTAGTGGATTGGGAAGACATTATGAGCAAAGGATGGTTCTATGTGGAGTTGGAGTCACTAGAGAAGATATTTCCAGCCTTGGATGTAAGCAGATGTGTTGTTTTGGATGACGATTTCTTGTGTTGCAGTAGCTGTTCATCTTCTTGGATGCTGATTTTCGTAAGATCAGATCTCAAGTCAATCATTTCAGACTTGGTGGCTATTGTGGTACTCTTTTTCAAACTTCACAATCTCCTAGCAGGACAGGTTTATGGTTTCAAATGAGAGGTATGGCGAGTTGAGGCAATCAGTATCCATGTATGGGAAGTGTTCAAGCTCTTACTAGTGGTTATCCTTATGCCCTCTCTTCTTCTTATGGTTGGCACATCAAACCTTTGCTTTCTTTGGTTCACCATTCTGAGGTGCTTGGAGTGGGAAATGTAAGAGTTTTCAGAAGTCTCCATGGTTGTATCAAAATAATTCAATTGAGGCCTAGTAGATTAATGTGGAGTTATGAGAATGAGTTTGTTAGGCTCCTGCAAAGGATTCTTTTCCTTCTTGCAGGCAGATTTGGAGAAGTCATATTTACAGTCATGGTTGTGCTTGACAACTTGGGGAGATATGTTGTGGAGTTTGATTGTGAGTTGAGTAGACTTAATTTCCTATTGCCCGGGCTTGTGATAGACAATGGCATTGTTGATATTGATTACTCAAAGCTTTATGGGCATGAGATGCGGCATGATATTGATTTCAGTCCTTCAAGATTTTTCAGTTTGAGTATCATGGATGGTAACATTTTGCAGTTACAAGGAAGGTTAGTACAATTTTGGCGTGATGTTTTCATTGATGTGATCAGAGTGGCGCAGCATCAGCATGGTGGGTTCTTCTTGAGACGGACATGGGACCCTGGGATCGTACTTGCTTTGGTGAGGATCAGTTTAAAATTTTCTGGAGTTGTGGTGGCATTGTTTGAGGACAAGCAATTTTGGGAAGGGCGGACTGTAATGTCCCCTTTTCTGCTCTAGTTGGTTTTGGGAACTGTTGGCCAATTCCGAGACCAGTTGGTCAATCAGAGGCAGAAATTAGGGTTTCCTATTTTCTACGAGGATGCTTTGGTAGTTTTGGTGGCTTGCATGTTGGAATTTTACAGTTTTGATTCTGGATTCCTTTTGAGTTTTTAGAAAGCTTCGCGATGGTGTGACATGCAACTGAATCTGAGGATTTTTCCGAACTTACTATTTTTAGTTAATGGGGGCGAAGACAACTTATTTTTCTGGGTTTGTCTGGGTTTTCAAAGACCCTCTAATGGCATGACATGCAAACGAATCCGAAGACTTTTTCGGACTAACTATTTTTAGTAAGTTGTGAGGGCTGATCAGAATGTGGTTAAAATGCATTTGGACACACTTACCTATTTTTAGCAGTATGCTATTCTTAGTAAGTGTTATTTTTAGCAGGGTTTCAACAAGTCGGTTCAGATGGCTATTTCCGGCAAATCAGTTTGAGCAATTGGTCTTCCAGCATTTTTGGAGCTATTTTGGCAAGTCTGAGCTTGTGTTGCGTGACTTCATAGTTGAGGAAAAATATTTTATAAGTGAATTATTTATAAGGCATGATGGATGCCTTAGAAAGAAATAAGTTAATTTTATGAAATAATTCACTTTATTACCTTGGACGCCATAACATACTTTATTGATATTTTTATGAAGTATATTTGCTACCTTGAGGGGGTCGATTTGTTGGAAAATGTTGTTTAAAGTTGGATTATAACTTAAGGCAATATGGACGATTTATTAAAGGGATTGCTTAAGTTACATTAAAGTCATTTTCTATATTATATGTTGGGCGCTCACATTATGTGTTATTTGCATTTTAATAAAGTGTCTTGTCTAGGCAAAATGGGACGACTTGGTGAAGGGATGAAATGAAATGCAAATTAAAGTGAATTTGAATGTCATTGTTTAGTCCCACATTGGAGGGAAAAGAAGGTTCGATTTGGGAGAAGGTTATAAATAAGTGCCTTGGCATTCATTTGAGACTATCTATTGCTTATCATAACGAAGTGCTGCTGAAATCATTTCAAACTTTGCTTCGATAGATGCTTACCTCCTAGTCTCCTTCAGTTTCGAGCTTGAAAGATACCCCTGGCTGAATATTGTGACTGTTTCTCACTCAGAGGAGCAGATTGAGCTTAAGAAAGATGAAGTTAATTGATTCTTTTGATTTTTGGATTGTTGTTTTCAGTGTTGGAGTTTGTTGTTTGGCATGGAGATGATCGTGAAAATCATTCATAAGTCTCTGCGAGTCTAGTTGCCGCTTCTGGGTATCTTTCCTATGTCTTCCTTTGTGTTAGGCGACTCATTTTGCTAAGTTGTGTGGTTTTTGGAGTTGATTTGGATTTTCTAGAGAAAATTGCCCTACTTCCTAAGTCGTACCATGTTGGAGAGTGTATTGGAAAGCGTGCAGTGATGATTTTATCCGAGTTGCAGCGGTCTATTGGTTTGGGAGTGGACGCCTTGTCTCCTGGGCCCCTTTGCATTTGATTTCATATCATTCAAAGCTGTGAAGACAAAGTTAAGAGCATTTAGGTGAATTCTAGTCTTGCTGGTCTGTATTTTCAGATTGTTGTTTTTCATATCAGACCTGGGTTAATTACTTGTTTAAGTACTTTCATATGCTAGATAGTTCTTATTTGTTAGAGGATTGATTCCTAACATTTTGGTGTGTCTGGATATCATTTTCCTATTGTAGTCTACAAGCTAATGCTCTCATTGTAATGCTGAATTCAGTAGTACTGATCAGCCTTTATTTAGTTGTATTTTACATTTTGTATTCCCACTGAATAGTGGAAAAGGATGGCCTAGCCGCCTATTTGTTACTTTCAGAAGTTTTCATAGTCCTCTCACTAAATAAGTGGTTCACTGATCTATTTCCATGTTTGTAATAACTGTCCTCCCACTGAATAAGTGGTTGAGTGATCTATTTCCATGTTTGTAATAACTGTCCTCCCACTGGAAAGTGGTAGAGTGATCTATTTTTTTGAATTGTAATGATTGTCCTCCCGTTGAAAAGTGGTTGAGTGATTCTACTTTAAGTTGCTCTTGTCCGCTGGACAAGAGGAAGGGGTTGGCTTGCCGCCCAACATTGTATTTTCAATTGATTATTGGAGTTAACGATCCACTATTCACCGTATGCTCTCACCTTCCCACATTGGGCTCTTGGTGATCAAAAAGTGGAAGGGTTATCTTACAGCAATATTGTAATTATCTTTCCTAACCTTAATGAGTGCTTTGTGATGTTTGTAACTAGAAATAATTGAAAAAAAGTAAGGGGATATTTCACAACTTCACCAATAGTGTTTGCAATAGAATCTAAGTGCATTGGTATTGGCTCATACCATGCATAAGAGTTTTACACTCTCAAAAAAAATATCACTCCCTTGAGCCAACTGAAAGTAGATCCCCACCAAACAGCTCAAGCATATGGCAGGAAGCACTAAACTTATTGTTTGTTAGGACATAGTCTAGAAGATAAATGTAATGTCCCTACTAGTTAGAGACCACTGTCCTGCAAAACAGATTGTTAGAAATACAACAAATATACATATACAGCTAATCTAATTTGCAATTAAACTTAAATTACTTAATTAATGCTAATCTCAATTCTTATTTAATAAAAAGGATAGAAGTGCAGTACTGAGACATATCCTTAGGCGGCTGTGAAACTCGCCTTTTTGGAACCCATCTTGGTTCCAAGCCATCCAGAAAATCGAAGGTTAATTCGATTCCTGTCTTGGATGTAATTTCTTACACCCAAGCCATCCAGGAAATCGAAGGTTAATTCGATTCCTGTCTTGGATGTAATTTCTTACACCCAAGCCATCCAAGGAAGACCATCCTATATGATCCATTCCTTGCCTTGGATGATGCATCTCATCATCCAAGTCTACCAGAGGGGACCGGCCAGATCCGTCTCTTCTTGGATGAACTTAGTCAACCAAGCCATATATATGCATATAGATATTCAGTATATACTGCCTACCAGGGATTATCATAATCCCTCCATTAGGCTAAGGGAGTTTCCTCCCTATAGCCTCCATCATATAATCACATTTATATTACATTTTACAATTTAATACTACTTTCCATTCCATAATCCATATTTACATATTCCTAACTTAACATGTATTCCATAACATATATTCAGAAAATGTCCATTATCAAATATTCATATTTATTTATTAACGTATATTCTTAACTATTCATTGATATGTATTCATTAACATATGTTTATACATATTCATTAACATCAAAAAACCATTCATTAACATATGTATTAAACTGTTCATTACTTATATTCATTAACATATGTATTAAACTATTCATTACTTATATTCATTAACATATGTATTAAAATATTCATTATTTATATTCATTAACATGTGTAATAAAATGTTCATTATTTACTTACCTGTTCGTAACTTGCTGCTGTAGCTTCCAGACCTTTTTCTCTCACCACCAGCAGTCCTCCTTCTCCTTTTCGCTACCCCCCTGGTCTGCGGTTTGTATGGGTTTTATACCCATGGAGGGGAATAGTTGTGCCCCTCCACGGGGTCCCTTCCATGGGAAGGGGTGTGACGGGTCGCAGCCTAGGCTGCAGCTACCGTCACACCACTTCCCTTCCGAGGGAAGGGGTGTGATGGTAGTCGCAGCCTAAGCTGCAGCCTCCCGTCCCACCACTTCCCGCGGGGGGGGTGAGGGAGGGTCCACGTGACCTTCCCGTATACATATTGCCCATCTCTAATATATTTAAATATATCAAAGTATTTCCCCAACTTAAAATATATAATAATTTATTCCTTGTTAATAATATATTAATATTATTTAATAATTTAATTCCTCCTTTTAACCATATTAATATATTATCATTTTAATAGTTGTCTTTTAATTTATTACATCATTATAAGGCTTACATCGGATAGTGAGGTAGGGTTATCACAATAAACTCTAATGAAACAATATAATCTACTTGTATAGTCTTTGATATTTCTTTTGATCTTTAATTCAACAGTTCTTTTTTTGTCCTTGTTGTTATATGAGTGTCATTAGAATGGAATGTAGTGAAATATGATAATCAAGAGCATCTTATAATTTATTCCACTAATGCTGATCAGCATTAAAATTTCATAATTAATTATAAAACCTCATACATTGTATATCTGGTAATTAATAATGCAAAATAAATTTAGAAACCCTCATAAATGGCAGATATGACCTTATGTCAGCAATTAATTTGGACAGCAGCAAAAAAACCAATAATTTAGCAGCGTTACAACAGAAAACAGATCAAAATGAGATACCAAAGTACCAATCTTATGTAAAATCCAGCCAATACATAGCAAACTGTACCCATTAGTTAGTGATTGTATCTGCTGTATAGATGATTCAGAGCTAGAAGTTAGGGTGAAACAGACCCAAGAGTAAAAAAGGTACAGCAAAAGTTTCTAGAACAGTAACTGCAATTTAATTTGTACAGTAGTTATTAGTAGTTTGACAAAAGCTAGAAAATCATGAAATTCTAGAATTTTCTAATGATATATGCTGATAAACAGCTGTGAGGTGCAACAAAATTTAGCTGTCATGTCCCCTTCTTAGGAATCAAACAATTAATTGAAGGCCACTAGCCTATTTGTTTCCCATAGAGGAAGGGACAACATAAGGGAAATAATTTAATAATTACATTGTAAACTGGATCCCATTATCTTTTCAAAAAGGGCAATTTAAATGTCTAAATGGAACATTAGACGATCTATTTAATACTTTTTAAAGTGCTTTTCAAAACACTTGGAGGGAAAAGAAATATTTATTAAGGGCTCAAAAGGGAGCATCTATAAAGGAGAGGCAAGCATCCAAAGTAAGGTATCATTTTTGTCATTGTGTTGAATGCAATTTTCAAAATTGAACATTCAAGAATGAAAACCCTTAGTGTGTGAATTTTGGAGGATGAGAACCCTCTTGAATTGAATTGTGGATTTGAGGATAAAACCCTTTTGTACATTGGTGGCAAGTTCATTTAGGGGTTGCATTTGAGCTTATTGTTGCACCTAATTCAGCTGGAAACTATTTATATTTACAAGAAAATTATCATATTAGCAATATATCAAGGATTTGTGAACTTCTTTAGTTGCACATAGTTTGATTAAGTTGTTATCAACATTTGTGTGAAGTTCCCAATCAAATTACCTCAGGAAATAGACAATTTTTGTGAAATTTTTCTGATTGCACCAAATAAAAATCAAATATAGAATGCAAAATCTGGATACCAACAACCAAATGACTGTTGAACAACAGTAACATTCATAAATAATTATATGACACCCTCATGCACCAAAATTTAGCAAATACAATTGTAGGTCTGACTGATTAGTTGCTGGAATAACTATGTCAGCAAGTATAAATGCCATTACGGCCTGTTAATGGGCCTGTCAGGGTTAATCTGGGCTCTAAAGAGAGTACAATAGTTGAATGGACTTCTCTAGAGCAAGAGTGGATCAAGGTGAACTTTGATGAGGCGTCCAAGGGAAACCCTGGCCCTTCAGGTGTGGATTACATGGCCAAAAATTGCACGGGAAGTATTATTGCCTTTGGGGCATCAAGGTTGGGGGAAGGAACAACTAATGCGGCAGAGGTTTAGGTGGATCTATTGGCGGTGGTAATGGCTAAAAAATTGAACGTTTCCCAGCCTCACCTCGAGGGAGATTCTTAGGTTATTAACAATGCTTTGATCAAAGGGGAATTGGTGGCTTGGCGGCTAAACAAATATATTCAAATTGTGAGGAACATGCTTTTCAACGTTTATTGAATTTCATGTTTCTCATATACTGAGAAGTGGTAATACAGTGGCTAACAAACTTTCCAAGGTGGTGTTGTCTTTGGACAAGGACGGATTACATGGCATTGGGCAGGACTACCATGAGTTGGACTTAGGGAAGTGAGCTTTACCGTATCCCACCGAAGCCAATTTCAATCATTTTGGGGGAAGGAAATTTATGGTGGCACAAAGGGTGGTAATGATGGATTTGTGTGGCTTGTGGCTATTTATGTGGTGGGTGGCAAGAGTCAAGCACAGAGTGTTGAGGCATGTTGGTGAGTTTAGCAATGCCAAATGGAAGTGACATTTACTCTCATCATGCCAAGGCAACAACTTGCCTTTTTGGGGCTTGTGACTGAGAAAAGGTTGGGAGGTATGTTTAAATTTGAGGACCCCGTCTTCCTGCACATCATTGAAATATTGTTGGGGGAATAATTCTTGCAAATGGAGCATCGGTACCGCACGAACATTGACATTGTGTCAATGGTGATGGCATGGGGGCTTGAGTTGGGAAGAAAGGAAGAGGTGTTGTGGGTGATGGAGCGGTGCATGGATGTAGACTGTTTGTACAACATGCCCTCCATTTTGGTGAAGGCTCAGTCTGGTGCAGGTTTTCTACTTGAGGGTGATGATGCGACTCAAGATGCAAACTCCCCTTGCTCACTCCAACCATTTATTTGATGGAGCATTTCTACAGGTCGTGAGGAGCGGCCCACAAAAGCTTTAATTGGGTGGGATAAATTGATTCCTATGTGAGAAGGAGGCTGAGTGGGGTGGTGCAATGGCGAGGAATGTAGGGAAAACCAAGGTGAAATGGGCCTTTGATTTGTCAGACTATTGGGTCAATGGCCCTCTGTCAACCAGTGTGAAGAAGAATAGTTTGTTTTGCAACTTCAATTATTTATCTGTAAATTTTATATGTACGAGGTTGGTTTAGTTTGGTAGTCACTCTATACATGTTAGGGTTTTTCTGTTTGTGCAAATTTTCAATGATTGCACTGTAATGGTGATGTTGTTAGTTCAGTAGTAGGGTGATTGCTCCTGGGCAGAGTCGCATTTTGGTGATCTCATTTGGCGACATTGTTAGATTGTTAGGGTTTTCTCTATATTTCCTGCAGTTCGGATGGAATGTACTTGATCATTTTACTATTAATAAAATATTACTATTATTGACCCAAAAAAAAGTATAAATGCCATTACGGACCCTCAAAGCTAACATTCATTTATTGCAGCTTAACATTGATAAAAAAATGTCGATATACCTATCCTGAAGCAATTTCTAAAACTCACAACTAACTGAATTCTACTCACAATTAGATCTTGACCAGACAGATAATGATAGTTATCTAAAAACTTATTTATTCTGACACATTAGACTGCAGAAATCTCTGACATATTACTAACATCATTCAATAGTAAACGTATATGCTATACACAACAGCAATAGCTCACAATGGAAAGGAGATTCAAATTGAACGATGATATCCAAACTTATATTATAAATGTTCCAAATAATGTTCATCAAATAATAGCAATATCTCACAAGGACTGGTATGGCTGCCCCAAGGTATGGTGCAAGTGCTGAATGGAAAGGAGTATGGCCCTTTCAGGCAAAAAACACACCCTACACTATATGTATGCTCAGCTACCAAGTAGTGCGGTTGATACCAACAGTAAGGACCTCCTTTAATCAAAAAACGCCATCATTAATAAAATCACTGCTACAAATCTATCCAGCAGCCAATAACTGGATAATGCCCTTCCATGCTATTGCGACCAGCATTTATAATGAAGTGACCAACATAAGAAAGGTGTAACTAGGTTTCTAAGATGATAAGACACAAGTATTAATGCCGTCAATAATAAGGAATGAACAACACCATGCTTATATGAAAAGTCACTGAATTACAAGAGGTGGAAGTACCACTAGAGATAAAATTTGTGTAAGAGATGTTGACTAATACTAGTATCCCATGGATCATCTACAACCAAAAAAAGATTCTACACAAGAAATTAACAATGGAAATGCTATGAAGTGAGAGAATTTATTAGATGTAAAATGAAACTAGTAAAAACTATAATGAAAAAACTTGTATCATAGAGACAAGGATGAAACCTTAGGATAAACTAACATCATCATGACTGTCTTAATTTTATGAGATGAAACAAAAAGTTAAAGACCTAAGTAAGCTTAAGTATATAAGTGTGAATAGGAACTAATAAGAAACTGGTTAGGTAGCATGCCATGTTCACACTAACACTCTCCTTCAATGCAACTTAGGGAGCATCATAAAATGCAAAGATGCAAGGATGGTTCTCAGCTACAACACCAACACTCTCCTTCAATGCAACTTAGGGAGCATCATAAAATGCAAAGATGCAAGGATGGGTCTCGGCTACAAGACTATGTTAGATACCCATGTACAAACAAATAAATCTCTCACAAATGGAGTAAAGAAGGAAACCCTATAGGGAAAAAACCCTCCCCAAAAAAGAAAAGATGCAAGCAAACATGTTCTAGTCAAAAAAAGGAAGGAGGACTCAACACAAAAGTACAATAGATATCCACCATATAGGAGACAAAGAGAGAGATTATGTATCGCCCCACGATTTATGATCTCCTGCAGTGATGTTGGATGCTTAACAAAGAACGGTGATGAAAATCCATGAATGCTGAACAATATTCCTCCCCTTGGGAGAAAACAAAACCAAGTATAGATGGAGGATGTTTGATGATGTTGGAAGGAGGACCATGATGTATGATGATGTTTATGATCTCTGCTCAAATGTCACTATGTTTGTATAAAAGTGTCATAATAAAATTACGTACAAGCCTAATCAATCAAGGAGGTGACAAGCCAAGACCATGTGCAAACAAGTGAAGAACAAGATCTAGAGACGAAGATGGTATGACAATAGCTATAATGGAATTGTCACAAAAAAGAAAATGGATGTCTGCAAGTGTGTATCAAATCTATAAAATGGGACTTACAAAACAAACCTACCTTATTTGTCAACTACTAATCCCAATGTAACAAATTTAGAAGACTATGACTACAAAGAATGACTCAAAACAGCAAGAGATTGAGATGTGATCTCACCATGTCATCCAACTAAACTGGCCATTTCATTATGATGTGTCCACACGAGGTGCCTTAATATGAACATCTAGAAATGAGTCTTCTAATGTTCAAATACAAGAATTCTCAGCCTTGGGATAGTTACTTGAAGATAAAGAAAAAGCCTATAAATTTTAATTAAGAGCCATAGAAGCCGAAAAAACAATGAATATATCCGTACGAAGAAAAGTAGAATTAGGTTAACCCTCAATGTCACCACAACTATCAAGACCTACCAAATAATCAAATTACTCTTAGGTAAGTACAAGAAGTTGTGTCCACTTTTTGGCCAAAAAATTGAAGCCTTTTTCCTGAAAATCAAAGTTTGTCATAGTTGGAGTAAAATTTTTGAAGCAGTTACACATAGAATCTTAACATGGTCTAGATATATGAAATGTAGGATTTAAGTCTAGTGTTCAAATTTGTAATTTATTCTAATACCCAAACAATAAAAGTTAATTTTTTTATAAGATATACAAAAATGATTTTATAAAGTCCTGTGTTTAGGGCCAAAGCATGCAAGTGTTGTTGACGGGAATAATCATTATGTTATGTTATTATATTATGTTTATGTTGTCGTCGGTAATAATAAGTTATGACGGTCAGTTAGTTAGCCGACGGGTAGGTAGTTGGAGTCGCGACGGTTGTGTCGTACCCCTTCGGGTATTATATATTGTGTACCTTTTCTTCGAAGTATGATCATGTTAGTAGTGTCAGATGTAATGTTATAAGCACTTATTGTACATGGACTGTGGAATTAATATATAGGCTGGTTATTTAATATATTTCCATTATGTTCTGTGCATTTACTTTCTGCATTTAACCGTTTACCCGAGAGGGCAAACATTTGGCGCCGTTGCCTAGACGAACTCGGAACGGAAGACACGGATGGCGCATAGACCCAATGGGCCTACCCGTTGCTGAAATAAACCCAGAAGTCGACAATACCCAAACAGAACTCTATGTAGGAGAAGACACCGCGACGAGAGAATTTTCAATTCTACTCCAAGTAGCCATTCAGACCTACGTTCGACGAGAGGCGGCGGAGGCAGAAGTCCCACCAAGTGCCGTCTGGACAGCGTTAGAAGTGAGTCCGGAGGTAAATCGGTTGATGAACCATCTCCCCCGATTGCTAGCACAAGCATCGTTGGCACAACAAGCTCGCCTGGAGGAGATTGCCCGGGAGGAGCGACGCCAAGAAATTTTGCAGCAGTACGAGGAACGGGAAGCAGAACGAGATGGCACCAGGTCAGGGGCATTTGAACCATGAGCCATACGGGACGGAATAAAGAACACTTATTGTAATAATTATGTCATATTGTTGGCATAAACTTGCCTTCCACATTATGAATGAATAAAAGTGTTCTACTTTTTATGTCATTAAGTATATAGAAAGTTGTCTGGGAATTAATGCCCAATACACTGAATAAGGACAAAAATAAGCAGCAATGTATAGATGAACGTGCAGTAGCCCAACGTGCCTTGATCCTTGAACAACAAGCGGAAAGGCGACAGAGGTATAAGCGAAGAGAGGAGGAACGCTCCGAAGGGGACGGTGAGGCCAGCGGCCACCCACAGAGTCGGGAGGAGTTACTTGCGGAAACTCGCCGCAGGATAGAGTATACCAAAACTCAGTTGAGGGATTTGAGGGACTTGCCACACACACCAGAGGCTAGGAAAACTCCAAGGAGTGGGGAGGAGGCAGGAGAGGGAGAAGACACCGGGGCTGCCAGGAGTGTCGGAGGGACACCGGGGCACGGCGGTCAAGCACCCCTTATAGGATCCGACCCATCCGGAGTAGGACAACAGCCACCAGTAGTAAAAAGACAAGGCATGGCACAAAAACAAAAACTTCCAAAGTTCTATGGGGATGGGAAAGAAGACCCTGTCCGCCACTGTCGCACTTGTGAAACAATTTGGGGAGCGAATGGTGTTACCGATGAGGACGAGTGGGTAACACAGTTTCCCGCAACCCTGAGGGGCGTAGCCATCGACTGGTTTTCGGATACGGATAAGGCTAAGATTAGCACATGGGCAGACTTGAAGAAGGAATTTCAAGCAGAGTTTCGTCTCCTAAGAGACGATAATGAGATCGTAGCCGAAATCTACGGCACGAAACAGAGAAAGGATGAGACTGTTCGAACCTACAGCCGGCGGCTCAAAGAGCTGCTAGGAAAGATGGAGAACCAGCCGGCAGACGGACTGAAAAAACGGTGGTTCATGGAAGGTCTAAAGAAATCCCTTAGACGAAAAATGAAGATAGTAGCTCCCTCTTCATACTCCGACGCCTATAATAGGGCAATGGATTTAGAAAGTGAACAGAAGACGTCCAAGAAGAAGAAAAATAAATCCTCGTCAGAGGATGATTCCTCTTCTGACAAAAGTGATAGCAGTGATGACGACTCTAATCGGAAGGTACGGGCTCTCCAGAAAGATATGGAGCGAATGATGAGAGAGATAAAGGCAACCAAAGGAAGCACAAGCAAAGGCGACGAAGGGGATTTATGGTGCACGGACTGCCGTACCGACGGACACACCAAGGGGTCTTGTCCGAAAAAAGCATTTTGCGATATTTGCCAGATTGCCGGACACCTTACCAAGGAGTGTCCGTACAATATGAGGACCCGTAACCAACAGGTTCTCTTTACAGAACCATCTGCGTCAGCCGGCACGTCCCAGCCTGCGAGCAACAACGCCTCGTCTGGCGGCTACCGAAACAACAGGCGAGGAAGAGGCAACAATAACAATAACGGAAGCCGTATCCAGTATGACGCCAAGGGCCGGCCAATTATCCAATGTAGGGCCTGTAATCAGTGGGGGCACTTCGCCCGTGATTGCACGAAGGAAGCCACCCCTCAGCACCTCTGCCGTTGGTGTGGGCCAGGCGACCATGAGGACGCAAATTGCCCGCAGGCAGGGGTTAATCTCCTCAACATTGAGAAGGCTGAGAAGACTGGTGAGAAAGAAGTACTAGCGATCACCCGTGCCCAGACGAAAAAAGCCACTTATCCCGACCCCCATACGGAGAAGGAGCGATTACGGGAGGCAAAGGCCAATATTGAACGTGAGATGACGACCGAACGACGAGACAACGAGGTGGCGAGTACATCATTCCGTACGGAAGCGGAAAATAACATCATTGAGCAAATCTTGCAGATAGAGGTGCCGATAAAGGTAAAAGACCTTCTAGACTCTATGCCACAATTGAGGACTGCCATCCTCACCAATGTGCAAAGCACCGCATCGTCGAGTGCACCACAGGTAGGGGTTCCCGCCACCGCTACGAAGAGTACACCACAGGTGGAGGTTTCCGTCAGCCCTTTGACTGACCCGATGTTACTAGTCGTGAGCAGTGGTAGACACCCAGCTGTGGTAGAAATGCGTATCCGTGGGACCATTTTGAAGGACACCATTGTGGACGGAGGATCTGGGGTGAATGTACTACCAGAAGAAACATGGAAGCGGCTGGGGAAGCCCACCCTGTGGCCACCCACATTCAACCTGGTGGGAGCGGACCAACACGGCATTAAGCCACTCGGCCTGTTGATGGCCCAGCAAGTGACAATTGGTACGCAACCATTCTTGTTAGATTTCGTGGTTATTCCCTCGAAGAAGAAAGGCTATGACGCCATCCTGGGGAGAGTGTGGTTCATCAACGCAAGGGTAAACCACAACTGGAAGAAAAATACACTTTCCATGGAGAAGGGAGGGCGAAAATATACCATTGACCTACACACCCAAAATGTCGGCGAAGAGCTCGCCTCTTCCGACTCGGAGGACTCTAATAAAGGGGAAGGGGGTTCCGATGAAAGTAAGGGCAAGAACGCGATGGAGCCGAACAGTGAAGGGGTGCTAGAATTGGAGGGATGTTCTGAAGATGAGGTATGCTCGACTAACGAGCTCTTCCACTGGCAAATGGAGGATTACGAAATGTTCCAAAGCTACAGGCTCGAAGTAGAGGAACCAGAGCAACCAACAGAGGTGTACCTGCCGGAATACAAAGAATATTGGAAGGGAGACGCCCCAAACCCTGGCGACGTAAATAATCCGAAGAGTGTCGGCACCGATTGGAACCCTGTGTGGAAGGCCGCAACCTTCAAAATCTTTATTATCCTCCTTCTTCTTATGTACGGGAAGGAGGTCGTGGTCCCTGTAGAATTTGTGGTTCCAGGTCTTTCAATGACCAGTGAAAATAGATTGGCCACCAACGGGTACAAATTGAAACCTTACCACGCGAAGCGCGCAGGGGACCCGAGAGGCCAGACAGACACTCGAGAGCCCGGAGGGGGACCCGAGAGGATGGAAGGGGACCTAAGAGGCCGGGCAGGCAACTCGAGAGGCACGGGACAAAAGCAGGAGACTTTTGGGCAAGAAAAACCGAGAAGGATGAAGGGTGATCCCAGAGACAGGGGACCCGAGCCGAAGACTCTCTAGACAACTTAAAAAAATATATAAAAAAAATCGCACGGTCGTACGATACCGACCGTACGGTCAAAAAAAAAAAGAGAAAAAAAGAAAAAAAAGAAGGGGAAAATGACCACCGTACGGTGGGGCCAAGGTGACAAGGTGACACCACCGTGCGGTGGAATCATCGACGGTGACACCACCGTGCGGTAGAATCACCGTGTGGTGACACCACCGTGCGGTGGACGGTGCACCACCGTGCGGTGGAATCACCGACGGTGACACCACCGTGCGGTGGAACCACCGACGATGGAACCATCGTGCGGTGGGACCATCGTGCGGTGGTCACACCGTGCGGTGGGAGCCACCGAAGGCCGCGCAAGGATATAAAACGCCGCACACCGCTGAGGAAAGGAAGAAGCGACCACACCGCACAGCCGACCTTGGCAATAAAACCCTGCGGAGGAAGAAGACATCGAACACGGCCAAAGGCACATCACCGCGTAGCCAGGGAAAGGGACGCACCGCACGGCCGGATCAATACACACAGCCCACGAGCTACCGCAGGGAGTGAAGCGGATGGATGGGGTCGAGGGTTCTTACAGATTGATCCGCCGCTTAGGGAGAGCGGGATTTCGCACAATTCCACACAGCCACGTAAGGGCAAAACAATCGCCACAGGTAGACCAAGCAGCCACACGATTGGAGGTGGTATGGCGGGACATTACAGTGCCTAAAAAAAAAAAAACAACGACGGATTGAAAAATGATTCGATGACATCTGGAGCCTAGACACTGAAAATATTGGAGTGTGGAAGAAGGGTTTTGACATCATAAAATATCACAAAAATGATGCGCGCCATGGACTTTCGTGGGGTTCTGAAGGTTGTAAATTGGTGTCTAAGGTTGTAAATCCCTTAGACGAAAAATGAAGATAGTAGCTCCCTCTTCATACTCCGACGCCTATAATAGGGCAATGGATTTAGAAAGTGAACAGAAGACGTCCAAGAAGAAGAAAAATAAATCCTCGTCAGAGGATGATTCCTCTTCTGACAAAAGTGATAGCAGTGATGACGACTCTAATCGGAAGGTACGGGCTCTCCAGAAAGATATGGAGCGAATGATGAGAGAGATAAAGGCAACCAAAGGAAGCACAAGCAAAGGCGACGAAGGGGATTTATGGTGCACGGACTGCCGTACCGACGGACACACCAAGGGGTCTTGTCCGAAAAAAGCATTTTGCGATATTTGCCAGATTGCCGGACACCTTACCAAGGAGTGTCCGTACAATATGAGGACCCGTAACCAACAGGTTCTCTTTACAGAACCATCTGCGTCAGCCGGCACGTCCCAGCCTGCGAGCAACAACGCCTCGTCTGGCGGCTACCGAAACAACAGGCGAGGAAGAGGCAACAATAACAATAACGGAAGCCGTATCCAGTATGACGCCAAGGGCCGGCCAATTATCCAATGTAGGGCCTGTAATCAGTGGGGGCACTTCGCCCGTGATTGCACGAAGGAAGCCACCCCTCAGCACCTCTGCCGTTGGTGTGGGCCAGGCGACCATGAGGACGCAAATTGCCCGCAGGCAGGGGTTAATCTCCTCAACATTGAGAAGGCTGAGAAGACTGGTGAGAAAGAAGTACTAGCGATCACCCGTGCCCAGACGAAAAAAGCCACTTATCCCGACCCCCATACGGAGAAGGAGCGATTACGGGAGGCAAAGGCCAATATTGAACGTGAGATGACGACCGAACGACGAGACAACGAGGTGGCGAGTACATCATTCCGTACGGAAGCGGAAAATAACATCATTGAGCAAATCTTGCAGATAGAGGTGCCGATAAAGGTAAAAGACCTTCTAGACTCTATGCCACAATTGAGGACTGCCATCCTCACCAATGTGCAAAGCACCGCATCGTCGAGTGCACCACAGGTAGGGGTTCCCGCCACCGCTACGAAGAGTACACCACAAGTGGAGGTTTCCGTCAGCCCTTTGACTGACCCGATGTTACTAGTCGTGAGCAGTGGTAGACACCCAGCTGTGGTAGAAATGCGTATCCGTGGGACCATTTTGAAGGACACCATTGTGGACGGAGGATCTGGGGTGAATGTACTACCAGAAGAAACATGGAAGCGGCTGGGGAAGCCCACCCTGTGGCCACCCACATTCAACCTGGTGGGAGCGGACCAACACGGCATTAAGCCACTCGGCCTGTTGATGGCCCAGCAAGTGACAATTGGTACGCAACCATTCTTGTTAGATTTCGTGGTTATTCCCTCGAAGAAGAAAGGCTATGACGCCATCCTGGGGAGAGTGTGGTTCATCAACGCAAGGGTAAACCACAACTGGAAGAAAAATACACTTTCCATGGAGAAGGGAGGGCGAAAATATACCATTGACCTACACACCCAAAATGTCGGCGAAGAGCTCGCCTCTTCCGACTCGGAGGACTCTAATAAAGGGGAAGGGGGTTCCGATGAAAGTAAGGGCAAGAACGCGATGGAGCCGAACAGTGAAGGGGTGCTAGAATTGGAGGGATGTTCTGAAGATGAGGTATGCTCGACTAACGAGCTCTTCCACTGGCAAATGGAGGATTACGAAATGTTCCAAAGCTACAGGCTCGAAGTAGAGGAACCAGAGCAACCAACAGAGGTGTACCTGCCGGAATACAAAGAATATTGGAAGGGAGACGCCCCAAACCCTGGCGACGTAAATAATCCGAAGAGTGTCGGCACCGATTGGAACCCTGTGTGGAAGGCCGCAACCTTCAAAATCTTTATTATCCTCCTTCTTCTTATGTACGGGAAGGAGGTCGTGGTCCCTGTAGAATTTGTGGTTCCAGGTCTTTCAATGACCAGTGAAAATAGATTGGCCACCAACGGGTACAAATTGAAACCTTACCACGCGAAGCGCGCAGGGGACCCGAGAGGCCAGACAGACACTCGAGAGCCCGGAGGGGGACCCGAGAGGATGGAAGGGGACCTAAGAGGCCGGGCAGGCAACTCGAGAGGCACGGGACAAAAGCAGGAGACTTTTGGGCAAGAAAAACCGAGAAGGATGAAGGGTGATCCCAGAGACAGGGGACCCGAGCCGAAGACTCTCTAGACAACTTAAAAAAATATATAAAAAAAATCGCACGGTCGTACGATACCGACCGTACGGTCAAAAAAAAAAAGAGAAAAAAAGAAAAAAAAGAAGGGGAAAATGACCACCGTACGGTGGGGCCAAGGTGACAAGGTGACACCACCGTGCGGTGGAATCATCGACGGTGACACCACCGTGCGGTAGAATCACCGTGTGGTGACACCACCGTGCGGTGGACGGTGCACCACCGTGCGGTGGAATCACCGACGGTGACACCACCGTGCGGTGGAACCACCGACGATGGAACCATCGTGCGGTGGGACCATCGTGCGGTGGTCACACCGTGCGGTGGGAGCCACCGAAGGCCGCGCAAGGATATAAAACGCCGCACACCGCTGAGGAAAGGAAGAAGCGACCACACCGCACAGCCGACCTTGGCAATAAAACCCTGCGGAGGAAGAAGACATCGAACACGGCCAAAGGCACATCACCGCGTAGCCAGGGAAAGGGACGCACCGCACGGCCGGATCAATACACACGGCCCACGAGCTACCGCAGGGAGTGAAGCGGATGGATGGGGTCGAGGGTTCTTACAGATTGATCCGCCGCTTAGGGAGAGCGGGATTTCGCACAATTCCACACAGCCACGTAAGGGCAAAACAATCGCCACAGGTAGACCAAGCAGCCACACGATTGGAGGTGGTATGGCGGGACATTACAGTGCCTAAAAAAAAAAAAACAACGACGGATTGAAAAATGATTCGATGACATCTGGAGCCTAGACACTGAAAATATTGGAGTGTGGAAGAAGGGTTTTGACATCATAAAATATCACAAAAATGATGCGCGCCATGGACTTTCGTGGGGTTCTGAAGGTTGTAAATTGGTGTTGGCGGCGGGGGCGCTGCCCCTCGACCCCGCCCTGTACTGCGACAGGGAGCGCACCTGGGGCGTTGCCCCAGGACCCCGCGAGGGGCGCTGCCCCTCGACCCCGCGGGGGCGCTGCCCCAAACCCCGCGAGGGGCACTGCCCCTCGACCCCGCTGGGGGCGTTGCCCCCAGACCCCCAGTTTATTTTGAGCTACAGAAGACCACAGGAAGTGTTGTGGTTGTCCATCTTGTGAGAAAGAAGCCTACAGCTAAGCATTGGCGGGGAAGAAATAAGTCGTGGAGGGAGACGAATTTGGAGGTTGGGAACAAACAGAGTTTGAGGGAAGGCATTGCAGGTCTGCGCAGTTGTATGAGGGAGTTATTCAGTTCAGTTTTTAGCCTTTGGGGAGTGTGATGGAGGATTTGAGGTGTCTCCTAGCATTTGTGCCAGCGGATTGTGGCCACCTCCAGGCATGACTGGTACGCTTTGAGGAACTCGGACTATGTCTCGGCGGGACGTGAGGTTGTCGTGGTGGATGCATAGAGGGCTCGGGAGGAGCTGACCACCAGGTTGGAGGCACTAGTCGCGTGAGACTTAGTTCAGCGTACCCAGGAGTTGGATGCCGAGAGAGCAGCACGGGTGGCTATCGAGGACAAATTGGCTAGGGAGATAGGATCATTTGAGTAGCAGTTGGTGGAAGCTGAGACTGAAAAACGTGTTTTGCAGCCAAGTTTGGGTTAGGCACAGGAGGACTGTGATGGCAAAGGAAGCAATATTGGTGAATTCCGCACTTGAGCATCGGATGGTAGCCAAAAAGGGTTTTCAGGCGAGGACGCAGCGAGTGTATAAGATCTGGGCCCGACTAGCGTCAGTAGTTCCTGCCGTTCATCTCTATTTTGTATTAAGTCGTCGGAGTCGACTTCTTTTCTTGGGGGGGATGATGTTGATGGGAATAATCATTATGTTATGTTATTATATTATGTTTATGTTGTCGTCGGTAATAATAAGTTACGACGGTCAGTTAGTTAGCCGACGGGTAGGTAGTTGGAGTCGCGACGGTTGTGTCGTACCCCTTCGGGTATTATATATTGTGTACCTTTTCTTCGAAGTATGATCATGTTAGTAGTGTCAGATGTAATGTTATAAGCACTTATTGTACATGGACTGTGGAATTAATATATAGGCTGGTTATTTAATATATTTCCATTATGTTCTGTGCATTTACTTTCTGCATTTAACCGTTTACCCGAGAGGGCAAACAAGTGTTGCTAGAATTATGTGGCCTAAATAGAAGTATTTTTCTAATTCCTTTTGGAGAAAGATGTGTATTATGGTTAAGTTGGTCAAGATATGTTTTTATGATTTTTTTAAATATATTTTTTTATTAACTTTGTATTGATCCTAATTATTATTTTTGAAAACACCTCATGTATGGCTAGCATAATTTGAGTTAAACTAATCATAAAATGATTAATTTTTTCTTTTTGTTGTAGAATGATGTCTAGATTAGTCACACAATAAAAAGTTTAAAAGTAAAAAATTATTAAAAAAAATTCTAATACCTATCATTTCAAGTTTATTAAAAAAAATACTAATACCTATCTCTTTGGGCGGGGTTCTAAGGGGTCATTGATAGTGCTAATGAGGAGGTCAAGGTTTTAGGGGGTCACTGCCAATGACCTCACTTGCTTAATTTTGTGAGTAGTGGCACTCACCTTACTCATTTCAAGGTTCCCTCATCATCAACCAAGCCTCCTCATGATTGTCTAAGTCTTCATTTTGATTGGCATTCATCAAACATCTCAATTCTTGTGACTGACCTCCACACTTGCACTCAACATATCACCTATGACTTGAAGGCATTGAAAGCTAAACTTACCTCACTTCAACCCAAAGAGAGAGACATGACTTGATCACCTCTTGACAACCTGACACTGCACTTCCTTAAGCAAGAGGTTAATAGAAAAAGACACTACCAGGCAACTAAAGTAAGGCAACTAACCTAGAAAGCAAAGAAAAGTGGGGGTCCCCATCTGCAATGGGGCGATGTGTGAAATGGTGTAATGTTGGATTGATAGTGAGCAATGTTGATTTTAAAAGTGTGTCCTATCTCACATATTAAGTGCCCATGCACTCTTTGGACTAGAATTAGGGGATCTGTGGAGATCAACATCTCTCCTTTCCTAGATGATCCTATTATAGATAGTCTTCTACCCCTTGACAATTGTGATAACCTACTATATAAAAGAGGGTAAAAGAAAGATAATGAGTCCACTCTTAGTTGATGTGTCACGAGTAAAAAAAATCTCAATAGGAACGGATATCCATTTTGTAAAACAGAGGTTTGGGTTTTAAAATAAATGGGTGCCCATTTCTATTTACATCATATATCCATTCCTTAGATAAAGTACACATTTTGGAGTGGGTACATGTTTCATTAAATTTGAAATTTGAAACCTGTGGTTTAGAATTTATTTTAGACTTGGAAACCCAAGCCATAGCCTTGGACTTGCAAGTACAATTCCATTAAAACAACAAAAGAAAAACTAATTTTAACAATATGATTGACAATTTTATTTTTCAATTTTTTTGGTGAGATTAAAACTCGTTATAGATGACAATGTCTAATTTTTAAATATGTAATTTTTTTAAATAATTGGACATAGTTTTCTATTTATTAATTATTTTTTTAGAGAAGTAGTTCATAAACTTGAAATGATAGGTATTAGTATTTTTTTTAATAATTTTTTACTTTTAAACTATTTATTTTTAATATTTTTTTACTTTTAAACTATTTATTGTGTGACTAATCTAGACATCATTCTACAAAAGAAAAAATAATCATTTTATGATTAGTTTAGCTCAAATTATGTTGGCCATACATGAGGTGTTTTCAAAAATAATAATTTAGGACCAATAAAAAGTTAATTAAAAAATATATTTAAAAAATTATAAAAACATATCTTGACCAACTTAACCGTAATAGACATTTTTCCCCAAAAGGAATTAGAAAAATACTTCTATTTAGGCCACATTATTTTGGCAACACTTGCATGCTTTGGCTCTAAACACGGGACTTTATAAAATCAGTTTTGTATATCTTATAAAAAAATTAACTTTTATCATTTGGGTATTAGAATAAATTACATATTTGAACACTAGACTTAAATCCTACATTTCATATATCTAGACCATGTTAAGATTCTATGTGTAAGTGCTTCAAAAAATTTACTCCAACTATGACAAACTTTGATTTTTCAAGAAAAAGGCTTCAACTTTTTGGCCAAACAGTGGACACGAGTAACTTGATTATTTGGTAGGTCTTGATAGTTGTGGTGACGTTGAGGCTTCACCTAATTCTATTTTTCATCGTACAAATATATTCATTGTTTTTTTGGCTTCTTTGGCTCTTAATTAAAATTTAGAGGTTTTTTCTTTATCTTCAAGTCACTATCCTAAGGCTGAGAATTCTTCTATTTCAATATTAGCAGATTCATTTCTAGGTGTTCATATTCAGACACCTCATGTGGACTCATCATCATGAAATGGCGAGTTTAGTTGGATGACACGGTGAGATCACATCTCCATCTCCTGCTGTTTTGAGTCATTCTTTGCAACAGGTACATCATAGTCTTCAAAATTTGTTACATTGAAATGAGTAGTTGACAGATAAGGTAGGTTTGTTTTGTGAGTCCCATTTTGTAGATTTGATAGACATTTGTAGACATCCATTTTCCTTTTTTTTTAAGTTTCATTATAGCTATTGTCATACCATCTTCTTCTTTGGATCTTGTTCTTCATTTGTTTGCACATGGTCTTGGCTTGTCACCTCCTTGATTTATTAGGTTTGTACGTAATTTTATTGTGAGACTTCTATACAGACATAGTGACATTTGAGCAGAGATCATAAACATCATCATACATCACGGTCCTTCTTCCAACATCATTAAACATCCTCCATCTATACTTGGTTTTGTTTTCTCGCAAGGGGAGGAATGTTGTTCAGCATTCATGGATTTTCATCACCACTCTTTGTTAAGCATCCACCATCACTGCAAGAGATCATACATTGTGGGGGGATACATATTCTCTCTCTTTGTCTCCTATATGGTGGATATCTATTGTACTTTTGTTGTGAGTCCTCCTTCCTTTTTTTCACTAGAACATGTTTGTTTGCATCTTTTCTTTATTGGGGAGGGTTTTTTCCCTATAAGATTTCCTCCTTTACTCCATTATTGAGAGATTTATTTGTTTGTACATGGGTATCTAGCATGGTCTTGTAACCGAGACCCATCCTTGCATCTTTGCATTTTGTCATGCTCCCTAAATTGCACTGAAGGAGAGTGTTGGTGTGAACATGGCATGCTACCTAGCTAGTTTCTTATTAATTCCTATTCACACTTATATACTTGAGCTTACTTAGGTCATTAACTTTTTGTCTCATCTCATAAAATTAAGACAGTTGTCATGATCTTAGTTTATCCTAAGGTTTCATCCTTGTCTCTATAATACAAGTTTTTTCATTACAGTTTGTACTAGTTTCATTTTACATCTAATAAATTATCTCACTTCATAGCATTTCCATCGTTAATTTCTTGTGTGGAAGCTTGTTTTGGCTGTCAGTGATCCATGGGATACTAGTATTGGTCAACATCTCTTACACAAATTTTATCTCTGGTGGTACTTCCACCTCTTGTAATTCAGTGACTTTTCATATAAACATGGTGTTGTGTACCCCGACTTCCTAATCTTGGAATGTTTATACTGCTAAAAGAGGAGGAATGATTTCAATATCAAGACAAAAAGGGTGATCAGATTGTTAAAAGATTAAGTCACTTCTACTTGGAAGTGAAATCCACCACTGTCAATGACCCCTAAAAGTCCAACCATTTCCTGTCAGTGAGGTCCCAAAAGTCCGATCTCATTTTGGCATTGTCAATGCTTATTCAAAAGCCTGACCACTTCCAGTTGATGCTCATCACAAAGTCAAAACTTCCTATGCTCCCCTGGAGGCCTGAACTGTCAGTGCGTGGTCAAAAACATGACCATCTAGTTGTCACTGCTGGTGCTACCTTAAATCTCCGACCAGCAGATGATGACTTCCAGTGGGGTTCTAAATCTCCAATCAGTCTTTAGGTGACTTCCAACTGCTCCTAAAATCCACACCCAGAGACAGATAGATAAGAATCAGGTGTCAAACACAAGAAAATCAGACATGTCTCAGACCTGAAGCATACTAAATCAGACATGAAATCAGCAAAATCAGATATGGATCAGAACTAAGAACATCATTTCCCCAATAAAATCAGCCATTTCTTGATCTAAATAATGACTTGAAGGCTAGATTTAGGACAGTAAGGAGTACTTTATCTATATTGTTTTTTATTTGTATCCATGCTCTTTTCAAGTTGAAGATGGTAGAGCATATGAAAAGGAAAGGTGGAGGCTCATCAGCTCACCTACAACATCAAGATCACACCATTCGAGACTTCAGCATATGGTGGAGGGTCCAAGACATTGCAACACTCCAAGTCTCAAAGCTCGTGCAAGGCAGCAAATAGGATAACTTCCATCACAAAGAAAGACATTATAAGGAAAGTATAGGGCGTAGCATCCAAGGAAGTAAACACACATACTTTGATCTTTCAACATTACACTTCAAGCTAATGAGGTATATGCAACATGAGAATGCCAGCTTGCTTCATGAAGAGAGAGATTTCACCACATAGAAGAAATCAAGGAAGCACAAGATTCAGCATGAGAGTGCACATGTTAAAGGAACAAAATTTTCAACTATCTTGAATCTCCTCCAGAAATCCAAGAATTATTGCCAGCACATTAGGGAGATAGTTCTAGAAGAGTTGATCAAAGTTAGGGGATGATGCAATTTGGGAATATCTTCTACCTTCATCTCATTCCCTCCATCACTGCAGGAGCTTGGAAATGTTGAATATCAAAAGATATGCATCAATCACCTACACTTGTGATGGGTTACAATGAGCTAGCTGAGGTGGCGTCCAGTCATCACTCATCTAATCACTTCATTCCAAGTTAAAGTGTCCAGATTTAATGCATCTAACTCATCCAACGAGGCAGATAACTACCACATATGAGCACAATAATCGATGTACCTATCCTCGCCATCTATTGGTGAATAATTCGATGAAGATCATGTGTCCTATTTATTGTAAATTTATCATTGGTCAAGCATTATATGCTTTGTAATGGGTGCAACAAACCCTAATTAGGATTTTTATCTTGTAATCTTGGCCATTGATTATGAATCAATCGGAGCCACTCTTTGTAAGAGCTATCCATATAAGGCTCAGTTTTCTCATTTGTAAAGGTGAATAGTGAATAGTTCAAGAATAGCAAGTCAGTAGTTGATAGTTGATAGTTAGTAGAAGGTAATAATTAGATAGCAGCAGTTAGAAGTAGAGTAGGAGGAGAAGGCAGAAATTGTTGCCAAACTTGTAAATAAACATCCTTGTCATTGAAGATATAGTGGAATACGTTGTTTCTTCTACATAATTGCATGGTTTCTTGTTGGGTATTCATGTTAGATGATAATTATTAGATGGATGGAAGATTATTGTGGATGATTGATGGTGAAGTTCCTATGTTGATACTACTAGTATTTCATTGATTGTGAAGTATCTTGCGTAGTCAAATGAACCCATTTATCCAAGCTTAACTTCATTTGCTACTTCTTCATTGATATGCATCATATTGATGGTCTCTATGTCCATGGTAGTGATTTGAACATCATATGCTTACCTTAGGAGATCACACTAAACTTTGTGGAGTTGTTGCTTTGCATAGCAAAGAAAAGTCTAATTGAATTTCACCAAAAATTGTCCATCGCTCTTGCCTTCTTAGAGTTAGATCAGCTTTCTAAACCCTTTATCCTTTTTTTCTTTCTTCAAATCAAGTAAATTTTAATGTTCCAGCGACATTCAAGCATTCAATATTCAGTGTAAGTCCCCCTTGTGATTCCAACAAAATCACATCATACACACCGAGTCTATCTAAGAGCACGTCAAGACCCAACATTTGGAACCTTGGAGTCACCTCCTATGATCACGAAGTTTAACATAAAAGGAGATTTTGTTCAAGAGAGGATAGAATGCTCAGTATTTTATTTTGTGTTGCATAGAGCATAAAAAACACATCAACAAATACCTATTCCTATCGAGATTTTTTTTACTCATGACACTTCAACTAAGAGTGGACTCATTATCTTGCTTTTACCCTCTTTTATAGGTTATCACAATTGTCAAGGGGTAGAAGACTATCTATAATAGGATCATCTAGGAATGGAGAGATGTTGATCTCCACAGATCCCCTAATTCTAGTCCAAAGGGTGCATGGGCACTCAATATGTGAGATAGAACACAATGTCAAAATCAACATTGCTCACTATCAATCCAACATTTATTGATATCCGATGATTTCTTTTGATTTGGTGTACCTAGTTCATGCAAAAGTGCATAGAGATGTGGCCAAAGATGAAGCTAATAAAGATTTTTCAAGATGTCGTCTTACCAAGACTTATTGTTACCTTTGTTCAGGATGATTATGGAATGATGAATTGAAAAACCCACGATTTTACAATAATAAACTCCTCATATTTGGATTAGAGATCAAAATGTACAAAATTGGAACCTATGCAACACAAAAAATGGTCCAATATTTTGCAAGATATCCAAAGTACAAGTCAAAATAGAAAAAATGACTTGAAACTAAAATTATAAGTTGTTGGTTTGATTGGCATTGATGTCAAAAGAATGAAGCAGTGACACATTCATGTCACATGTATGACAGGAGCAGCTTATGTCTACGGTTTGGTAATAAAGGATGAAACAGTAATACATTCATGTCACATGTATGACAAGAGCAGCTTATGTATATGGTTTGGTAATGTTGGTACACATTGATGTATGGTTTGGCACATTCATGACAGGAGTATAGTGACACATTCCTGACATATTCATGGTGATTGACAAGTTGGTACACATTGATGTATGGTTTGACACATTCATGATATAGTGACACATTCCTGACATATTTATGGTGATGACAGTTATAGGGTTTGGTTTTATTCATAATGGTTTGGTTTCATTCATAACAAACGCTTAATTGATTAGTTTGGAGTTTTCTATGGCAAGTGGCATTTCAAGCCTTGATGCGTATCAACTTCTAGAACAATATTCAATATCACTGTGAATGACAATAATTGACAAGATTTGATGTCATGAGTCTTAGTTGCATCTCCACAAGATGTTTCAAGGTTTTAAGTTCAACATTCTAACCTTGTGTGAGGAAAATGACAAACATGGCATGTGACAATCTTTGTGGTTTCAAGACAAAAGCCAAGAAGTGTATTGATAAGGTTTTACAATGTATTTTTTTTTAAAGTAACATGTTTTTAACAATATACTTTAAACCCTACATAAGGGTTTTTTAGAAGTTCCTTTAATAAAACATGTTACATTTGTGGATCATGAGCTAATGTTTCTTATAACAGCAGTCACAAACACTGTTCTTAAAGAAGTGTTATAAGTTTTTATGGATTTTAAAGCGGATGATTTATATGTATAACAGTTTATCACTGTTCTAAATGGTGTTCACGGGTTTGACTGTTATACCAGTTTTAAGTTGGTTGTTTCAGTTTGAAACAGTCATCAAACCCAATACAAACTATGTTAAGGAGGTTTTCAATGCTCGATGGATAACAATGTTGATATACATCAATTCAAGCAGTTAATAACAGGAAAAACAGTTAATAACAGACTGAGAACCGAGCACATGAGGAATATATCATGATCACTGAATATAAAAGGCTTTGAAAGTCATTTTTACTGCTGATGATTGAGTTTTTCAGAGTGGAAATGATATATAACAATTTCAAATAAAAAAAAGTGAGAATGAATTAAGATCTACTGTAAAAACTCTTCCATAAAGATGGTAGATCAATATCAGTGTTCTTTAATGCTGTCATTGGCATATTGAACCTGATTTCAAATTGTGATTGAAAAGTTCGATGCAGATTTTTTAGCAGTGTTAATGCAGGGATAAAGGTTTTGAAGCAATTTTTGAAGAAGGCTGTGATTAGAATTGGTTTTGATGTTGTTACTGTCTTGATCATCAAAGTTTGATGCAGTGTTGGTATTTGAGTGTGAATGCAAAGTTTGATGCAGGTTTTGATATATATGATCCTGGTTACACATTTGAGAGGAGATATATGAATTGTATTGAAAACAGAGATTGAAATCTGTATAGCCAAGTGAGGCATTGAAGTTTGTTTGCCAGTCAGGCACAAACATTGTAATCAGTGAGATTTGCATAGTGAATGTTTAAAGGTGGTTTTTCACCCTTTAAGGGTTTTCCACTTCTAAAATTTGTGTCATCTCTCTGTGAATTCATGTTGTGCTTCAAGTTGATTCACTCTATGGGTTTCTAATTCCTAAAGGTTCTCTTTCTTTCAAATTGTTTGAGTGCATCTTGCCAAAATTAGGAGTTTTTTTGTAGGTCACTGATTCACCCCCCCACTCTCAGTGACACTTAAGTATTCCATCACAAGTACCTATAGATAAAAATAAATTCGGATGGTTACATAGTTCTCGGGAACCAACTTTCCATAGAGCTTAAAAAAAGCAAGGTGTAGCCTAGGTGCTAGTCTCCAACATGACTAGGTTATTAGGAATAGGGATTGGCATGGTGGTGACATCATCCTTGCACTAACATTTACACTAAATCTTTTTATCTTTATTTTGAAAAAAAAGATTGAAAATGGTATGAGATGTGATGCAAGCAAAGTGTAGAGGAGTATTCTTTGTTAGATTTCAAATTTTGTAGCAATGGCGGTCGGCATTGTATAGCAACTATACGGCCATATGAAATTTTATGGATTTGTATTGTCATACAAATTTTTCTTTTTCAAAGCTTAAAAAAAGCTTTGAATTTTTTCTACTCCAAACCTTATCATGCCTTATATATGGATTTATTGGTTTTTGAACCTTTTGAGCTCAACCGTGAGGTCCTTTTTGCACTAGGATGCACTCTATGAAGCTCTTGGTTGAAACTCTCCAAAGAGAGGAAAAGGAATTGTAGATCTAGACCTCTCATACATGTAAGAGGCATTGATCAACCACAATAGCCCAAGGATCACCTACAACCAAAACAACCTTTCACACAAGAGAGAAGCAAAAGGAAATGCTATAAAGCTGGAGAATTCATTAAATGGAAAATGAAACTAGTACAATATGCAATGAAGAAACCCTTGTTATGAAGACAAGGATGAAACCCTAGGATAAACCAAGATCGTGACAAGTTTCGTAATCATATGATATGAGACACAAAAAGTAAATGATCTAAGTAAGCTTAGGTATGTAAGTGTGAGTAGGACTTCATAATAAGTTGGCTAAGTGATCTACCATGTTCACACCAACAATCTGAATATAGAAACTTAAACCAAACTAAAAATCACCCAAACCCAAATTGAAAATCTAAAATCTTCAACAATATCACTGATATAAAAAATTTCTTGCAAATCCAAATCACTTCAAGTAAGATGAATAACAAAATGAGCAGTGATCTTTGATGTAGGATCACCTCAATTGGATATGAGCGTTTCCATCCCAAATCCACAATGAATCTAAGATAGTTTTCATCCTCAGTAAATCTCTAAAAGGGTGTCTATTCTAAAATGCTTTAATCTCCAGAATGGGAGGAATATAGAAAATCAGAAGATAGATAAGATAGGATGAATTTATGTAAGCCTTGACCTCTCTTCTAATAGGCACCTACTGTGGGCCCTCTAATTTTTTAATGTAATTTATTTTTCCCTCCAAGTATTTAAAAACGTTTTAAATTACATCCAGATGCACCTTTTGAATCACATTTTAAATGAATTATTAAAAACACTTATTTAAACATTAATTGGACTACAAAAGTATTTAAGTTGCCTTTCTGATAATAAATTGATTAGGCCCAACTTAAAATATTATTAACTCTTTTTAGTTCTAAAGAGGGGACATGACAATTGAAGTAGGATTTTTAGGGTCTTTTGTTCCGTCTAGTACCCATCACCCTACAAGGATAAACCCTAGTTGTCAGCTATATCGTACAGAATTAATAGATCGTAGGCTTGCATCACATATTTTGTATATTTCTAGCTTTTACCAGCCTACACTCAACTGTTATCAATGGCTGAGATTGTTGTACAACTATTCCTGGCCCTATACCTCCTATTGCAAATCATAGTAGTTTTTAGAACCCTTTCCTTTAAATGTTATGGACTGTGAAAGCATCAAATATCTAATAACCATAGTTCCAAGCCAAGTGACCCTAGCCGAGTCTCAGGGATTCGGGACTCTCCAAGAACTCGCTTTAGGCAAGACTAACTAGAAACTGGTATTTTGCCTTGTCCAGCCAAGTTTTGCCGAGTCCCAAGTTGGGTCAGCCTTGCGAGTCCGTGCCGAGTCCAAGTCTCATTTCTATGCTAATAACTAACATTGTTTCTTATACCAATTCCTCAGACTGACTAATGGCAATATATGCATGTCTTAGGCGAATGTTTCCTGTGATACTTTAAGCTAAGGACCAGCTTGATTTTTCCTTGGGAGAAATATCAAATTTTAGTGAAAATCATCACCCAGTCTGCATGGATCCTAAATGCCAACACTCATTATCCCGTTTCAAGATCTGTACTATTTTGCTACTCTTCACTCAATCAAGTGCATAATATGGATCATTTTCACACCCAAAAGTATAATTGCCTCCAAATTGTGTGAGGAACTGCTGTTACAATGCAAATTGTTTTTTGTGCAAAAACCATAACAATATAGATAATAATCCCTTCAAACTAAGAAATAATTTATATAAGATAAGATGACCTTCAGCCTCCTTTAAGCCAAAACGATTTGTAGGAGCTATTAGTTGTAATTGCTTGTTTGTTTAGTATTTATTAAGTACAAAAAACTTTTTTTGTTAGGAATTTTTAAAGTTTTAATGTATATGTGTGATTGTAGCCAATATCATGATCTTTGCTAAACAAGGGACTGAACTTCCAAATTGAACTCACCATATAGACGATTATAGAAGAGTTGAGTGGCACCAGTGGATTGAATCAAGTTAAGCAGAGCAGAAAGGGTGTCAGTAGTTCTAAGGATGAGCAGAGGAACACCTAGGGCTCTCAGAGACTGATCCAAATGCATGAGGCTCATCTTTAACCACCACCGAGAAACTCTACCTGGATGGAATTGGGCTTCCTCATTAGGACACCATATGTACACTGGTACTACACTCCCACCACCTCTTGCAGCTGCTACCAATGCTGGATTGTCTTCCAATCTCAGGTCCCTCCTGAACCACACTATACTACACCCCATTTTTCACAACACAATTCAAGCCACATTAATTCACACCCTGTTAAAACAAATAAGAACTCACCCCCTACTGAAACAAAGAAAATAGAGGGAATACAGTAACTTCAACTGTATATCCACAGTGAGTCCGTAAACATAAAGTGCATTTGAGCTCCACTATTCACGCTGCCATGTCATCAATCTGTACCATTTGCAAAGACATGAAGCCCATACCAATCAAGACTGTTCTGATTGACAAAAATATCAACACCCACAAACATTTTGACAACAGAGTAAGGGCATTGCTCTTGGAACCCACATGAGCCCCCTATCCAAGGTGATTCGCATCCAATCCAAGGGCTGTGTAGCTATCTACGTGGAGGAGGCTGAGTCCAGTAGTTTATAATATAAATTATTTAGAGATCAGTATTGTTGGAGATTATGTGAAATTCTTCCCATTATTAGAAGGAAACGAAGGCATCCCTTCCAGGAATAGATGAAATTAGTATTAGAATAAAATTGTCTTATTGTGGAGTAAGAATTGTAATAATATAAAGGTAAAATTCATGTTATAGAAACTGAAATGGTTTTGAGTTCAAATCTTCTATAATATAAAAGAATTATAATAATTTTATTTTTCATACATAAAACATATGTTTGCCAATAGTTAAAGAGGGAAGTAGAGATAGAGAATGAGAGGCAGATATATAAAGAGATGGAAGACATGAATATATATAGAGGATGAACAAATGAGAGTGGAAAAAGAAATAGAAAGCCAGATAGAAGAAGTGATATATAGAGAGAGATAGAGAGAGATAGATATAGTAATAGAAAAAGCTCTATAGACAATAAGATAGATATAAAAGGATAGGTTAGTCAAGCTGAGGAAGTGAGAGGAATAGAAAGATGAGAGATAGAGGGGGAAGAGAGAGAGAGGGGGGGGATGGTAAGGAGGTAGAGGTAGGAGATATATAGAGGCAAGGAGATTGAGATAGAGAGAGTATCTAATGGGAAGTGGTGTTAAGAATCAACTATAGTTAATATAACTTAATGATATAATAATATTTTAAAATTCTATTCAATAATTTATAATTTGTTAAATTAAGTTATTGTATATAATAATAAATAAATACATTTATTTTAAATAATAAATTTAGTTTCAAACTTTTTTTCACCTAAATCTCAATTTCAAAAAGGTGGCGTGGCAAGTGTTCATAACGGGGTATATAATTAATTACTTTAGGACTATTTAAAAAATATATCCAATAAAATTTGATCTATATTATTAGTTAAAAATAATTATAAAGTCATTGTAATATTTTAAATCAAAATTTATATTTTATATTTTATACGTTTTAAATTTTATGTCTTTTTTCTTAAAATTATCAAAAATTAATTTTATAAAAATTATATAGTTTAAAATAGCATTATTTTTTATATTTTATATATAACTATACATTTTAAATAAAATTAAATATTTTATATTAAATTTTATATTTTAAATAAATAAACAATATGTAAAAGAATTTAAAAATAAACATGTTAAATCATTTTTAAAATAAATATACAATAAAATTGTAAATTGTAGTTTTTTATCTATTTTATATAGATAAAAATTTAATAAAAGAATCATTAATTCATAAATTATAAATTGTACATCTTTTTTCATATATTCACAATCCTATTTTAAAAACTAAAACATCTTTAATTTCATTTCCTGTGTCCTATAAAACATTCTCTAACGTGATTACAAACAATTTTTTGTTAATAAAACTCAATTTCCATTGCCTGAAATTTCATATCAGAAATTCTACGGAAGCGGTTATCCATGATCTATGGATGGGTGCAAGGTAATAATAGCAGGGCAATAATCAACAGAAGTTAAAATTTGCAAGTGTCAAGGTAAAACTGTACTATGTATGATGGGACATAATCTATGTGGATGGGTGTATGGTAATACTGGTAGATTGTACATATTTGTTTTTGATTAATAAAGCAGTGAGAACAGTGAGAACAAGGGCACTGACCCTTTATCATAGTGCAGAAACAGCATACTATTTGGGCTTCCCAAGCCTCCATCTTGTTTCTGAGCCGGTTGATGTCCTCCTTGATAGTTCAGATCAAACACAAAGCTGAGGTTTTTAATTCTCTACACATCCGTGCTCAGTTTTTCAATGATGTAAATATTTGTTAAACTAATTAAAAGATATAATTATTTATATATATATATATATATAACTTATGTGTAAAGATCTTTAACAAATAAAAATATATTTTTTTGCAGGCGTACACAAAATATTTTAGTCAATCACATTGTCAATAAATCATTTCTTAAATATTTTTTGTTAAAAATTTTGCATGATGACTTTTGTAAAAATAAAAATTTATTTTAATTTGAATTTTTTTAAAATTTGATTGGTTAATAAGGACAATGATTAATTTTAATAATGATTATATTTTAAAAATTATAATAATTAAGATAAAAAAATTAAACATAATTAAGATAAAAAAATTAAAATTTTACTAAAAAAATAATATAAATTAAAAAAATCCGAATAAATTTTTAATTTCACAAAATAAAGTAAGATTTAATTATGGTTATATTAATGTTAATATAAAATGTACAAATTGATAATTTTTATTTGTTATTTATTATTTCAAAAATTGTTTTAATATCTAGCAAAAAGTTTCAAGAATGATGAGAATCGTGTCTTCAACTGCGTAGCCTTCATCATTTAGATCAGTCAAATTATCTAGATTACCTTAGTTTTCTAAACAACAAAAAAATGTCTTTTGATATCAAGTTATCAAATACTCTAAGCAGGTCTTATGAGGGGGCTTAAGCTCTATTTTAATTTTTAAGGAAGAAGTAATCTCATGAAGAATAAAAAAATTAGTGTTACGAATTTTTTTTAGGAAGCCTCCCTCCTTGAGACCCCAACCTAAGACTATAAGAACTGTTGTCTATTCTTTTCATCAAATTGACTGATTTAAGAAACTTTCTATGTGCAAACTGTTGGTTGCTCCAGACACGTAGATGGCAACAAGGAGTCTCCAGGATAAAATTTAAAATTTTAAAATTCAACATTAATTCTTTGTTCTTAGCCTACAAACAAAATCATTCTTTATCTAAAATTACAATGCCTACATTTCTTTTTAAGCATTCAAAACTATCCATTCTCAATAGCTTCATGAAAATGTGTGTTAGCTACTATTCAGACCTACAAAATGTCATTTTGATATCACCATTTTCAACCCTCACGATATCTTTAACCTTAATTTAAATATGTTAACTAATATATTGGAGGACACAAATTGAAGAAATAGTTATATTATTTCATAATCAATTCATAAAAATGGTATTTTACATATTGTAATAAAATAATTTTATACATTTTGTAATATTTTTAATGAAAAATTATTTTTAAATCATTTAAATTTTCAATAATTTTAAAATATTTAATAACTATTTTCAATCTTATAATATTATTAAATACAAAGTATAAATATAAAGTTTTCTAAAATTAAAAAAAAAAAAAAAACATTTTTTCTGACAAAGAACTAACACAATTATCAATAATTATTTTGAAACTAAATTTGGGTGAATTTAAATTATGAAGATAATAATCTAAATATTTACTTATAAATTGATAATTAATTATTTTTATCTCTGATCTTAATCTTAATTAGATTTTGACTGTGAATAAAATTAAATTTTAAACATAATAAATCCATTTATTTCAGGCTATATAGTTGCTAGTAAATCCATTTATTTTGGATTTCCTAAAAGCCCGATACAGAAAAATAATTGTCGTAATTTATAATGTTAAAAATTGTACAACTGGAATTTGGTAAATAAAAAGATTGAAAAAATTAAAAATTAAAACTTGGTTCACATTAGAATTTTTAATAATTAGTTAGCTGGAAAAACAAAAATCTCATTACAATAGTATTGTGGATTAATAGACAATTAAAAAAAAAACCCCATTATATATTTAAGAAAAGGATCACTTTTTTTCCTTCTATTACAGGCATATTAGGTATATAGAGAGAGGGTGCCCGCAACTATTTCTATCCATTTTTTTTTCTTACACTTTTTATTCCCAAGAAATAATTTTTAATTTGATTCTATAGATTGCTATTATTTGTTCAAATTCGATCAGATTTTGCAAGACTTTGAAAACAATAATTTTTACTGTATAATTGCTAATTTAATATAAATACAAATATATTGATTATATTTTAAAATTCTATTGAATATTTATTATAAAACTTAAAATTATTAAATAATTTTAAGTAAATAAAATAATTTTGAAAAGAAAACAATTAAAGAGTGATAGCTAATATTTTTAGATAGATGTATTTAAGATATTTTTACTAGTTAATATTTACTAGCATACTTATATTTTACAAAATATATGTAAAATACACTGAGAATATCAATTTAAATTACAAAGGGACATAAATATAAGAATACTAATACTAACAGCATGTCAATGGGCCTATCCAAGTTAGTTTGGATGTCAAAGAGGCAAAAAAGGTTGAATGGCAAAAATCGGAGGTTGGTTGGATTAAAATAAACTTTGATGGGGCGTTAAAGGGTAACTTAGGCCCCTCTGGTGTTGGTTGGGTGGCTCAGAATTGGCAAGGTGATATTTTGGCAATTGGGGCAAAAAAGATTGGTTGATGGTACGAATAACAAAGCGGAGGTGTAGGTAGCTCTATGGGGAGTTTGGATGGTGCAAAAACTATTGGTAGATTGTGTGCATTTATAAGGAGATTCACAAATCATTATTAATGTCATTTCTAAAGGAGTAGCCCCCTCTTGGAGATTAAATAAAATAGTTCAAGTCATTAAGATGGAGTTGTCAAATTTTAAAAACTTTTGTATTTTGCATGCCCTGCGAGAAGGGAATGTAATAGTTGATTTGCTTTCAAGGGTGGGATCTTATTATTGGAGGACGTGGGTGGTGAAGGGTTATACGAAGATTACTAAGGAATGAGTTAGGAGTCAGGGGAGTTGTATGCCACCATGTTGGGTCATAATTAAGGATGACAAGATGGGTGGGGCTGTGGGACTATTTAAGGCAATTTTCCTTGCCAATTTTTCTGATTCTATCATTTTATCAATAGCCAAAACAATTGGTGGTGCAGAGAGGAAGGTGGATGGGAGAAGAATGGAAGCAAATTTCTCTTTACATTCCACAAAACAACAACTTGCATTCCTTGGGAGAGTCTCCAAGTTCAGAGACTTGGGGGTGTGTTTAAGTTCGATGATCCAGTGTTTCTCCAAATTTTGGATGTGTTGTTTGGAGAGGAGTACATGATGTATGAATTTTGTTACAAAACTAATACTGACCTAGTCTCAATGCTTGTTGCTTGGGGCCTTGAGTTGGGTTTCAAAGAAGATTTGTTATGGGTGGTGAGAGCCTATCTGCTGGATAATTACACTCATGGGCTCACATCCATATTGGTCAAAGTCGAGGTGAGAAAGGGTCTTCATCGTTGGTTTAGTGAGGGCATTCACCTAGAGGGAGATGATGTTGATTATTTACCTTTATTCTTTGGAACGATGGCACAGACAAACAAGCTTGCAAAGAAGACGCACAAGTAGGTTGGGAGATGTTGAAGGACTATGTTCATGAATGTGAGGTGGAGCAGCACATGGTTAGGGAGACCAAGAAAAAAGTGAAGGAGAAAGGTATGCACTTTGGGCTAGAGGATTACTGGGTGAATGGCCTAAGGAGAGGAAAGAAGTCAAAGTTTGGCTAAACCCTGTGTGTCAATGGGTCTGGGAGGGTTCCCCAAGTTTGTAATGTTATTAGAAAAGTAACATATAATCAATGGGTGACAGAGCGATGAGGAAACTTGATGCAGGAGCATCCCCGATTCTTAGCAATCTTACATCAACCAAAAACATTTCCTTTTAGTTTGTTTCTTGTTTTTGCAGTTTCAGTGTTTCATTTTGCATTTCTTTGCATTTTCTCACTAGATCTTGCGGAGCTGTATTTTGTTCGTGGACATGTTCATCTATCTTAACCTAAGTTCATGGGACGTTTGCATCTTTTTCTGGCTAGTTATCACTTCTGAAATCTGAGACAATTTTCTAGCTTAGAACACCTGAACCGCTTGGACCTATTTTCTATTGGTGAATCTTACAAATCATTTTCATAGCTTGTGGAGCATCAGTTTGTTGTTTCCAACATGCCTTAGCATGTGGCCAACCTTCCCTTGGGTCCGCACTTCATTTCATGGATTTTTTAAAAGGATCTCTTTGGCAGAGGCCGACCTTGTTGTTTTACACATTTCATCGTGTTCATCGGCATTTGTTTCATTTTGGGTCGACGTAGATCGTTCTTGATCATATAAATAAACGTAATTAAGCATTTAGAAGGCAGTTATCAGAACATAGAAGATAAATATGAAGGTTAGGAGGTTCGAAGTTGGATCACATTCTTGCTTGAGCCTGGATGTATATTTGAGCATGTATGTGATTAAGTTTGTGTGTCAAATCTTGTGAGTCTGCACGTTGTCAGCAAATTGTAATTGATTTTCATGATATAATAAAGTCTATTTTGAATTGCCTCCATCACATTGTGTTGCTTCTGTTGTGTTAACGCTTGTTTCTTAGTCCGGATTATTCTCTTTGAGGACCCTCCTATCGTGATTGCACCAAGTGGTATTAGAGAAGTTTTCATTTCGGAGATTGTGAAGTCTTGTAAGATTTTGTTGTAGGGTGGCGGATTGAGGATTTAGCATGCAACTGTAGAGGATTGGCGTGAAGATGGTGTGAAGAGGAAATGTTAGAGGTGGTGGAGCGTGTGGAAATGCAAACCCTGCTATGATGGAAATGTTGAGAGGAATTGCGTCCTGGTTGGAAGCTATTGAAATGGCCCAAAGAAGAGGCCGACATATGGAAGATGTGAGTGATGACGAGGAAGAAGAAGTAGCTGGAGAGCAAGGAGAAAATCCATTGGCGAATGATCCAGATGAAAAAAGGTTCATAAGAGCCTTGACAAGAGCGAATACAAGACCACATTTTACCCCACCAGATTATGATGGTAAGTTGGATTTGGATGAGTTGCTAGATTGGATCACAGAGATGGAAAAGTATTTTGATTTTGAAGGTATCACTAAAGATAGGAAGGTAAGATATGTTTGCACTAAGTTGAAAGGGCATGCATCTCTTTGGTGGGAAAATTTGCAGGTAGATAGATATAGAAGAGGTAAAGATGATTAAATATTGGGAGCAGATGGTTAATAAGTTGAAATCAAAGTTTATGCCTATTGATTGTCAAGTGAATTTGTTCTAAAAGTTGTAGAACCTGAAGCAGAAGGAATCTAGTGTGAAGGAGTATACCGAAACATTCTACAAGTTGAATATCAGATCCAAACATACTGATGATGAGATTGAACAAGTTGCTAGGTATTTTAATGGGTTATGGATGTCTATACAAGATGAACTCAGTCTAATCAAGTTGTAGAGTGTTGAGTAAGCCTATCAATGTGCCCTGAAAGCATAGGAGTGTTGGTATTTGATCATTTGGTCAACCGATAATGTAATGTGTGTTTTCTTGATAAAACTGATATATGTATGTTGTGCATAGAGATTAGATTTATGTATGATGACTATTTTGTATGTTGTCATTGATGGCAACTATGTTTCTTTAAGTCAACTAAGTCCTAGAGTTCAACTGGCTAGACTTAACCGGTAAAGCAAAGACAGTTTTATCAGAACCGATAATTAGGACTTTAGTCGGTAAATGACAGACAGTGTTACATTTTGACAACCGGTACATGAAAATCATGAAGATTGAGATGATGTGGCTTTGCAACAGCATTGAAGATTATCAAATGAAGATATGTTAGTGACCGCACGTGTTGAATCGATCAGGTGAACGAGATTTGTTTTACATAACAAATTAATGGATGGAGACTTAACCGGTAGTGATGAAAATCACTTAGATTGGTAAAACGACACAGAATTGGATTTGTTATGTCGGTGGCCAACATAACTAAAGCGTACAATGCAAGATTGTCTAGATGTATTGAACCTAGGGAATTGTAATAAGGTTCTAACCGACCTTATGATAATTTTAATTGTGTGATGAGGTATGAAAGGATATATATATACACACACATGAGCTTGATAGTGTGATATGTGATGAGTGAATTTTGTATTTTTGATTGTGCGCAATTCAGAGGAGTTGAGAGATGAAGTCTTTGTGATGTTGTAATGTTCTGAAGCAGATCTTATCAGACATAGAAGATGCTATACTGAGATCATTTGTACTTGTTGTCTCGCTAACAGTTGCAACAAGAAAATCCTGTTACAAGGTCACTCCTAATAGGGTGCAGTCAGATCCTAATAGTTCTGATCATTAAATCATCTAATCAGGTGACACATTAACTTGTGTTTGCAAATCTTAGTTACTTGGGTATCTCCTAATAGGGCTGGTCCTCACAGACCTTTTTTAAAGCTCTCAGTCAGGCTTAGACACTTCTAACAAGGTGTGCCCCTAACCAGGTGTTGTAGACCTTAAATGGTCAGATCTCTATACTGTAGTAAGTAGATCTTGTGGGTAGTAACTCCCACCGTGGTTTTTCCCATTTAGGTTTTCCACGTATAAACTCTTGTGTCATGTGGTTTATGCTTTGTGTGGTGATTGCATACTTGGTGTTATTTCTTACATGTCTATGGAGTTTTAAGTTGGTGAAATTGATATTCAAATTTGTATTGTTTTTACTATCACTAATTCACCCCCCCCTCTCAATGCCTTATAAGTTTATCAATTGGTATCAAAGCCTAACTTCCTTAAGGCTTAACCACTTGGAAGGGATCTCTAATCCTAAGGAAAATATGGGTGAAGGAATGATCTATAGAGAGATGGCTAGAGAACTTGTTGAAACCAAGGATGATCTAGAAACCCTAAGAGGCAAGTATAAGACATCACTGGCTAAAAGGAAGGAACTGACCGAACAACTGTTGGAGATCTCTGACAATAGCTCTTCAGATGAGGCGAACATTGATGCACTAGTTGAAGAAGTGGAGAAGCTGAATGGTGAGAAGACTAACCTGAGAAGAGAGCTGGAAGCACTTACAATCCGGATCAGTGAGGAACTTGAAGCTAGAAGAAAGGTTGAGGATTAGATCCGAGATAAAGAGAATGAAATCTTTAAGATCAAGTAGGAGAATGCAACTTTGTATGAACATTGGCATGAGGAGAAATAAGAGAAAGAAGCATTACAATCATATCTTAAAATAGTAATGTCTCTTAGAGAGACCCTCATGAAAAGAAATGAACATCTTACAAAGGAACTCGCTGAGGCCAATGAGAAGCTTGATAAATTCAACAAGAGCTCCTCTATGTTGGATGAACATATCCAATCTCAGAGGATGAAAGGTGATACATCTAGGTTAGGATACAATACATCTGAGAAGGGAGAACCTTCTGGCTCCAAGAGCGACATGCATGAAGGTAAAATTGTTCCTAAGGCTCAAAAGCCTATAGGTAAGAAAGCTTACAAATGTGTTTGCTTTAACTATCATAAACCAGGACATACTACTAATGTTTGTAGAAGCATATTTGATGCTAATATTGGTTATAGACCTAATACTAGATATGTGCCTAGGAGATTTGAAGGTTATTGTTATACATGCAACATGTATGAGCATAGATCAGTTGAATGTAGAGATGGAGCAAACAATCCAGCACCTCACATGAACCCAAGACCTATTGGTGTTTGGAGAAGGAATTTCACTGACCAGAGGAACACAAATTGGCAAAGACCCTATGTTAACCAATCTAGTCCTTATGAGATGGAAAAGAGAGTCAATGTGACTTGTTCAATCTACAACAATTTTGGACATGTGGCAATGAGTTGTAAAAGAATAATAGGTAGAGGCAACTTAGGACCTTAGAGAGCATCTGGAATGGTATGCTATCATTGCAACAAATCGGGACACATTGCCAAGTTTTGCAAAACACAAAAGAACCAACCGGTGAATCATCCTGCAGACCGGAAAGGAAAGTAGAAGGTTGATATTGAAGAAACTAGAGCTGACATAAATAAGACCTGGAAGAAGAAGAGTGATGACATACCATCTGAGGAATCATATTCTTCACCTAATATGGAGAATCCATCTCCGACAAACTAAGTTGTTTTTACAACTTGGGGTGAGCTTATTGTCAAATCTTGAGCTGAACCCCTGGATGATGTATTGTAAGTCAAATCTGCATATTCTGATGCATTTTGATGTTTTGATGTGTTTTTGGATCATAACTGGTAAATATCATTGAGTTTTTGCTACCGGTAATATGCTTTAGAGTTTGCTAAGGTGTTTTAGGGTTTTGTAGGTAAATGCATTTATTGCAGTAGTTAGAATGCAAATAAATAGAACTTCTTGAATTTCATTTGTCACTTTGCATCTTGAGAACTCTTGGCGAAGCGAGTAGAACAAAACTAAGTTTGTGCTAGCAGCATTCAGACCATTTACCAGCAATCTAAGGTGATCGAAGTGAAGTTTGATTTGGTGATCGAGTATTGAAAGTTTTTTATGGTTGGAAACCCTAGCACCGAAGCAGAAGATGTATTTATCAATGAATATTACTCTTTGCTTCAAAGTTTTGCATATTTTAGTATGGATACTCCTCATCTAGTTGATGTGACTGAGAGGGCAAGACCTAAATACAAACAACATCCATACAAGTCGGAGGAAACTGACCCTATTAGTGCCCTATCCGGTGTATCGAATGGTGTTTTGCATGTAGAGGATGCAAAATCCTTTTATCACTGCAAACTTGAAGACTTGGGAGTTGTAGTTATTTATGAGCAAAACAGATCTCTGTGTAATGAACGTGGAAGATTGAAAGAACAGTTCAGAAGCGTAGCTGATAAAGGTTTTCATCATGCGATCAATTTCATTGATAATTTTGATGATGAGTTGGTGAGATTTGGTTTGAGCCATATTCATGATCAGTTCATGTGGCTAGACAGACCTCACAAAATCACTAAGGAAGCAATCCATGTTGTAACCAACTTCTGCTCAATCGGTGAAGTGCCATTGCTTAGGTCTATACCTAAGAATGATATTGAGAAGTTAACTGGATCTAGATGGGATAAAGGGTCATGACCGTGAATGATATTAATGATCCTTTTGTTAAATTTGCATCTATGATGATTGGCTATAAAATCTTCTATTCAAGCAGAATGAACAGTATACCGGCAACAACAATTCACACTACATACCGTATGATTAAGGAAAATATGGACTATGACTTGAGTAAAGCTCTAAGCAGTCAATTAGTGGAAAATTTGGAAGAAGTCAAGAAGGAGAAGAAGATTAGATTCAAGTTTGGACTGCTTATCATGGGCTTATTCTTTTATTTCCAAAAAAAATTCCCCGGTATTGGTGATGTACAATGCATAACCAAGACACCTGCCCTATTGCAGATTAAGAACAACATTAGGATGCTAAAAAACAAGTTTGATGATATTTCATGGGGATATTTTAAGAAATTTCAGAAGGAAATGCATGTTAGGGAATGCATACCGGCAGAGGTAGTCAATCGGTATGAGGATTCTATCTATTTTATGGTTGACACAGATACATGCTTGATGGAAGTTGTTATTCCCAGGACCACATGGGTAATGCCCATGGGTTATGAAGTAGATAAAGATCTACTTGTTGCTTGTGCGAATCATTTGTTAGCTCAATTGGTTGATACCACCGCTGAGAGGTTTGGAACCTACAAGGAGAAACTACTGAAAGTGCACTCTGAATTACAGAAACCGGTGATTGCAAAGAAAGTAAGAAAAGAGGTACAAGCCTTTGGTGAGTAGGCCAGATTCACAAAAGAACAGATAGCTACAGCAAGAGCCAAATATGAGGATCAACAAGGTAGAACTTCTAGTGTACCAATTTGTACCCCCACTGGTAAGACCAGAGCAACCAAAGCAGTTGAGAAGAAGAAAGCAAAAGAACCTAAGGTGAAGCCTGTTGAATCTCAAAGAGGGAAACCCTCTAAAATATAATTATGAAGGAAAGGTAAAACTGTTGAACCTCCTGTTGTGTCTGCCCAAACTAGAAAAATAAAGAAGGAGAAATCTCACAAACCGGTGAAAAATATAGAGGAAACACAATCAGAAGAAGATAAGAAAGCACTAAGGGAAAGTGTTAAGAAGCACAAGACTACTCAAAAAGGTAAAGCAGTTATGAAAATATTGATACTTGAAGATTCTTTCACTAGAATGATTAGAATTATTAAGGAGTATGGTATTTACAAAGGTTTAAACATACTGCTTACTCATTTGTTTGAAAGTCAATGAAGGGAGATTGAAGATGCAGTCATCTTCAGTATGAACAAGTATATTAGAGCACTCATTGACCCATAAGGAAAGATTCCAGACACTTTGTATAATATTATTGATGCAAGATGGCAAGCCGCCATTAGACAGGATAAAAAAAAAAATTGATTACACTCTTAAGAACCTGCAACCAGAACCCAGTGAGGAAGTAATAGAAGATGCACGAGTAAATACAAAATCTTTTCTTAGATCCAAGAAAAGACTGACTATAATGTTGATAGATGATATTGAATCAGTCCAAAAGGAGATTGAAATTTTGATAACGAAATCTTTACGTCTCATCTATGAAGAAGAAGAAGAAAAATATGAAGAAGATGAGGATGATACACCTGATAAGTTAAAGGGAGAAAATTTTCTTGAGGGTGTTAAGCCTACATATTTAGAGTCAGATACTAAGTACTTGTATGATGACCCTGTTGATACTAAGTCTATAGATATACCAGATGATGATGACACCGGTAATGTAGTTAATAATGACATAGATAATGTTGACAATACCGAAGATAATGTAAATGTAGTAGATATTGATGTACAAATGGATGTTCCCCAAGAGTAACAACAAGATGTAAATAATGAAGGTGAGAAGGAAGCTGATAAGAGCTCAAATGAGCAACCAGTGAATGCTCAATCCACAAGAACACAAACTCCACCGATAAATGCAACCATAGATACAAATGTAAATGATGCTATCAATGATAACCAGAAGGATATGGCTGAGGAAAAGAAGGTAGAGGAGGCACCAACTACCAAACAAAGTGTGGAAATACAACCACCACTGGTAAAGGAACATCATGTTGAAATTCAACTTCCACCGGTCACTACAACAACACATAAGGAACAAACAAAGACAGGGCAAGAGAAAACAGAGGAAGAAAAGACAGAGAAAAAGGAGAAGATAGATAATAAGGATCAAGAGAAGAATAAGAAAACCTTGATCGGCGATGATGATAATGATGATGATGATGATGATGAGGACTCTGTGAGTATTAAAGGTCCTATAGATATGGACAATCTGAGTTCTTCTGAGTTGATGGAGATTGCTACTGCTATGCAATCCCATTCACATAAGAAGAGGTTGAAAGAGCAAAAACGAGAAGCAAAGACCATTCAAACTACTGTTGAAATTTTGTCAAGTCTCCTACCGGAGACTGATACAGAACATTTGGCTACCCCTATTGCAAAGCTTGGACAATTAGTTGTTGATGCCAGTGAATAACTAAAATCACTTGAAGAGGCAGCTCATGCTTTAGCAGAAAAAGATTACAAGAAGAGAAGGGGAGAACAATTGATTTCAGAAATTGACAAAGGTAAGGTTGTTTTAGCAGTGAGCAAAGATCTTTTGAAATCCGGAATAGATACTAGAGGTAAAATTTTAGCCACTATATCTAAAATATCATTATTCTGTTTTGATTTAAAGAAAAAGAGAGAAGATACATAGAAATAACTAGAAAGGATAAGTAAAGCATACATACTGGTACAAGACTCCGCTTTGGCTTTTGGTAAATCAGTTGATGCCTTACAACACATGTTAAAAATTTATGATTTTGAATAGGTGAAATGGATAAGACCCTTGAAGGAGCTGAAGAATCAGTTAATTCCGAAAGTTGAAATTTTATAGAGAGCATACAGGGAGTCTGAAGCAATTTTGGCTACCCCATAGATGAGCATTGTTGATGCTATGGAAGAATTTGCTGCACAGATTTTGACACATGTTGAAATCACCAAGACACTGTTAGAAACATGGGAAAATGACCTTGAGCAGTTAAAGTTTCATTTCAGTGATATTTTCTTGAGAATTACATTATAAAGACTTCACAACTCTTCTATCTATGTATATATGCAGTTTTTTATGATAATTTTGATGTAATGAATGTATTTTACTTTTCTATTTGGCATTGTTGTCAAAGGGGGAGTAGAATTAGTTTAAGTTAGTTTAAGCGAGTCAAAATTTTGTATGCACTGTTAAGGGGGAGTAATGATTTCATCTTTGTAATGGCATGCAATTGCTAAGGGGGAGTGCATGTCATGTAGTCACTTTTTGTGTTGCACACTTAGTTGACAAAAATTTTCCTAAGTGTTGCCATCAATGCCAAAGGGGGAGATTGTTGGCATTTGATCATTTGGTCAACCAACAATGTAATGTAATGTAATGTGTGTTTTCTTGATACAATTGGTATATGTCTATTGTGCATAGAGATTAGATTTATGTATGTTCAATATTTTGTATGTTGTCATTGATGGCAACTATATTTCTTTAAGTCATCTAAGTCCTATGGTTCAACCGGATAGACTTAACCGGTAAAGAAGAGACAGTTTTATCAGAATTGATAATTTGGACTTCAATCGGTAAATGACAGACAATCTTACATTCTGACAACCGGTACATGAAAATCATGAAGATTGAGATGATGTGGTTTTGCAGCAGCATTGAAGATTATTAGATAAAGATATGTTAGTGACCGCACATGCTGAATCGATCAGGTGAATGAGATTTGTTTGACATAATATATTAGTGGATGGAGACTTAACCGATAGTGATGAAAATCACTTAGATTGGTAAAATGACACAGAATTGGATTTGTTATGTCGGTGGCCGACATAACTAAAGCGTACAATGCAAGATTGTCCAGATGCATTGAACCTATGGAATTGTAATAAGGTTCTAGCCGACCTTATGATAATTTTAATTGTGTGATGAGGTATGAAAGGATATATATACATGAGCTTGTTAGTGTGATATGTGATGAGCGAATTTTATACTTCTGATAGTGCGAAGATCAGAGGAGTTGAGAGATGAAGTCTTTGTGATGTTGCAATGTTGTGAAGAAGAACTTATCAGATGCAGAAGGTGTTATACTAAGATCATTTGTACTTGTTGTCTCCCTAACAGTTGCAACAAGAAAATCCTCTTACAAGGTCACTCCTAACAGGGTGCAGTCAGATCCTAATAGTTCTGGTCATTAAATCCTCTAACTAGGTGACACATTAACTTGTGTTTGCAAATCCCAGTTACTTGGGTAGCTCCTAATAGGGCTGGTCCTCACAAGCCTTTTTGAAAAGCTCTTAACTGAGCTTAGACACTTGTAACAAGTTGTGCCCCTAACCGGGTGTTGTAGACCTTAACCGGTCAGATCTCTATACTATAGATAGTGGATCTTGTGGGTACTAACTCCCACCATGGTTTTTCCCATTTGGGGTTTCCATGTATAAACTCTTGTGTCATGTGGTTTATGCTTTGTGTGGTGATTGCATACTTGGTTTTATTTCTTACATGTCTATTGATTTTTAAGTTGGTGAAATTGATATTCAGATTTGTATTGTTTTTACTACCATTGATTCAACCCCCCCTCTCAGTGCCTTATAAGTTTATCATGGAGAAATTGAACAAAAGACATGAACAGAAGTAAAGAGATAGAGGTGGAAGGTTTTCCAGAGGAAGATTTCAAGGAGGAAGAAGATATTTCGGAGGAAGAGGACCCTATACAAATCAAAGAAAAGACAAGGAAGTTAGCAGAGATGGTAGTTTCTACCAGAAGGATGATAGAAATTTTTACCGAAGAAGAGAACCTGATGGATACCGAAATGAGGGTTAGAAAAAGAAGACAAAAGACAAGATAAAAGAGTGTTTACAGGAACCTGCTTTAAGTGCGGAGGAGAAGGACATCATGCTTTTGAGTATAAGAAGGCAGAGAACACTGGAAGAGTAGCATTGGTAAAAGAGGACCATACCGGATTAGCTAATAAATCGGAAGATGGAGAATTGTTGGTGATGAGGAGAGCTTTGTGTCATGAGAGAGAGGATAAAGAGCCCTTGAGAAGGATAAATTTATTCAAGACCAGATGTAAGGTATTTGGTAAGTGTTGTAAATTTATGATTGATAGTGGTAGTTTAGATAATCTTGGTTCGGAGGAGATGGTGAATAAGCTGAATTGGGAGATATTGAAGCCCCCTAAGCCTTATCAGATAGCATGGATTTAGGATGATCACAAGATACTAGTAAGTGAACAATGTTTGGTGAAATTAAAGATTGGATCTTATCATGATGAAGTTTTGTGTGATATTATGCCTATGGACATATGTCATATCTTGTTGGGTAGACCTTGGAAATATGATAGACAAGCAATACATGATGGGAGGAAGAACATATACACTATTGTTGCAAATGGGATGAAGCAGACCTTGTTACCCTTGGAGGAGCCTCTGAAAACTGAAGTTTGTACAACTAATAGAATTTTTTTGGTGGATGGAAGGAAATTCATGGATGGGATGAGACATGAGAATGTGTGTTTACCTTAGTTCCTAAGAAGATTGACAATCTAGAGCATGAAGGAGAAAAATCTGAAGAAATAAAGGAGTTGCTAATAGAATATAGATATATTATTTTAGATAATGTACGTGATGGATTTACCCCTGTGAGGATATCAGTGATTGCATGGACCTGATTCTCGAAGCTAGTTTGCCTAATAAAGCAGCACATCGAATGACACCGACAAAGAGAATAGACAAGTGCAGGAGCTGTTGAGCAAAGGTTTGATTAGAGAAAGTTTTAGTCCTTGTGCAGTGCTAGCACCTAAGAAGGACGAACAATGGAGGATGTGTACTGATTCCAAAGCAATAAATAAGATCACAGTGAAGTACATATTTCCCTTGCCTAGGATGGATGACATAATGGATTGTTTGAGTGGATCCAGATACTACACAAATATAGACTTGAAAAGTGGATAACATCATATCAAAATCAGAGAAGGAGATGAGTGGAAGACAACATTCAAAAGAAACGAAGGATTGTATGAATGGTTGGCGATGCCTTTTGGATTGACTAATGCATCGAGTACTTTCATGAGGTTCATGAATGAGGTATTGAAGAAATTCTTGGGTAAGTTTGTTATTGTGTATTTGAATGACATTTTAATTTTCAGTAAGAGAAAGGAATAACATATGTTGCATTCGAGACAAGTTTTGCAGAGGTTGAGAGAAGAGAAGTTCTTGATAAACATTAAGAAGTGTAGTTTCATGAAGGAAGAGTTAGTCTATTTGGGATTTGTGAATGGATTGAAGATGGACCCTGAGAAGATAAGAATAATTTTTGAATGGCCTACACTGGAAAGCATTGGAGAAGTAAGATCATTTCGTGGATTGGATAGCTTCTACTAGAAGTTTATCATAAATTTTAGTTCAGTTTGTAGCCCTATGACATAAGCAATGAGAGGAGATAGAAAGGATTTTAAGTGGACAACTGGAGCAAATAGGAGCTTTGAATTGTTGAAGCAGAAGGTGACAGAGCAACATGTATTGGCTTTACCGTATTTTAGCAAAGTATTTCAAGTGGATTGTGATGCAAGTGGGAATGCGATTGGAATAATGTTAAGTCAAGAAGGAAGACCGGTAGCTTATTTCAGTGATAAATTGATTGATGCTAGGAGAAGATATTTTGTGTATGATTAGGATTTTTATACCATAATTCAAACATTGAAGAAATGAAGATATTATTTGTTTCCTAAGGAGTTTGTGTTGTATATTGATCATCAAGCTTTGCATTATTTGAATAGTCGGAGTAAGTTGAATTAGAGACATATGAGATGGGTAGAGTTCTTGCAGAGTTGTAACTTTTTTTTGAAGCATAGAAGTGGAAAGTCAAATAGTGTTGTTGATGCATTGAGTAGAAGGAGGAATCTGTTGATATAAATGAGAGTGGAGGTATTAGGTTTTGAGGAATTGAAGAACTTGTATGAGGATGACCCAGATTTTGTAGAACCTTGGAAAGATTGTAAGGAACCGGTTATGGTGGATAGAAGTAAGTGGTTGGACTATTTCATTCCAGATGAGATGTTGTTTAGAGGATTTCAATTGTGTATACCTAGGAGTCCTATGAGAGAGAATCTAATAAAGGAGAAGCATAATGGATAATTGGCTGGACACTTTGGTGTTAACAAGACAGTGGCATTGATTAGTGAGAATTACTTTTGGCCTTGGATTCATAAGGATGTTAGGAAATTTGTGCAGAGCTGTAGAATTTGTCAACTTGCAAAAGGTAGTAGTCAGAATGTTGGATTGTATAAGCCTTTGACAGTTCCAGAGAGACCTTGGGAGGACATAAGCATGGATTTCATACTTGGATTGCCTAAGAAATGGAGAGGAAATGATTCTATATTTGTGGTGGTAGATAGGCTCATGGACATGTTCATCTATGTTATCCTAAGTCCACGAGACATTTGCATCTTTTTCCGATAGGTTATTGCTTTTGAAATCTGAGACAGTTTTCTATCTTGGAACACCGGAACCGCTTGGACCTATTTTCTATTGGTGAATCTTGCGGATCATTTTCATAGCATTTGGAGCATCAATTTGTTGTTTCCAATCTTCATTGGTGTGTGGCCGACCTTCCCTTGGGTTTGCACTTCATTTCATGGATTTTCTGGAAGGATCTCTTTGGCGGAGGCCAACCTTGTTGTTTTACACATTTCATCTTGTTCATCAACATTTGTTTCATCTTAGGCCGACACAGATCATTCTTGATCATATAGATCAATGTAATTAAGCATTTAGAAGGTAGTTATCAGAACATAGAAGATAAATTTGAAGGTTAGGAGGTCTGGAGTTGGCTCGCATTCTTGCTTGAGCCCAGATGTATATTTGAGCGTGTATGTAATCAGGCCTGTATGTCAAATCTTGTGAGTCCACATGTTGTCGACATATTGTAATTGATTTTCATGATATAATAAATTATTATTATGCATTGCCTCCATCACATTGTGTTGCTTCTGTTGTGTTAACTCTTGTTACATGGTCCAAACTGTTCTCTTTGAGGACCCTCCTGTCGTGATTGCACCAAAACTAACAGCAAGAGGAGGACTCTAATAATTAGATTTCATTATTAAGGGGTAAGGAATATTCATTTTATCGATAAAAAATGTATAATCAATGGGTCGCCCTATACGACCTGATGTGTCTGTTATTTTTCTATCTGGACTAAAATGTGATATCTATAGAATGAGTTTCATAGTTTTTCTGTGTGATTTGGGTAGGGTCTATGATGGGTGGTAGATATACAAGGCTTGTCCCTAATTTTGTTTATACTCTATATAGTTTTACTTTTAAATATCAATAAAATCTATCAATTATCACTAATAAAAAAAAATGAATACTAATACTAAATATAAATTTCATTAATGAACTTTCTATCACCAAAAAAATTAATTAAATTAAATTTAATTAGAAAAAATTAAAATTCACTAAAAAGTTGAAAATAAATCTGACTATTGCAATTTTTTTATATATTTAAAATTTTTAATGAATTTAATTATAATTTTTTAAATGTTATAAACATAAAAAATCTATCAAAATAATTAGTGAGTATTAATTGAAAAAAAATCGCATTAAATTGAGTATTAATTGATGAAGTCATAATATGTAATAGACAACATAAATTTTCATTGAATTGAGGATTCAAAAACATTCAAATTACAAACTGGACTAAAATCACTTAAATCTACCTCTCATGTTATTAACTTTTAGGATGAAAGAAAAGCATATACCTTATTGATAAAATCTACCAATCTAATTTTGGTAGTATATTGATTCTTGACAACATTTATATAATTGTGCTTCGAGGTCATGGACTGATCCACACATACTCCAATCACAAATGACAAAAGCAAAGATCTCCTAGCATTTCTATCTAGCAAAACTACATTTATAAGATTAGAAAAATGTTTGGTGAGACAAATACAAAATTGATCTAGTGTGGTGCCCTTTGCTCCTCCTAGAGCCAAACTCAATGCAAAAGATATAAGAGAAAAGAACATTCTCATTTGCACTTACTTGTAGTGCTTCCTTTGAAAACTCAAGTGAGAAATTTATTTGACTACGAATTGAAGACTTGATATTCATTGCTCCTCAGTTCAATGTATACCAAGTACGACATTCTCCAAAATAGAATTGTGCATCTATAAATTTGATTGTATAGAAATGTTGAACAGTGATCTTATTTATAGATTTTTGTAGGGAAAATCAAATGAAAGATGGAGATGAGGTCAAGAATGTGAGTTGAAAAATGAAAATATGTCATTTCAAAGTGATAAGGAGATAATGATGAATTATTTAACTCAATTGATGATAATTATAAGGATATTCTATCTTTTTAAAAGTTTCAAAAAGAAAAAAGAAATATATATAAAAAAATTAATATAATATAATATTTAATTTCTCACTATTCCATTTAAATAATATAATATTATAATCTATAATACTAATATATATTGCCATTAGGGGAATGGTAGAATGCTCTCTAAGTCTGGATCGTCATTGGTGCGACGGTGCAATATATGAGGCGGTCCTTGCGCCCATGGTGGATATAATAGAATCTAGGGATAAATGTGTAGAACTGTTAGAGGGTTTTGTTAAAAAGAAAATGGAGACATGGTTGCAGAAGCTATATATGATCTGGTGGAAGGTAGTAAGAACAGTGTGCTCAAGGGTTATTTCAGCCCCGAAAACTATTTCTCAGACACAGAGGAAGAGAGCGAGGAGGAGGAAGGAAGCGACAAGGAGGAAGGAAGCGACAAGGAGGATGGAAGAGATAAAGAAGCAGAAAAGGAGAGAGCAAGAGAGTTTGGAGAGGAAGTGTGGCAGCAGTTCAAGAACGGGATTATCAACGAAGATCTAGCTACCTTCAGAAGTTTCGCAGAATCCGAGGAGTGGTGGATGTCCGAGGAGTCCACAAAGAAGTTGAATGATCTGGGAGACTACGCAATTGTCATACTTCAACCTATGAAGAGTTAAGATCTTCTTCAGACTAATAGTAGGTTGTAGTTTTTATAATGTCGTTTTGTTTTTAGGAGTAGTTTGCTTATTGTAACTCTTGGGGTAGTATGTGGGGCTGGGGTTACTATGATTGCCAGGGAGACAGACAATCATTTTGTAATGGCTATATATTGTAATGTTTTGTTAAGAAATAGAGGGAGATATCCCCATTAAAGATAGCACTTACCTTAAAAAAATAAAAAAAATACTAATATGGGCGTGTGCACAAAGATGGTGGTCAGAAAAGTGGACACCACCCAAAAAAAACTTGGAAAAACAGGCAGCGCATACGCGGTTTTAAAATTTCAAATTCCCGCATACACGCTTAGGTTTGTTCTTCTCGAGCCTAGAAAAGGTAGCGCATATGCACTGAGTTTAGGAAACTGAGCGTGTATGCGCTACGCCTAGGAAAATTAGTGCGTATGCGTTGCTTATAGGAAAATGAGCGCGTACGCGCTAATAATCCTAGTAAAACCACATACGTGATGCCTGATAAAAAAAGTTTTAAAAAAAAACTGGGTCCTCATTTACCCAAAAAGTGCATTTTTTACTTTGTTTTTTTCCCATTTTCTAACCTAAACCGCGAACGGGGTACTAAATTTGTCCTCCAGGCTATGGATCAAGGTTAGTTTTTGTTTATTTTTCTCTTTCTTTCTGGTTTATGCAATTTGTTTTACATTTTGAATTTAATTTCATTAATTTTGATTAGGTTTTTTCATTTTTTGTTTTAAAAACTAGATTCTTCTAATCCAGAACAAGAACAACCAAATGCACCTCCTAAAAACCTACAAGAACAACCAAATGCACCTCCTGAAAACACACAAGAACAACCCCCAATTCCTCCTTTTGATCGCACAGCCGAAACACAGGAAGAATTAATTAATCAATTAGGGCAAAATACATCCAAAATCAATAGACTGATTGTAAAATTGAAAACTTATGAGCTTGACCATCATCAATCCCTCGCCACTAGCCTAGAAACTTTAGCTAGTGGTGCCATAGCTGTTTCCACAAAAATTACCAAATGGGGAAGCTTTAGGGATAGGTGTCGTCAATTCTATGCCAATGGGCTATCATACGATGGAGTTAAAAACAAAATATTTCTAAACAACAAATATGTGCCCTTTTTGTTGACCCCAAAACTGGTCAGTTATTACCTCCTAATGCAAAGAGGTTTCGCATACATTGGTGTACCAATGTGCAGATGAAGAATCTTTTTTGGTAGAGGTGGTGGATGGTCTTTGACGATCCACCTTGTAATAATTATGAGGTGCCATTATATTTTTTGAGAAAAATATATTGTGAGTTTGTTCTCAATGTGCGCCCAAATTATTTTGACATGAGAGAGTTTCATGGTAGAGGTGGTGGCTTTGCCCAAGATAGACCTGGAGCCCGTAGGCGATTAGTCGCGGAGAGTCGCCGCCCCCTAGCACCCAATCTCAAGGTGCATCAAGCTGTCCCATTAGAGCTGAAAGAGTCGATGGAGCTACAGACTCTTCAGGTGGCCACAACATTGACTGGTGCCATCATCCAGCATGGGACATCATTAGCACACCCTATTGTATTGGATGATGAGCTGTTAGAGGGTGACAGTGAGCCCATCGAGCATATGTGTGTCAGTTGCTCGGGGATATGCTCGGGGATAGATGATGCAACCGGTGCAGATGGATACTCATATCATCTATGCACGATTTGCGGTTGTAGATGTCAGGCTCACATGGTTGAGGATGTCATGCTGACAGATGAGTTGATGGACATGGTGTTTGCCCATGAGCCATAGACACAGGTGTGTTGATTTGAATTCATAACATTTTATTTATCAGACACTTTAATTTTGTAATTACATAAATGAATTTTCATTTATACATCGATTTAAATTGAGACAAATAATATGCATTTCAGGATGCAGCAGCGGTATCCCATACACCTCCCCTAGTTACCACAGCTGCAACTTCGGCGCCTGAATACATTTTGTAACATGTTAAAATAGAATAGTACACTTTGAATTCAAAAAAATATAAGATATACTAACTATCTTTAATGCTTGGTCCAATTTCTGGTTTGTAGGTGTTGACAGGGGACGAAATGTCCCAGATTGATGACATCATGTTGTCGGCAATCAATTTTGGCCTACAAGGCTATACGGTATCATAGTTTGTACAACTCTTTTTATGTATTGTTTTGATGGAATATGCAAGTCATTTCATTTTAGTTTTTTAAAATTATGTTTAATTTATTATTTGTACTAATATCTCATGTTAATTTTCTATTTTTAGGGCACACCCTCCGCGTCTAGGGCTCCTGGATCAGTCGATGAGGTAATCTATATTTCAATTGCAAAGGAATTAAAGTTAATGCATAGTTATGATGTTAATTGTGAACTATTTTCTACAAAAGAATTCTAACTTGGCTTTTGAATTGTGGTTTTGCAGCCATCTACAGAGCCACGTACTGCGCCGAAGAGACTTGATTTTGATGATCCACCAGAAGTTTAGGATCATATAGTGTTAGTTTTGGTCATAAAATGACCAATACATGTAGATATATTCTACATTTTTATTGTATATCGATTTGGACATGGCATATGCCACATTTTTGTAATACTTGTATTGACTTGGCAGACATGCCTTTATATATATATATATATATATATAAATATCGATATTCGATCCAATAAATGTGTAATGAGTTCATTATTTTGTATTTGTTGTATTTTGTGGTTGTCCTTTTATAAATTTAAATGAATATTTGCATATGTAATAAACAATATGAATATAAACAACAAAAATATATGATATAAAGCATTGCAATCGTGGAATATGATTTGATAAAATTTCTAAAATGTTGAATTAACCCTACAAAACTCCTTGTATTCAGTTCATTATTGTATTCATTGTATTTGGTGGCTGCCCTTTTATAAATTTAAATGAATATTTGCATATGTAATTAACAATATGAATATAAACAACAAAAATCGACAATATGAATTTAAACAACAATGTGTTTGGTGCGAGAGCGCCCTCAAGCTCGCAATGGTCAAATTTTGTTCCTCGTGTGCACAAACCGCGTCTGGGTGGGCAGGTTTACGCTAGGCATGCCCCTGTCGTGCATCCCAAAGCACCAGAACGTTGAGAGTCATACCCTACCGATGAGATCTCTCAAGTGCCTTGAGTCCAAAAAATTGTCAAAATTTGACGGACTGTTTCTTCCAATCCACGACACATACAGTCGATTTGTTTGATCCCGTGGGGTCGCGTGAGGCTCCTCTACAATGTCCTATCTCAGTTTTTGACAAATCGAAGCCATTTTCAATTAGTAGCATTTTTTTGCCTGCTCAAAAACCCGTCAGTTGCTTGCAAGGAAAAGTTGCAAGATTGGCTAGAATTGATTTTGTTCCTCGTGTGCACAAACCGACGTCACGAGCGCGTCCGAGTGGGCATTTTTATGCTAGGAATGCCCCTGTTGTGCATCCTAAAGCACCAGAATGTCGAGAGTCATACTTTACCGGTGAGATCTCTCAAGTGCCTTGAGTCCAAAAAATTATCAAAATTTGACGGACTGTTTCTTCCAATCCATGACACATACGGTTGATCTTTTTGATCCCGTGGGGTCATGTGAGGATCCTCTACAATGTCCTATCTCAGTTTTTGACAAATCGAAGCCATTTTCAATTAGTAGCATTTTTTCACTTGCTTAAAAAACCGTCAGTTGCTTGCAAGGAAAGTTGTAAGATTGGCTAGAATTGATTATGTTCCTCGTGTGCACAAACCGATGTCGCGAGTGCGTCCGGGTGGGCATGTTTACACTAGGCATGCCCTTGTCGTGCATCCCAAAGCACTAGAACATCGAGAGTCATACCCTATTGGTGAGATCTCTCAAGTGCCCTGAGTCCAAAAAATTATCAAAATTTGACGGACTGCTTCTTCCAATCCATGACACATATAGTCGATTTCTTTGATCTTGTGGGGTCACATGAGGCTCCTCTACAATGGCCTATCTCAGTTTTCGACAACTCGAAGCCATTTTCAATTAGTAGCATTTTTTTGCCTGCTCAAAAAATCGTCAGTTACTTGCAAGGAAAAGTTGCAAGATTGGCTAGAATTGATTATGTTCCTCGTGTGCACAAACTGACATCGCGAGCACATCCGGGTGGGCAGGTTTATGCTAGGCATACCCCTGTCATGCATCCCAAAGCACCAGAACGTTGAGAGTCATACCCTACCGGTGAGATCTCTCAAGTGCCTTGAGTCCAAAAAATTATCAAAATTTGACGGACTGTTTCTTCCAATCCACGATACATATGGTCAATCTGTTTGATCCCGTGGGGTCGCGTGAGGCTCCTCTACAATGGCCTATCTCGGTTTTCGACGAATCGAAGCCATTTTCAATTAGTAGCATTTTTTCGCCTGCTTAAAAAACCGTCAATTGCTTGCAATGAAAAGTTGCAAGATTGGCTAGAATTGATTTTGTTCCTCGTGTGCACAAACCAACATCGCGAGCGCATCCAGGTGGCTAGGTTTACGCTAGGCATGCCCCTGTCGTGCATCCCAAAGCACCAGAACGTCGAGAGTCATACCCTATCGGTGACATCTCTCAAGTGCCCTGAGTCCAAAAAATTATCAAAATTTGATGGACTATTTCTTCCAATCCACGACACATACGGTCGATCTGTTTGATCCTGTGGGGCCGCGTGAGGCTCCTCTACAATGGCCTGTCTTGGGTTTTGACAACTAAAAGCCATTTTCAATTAGTAGCATTTTTTTGCCTGCTCAAAAAACCATCAGTTGCTTGCAAGGAAAAGTTGCAAGATTGGCTAGAATTGATTATGTTCCTCGTGTGCACAAACCGACATCACAAGTGCATCTGGGTGGGAAGATTTATGCTAGGCATGCCCCTGTCGTGCATCTCAAAGCACCAGAACATCGAGAGTCATACCCTACTAGTGAGATCTCTCAAGTGCCCTGAGTCCAAAAAATTGTCAAAATTTGACGGACTCTTTCTTCCAATCCACGACACATACAGTCAATCTGTTTGATCCCGTGGGGTCGCATGAGGCTCCTCTATAATTTCCTATCTCAATTTTTGATGACTCAAAGCCATTTTCAATTAGTAGCATTTTTTCACCTGCTCAAAAAACCATCATTTGCTTGCAAGGAAAAGTTGCAAGATTGGCTAGAATTCATTATGTTCCTCGTGTGCACAAATTGACATCGCGAGCGAATCCGGGTGGGCATGTTTACGCTAGGCATGCCCCTGTTGTGCATCCCAAAGCACCAGAACATCGAGAGTCATACCCTACCGACGCAACGTAGAAGTTGCTTGACAACTTTTTTGACAATTTTTTTGACAACAATGACAATTTTTGCTCAAATTGTATCTAGTCTCAATCTATCACCCCTATGACCTGATAATGACTCAAATAATTATCCATGATTATACAAGAATCAAGAATGCTCATGATTGACCAGGGACACATCACATATACTCAAAACATAGTCACAAAACATTGACACACAAAATAGTCACAAAACATTGTCACATATTATTCAAAATTTTGCCTCTAAATATGGTCAAATCGGCTCTTGGCTATTTGATTATACAAAAAATTGTCTTACAAATAATCTCATGGGCTTTTATACAAAATTTGGCATTACAATATATGCGATTCAGCTCATTGTCATTTTAATATACAAATCATCTCATGGGCTTTTATACAAAATTTGGCATTACAATATGTGCGATTCAGCTCATCGCCATTTTAATATACAAAATTTGGCATGTACATATGTACAAATCAGCTCATTGCCACTTAAATATACAAAATTATGCCCCTAAACATGTAAAAATCAGCTCATGGGCTTTTATATATACAAAAAATGAATATAGAACAATTCGTCGATGATTTATACAAAATTCTCAAAATCATTCTACTCTGAACCGTAGAATCAATCAAGTGAGCCTTCAGGATCGGCTCTAACCCGTATTGTGTCAAGTATTGCCTCGTGGTCAGATTCACGAAGTTTCCATAAAATCTTGTTATGAGGTCTACCACGATACTTAATCAAATGAATATTTGTTGCAACAACAAGGTTAGAGAAATGAAGAATATGTCTGTGTGTTTCAAAGTCCTCAAACAACCAAACATTAGAATTCTTGATAGGGTATCTCCGAAGCCATGTTCCTGTCACGACAACAGACCCTATTGGGTACTCAATACCCTCTCCATCAATGATTGTGGTTGTCAATTTTCTTTTAGGTTCAACACAACGACACAAATAGTAATTTGTTCCTTCTTCATTGTTCTCTTTTGCAACAACTGCATACACATGACCTGCATTTTATAAAGTGTTAATTAATACCAAAAATAAAGTATGATGTACAACAAAATGAACCAAAAAGAATACTAGCAAAAAAATTAACTCAAAAAATCACCTGAATCCACTAGGTCGGATACATGGTCAAAATCCATTGATGTCTCCATCTGGCTCAATTGTAGTGCTTTGGGAATTTGATATGAATCAATGGGAACCAACGGTCTACAAGACCATTTGTCAACCCACTCTTATGATTCACATTCTTCCCACAAACATTACATGCATGAAGAGCAAAAACATACCATCTGTCTCGTATAAATTACCAGTGAACTTGAATTTGAACTCATAAATGAGTGCATGTCACCCGATCCTGCAATTGTACAACAATCTAGATAGTTTTCAATGTTAGATTCAGTAATCAACCAAAAATATCTAAGAACCAATGACGTACATGGATTACCTGGACCCATCGTAGACTTACACCATCACACAATTGTTTCTACATCTACCAACTTAGCACCACCTTCGTACTTCAATTCTTCCCTGGCTAGGGCTCTTTTCACACATGCTCCTGCACCATCGTGCTCTCCCTTACCATGTCCAGCCTCAGTGAAATTCCAAAAATGTTGTACATCGCTTGTCACATGCATCCTTGTCAGCCAATAAAACATCCTTGCATTCTTGAATTGTGCGGTGCAATTATCTGACCATATTAAGTGTCAGTTGTATCGTATGTTCCTTTCCCTTAAACTATCATAGAAAATTTTAAAGCATCCTTGTACAAACTCCGATGAATGAGTATGATCATCACTTATGTAGAAGTGATACTCTCTTACAACCTTTCTATCCTCCTCTGTGCTATCATCTGCATGCATGAATGCTATGTGTACAAAAATAGAAACTTGTGTAGAGTGATAATACATGGATTGCACTTCATTTTGAGGTTGTAGTGTATAATTTTCAGCAAAATCAACGATAGAGACAATGGTGCCAAGAGGAAATGTGTCCTTACACAACTTGAATTGCTCATCTAACCATCGAGCTCTATGTGTATGCATTATGTACTCATAAACTAGTTTCTCTTGAAACATTTTCATAAATTGAGCTACACATATATCATTTTTCACTAGCTCACATCTCTTCAAATCTTTTCCATCTTTAACTCCATATGTGACTGTCTTGTATTTTCCAAAAGAAACTAGTTTCGTACCAATTTCATGTGTGCTCTCCAAATGTATGCATCTTGGTAAACATTGCAAACCACCACATATAGCACAAGAACCTTCCAAACAAGGCATCTTATAATAAATGCAACCATCACGTCTACATAACACATTTGAAATAAATTCTCTTGCCGACTTAGGAGGTGCTTGTATATTACATTCCTACAAAACATTGTTAGTGTGCAAAGTAGAACAAATGTGATGAAAAATATCATAATGCATGGAAAATTCAATATGCATCCTACAACAACACGTGGTGCGTACATGATTAATCTTAATATAAAAAGGTTTTTCCATTTCAAAAAATCTTTGAGAAATTTTCATTTGAGGAAACTTTTGAAGGAATCTTTCATAAAATTTAGTTTGAGTCATATCCAAATAGTGTTTCGCATGTGGCTCACGATTTTTAGACCTAATTCGCCTTCTAACAACATCTCTTTGGTTGGGTGATACTCTTGTATTGTCATGCCAAAAATTTTCAATTAATGTTTTTAGTGCATCTACAACAACCTTGTCTTTGCGTGGTAGTCTACCCGAGAACGCCCAAAGAGAATTATTGTTAGGTTCCTCTATTTGTTCTCACCTCTTTAATGCTTTACTTAATGTTGTTCTACTAACATTCAATGACTTACTTGTTTTGCTTATCAAACGATCTTTTTTTATTTTCTTGCTCATTATGGTTGATGTAATGACACGTCGAGTAGCATTAGAATCTTTACTACGTGATTTTGAACCAATAGATTGATATGCATCAAATAGATTTCTGACAATAGTTCTTTCACTGTTACTTTCAGATGATCTTAGGCCTAGAATTTTCATTGTCTCTCTAAAATTCAAATTTTTAATCATTTGAACAATTAATTGACATCTTGCGGTTTGATTTAAGTTTTTAAAATAGTTTTGCCATATTCTTTTAACCCTTCTCCTACAAGTTTGGTCATTCATTTTATTGGGCATTGACTTCAATATATTCTCATCAATGTCAATTAGATAGTTTGGTTTCCTATGAATGATTCTAGGAGGTGTTAACATCGGTGCATTATGTACATTCAATTCATCAAGTAGAGAAGGTGTAATATGTTCATCATTTAATTGATTATTCAATGCGGTATCTTCTTCAATTGCATTAGGTTCAAACGATAAATTATCAAATGTTTCTTCTTCAATTGCATTAGGTGCATTATATTCATTTGGTAAATCGAATTGAGATGTTGAGGTTGACATACCTTCTTCTCCCATTGTTCTTATGTCACGCAATTTCTTCATACA